>NW_022631052.1:5929064-6568851 GCF_010015895.1 Lontra canadensis
CCTTCCTTCCTTCCTTCCTTCCTTCCTTCTTTCCTCGAGAGCCAGTCTTTAAGCATTTACCAGCACAGGACGGCCTACACCCCTCGTGGTGGCTGGAGACACATGGTTTTTGCCATGTGCGTGTTTGGAAGCAGGAAGGGCAAAGATTCCTGGCTACCTTCGGGGGTAAAGGCAGAGAATGGCATGCCTTGCTCAGGACCCATACCAACGAGGAGGGAGAGGAGATATATACTGGCTTCCCAGCCATCCACCCAGCCTCCTCAATCCCCCGCCCCAAGCCCAGCCTTTGGGCAAAGAAAGGCCAGATATTATCCTTGCCGAATGTCTTCTCCTAACCACGTCTAACTGCCCTGTGTCTCGCTGGCTGCAGTTAGCCGCACAAGAATGAGGCAGTGTGTTTCCGTCCTGAGAATGACTCCCCGTAATTGGGGCTGCTGCTTGCTATTTCTCTGCCTCCTATTTTGCCCGAAAAATGCCTGGAGGTAATTGCCCATCCTCTGGCATGGAGAGGGAGCCAGCCCTTCTGCCGCTCAGACTCCCAATTGCGCTATTACGCCGGGCCCACTTTCTCTTAAATAGCCCTGTGTCGCTATGTTCAACATTTTGAAGAGGGACACATCTTTCTCACCTCTCAGACAGAAAGAAGATAGGAAAGCTCGCTTTCTCTTTCTAGGGGGAGGCTGTGAGATTGCTTCTCATTCGGGTCCCTGGTTTTTTATTCCTCAGTGAATATTCCTCTGTTGTTCCCATTTCATAGATGGGGAAGGCAAGGCTGGTGATTGACGGCACAGCTCAATCCCATGATGAAAGTGGGAGGAAAAGCAGAGCCCTTTTCAGATATTAGCCGGCACCTAGACACTTCTACCTTGAAGCCCTTCCCACGTTATTAAAACAAAACAAAACAAAACAAAACAAAATCACAACTAAAAGCACAGCATAGAGCCGCTTTAGCTGTGACAATTCTTTTCTTTTTTTTTAAGATTTTATTTATTTATTTGACAGACAGAGATCACAAGTAGGCAGAGAGGCAGGCAGAGAGAGAGGGGGAAGCAGGCTCCCTGCTGAGCAGAGAGCCCGATTCAGGGCTCGATCCCAGGACCCTGAGATCATGACCTGAGCTGAAGGCAGGGGCTTTAACCCACTGAGCCACCCAGGTGCCCTGTTGCTGTGACAATTCTTGAAAGGACTTTTCACATTTTTCCTTCTGCAATTTGGTTATAAGGAACTCACCGAACTGATGCCCGGCTAGGATTACATGGCCATTCTCAGGCAAGCTTGAGAGTTCCTTGCAGGGTGAAAAAAAAATCTGAACAAACTGTAAAGGGGACGTCGTTTGAAAAGATAACTATGTGATCACAACTATTCCTGAAAGAGAAAGACAGAATTTAAGCAGATGGTTAGCATTATGGGAGGGAGGGCATCGGAATCAGGAAAGAAGCGTCGGTTGGTGAGAGTTACCAGCAGCATTCCAGACTCTGGGTTGTTCTTGGTGTTCATTATATTATGGAGGAGGAGGGAAGCCGGGTTTGGGGGGCAGGTCATGCTCAGAAGGAAAAAGGAAGCTTGACCCCACAAACCATTTTCATATGCAATTAAATGTCTCATGAATGTCGTCGAGCCCAGCTGACCTAAAATACACTGGGGATACTTAAAATTCTGCTTCCATTCATTTTGAATTGGGAGTTTCCTTTCCTTATCTTGTAGTCACCCATTTTGTTTCCAGGTCTCCCAACATTTTTGGGGAAGCTGAAAAGCTCCAGCAAGGGCGTAGGCTCTGCCTCTGCTGGGATGCTCTCTCTGGTGGGGGCTCCCTGGGATGGCCTGGAGAGGTCTCAGGGATTTTCAGGATTTCCACGGAGGAGGCGGGGAGGCTTGGTGTCCTCCCCTGGCACAGAGTGTCTCTGGGAAGCCTCGGGCTGCTTTCAGAAATGCTGACCAAGCCCATGCCAGGCCTCAGATGTCTCCATTGACCCTGTCACGCTCACACAGACACGCGCTCACACACACTCTCCTGCCCCGACACACGTGCTGGCACCCACGCCTGACCTTGCCATCGGAGGCTCGGTGGCGGGGGTGCCCAGGGTGATGTCGGAAGCCAGGGGCTCCCCCCACCAAGGCCCGGTTTTGGGGCGCGGGATGGGAGGGAGTGTCTAGTCCCGGAGGAGCCCCATCTCCCCCTCCTCCTCCTCCCTCTACTCCCTCTCCCCCTTCCCCCTCCCCTAGGGTCTCTGCAGCCTCACTTGATGGTGAAAGAAATAGTTGGCGAGGATGTTAGGTCTTTGTTGGGGCGGCGGAGGACGCAACATGAAAGGTCTGAGAAAGTGAAATGGGGTGTGCGGGGTGGAGGGGGGGGCAGCGAGGGGAAGAGGACGGATTCTCCGTATCTAAAAGGGAATTAAAGTGCTTTTACTGGAGTGAAGAAATCAGCTGAAGAATGGCCCGGGAACAAAAGCAGAAAGACTGTGGACAAGCCCTGCTGAATAGGGCCCGATCCCCTTAAGTTTGTAAGCCCCCCTCCCCCGCCCCTTAAGCCTTCCTTACTTACTTCTGCGGAGAACAAACGCCAAGGAGGAAAACATGGCGGGGGGAGGGGAAGGGGGGATGGCAAAACCAGGGGAGAAAAACCCTAAAATAAAAGGTAATCCCTCCGGCACTTTGCCCTCCTAGTGCCTACCAGGGATCTGATTAAAGGTCCCAGATGAAGCCATTGGGCTATTCACATGCAAGAAGCAGGATTTACAAGAAGAGAGAGAGGAAAGAATAGGCAGAGAGGAGAAAAGGGGAATTATTTGTGTCCCTTAATGCTCGTTAAGTACTCCTCTTTGCTGCACACCAGACAAGACAAGGCTCAGAACTTGCAGAGAAATCTTGGGCAACCCACCCCTGCCCCTGCAGCCTCCCCGTCGTCCCCCCCCCCGCCTGAGGCCAGACTACCCTACACACATATGCACACACACATGCACAAGCACATGCGTGCGCACACTCGCACGCACACACACACAGACATGAGCACAGCGACGGGTCAAGCCAGACTCACTAAAAGAGTAGCAATTAACCTCCTGTCCCTGGCTGACAGTGATCTGATCAAACCAGCCCTCCCTGATTCCTGCTCTGTGCCCAGAGCTGGAGGCCTAGGCTGCAACCCTCATGCGATGGGGTGCAGGGGTGGGAAAATGAGAACCAGGGGTGAGGAGGCGAGAGTCCTGAGGGACCGTTGAGGCTTCCTACTGAGACTCAAGAAGCTGGTTCAAGTTCCTGCCCTCAGCCCTCCTTCTCCGCAGAACCCCTGGTCTCCAAGTAGTTGCTCAGAAATCCTGCCCCAGGACCTTTGCTCTGGCAGGCACTTCTGCCTGGACTGCCTCCTACCCTCTTGACAGAGCTAACTTGCACCTCTGACTGGGGGAGCTATCCCTAACTGACCCACCTTCCTTCCAGAACACCTGACATTTCCTTGTTTGGGGCTCTCAAAAGACCTTATAACTGGGTAAATACACATTTGTGTCTTGGTGCATTTGATCAACATCTGTCCCCCCTACTGGAGTATCAGCCATGGAAGGGTGGGGACAGGGGCTCTTTCTGCCCACCATAGGACCCCAGGGCCTGCTTCAGCTCTTGGCCTGAGAATCTGCTCTATAGGTTCTTGCTGAATGAAGGAATAAATGAATATATAGGAGAATGAATGAATGACCAGGAATAAGGTCAGTCCAGAGCCAACTTCCCCACTAGGCACAGTAGACACATTTCTTGGGGGCCACCAGAATTTTCATGTTAATTTCTCTGAAGATCAAAAGGAAAAATGAATGCAATAATAATGTGTATGGAGTCGAAAACCCAGCCTGGATGATATTTGTCTTTATACCAACACAGTCAGAAATGCAATTTTAATCTTCTTTTTCCTTTTTCTTTTTAATGGACGCAGTTCTGGGTCACAGAGAGCAGTTAAACAAAGGCAGAGGCACTGGGATTCCGGGGTACTCTTTCCACCATGGGGGAGGGGCTGGACTATTCCAGATCACGGGAGTTACTTTCATTCGTTTATTTATTCATTCAACAAACATTAGGTGTCCACCATATGCCAGGCACTGTCCTAGGCTCTGGAGACACAGCGGTGAGGGAACCAGACAAAAATCCACATCCTGCTGGAGCTCACCATCTGGTGAGGGGGTGGGTATTAGACAAAGGAGCACACGAGAAAGATGCGGCCACAAGCCGTGGTATGTGTGTGGAAGATTCTGTGACCCAAAGGAAGCCCAGGGATTTGCCAAGTAAGGAGAGAGAGAAAGCTGGCCATCTTCCGAGTGCCTGAAGGAACTTCCCTCGCTGGGCCAGCAAAGACACCCAAGGAGATGCCCACTGTTGCCCACTTCCTCTCTTGGCCCAGGAAGGCCACCCATATGGTCGCATCTTTGAGAAAAATTGGCATCTTTGAAAGAAATGTTCCAAAGAAAGAGCACTTGGCTCTGGCCAATTCCTACAACGGGCATATGTGTTATTATTGCTGCGTAGGTGACCGTGCTCAGTGTTAAACCGGGTTTGTGTGTCTGTGTTGTTATGAATTTGTCTTTTTGAGTGAAAACAATGTGGTTCCCATTAACGATTTATTTCAGGGAGCATGGCACCATTTTTTTTTTTTTTTCAGAACCAAGTCAAGAAGGAGACACTAAAAATCAGGGTTCCATTTTAGACCCGCTCAATTTATGACAAAAGCAAGTTTATATGGTAATAAAATAGATGAGGGGAGAGAAGAGAGAGAGGGAGGGAGGGATGGAGGGAGGGAGGGAGGGAGAAAGAGAAGGAGAGCCAGCCAGACAGACAGACAGGAAGGAGGGAGGGAGAGACAGAGGGAAGGAAGGAGGGACTTAAGAAGGGTATATAAAAGGCATTTCATGATGTATCAAGATATCAGAATTGGCACTGGTTCTTAAACTATTATGTTTCTTATTACAAAACCAATTCATAGTCATTATAGAAAATGGGGAAATCTAGGGGAGTGGGGGAGGGGTGGAAGTTTCTAGAAAGCTTTCTAAATCACACTACCCAGAGAAGCCAGGTTTTTTTTTATTTTATTTTATTTATGTATTTGACAGAGAGAGAGATCTCAAGTAGTCAGAGAAGCAGGCAGAGAGAGAGGGGAAAGCAGGCTCCTTGCTGAGCAGAGAGCCCAATGCAGGGCTCGATCCCAGGACCCTGGGATCATGACCTGAGCTGAAGGCAGATGCTTAACCCACTGAGCCACCCAGGTACCCCCAGAGAAGCCAGATATTAACCTTTTAGTATATTTCCTTCCAGTCTTCTTTTTTTTTCCCCTGTAGACCTATCCAAGTTTTACCCTATTCTTACACAATCTTGGACCCTGCTTTTCTTCACTTTGCATAAAAAAGTCTTTATGTGGGCGCCTGGGTGGCTCAGTGGGTTAAAGCCTCTGCCTTTGGCTCAGGTCATGATCCCAGGGTCCTGGGATCGAGCCCCGCATCAGGCTCTCTGCTCAGCAGGGAGCCTGCTTCCCTTCCTCTCTCTCTCTGCCTGCCTCTCTGCCTACTTGTGATCTCTGTCTATCAAATAAATAAATAAAATCTTTAAAAAATTAATTAATTTTCAAAAAGTCTTTATGTAAAACTTATTTTGTCTTATTTCAAAACTCTAGTTGAACAATATTTTTGAATTTGTAGCAATATATTTTATTGATTCTACATACAGAAAAACACCAAAAAAATATTTCCGATCCCATTCTCTAGAGTGAATCATTAATGACTATGTATTGCATTGCAAACCTATATTTTGCCAGGGTGTGTACATACATTTTTACAAGTCCTTATTCATATGTAAAGTTCTGTATCTTTTCCTCTTTCATGTTCAGTGGCTCTTAAGCATTCCATCCTAACCAGGGGCGCCTGGCTGGCTCTCTCAGAAGAGCACAGGACTCTTAATATCTGGATGGTGAGTTCAAGCCCCGTGTTGGGTGTAGAAATGACTTAAATAAATAGAAGTTCAAAAAAGAAAAGAAAAGAAGCATTCATTGCTAACCAGACTTCCACTGAAAACTATTTAGATCATTTCTGGTGTTTCAATATCATAATAATAAAATGAAATAATAAATGGATAATAAATATGAATAAATTTATTAATTAATAAAATGAATTGATATTAATAATTAATTAATAATAAAACAAAAATCTTTCTACAGTCAGTATTGTCTGCATTTCAAAATCTTTCCTTGGGGTAGATTTCTCAGTGGTAACAAAGCAATCCACATCCCACACCTCCACTTGGCCGCCAAGTGCATTGTACTGGGAGAGCTGTTGTATGTGTCAGCATGTGCTGGGTTAAGCCAGAGTAACAAACAATCCCAAAAGCTCACGTCTCATGGTGGGTTAGCAAGGAGGCTTTGACCCTTGTGTTGACTTGAGATCCCAGCTTGATGGAGGCACCATCTAGACCCAGTGTTCCCTGATTGCAAAGGCAAACATTCATAAAGACTCAGCCTTGATGTGACGTTGTGATTTTTTTTTTTTAAACCAGAAATCGGGAGGAGGGTGATGAGTGTGACATTGGCCAAAACAAGTCACATGGCCACGACCTCCTTCAAGTGGCCAGAGGAGGACATTCCTGCCCCATGCCCAGAAATCAGAGAAAGACACAATTGGGAACAGCCCACCACAGACTCCCAAAGTTTTGATGTTACGTAGACCGAAACTTCCAGAATTGAATTGATGCCCCTGAAAACTGTCCAGTTCACCAGTCCTCTAAACAATGTTCTGGATGAGTCTCACCCTGGATGGCAACGGGTCTGTTTTAGCACCTCTGCTGAAAACGGGTTCCCTTCATTGTCAATTCAAAACAGAGTCTCTGGCTATCAAAATACCAGAAGAACTGGCCTGAGTGTTCTCTTATCAAGTCTCTTAATCCTCAAACAGCTTTTATTACTTGTACTTTTCTGTATTTCTGATGATTCTGTATTTCTGCATTTTCTTTAAGTGCTCTTCTTTTTTTTACCATTTCATCTCTGCTTCCCTATTAGAAATAGTCAATCTTATTTATTTATATTTTCTATGGGTTTGCTCATTTGTCACTATTAGGTATTTGTTATAGAACTCACACTCAGTTAAGCAAACTCATGTTAAGTGTCTAGCCCAGTGGGTTCTAATCAACATACACACCCACGTAACCACCGCCCAATCAAGACACAAAACCTTCCAGTTCCCACAAGACCCCTTGCACTTCTTTCTTTTTTTTTTTTTTTTAAGATTTTATTTATTTCTTTGAGAGAGAGCACGTGTGGGAGTTGGGGGAGGGAGACGGAGGAAGAAAGACAAGCAGACTCCTCACTGAGTGGGCTCCCCCAGGAGAGGCTCGATCCCACCACCTTGAGATCATGACCTGAGCCTAAGTCAGACGCTGAACTGACTGAGACACCCAGGTGTCCCCCACCCCGGCTTTCGTTTCTTCTCTGTCAATAGCCCCGTGCCCAGAGATGCCCCAGTTGATACAGCTGCTATTCTGACTTCCATCTTACCATCTAGCTGTTTGGTCTACTCTTTTTTTTTTTTTTTAAGACTTTATTTATTTATTTGACAGAGATCACAGGCAGGCAGAGAGGCAGGCAGAGAGAGAAGGAGGCTCTCCTCTGAGCAGAGAGCCCGATGGGGAGCTCAATCCCAGGACCCCTGGATCATGGCCTGAGCCAAAGGCAGACGCTTAACCCACTGAGCCACGCAGGCGCCCCTGTTTGCTCTATTCTTGAACTTCACCTAAGGGGACACACAGTACATACACAGTACATTCTCATTTGAGTCTTCACTCAACATAGTGTCTGCAAGATTCTTTAACTGACTCGTGTGCCTGTGTGTGCAGTTACTCTCCTCAAACGAGATTCAATCCTTAATCCTAATTTCCCTCAACCCCACATCCAGTGGGTTTACTTCTGAAACCTTCTCCCCACCTCCACTGCACTCCCAGACCAACCCGCATCGCTGATCGCCTAGACTGTTGCAGTAGCTTCCTCTCTGTTCCCCCCCCCCCCCCCCTGCCCGCCCACCACCACTTTCTTTTCCATGAAGCAGCCAGGTCAAACTTTCATACAAAAGTCCAATCAAGTCATCCCCCGACCTGCAGGTTTTCACGGGTTCCCCTCTGCCCCCACATCCTGGGCCCAAGGTCCTCGGGATCTGGCCCCTGCCGACTTTTCCGGACTCAGCCACACACCTGCTCTCTCATTCCCCTCACACCAGCTTGTCTGTGCCCGCCGACCACAACACTAGTCACCCAGTGAACCCCTCCTACTAATCATCACTGAAACATTACGTGGCGAAGCCTTCCAGAATACACGCATATGTGCACACACACCCCACCCCTCACCCCTCACCAGGATCATGCCCCCTCATTTCCAATCTCTGTAGGTTTCCCTCCTACGTTTATCACAGTCAATAGTTCTATGCCTGCGTGAATATCTTATTAATGTCTCCCCCGCTAGATCATATACTTCTAAAGGCAGAGTCAGGCTTTTCTGTTCCCAGACACATCCCAGAACTTCCTGCAGGCTTGATGAACATAGGTCCTCACAGAATACTTGCACAAAGCATGAATGAGCAAATGCTCCATGGTGCCCAGACTTGGAGCTTAACCCTTTTCTAGTTGCATAGTCTCGGCGAAGGGCCTCTGACTGGACCATGCCACCACTCTGGTCTCCGTCTGCCCTTGGTCAAATAGATTCAAAGTTCTCATTCATTTTCAAGTTAGCATGAGGTCCCCATGCATGTGACATTGGACACTTCGTCACCTCCGGGCAAGTCATAAGACTTCTCTCTGGGTTTCATTGTCTTCACCTGAAAAATGGGGCCAAAACCCTCACTTTTGCTTCCTTGGGAAAAATAAATAAATAAGTTGGATCCCAAGGCAGGGAAGAAGAGTGACAAGATAGACCATGAGCAATTGGAGCCTGGCCGACCTGAGTTCAAATCCCAGCCCCGTCACTTAGCAGCTGTGTGATCTGGGGCAAGTGATCTCACCTCTCTGAGCCTCTGGGTACTTATCTGTAACACAGGCAGAATAAAAGTGCCTGAGTATCAGTAATAATATACAAAAAGTACCAAGGATATACAACGACACCTTGACAAACCAATAACGGTGAATGTTAAAATACAATTCAAGGAGAAAAAAAATAGTCTCAGAATGGTCCATCTGAGCTTGAATATCCAAGATAAAAATACGAGGAGCTGTGTGTTACTGAGGGTCCCCAACGTGTGTATACCCTGGTGATGGGCTGTGCATCTGTGTGCTTGGCGTGTATTCTCCTAAAGCTGGGTTTGAATTAAATCGATTAATATTTAATGAGAACTGACCAGGTGCCAGGCACCGGTCTGGGCTCTGAGACTAAAGCAGTGAGCAACGCAGACAACTGTACCCCCCTATTCCCAGCCCCCCAGCCTTATAAGTTCACAACTAGTAATCCCCAAATTTGGGAAAACTTGAGTTTAGCCATTCCCAACGTATGGACTTTAGGTCGCTGCTGCCACCCCCAGCTAATCAAAACATGCACCCCCGTGCAGCAAACAGCATGATGGGTTTTGAAATATAACTTTCAGGAATAGTAGGATGTGGACAGGGGTCGACATTTTAGAGCCCTTACTGCAACTGTCCTGCCAGATCTTTAGCAAAGAGGAAGGAAACAGGAGTTGGAAGAGACAATTAGGAGCATAAAATGGAGGAAGATGCCTTCCCCACAAACCAAGGACACACACACACACACACACACACACACACACATACACGCACATGCGCCCGTATGTGGACACACATGCGTGCACGCGTGCGCGCGCGCACACACACACACACACCCTTACCTCAATTATACCTCAGGAAGCAGAGCTAATGGAAGCTAGATTGATTCAAAGATAACAATTAGGGAACAATTTTAATCCCCGCTGTGATTGAGACACACAGTTTATTTTTAATTTGTATCCGTGATAAAAAATAATAATTAAAAGGGCTGGCAAATTACAGCCTTCGCTGCGAAATTAGATTGACAGCGCCCACCTTCACCCCTTCACCAACGAGACCGGCTCTCCCGCCTTCCTTCCCTTCTGCCCGCACATCCCCCATCACGACTTGCTCCCGCGCAGAAGCCACAGACCCCATTTTAAATATAGAGACTCATTAATTAAAGGAGATGGGAAGTGAACTTTCTTTAGCATCTACTATGTGCCAGGAGCGATGCCAAATACATTTACATAGATTATTGCACTTAACCCTGATGGCATCCTGTGAAAAGGGAACCCCAGCTTACTCTCCTTTTACAGAGGAAAATTTGTAGAAACAGACTCACAGCTAGCTACCGGCTGAAGGTCACATAGGTCATACAGGGATGGGGCTGGGGCTGGTCCAAAATCTGCTCGGCCAGACTCATGGCTCACATTGCCCTTTCCTGGAGGTGGAGATCACGTGCTGTCCTCCTTGACGACGGCACTGCCTCCCCCACAACAGAACGCACCCCCGTGTCTAGCCAGCTTCTATTTCAACTCCAAGTGTGGAGTCTGACAAAAGAGCTGGAGGGAGGCTTCCAGATTTATGTTCTGAGTCTCTAGCTGATTCTCTGATATGGTGAGTCAGTCAATTATCATGAGATAATCTAGGGGAGAAGGAAAGGAGGAAGAAGAAGAAGGGGAAGAGGAGGAAGGAGGGAGAAGATAAAGAGAAGAAGGAGGAGGAAGAGAAGAGTAAGAAGATGAAAAAGAGTATTGAGAAGAGAAGGGAAGGGGAAAGGGGGAGGAAGGAAGGGGAGAGGGAAGGAGCAAGGGAGGGAGAAGGGAAAACCAGAGAGAGAGGAGGGAGGAACTTGGAACAGAAGGAAAGAAAGCAGCCCCATCCGGGCTGCTTGGTTGGAAACCTCTCTTCTTTGGCACACTTCCCCTGTCCTGCATGTTCTGCCTGCCTGGATCAGAGGCTCCCTCCTCCATGAAGTCCTCCATAATGTTACTGCCCAACTGAAAACAGCTGTCTTCCCTGATTTCCCATGGCATTTGGTATCTTACCTCTGGCAGTTTATACCTGATGTTGTGGTTACTTGTGCACCTGTCCACACCAACACACACACACCACCACCTGCCTGGGAGTTCCCCAAAGCAAGGAACCCATCTATACACACTCCCAGCGTGCCCAGCACTGGCGCCTTGTGCTATCTCTTAGGGGCTCTTTCTTTCTTCCTGGCACCTTCCTCCTTAGTCCAGACACCCTCTGATCAAACAAACTGTTTTCTTGAAAGGGACCAGAGAAGGCAGAGAACTAATTGATAATAGTGTCGGCGTGCCTGGGTGTTTCCGTTGGTTAAGCGTCAGACTCTTGATTTCAGCTCAGGTCATGATCTCAGGGTCCTGGGATCTCGCCGGGCTAAGGTCAACAGGCTCCCTGCTCAGCACAGGGTCTGCTTCTCGCTCTCCCTCTGCCCCTCCCCCACCCATCTGTGCACACACTCTCTCCCTCAAAGAAATAAATCTTAAAATAATAACGATAGTGTAGAGAAGTCATGCTGGTACCTACATTAATAATAATAGTCTCATGGGTTGAGAGCTCCTAGCTGAGCTGTAAGAAGCCACAGGACTTCATGGTTAAGGGCAGGCTCTGCGACCAGGCCACCACGGTGCAAATCCCAGCTCTGCCACTTGCCAATTCTAGAACCTTGTTCTGCTCCAGCTCCTAATGGATCTAGGGGCTGTTGAGAGTGTGGAGTGAGACGATGCACTTACAGTGTGCAAGACAGAGCCGGGCACATAGCAAGTGCTCACTAAAAGGCAGTTGCTGCTGTCATTATTATTAAGAAGGGCTACAAACTCTGTTTCTGGAACAAGAGCCGTGACTGTCTCTTACTGAGCGTTCCCTGTGTCCCATTCGGTGTGAGATTTCTTTCATCTTCAGAACCCGATTATAATTCGTCCATTTGACGAATGTTCCCAGCCAGTCAGTAGCAGAGCTGGAATAAATCCCAGACACTGGGGGCGCCTGGGTGGCTCAGTGGGTTAAGCCGCTGCCTTCGGCTCAGGTCATGATCCCAGGGTCCTGGGATCGAGCCCCACATCGGGCTCTCTGCTCAGCGGGGAGCCTGCTTCCTCCTCTCTCTCTGTCTGCCTCTCTGCCTACTTGTGATCTCTGTCTGTCAAATAAATAAATAAAATCTTTAAAAAAAAAAAAATCCCAGACACTGGGAAAGAATCAGGGTTCTCATCCCGAGAGAGACAGGAAAGAGGAATGCCACCTTGGGAGACAGGGGAGTGGACAAGATGACGCCAGGAGATCCCTAGAAATCCCGGGATTGAGTGTAGCTCACCTTGCAAGGTCCCCTTGCCCTGGCCTGTCGGGGTCTCCCTGACACTGGAGAATCCAAGGTCCCTCCCAGATCCTCAAAGCCCGACCTGGGTGGGGCCAGAGGGCCTGCAGCATCGCTTAGAAACTAGCAACTTTATGCATGAATTCTGCCAGCAAGGGAATTCAGAATCAGAGTACTGGTTTCAGTAACTTGCTGGGATTCCTCCGTTCCTGGTCCTAGAACCAGACCCTGTCCCAGCTCCACCAACCAGGGAAGTGTCTGCTCTGAATTCCGTCCCCCTTGACGGGGTTCCCCAGGCAACCGAGGGCATCAGAAGCTCTGTGTGTTCTCCCGAGCTGTAGCCTAGAAGCGACACCAGATCCTTCCTGAAACGAGGCTAAAGTCTCCCCGTTCAAACCAGCACAAAGAAGTCTCCCTGTATGAAGTAGATGTCTGCCTCTTATCTCTTGATTCTAGGAGCATAGGATTTAGGACTTCAGGACCCCAAAATACTTCCCTTCCGGCTTAATGCAGCTAACATTCCTTTACCAGGAAACCAAGGTCAAGTTTAGAAGGCCAAAGATCAGGCTGGTCTTGTGGCTACTGTACGGTGTCAACGACTGACAGCAATTCATTTCTGGGCAAGGAAGTGCAGGTGTGTGGTAGTTGGAGAGATGGGGAAGGAAACACTCACCCCCTTCGGCAGGTGACTTCGCACCTGCACAGATAGGGCCTGGCCCAGGCTTGCTACCTGAAGGATGGCGAGCCAAGGCCAATCCATTTCTCCAGGCCCTTTCCTCTCTGTGTAGCCCCCCTCCTTCCCTCACGCTCCCCCTTCCATACACCCATCTTACTCATCCAATCGCCTAAAAACTAATGGCCTTTCTCTCCCTCCTAATCGTCATCTTTGCGGAGGAGCCCTTTCATTGATCACCACTGCAGTGGATACATTCATTGGCGTTATTAAATTGTCATTTTTGTAGGTCAAAACCAATCAAATACAGGCGATCTCCTATTATGACAGCACATGTCCCGAGACTTCTCACTTAGCCTTTCTAGAAACAAGATGTAAATTCATATTTTTGCAAAGACCCCCTCCGCCAGCTATCGGATGAGGGGGGCGTGGGGGAAGGACTCCCCACCCTACGTTAACCCCCAGGACACAATTTGCAGGACAACAAAACCAAAAGCCCCCACGTCCATGTCCTCCAAGACAGAGGCTGGCTAGGCAGCCATTTTCGAAGGAGAAAAAAAAATACTCTTCTCACACTTAGCAACAAATTGGCTTAAATAATCTGCGTCATCGTCCCTTGTCTCCTCAGCTAATCATGTTGGTAAATGGTTGGGGTTTTTTTCCCCTGTGGCTGCTGCTTGGGAGGAGGGGGTTGAGGGAAGCGGGTGGGGGACGGGGAGGAGGAGAGTGTTTCGTGATAGATGACTGATCCAAGAATGCCTTTGATATTCTTGGTTAACTTCCTCGCAGACACGGGGAATTGGATTGGTTGGACTGCTCCCCCTGTGTGGCACAAACAAGAAACATTAATTAAAAATAATTGCCACCCCCTCCCCAGAATTAAGAGTGTGATGTTCAGATTCGTTTTAAGAAAGGTAATTTGATGCCAATAAATTACAATTATAAAAACTTCATTACAGTCAAGAGCAATCTATCCACCATTGTCCTAATTACACATTGTAGGAATAATGAATGCTAATGATTTAATGTACAATAATTACCACGATTGAAAAATAAAATATAATAATCGCCATCGTTATTGTTATCAATAATACAGAGATTTTGGCATGGTCGATCTCCATGTGAGGCTGAGATAAAATTTCAGGGGTTTTTTGTTTTGTTTTGTTTTGTTTTGTTTTTTGTCCCCAACTGGAAACACTCCCTTCTCCCGGCGCTGCTCCCTGTCCCCCACCCCCATCTCCATCATTATTAAGACAAGAAGTCTACGGTTCAAAATGGAAATGTTTTGCTTCCCCCGGAGGGTCAGAGTTGATGGGTTAAATCCAATCTCCTGTCCCCTGACCAATAGATCACCTTTGGTTTCCTCCTGAATATCTTTTGAGGTAGGAAGGAAGGAAAAAGCAATTATTTTCATGCAGAGACAGGCTTGTGTTCGGGCTGGTCACTCTCCGGTTCTTATATGAAAGCATCCACGGCTTCCGATTGCAAAGAGAAAATATCCAAAATTTCCAACCAGGTAATCACAGTGTCATGTTGGGACAGGGATGGTGGGCTCTGGAGTCAAACGGCCTGGGTTCGAGTCCTGCCTTGAAGCCTCTTTGTGCCTTGGTTTGCTCTATATAAAATGGGGCTTAAAATAGTGCCTACCTCGGGGCACCTGGGTGGCTCAGTGGATTAAGCCTCTGCCTTAGGCTCAGGTCAAGATCTCAGGGTCCTGGGACTCGATCCCCACATCAGGCTCTCTGCTCAGCAGGGAGCCCACTTTCCTCTCTCTCTCTCTGCCTGCCTCTCTGCCTACTTGTGATCTGTCAAATAAATAAATAAAATCTTAAAAAAAAATAGTGCCTACCTCAGGATTTCATGACTCCACATTTGTCAATACATTTAAAACATTTAGAACAGAGCCCGGCACAGAGTAACTGCCCCCAAACCATGAACTGAGACCTAGTGTTTCTTCTACCTGCCCAGCCTTCCTTTCCCACCACGCTCCATCTTGCACATCCCCAGCAGTCCACGGATCACTCTTGAAAGAAGGCCCACACACTCCTCTCTCAGCTTTTCTGCTTCTTCTGGACCCTCGGCCAGGATTGCCCTTCACCTCCCAGCCGCGCCGCCGGGTGACTCGGTCACCAGAGCGCCCTCCCCACCTCCCTAGGACCACCCTGACCTGTCCCCACCATCCAGGTCCCTGCGAGTCTAATCTCCTGTCCTTTCCAGTTGCATCTCCCCAAGGAAATTGTAAACACTTTGAAAGGAGAATCGTATTTTGACCCCGTCCTTGTACTTCTCCGATCTCCACCCCATTCCCTTACCACAATCCTCCGCGCCCACAATGATCCTCTGTTATGCATCTGTTGAATCTCAGGAGTGGAAGAGAACATCTTTGCAACGTCTATTGTTTTACTTCTGATTCTACAGGCAATGCATCTTTATTATAGAACCACTGGAAAATAAAGTATAAGGAAGCATATTCATATGAACTGCATTCCCATAACCCAGAGATGACCAACATAAATATGTTTGTGTATTTCTTTTTTTTTTTTTAAGATTTTATTTATTTGACAGACAGAGATCACAAGTAGGCAGAGAGGCAGGCAGAGAGAGAGGGGGAAGCAAGCTCCCTGCTGAGCAGAGAGCCCGATGCGGAGCTCGATCCCAGGACCCTGAGATCATGACCTGAGCTGAAGTCAGAGGCTTTAACCCACTGAGCCACCCATGCACCCCGTGTTTGTGTATTTCTATCTTGTCTTTTATACGGAATTTTAAACCTAACTCTCCAACTGTATGTAGACTTTGGGAACAGCAAATAATCTCAGCTAGTGTTTATTGTGCATTTGTCGGATGCCAGAGGCTAAGAATTTTCCTCGTGTTATTTTATCTAATCTTGGCAACATCCTTTATGTGGGTGTTCCTGGCACCTCCATTGTACAGATGAGAAAATCAAGGCTTAGAGAGGCTAAGGCTTCCCAGACACCATACAGCTCGGGTGTGGGCAAAGCCAGGAGTCACCCCAGGCATCTGAGCTCCGGAGCCCACATCCCACCCCTCATCTTTCAGTGAGCATTTTATCATGGGTATTTTCCCATGTCATTAAGTCATTTAAGTAATGGACACAGCAATCCATTGTATGTATATACCATCATTTATTTCATCCTGCAATTGGACATTTTGTTTGCATACAATTTTTCACAAAAAGTCCATCTTTGTGCGTAAATCCTTGTCTTGTCCATATCTTTTTTTCGTTAAAGATTTTATTTATTTGACGGACACAGCTCACAAGTAGGCAGAGAGGCAGGCAGAGATAGGGGGGAAAGCAGGCTCCCTGCTAAGTAGAGAGCCCAATGCAGGGCTCGAACCCAGGACCCTGGGATCATGACCTGAGCCGAAGGCAGAGGCTTTAACCCACTGAGCCACCCAGGTGCCCCAATCCTTGTCCATATTCTGAATATTTCCCTTCGGTACCATTTTGATTGGAGGCAATGTACCTTCATTTTTCCCTGTTGGTGGCTCAGTTTTACTGCATTCCTTTGAAAAGTGTTGACTTATGATAATTGTCTTTCTCTGATGGACTTATTTCACTTAGCATAATACCCTCTAGTTCCATCCATGTCATTGCAAATGGTAAGATTTCAGTTTTTTGATGGTTGCATCATATTCCATTGTATACATATATCACATCTTCTTGATCCATTCATGATCTCAGTCATATGTGGAATTTAGGAAACAAAACAGGGGTGCCTGGGTGGCTCAGTGGGTTAAGCCTCTACCTTCGGCTCAGGTCATGATCTCAGGGTCCTGGGATCAAGCCCCACCTCGGGCTCTCCACTCAGTGGGGAGCCTGCTTCCCCCTCTCTCTCTGCCTGCCTCTCTGCCTACTTGTGATCTCTCTCTCTGTCAAATGAATAAGTAAAATCTTAAAAAAAAAAAAAAGAAAGAAAGAAAACAGGATCATAGGGAAGAGAGGAAAAAATAAGATGAAATCAGAGAGGGAGACAAACCATAAGAGACTCTTAAGCACAGAAAACAAACTGAGGGTTGCTGGAGGGGGGTCGGGGGGGTGGGGTAATGGGAAGGATGGGCATTAAGGAGGGCATGTGATGTAATGAGCACTGGGTGTTACATAAGACTGATGACTCATGGAACTCTACCTCTGAAACTAATAATACATCATATGTTAATTAATTGAATTTACAGTTTTTTAAAAATGCAAAAAAATTAAAAATAAATGTGTTGACTTTTGTTCTGGCATACAGCTACATCACTGGGAGTGAGAGGTGCCTTTTCAAATCTTTCTTTTGAGCTTCCTGAGGGCAATTCTAGAGCAGCCTTTAATCTAGAGATAATTTATCAGCACTTTTAAGGCAGTATTCTTTCTGAGGAGACTATCACGGAAGAGCTTACCTCTGTTATGGGGTCTCTCCACTCTGGCTAGCAGTAAGAGAACCATTCCCAGCCCTCAGTGGGACCCAAGAATTGTCCTACTTGACCCTTTTCGGGTTCTCCCCTTGGCCTCAGGAATTCTCTCCTTGGCCTCTCTCACATACACAGACCTAAAGACATGAGGGCAGGCCTCCACAGATTTCTGCAATTTTCTCCCCATGAAGATCTCTCTTCTCAAGTAGTCCATCCTACAAACTCCAGCCATCTTGGACTCCCCAAACTCTGCTCCCTACCTTGATCTCAGCTAAAGAAACCACCAGATTCTTTGGATTTGCCCTCCCCTTGGCCCGACAACTGTCATAGGGCTTATCTCATTTGCTTTTTTTCTCTTGGAGACCAGAGACAGGGCCTGCCTTGTGTCCAACATCTGAAACTGCTGTTTCTCGATATTTTGGTCTGATTTGGGGTTTTTTTTTAAAGATTTTATTTATTTATTTGACAGACAGAGATCACAAGGAGGCAGAGAGGCAGGCGGGGGTGGGGGCTAGCAGGCTCCCCGCTGAGCAGAGAGCCCAATGATGCGGGGCTTGATCCCAGGACCCTGGGATCATGACCTGAGCTGAAGGCAGAGGCTTTAACCCACTGAGCTACCCAGGTACCCCTAATTTTTTTTTTTTAAGGCAGAACAGGATTTCTTGTCTGGAATGTGTCTCTCGTTCTTAAAACAGAAGCTGAGTAGAAATATTTTTGAGAATTTTGGTAAAAGCAAAAGTATATAGTGTGTGGGAGAGGAGGCCCTTCTCCCTACAAAACTACAAAACTTACAAAACTTCTCTCCCTCAACTACTATGTAAAAATTATTTATCATGGAACATGAATATACAGGAGTTTGAATAAACACATTCAAAAGACAGGTAGCTCTAAATTCATCGAGGAGAAGTGACGGAAAGAAGACAAGCAGGGTTAGGACATAGGAGTCAAGCAGGTAAACTTAACCTGCTCGGATGGGTCTTACCAGAATTGCTCAAAGCTTGAGGCTTTGTAGTAAAGTGTACGTGCTGGCTTTTTTTTTTTTTTTTTAATGCCTATTCTCAGGCCCTGCTTCAACCTAGGACTAGGGCCTCATGCAGAATCCGCCTTTTCTACGTGTCCCCCCATCTTCCCCCAGTGCGTCGGACAGAGGATAAACTGAAAGAATGTGGCCAGCAGAAGGCTCACACATTTGGGCCCAAAGGGTGAGTTAGTGGCAGGACTGCCCTTGGAAGACCACTGGCTTCCCATTCTGGTCCTCTTCCTCACTGGCCGACGCCATCCATCCCCTTGGAACAAGAGAATCGCCTGGCAGCTTTGAAAAGGTTGCCGCTCAGGACCATCTCCAAGAAACTCAGATAGAATCAGTCCTCGATGGGAACCTGGGCATCTGAAATTTCTCAGGCTTCCCCCAGGCGATTCCAATGTGAGCCCAGGCTAGGACACAGGTTTGAACCCAGGCACTGGGAGGCCTGAGACGCTGAAAGTATGACATGCTGGGGTCTCAGCCTGGGCACAATTCGAATTCTCATAAACAGGGGCCTCGTGATCCCTTTCCTCCTACAAAGGCAGTGAACAAAGGAACGCTTGCTTCGGTCATGACAGTGCTTCTCAAACTTTACCAAGCATGGGATCTCCTGGGGAGCTTACGAGACATAGATTCCTGGGCCCTGACCCCAGAAATTTTGATTTAGTAAGTCTCAGGGTAAGCCCTTGCATTTCTAATAAGCTTGGGGATGAGCTGAGTCTCCGATGCTGCTGGTCCCAGGGAGCACCCCCTTTGAGAACCACTGAGCTATGGGAAGGGAAGGTGTGAAAGGGGGGACCTGAGCTCCCACCAGTGACACGATGGGTTTAGGCAAGTCGGTGCTCCTACCTGTCGAACCCGATGGATAGGACCATCAAGAGAGCCTCCCACCTGTGTTGTGGATCACCTGCCCTCTGATCCAACGGCTCTTCCTCTCTGAACCCCCGTCTGCCTCCCCAACATCATCTCCTCTCCACACCCCCATCTGCAACACCCACAAAGTGTCTCCCAAGTCCTGGACCCCTTTGCGCACAGGAGAATCGCCACCACCACTAGCCTCAATCACAACCATTGCTCGTTCCAGGAAAGCAGCCGCTGTTTTGTCCATCTCTCTGTCCGCAGGGCGCTCAGGAGCGCCGCACCCATAGCAGGTACTCAAAAAACACCGGTTCAAGGATCCAGTGAGCAACAGCCAATATTCTGGGAACACTTCGGGACTCCCCGCTTCAGGCCTTATCTTCAGTAAACCTCATCATCCAGAAAAATGAGCGCTCACTTCATTTCCATGAGTCAGATGGGGAAACGGAGATTCCCAGAGGTGAAGACACTTCTGCAAAGGCCGGGCTCCTGGTTCAGAGGTGTCTGTCCGGACACCCCCTCGTCGACCCGGGACAGGTCTTGGGTCTCACAGTGGGGCTGATGAGGCCAGGCGTGGGGGAGCCACTGCAGAAGCTCCTCAAAGGTGCCTGCCGGAGAGGTAACACCAGCCGGCGGGCGGGCAGGGCGCGGGGGCGCGAAGACCCCGGGGCGGGGGCGGGCGGAGTCCTAATTTATGGCACCGGGAGAGCAGATCCGGGAAGCGGCTCTGCGCACGCCTCTCGGAGGCGGGTTGAGCTGCAGGTGAGGACAATGTAATTAAGAAATTAAAAGGTAATTTCCACAGACGCAGCCGCTCGCCAGGCCTAGCGACCGCTTAATTGATGGCGCGGCCAGCAGAGCCCACACCGCCGCGGTCCCCATGCTCCGCGCGCTGAGCCCTCCCCGCGGGGGTGGCTTCCTGGGCCGCGGGGACTTCCGGGGAGCCCGGGCCGACAGAGGGGCGCGGGGCCGGGGGGGGGGGGGGCGTGACACCTGGGACCCTCTGCCTCCGCTCTCCCCTGCTTTCCGGCTCCTTCCTGCTCCCAAAAGTAAAATGTGCAAGATTCCATGCGGTTCTCTTCCATTTCTCTCCCCTGCCTTCAGTCGCTCCGTGTCACCTCTGTTCCACTTCCAATCTCTTTATAGATTTCTTTCTCTCACCCTCTCTAGTTCGCTACTAAGTCTCTCTCTTCTTCACCCTCCCCTCCAGATTTCTGTCTCTCTGTCTCCCATTTCCTTCAGTTCCCAAAATTCTTACCGCTGGACATGGGTGATTTTTACTGCCACCCCCACCGTCTCCACCTCCCGTCCCCGCGGGTCTCTGCCTGCGGGTTGGGTCGTTAGAATATCCCTGCCTGAGCCCTGCAAGCCCACAGCGATGGCTTCATGAGACCCGCCTGCACTATCACAGAGTGGGAACCCAGGAATGATGGGTGGGTGGGTGGATAGTTGGGTGGATGAGTGCATTAGTGCCAAGGTTGTCAGTTGAGTATTTGGATGGGTGGATGGGTGATTGGTTGGTCAAATAGTTGGGTGGCTAGTATAGGGCTGGTTGGTAATGCGACCGATGTGCAGATGAATGGATGAATGGGTAGGTGAATGGATAGGTAGATAGGTGGTCGTAATTGAACAAAGAAGTGGAAATACAGGTGAATGGATGGATAAAGGCATGAGTAGGTGAGTGTCGAGGTGGCCAAATTTGCGGCAGTTGGATGGATAGATGAGGGGTGTATGGGTGGGTCTGTGTGTTGATGGATAAATAGGTACATACATGGGCGAGTGGGTAAGTGAGGATAGATAATGAGTGGTGGGTAACTGTGTAGATGGGAGGGTGAGTGGCCATTTGGATGGATGGGAGTATGCATTGATGAGCTTATGGTAGACAGGTGGGTGGTTGGAAAATGGACGAGTAGGTGAATGGATAGGAGGACACTGACAGATAAGTATATGGATGGGTGGGTGGGTGGAAGATGGATAGGCAGATGTGTGGGTGGGTGGACTGATGAGTAAACAAATGGGTGGGTAGTAGGTAAGTAGATGAATGGGTGATGGTATGTGTGGGTGGGTGGTTGTGTGGGTAGACGGATGGGTAGGTAGGGAGGCGAAACAGTGAATGGATAAATGAGTAGATGTATAGTAATGGTGGCTAGGTAGATGGAAAGAGATGTGGATGGATGCGTGACCAGATAAATGGGCGAGCCCAGGAAGGTAAGTGTGTTCCTAGTGGTGACATTTATTTGTTGACAAAGTCAAAACATAAGTTCTATAAACAAAGCAGGAATCTGCCATCCCCAGAGATACCTTTCTGCAGTGGGGTCTCAAGGTACTTACCAAGTGTTTCCCCTTCCAGGAGACCGGGGACTGGGCCCTCTGTGCACCTAGGAGGAGTCACCACTTTTTCCTGTTTCTTCCATCTCTTCCGGTGTCAGATGGACATAGGATGTGCTGATGGGTGTCAGCCTCTGTGGGTTAAGGAAAAAGAGAAGTAGTAACAGGAGTGGAGGGACTTTGTCAAGGGGGACACCCCCCACGATGTGCTGATATCAATCCATAAGACCTGTCACCACGCCCAGCCCATCAGTGGTGGACCAGCAGGACTGCAAGCCCAGTGACCACACTCTCTTGGGCCAAGATCTCTTCCAAAAGGCCCCTCCCTGACATCTCCATTTTACCAAAACTTTGCCTGTTCTTTCAGGTCTGATTCTCTCTCCCATACCTGCACCTGCAGGAAGCCTCCCTGTTGTGCCTCCCCCCCATCATCAGGGCCTTGAATGACGCGCCAAAGAATGTTGACTTTAATCAGGCGGGTAAGATGGAGCTATGGAAAGGTTTTTAATCCTACGTCTGCCCCCAGGTAACACGTTCCATCCAGGATTCTAGTGACCTGTTTCTCCATGGTTGCTTCCCACTTCCATGGCCACCATGGGCTCCCCAAGATAGAGAAATGCCTTTGGCTCATCTCTTGTTTTCAACTGCTAGTAGGGAGCCTGACACACAGCAGATTCTCAGCAAACACATCCTGAGACGGTCACACGAGAAGGCTGATAAGGCGTAAGCACATTGGCGATATAGTTTTGCCTGCTGACTTTTCTGCACTGTCTTCCCCCATTTCTCAGAGAAGAAACCAAGACCAATAGAGGTTGCCCAAATGCTCTCCCCGCAAACTTCACTGTGCCCCCCCCCCCATTCTGAGTCAAGCTGTGAGGAATGTGACCACCCATGAGTACAGAACGCAAAAAGGGTCCTTTGTTCTAGGAGATGTGGAGAGGTGAGTGGGGGAGGGAGGCGTTGGGGGATTAAGGAAGAGCCTCCAGGGAATTCCTTTCTCGCTGGGGCTCAGTAGGAGCTGGGGCTGGATATTTCACCTGCTAAGAGTCTGCCCAGAGCCTCCTCCCACCTGCTGGGGGTACCCAAAGCCAGGGCAGTAGGGAGGCCCCGCCTGGGGCCCATTCTTAGGCTGACACACCTGAGCACAAGAAGAAAGAGGAGGGAGAAGAGCAGGGAGAGTGGGAGGGAGATGGAAGAGATGGAAGAAAGGGAGAGAGGGAATAAGACTGGGACCCGTATCTGAGAAAGAATAGAGCACTTATACGCACATAATCACAAATACCTATACACCAGCACACGTGCACTTGTGTACGAATGCAGAGTTATCCCTAAACGTGTGTGTGTGTCCATCCTGTCCACTCATTTTTATTTCCATGCCCGGAACCACACACAACATGTGTGTACACAATCACATATACAAAGTCACACGCACAGACATTCCCGCACACACAAGAGCACACACCCTCCTCCACTGCTCACGCAGAGACACACGCTCAGGGACCACACACAAATTCCTGTGCACACTGCCACACATGCCTAGACCCAGGCACACACACACACACACACAGTCGCTCCCAGTCACACAGACACACGTGCACATCCTCACATTCACATACGAATGCTAGGCCTCGCTTGCCTCCAAACCCCTCCCCCACTGCAGGCAGCCTTCTGTCTAAAATTTAACAAAATTCCTCCTTGGCAGTTTCCAAGCCCATTCACATGCCTGAGGCCTCTGCCCACCTGCTAAGGCTCCCCTTCAGGTTCAGGTTCAGCGGTGACCCCCTCCAATGAGCTAGAGCTAGGTGGAGGGAGGGGTATGCCGCAGAGACCCCCCCTCCCCAGATCTTCCCAAGTGTTTTCCCAGCCGGCATCTCCTCCGAGCTGTGTTGTATCCCTGAGGGGTAAATACAGGGCAGAGGACCTCTGCTCACCGATCAGGAGACTTACACCCCAAACAAGCAATGCACCCTCATCACAAAGCTAAGTAGCTTGAGAACCCAGATCTGAGGTGGGTTTGTCCTTAAAAGTGGGCAGGATACACTGTTTCCTTGTGTTCCCCTCCACCCAGAGGACATTTTAATTATGAAATATTTAAGATTTAGGGAAAACAAAATCCCCATCCCCATCCTGCAATACTGCATCCTAAAATTAGAGCTAACGGGTCATCGCTCATTCATAGGATGCGTAATGATAGAGCAGCGGACACCGTGGAAGCCCTTTCCCCCAAAATCTTTTTCTCGTGGGAAACACAGTCTAGTGGAATGCATTTCCTTGTACTTTTGCTGTAAATGTCTATATCCCTAAACAGCATCTAGTTTCTTCAGCCTGTCCTTGAGCTTCATAGAAAGGGCGTTACCTGCAGCAGGTTTTCTCAGCTTTGGGGCAATATTGACATTTGGTGCAGGATAATTCTTTGAGTGAGGGCTGGCCTGTGCGTGGGAGGATATGGAGTAGCATCTCTGGCTCCAGCCCCCCACTAAATGCCACTAGCAACCCTCAAGTTGTGACAGCTAAAAATGTGTCCAGACACCCCAGCCTGGGGGTGAGGAGAGGCAAAATTGCTCCCCATGGGGAACCATGAACCACTGTATATTTCCTTCTGTAATTTGCTCTTCTAATTCAAAGCCAGGTTTGGGAGACCCTTCAGGTCTGTGCGGAGCCCTAATTCATTCAGATTTGCAGTGGTGGAATCTTTCGATTGTTTCCTGGTTTTCTTCTTATGGAGTGGCTCTGAGCATCGTGTCTGTACTTCCAGGAGAAGAGGTGTGTGTGTGTGTGTGTGTGTGTGTGTGTGTGTGTATTTGTCTAGGGACACAACCTCCATCTCCCAGATCCCAGTGAATCGAGTTCCAGCTTCTCAGGAAAAGAATCCCCAGGAGTCAAGATGTTCAAGCTGCAATCCCACTGGGGCTCTTTGCGACCAGGACCAGCCACGCTTCTCTGGGCCCCACTTTCCTCCCTTGTAAGACAGATAACGGATGATAACTGGGATGGATGGGCTGCTTGCCTACATCTCATGGGACCTACACGGCAGCCTCACAAAGAAGGTACTGCTGTCACTCCCATTTTACAAATGGGGAAACTGAGGCACAGGGTGTTAGGTAACTTGCCCAAGATCATATAGCTAATAAGTAGCAGAGCTGGGATTTGATGCCAGAGGCTGCCTGGCTCCAGAGCTCGTGAGCTGATCCATTCATCAATTCAGTAAGTCACTAATTCAATAGATATTTCTGTGGCACACATACCATGTGTCAGGCAAGGTATGTCCTTGGCTATGATCAAGACAAGCAAGAGCTTAGCTCTTGTGAAATCTACCATATTGGCAGGGTAAGGGAGGAGGAGGAGACAAAAATTATTGTGCTTATGTATTCATTAACTTGTTTACACAGTTTAGCATAAGTGTTGTGGGAGAAAAGAGACAGAGTAATAGAAAACTACTTTGGTCAGGGAGGTCCTCTCTGAGGGGATGATATTTGAACTGAGAACTCATTGTTGAGGAGAGAACAATCAAGCAAAGATCTGACACTAATAGTGTTCTAGGCAGAGGGAACAGCAGAAACAGATACACCAAGCCAGGAGACATTCTGGAATGTTCTGGGAACAGAGTGAACAGGGGGAGGATTGATGGGATAAGAGGTCAGAGAGAGGTTGGGGGGAGGGAGTCCCTTTACAGGTCTTCAGTGTAAATTCTTAGCCTGAGTTTGAGGACCTTCCATGTGCTGACCCCAACCTTCCCACCTTAGCATCCCCCCGTGTCCACTGCGGAGGGGCAGCAGGCCTAAGGAGGGAATGACAGCACACACCTGATTCACCCACAGGACCATGTGCCATGGCCAGGGCAGGCTTCTCCCTCGGTCCACCTTCCCTGGTGGGAAATTGCTATAATTAGAGAAAGAGGAAGAATCCCCAGTTGTGCAATTTCCACAGACCCAAAGTCACTGACCCAAAAACTCTCTCTCTCAGGCATCCTCAAGAGCCAAAGCTAGCCTGGTGGGTGTCAGGGGTGGGAGCAGAGGTTCTATTCCTCTCTTTGGACTCAAAAGACAACTTTCCCATCTCCCTGACTCTGAAACCCTGCTTCCTTCAAGAACTTACCCCTTATGAAAAGAGCTCCTACTTCATTTTCAGAACAGGCAGATCGTGTGATAGAAGCTAGGATTTCCCAAAGTAGGCAGGTCTCACCTCTACCCCTTCGTAGCTGGGTGCTCTTGGGCCAAGGACTCAGCCTCTCTGAGCCTCCATTTCCTCATCGTGTGAACAGCAGGATTGTCAAGAAATAACACACGTCTGGTCCCTGTTACACAGGCATCTTTCGACCGATGTGCATTTCCGCATTCCTTGGGGACTAATTTCGCAAGCATGGGAAGCATGCTTTGCCACTTTTGACAAGGGGAAGTCTGAGTTTGCTGAGGGCTTGCTGAAATCTACCTAGCTTGATTGGATGCCACAACGAAGGCTTTCCTCACCTTCCTTCTCCGGGGCACATCCTTCCAGGACCTCTCGCTTGTCTTGTAGTGTCCTCCGCTACCCGTCCACACCCCTGCATCACAGCTCCCTGACCCAGGTCGGGGCGCAGGGAGGGGAAGTGTGACAATGACCTCATGGCTGTCTTGGTGGGAGAGCTGGGGATGGGGCTGTCACATGGTTACCCAGTCCGTCTCTTCCCCTTTCTCCTTCTTCCTAGGGATGGAGTGAAGGGCTTTCACACTTGTCTGGGCTGATTCCAAGTGTGTGATCACTCTCCCTGGGTGTCAGCGCGGCTGGGAGATTTGTGATACCGCCTGGTTCCTAATTACCTCTCTCTCCTCACTTTCTCCCCTCCTAGCTCCCCTCAGACCTGCTGCCATCACCTCCATAATCCCCACCTGCCTGTCTGCCTGACTTCATCTGCAGAGGAGAAACGGGGCTGGAAACTGGGAGGGGAGGCTTCACAGAGCACTCCCTTGGAGGTCTTGTTACCTGTGTACCCAGGTGTGCTCAAGGTATACAATGGAACGGCATGGAGTAAAGAACCTCATACGCCTACAGAAAGACCCACCTGCCAGGTAGGGTTTATGGCAGGAACACAAACATGTTTGCAGACAAAGTAGCAATGTAATTCACCGCACTAACAGATTAAAGGAAAGTGACATAGTTCTCTCAATAAATGCTGAAAAGGTATATGAAAAGTGCCATCACCCACATTCCAGAGGAGAGAAATTCTCTAGAAGATGCAAAGCCAGGGCAGTGTAGGGAGGGAAAGGGGGATTGAGGCAGGAGAGGATGAGGTTAGCAAGGTGATATGTTGCTATCTGCTCACGGCTTCTTGGAAAATCATAGCAAGTGATTGGCTGGTTTGGCTGCTCAGCCCCTGGGGAACCTGCAGAAGGACATGCCTCTGAGCAGTGTCTCTGAGGAGGAAAGACAGGATTCATGAGCCCAGCTCCCTCCTCAACTTCTGTTTCCCACTGGCCAAAGTTTCCCTCCTGGATTTATTGTCCTGTATTTCTAGTTGCATCATGAAAGCCCACAGACAGCTCCTTGGGAAGTCACACCCTATAGGATCCTAAGTCCAGAAATGGCAAGAGAAACCAGAGACTCTGGACTTGCAGCCACTCGGGGTTGGGCAACTGACTTGCATGCAGCCACATGGTGTCCATTGTCTGCTATGGTGGCTGGAGCAAATAGTTGAGATCTGGGAAGCAGGTGAGTCCAGGAGAATCTGATTTCAACTTCTGCTTCGATAAAAACTCATCAAGCAACATATTTATTGATGAAATATTAAAAATACTCCCACTTAAATTTAGGACTGAGATAAAGTTATCCAGGATCATCACTACTATTCAATTTATACTTCAGGTGTTAAACAATGCAATAAGACAAGAAAAAAACTTAAAGTATGATGTTGGGAAAAGAAGAGACCAATTTGTCATTATGTATGTGTCATAAGACTGTCTACCTGATAAATGCAAATGAAGCAACTGCCATAACAAAACACTATCTGCAGATCATTATTGCTTCTTTTCCTCTCCCCTTTTACATCCTACATTCCAAGAAAACTCACCATCTCTGTTCTCTGCATCTGTTCTGCAATTTCCCACCTTTAGACCTTTACCTCACCTTGATTTTCCTTGCATTTTCTGCAGGTACAAATCCTACCTATTCCCCAGTGCTCAGTGCAAGTGCCACGGTGTTTTTACAAAACCTCTCTTGGTCTCCCAATCACAAATAGGCTCTCTCTCCATCTTCAGAGCTCACACGACTTGTATCATTCATTCATTCGCTATAGTTCTCCAAAGCTACCTAGCCCCTCCTGCATTTTATTCAAGCTGTTTGTGCCCATATCCCATCTACTAAGATAGTGCCCTATCCTATCACACTAAGGTGTGAGCACCTTGAGGCCAGAGGTGGGGGAGGGGAATATAGTTTAGTGACAAAAAGCACTTTGGAACTTGACAGACACATCCTTAAAGCCCAGTAGGACTATTTATAAGGTATGTGCCCTTAGGCAAGTTCTTGACTTCTCTGAGCTCTTTCATATAAAAATTGAAAACATTTTAGTGTTGCTTTGAAGTTTATACTAAACGGGTTGACATTATATGTTTTGACATATAACATTATACATACTTTTAGCAATCTACCCAGCACATGACAAAGACTACTATCATTGTTACTCACTATTATTACTTACTTGTTTATCCCACATCTAGAACATTGCCCTCCATATAACAGGAATTCAAAAGTTGCTTGTTGGGGCGCCTGGGTGGCTCAGTTGTTTGAGCACCCAACTCTTGATCTCAACTCAGACCTTGATCTCAAGGTCAAGAGTTTGAGCCCTGCGCTGGGCTCCATGCTGGGTGTGGAGCCTGCTTTAAAAAAAAAAAAAAAAAAAAAAAGTTGCTTGGTGCATCTGGGTGGCTCAGTTTGTTCAGCAGCTGCCTTTGGCTCAGGTCATGATCCTTGAGTCTCAGGATGGAGTCCCACATCGGTCTCCCTGCTTGGTGGGGAGTCTGCTTCTCCTTCTGACTTCTCCACTCTCACGCTTTCTCTCTCTCTCTCATTATCTCTCTCTCTCTCTCTCTCTCTCTCTCACACACACACACACACACACACAAAAGAAAGAGTTGCTTGATGAACAACTTCCACTTACAGTCATTCAACAAATATTCCTTGAGAGCCTCTGTGTACAGGGCAATGCCCAGGATGCTAGAGATTCAAGGATGAATAAGATTTGAACCCAGTCCTCTCAACCTCAAGGGTGTCAGAGGAATATAAAGAAATACAAGGAGCTCACATGTAAAGAAAGTGAAACCCAAGCCCACTGAAGTCACCTTCACATTCCCAATCCCACGTGACTGTCCTTGTGGAGAAGTCAGCATAAGTCATGGACTCTTAGGCCATCAGGTCCTTAGAAAGGCAAGATCAAGAACTTGGGCTCTGGAGTCAACAGCCCTGAGTTCAGATCCCAGCTCCCGCACTTATCATTTGGGCGAATTCGGGGCAACTGTCTCCTCTCTTTGAGTCTGGGTTCCTCTTCTGTATAATGCGGATAATAGCAGCACCTACCATGGGGGTTAAGTTGAAATCAGCAAATGAAAAGAATATGACTCAGCACCGGGCATCTCTCAAGCATTCATAGGATGCTAACATCCACTCCACCCTCCCATTCTGCAGGTGGGGAGTGGGACGCATCATGAGTCACACCAAGGCTATGTTCATCTTGGTCCTTTCCAGCTAGTACCGAGCCCACGTAAGACTGGACCACGAGTGACACAGATTAGATCAAAGCAGCCTTTCATCGTTTCTGCTCCCCTCTAGGAACCTCTGGATCTCCTTCCTTCCAGGAGGCAAAGCATCAGGTACCTTGGGTCCCCTGGTTTGGCTGACATTCCCCACCTAGACTTCGCCAGTTCCAACCCCCTTGAAAACAAGAGACATCAGAGCACAAAAGGTCTTCCTTCTCTTACCCCAAAACACCTCCAGACAATGGATAGTCTTACTGAGAAATATCTTTCTGTACCAGCATGAGCGGATATATTAAGTGAAGATAAATTAAGTGAAAAATTGGAAAAATGCCACAAGGCTGCTCAGTCCTACCCCACTTTTTAAAAATAGACACCTAAAAAAGAAAATGCTGCAGAAAGGTTAACCAAAAGCCCTCCCACAGGTGGGATTACATTGGATGTTCTATATTACACATTTCCGTAACATTTCCATCTAGGCATTGCTTTTATGATCTGGACTCATAGAGTTTGAAAAGGAAAGGAGGTCCTTTAGGTCCTGGCCAGCAGGAGAGGTCAGGAGGGCTGCCAGGAAAGGTTCCAGAGCATTCTGTTCTAGAATCAAAGAGCATTCTATTCTAGAATCAAAAGTGTTCCCTGCCCCAGGCTAGGAAAATTCCAAGGAAAACTGATGCTAAAGGGATCACTCCATCATCTCTTTCCTTAAAAATGTATGCCTGTTTCTGACATGATGCTGTGTCTGGAAACACACATGAGGACAGGGGCTTCCTTTTCTCTCCCTGAGGGGAGCCACATGGCCGGGGATGGTGGGAACAGAGGTAGCAGTCCAACTGTACACCTCTTTTGGTACCTTTTGAATTATAAACCCTGTGAATGTATTACCTACTCAAAAAATAAATAAAATTTAAATGTGAAAATAAAGCACTTTCCAAATAGCACTATTAAATCAGTGTATATGTTAAATGCATACACAGATGTCTGGACAAACAGCCGTTTGAAAATAATGAATTAACTTAAGAGATGCTCATTAAGAAACATTTGGAAAATATAGAAAAAGAGGAAGAAATATATGTTTTACCCAGAGGCCCACCACTCAAAGGCAGCCACTATTAATATTAAAGCTTATTTCTTTCTGGTCTGTTTTCCATGCATGGGTATTTTGTTTTGTTTTGCCGTGTTGTGGTTTGGGTCATTCTATGTTAGAGGTTTAGGAATTACTTTTTAAACGTCCAAACACGGATAAATGCTTACAATATAGTGTTGTGGTGTAACTTTGAGCATCGTTCTTAAAGGCTAGTATTGGGTCCTGCCTTGTGATGGGAAGCTCGGAGGGGACATCTCAGGAGAAAATTCTGCCTCTCCTCCTCCTTTCCCACAACCTGAGGCCTGTGGCTGGAGGTGACGGAGAGGAAGGCCAGGTGAAACTGGTGTTTGTGTGGCTTCTGGGCTATTAACTGAGCTCTAAGCAGATTCCCTCACCACTCCAGGGGCTCACCCAGCAGTGCTGGGAGCAGGGCTGTTTGCTTTGGGGCTGGGGGTGGGGGATGGACTGGAAGGAGGCAGAGTGGGGAGGGGGACAGCTCAGCCTTAGCAAGAGTGATGGGGGTGTGGGACTGGAGGAGGGAGCAGAAAAAGAGGAAATGATGGATGGGAAGGAAGACAGCCTACGACAAGAAAACTGTCAGGGAAGGTGGAGGGGGGAGGAGGACAGGGAGTGTGTTGGCCTCTCCTTCCTCCACACCAGGCAGGGTGTGCTTCTTGGGGACTGGACCTGCACAGGAGTAGCAAAGGGCAATGACGCCTCCAACCAGTCCTGAAGACCTACTGTGTGCTGTGCCCTGGGCTCCAAGCTGGTCAAGGGTGATCTGGAGGGAGAGAGGCAGAGGGGAGGGAGCAGCGGAATTGGGGGCGCAGCACGCCTGGTGGAGGAGAAGCCACACATGTGCACGAACCCAGAGGGAAAATGACAGAGATTAAAAAAGACAGACAGAATAGCATTTGAAAGGGATAGGGGCACAGCCAGTGACAGAAACAAAAAAGGATGGTGACAGGGGGGACAGCAGGGACGGAGGACTGACAGGTGGGCAGGGCAAGCCCCCATGAGACCCCCACGCCCACCCCATGCCTCCTGGTAACTCGGAGCCTCCCTGACCCTGCCATCATGGACATGCTTCAGCGTGGCCCCTCCAAACCTTCTGTGGCTCCCTATTGCCTCCCACAGGGAGCCCACCCTTCCTTCTCTCCTAGCATTCACAGCTCTCTTGGATCTGCTTGCCTCCCTCCCTCTCTCCCTGCTCTCTGCCTTGGCCCCAGCCCCACTCTGGGACCCAGGGCTCCTGTCCCTAGTGCCCAGATCAATATGTCTTAACACCCATGAGTCACACAGGAAAATCAGTCCCTACACGAAAACACGTTAACGAGCGCATCAAATGGCACCGGATTCCCACTTGCCACTGCCACACACAGTTTTTTTCCTAAATGCAATTGTTGAAGTACAAAGAGTAACTTGATTTGAAGAACAATGTTAAGTAAATGCGGCCACGGGCAGATAGGGCACCGACTCCAAAAGTGGCACTGGACTGAAGTGTAGAAACCTCGCCTCCTCTGGGAAGCCTTCCTGGGTTGCCCCACCCTCTTATGTTTCCTCTGACTATTCCCCAGATTCAGAGGAGGGAGGGACGGGAGACAGTGCACAGCCTCAGAAGGAGGCATGCTGGCCCGGGATCCCGGAGGCCAGGGCAGAAAGGGAAGAGAAGGTTTTCCCCACAGAGGGAGAGAACAGGCCCAGGGAACAACAGCAGAAAGATGGAAGGGGATGGGAAAGACGGGATAAGGGTCCCCCTCTTCCTCCTCAATCTGCCTTTTCGCATCAGCTTTGGGGCCTTTGTTCCAGACCTTGCACTCAGGCCCATTCCTGTCTTCAGAGGGCCATGGCATGGGAAGCTGGCATTCACGTTCTCCTTTCTGGTCCCAGCCTTAGAATAGGAAAGGTCACACCTATCGGTGACCCCCTTCTCTCCCACCCCCACCCCCTCTCCTGCAGTAGCATGGGGGAAGGGCGGTAGGTACCCGGCATCAAGTTCAACCCCTCATTGTGGAGCAGGTAGGAGAAACTGAGGCCCAGAGAGGGAGGACGCCCAGCCCAGGTCACCAGGTGGCAGGCACTCAGGGGGTCATCCGGGAACCCAGAGTTCTGAACCCCTGCACTCCTTGCCCGTGCACTCACCTTCCCTCCTCCCTGCTCTTTCCCTGGTGTCCCCCTGACCCAGGCTCTAGTCTTCTCCATCCCTAGATTCCTGCCTCCTCTTTCCCCACCTCCTGCCTTCAGGAGACTTGCAGGTTCTAGCCTCTATCCTTCCGTGTGTGTCCATCTCTGAGATTAGAAATCTCCCCCTCCCCCTCTCTCTCTACCACCCCATTCTGGTCTCTGCATCTTCAACTCTCCCTGCGCCTTCTCTTCTTTCTGTGTGGGACTCTCCCTCTGTCTTCCTGTGCCTTGACTTCTCTGTCTGTCTGTCTCTCCCCCCAATCCCTCAACCCCCGATCTCCCTCCCCTCCCCTGCCAGCTCTCCTGTCCGCTCTCTCCCCACTCTTCCTGTGGGACCCGCCTTTCCCACTCAGACCCCACACGCAGTCAAGCTGTCCCTCACACGCTCCACTCCCACTTAGGTCATCTGTCAGCCCTGTCGTCTTCCTGCCCCCCTCCCCTGCCTCCCACAGGGCTGGGCACCCCGTCAGTGTCCGCAGGGGCACTGCCAGCCCCAATTGGGAATGGGCACCTTCCGGAAAGCTGGGAGGGGACAGGGACAAGCCGTGGCTGGGGAGCAGCAGAAGGTGGAGGAGAAAAAAAGCAAGACGCTTCTCCAGCCCGGACCCTGAGCACCGAGCATGTGGCCACATATTATTTTAATAAACTCGGCACATCTCGCCCTCACGCCAGCTGCCGCACACCCTCTCTCATCCTGTGGATCTCATTTATTCCTCATTAGCAAAATCACCTGTTTGTCAAATAGGGACAGCTCGGTGAGACATTAAATTGCGTTGAAGCTGAGGGGGGCTTGGGGACCACGGTGGGGGGGGCGGAGTGGGAAGAAGGGGGAGGGGATGGAAGTGACTTCCCTTCGGCCTTAACTTTGTTCTGGCCACAGAGACAAGTCCCCTCAACCCCCCCCACTCCCCCCACCCCATGCCGTCAGTCCCACCCCTGCTCCAAGAGCCCATTTCCACAGGGGTCATGATGGTGGGATTCGGTCTGAAGACGGAAGATGGGAAGAATCAGATTTTCCAATGACACCAGCTGGGGAGGGTGGCAGCCAAGATGCCTGGGGGAGGAGGGACTGGGCAGCCCACTTCCACCCGCTGGAGAGCTGGCGTGGGGGACAGTCCCACAGCAATGCATTTGCACGCAACAATGCAGAAGTGCTGAGCTCTCCGGCAAGGGAAACAGGTATCTCATCTGGAGTCAGAACCGGGTTCAAATCCCCATTCAGCCACTCACTCTCTGGCTGTGCAATCTTGGCCAGACCACTTCACCTCTCTGGGCCTCTCTTGCAGCTGTAACATGGGGCTCGTGGCATTAACTGGGTGATTATTCACTGATAAGACATGCGGTCCACAGCCTGGTGGCCAGCCCGGAGACAATGATCAGCCTTATCCTCTGACCGCGTCAGCCTGCCGCCAGCCCGTGAGGGCAGCTGTCATACCCACACAGCTTCTGACGCACGGCCTCCCTTTGCTTCCACCCGGACGCTCCCTACCCCTGGCTTTCAGCACCTCACACAATCAGTAACTCGGTTCTTCCTTTCTAAGCCACAAGCTCTGTGAGGTCGTGGTCTGGGGCTGTTCAGCTTGCCTCCTCACACGGTATAGGTTGGGTGACTGTTTGTTGATTGACTAACAGATGGATCACTGCTATGCTGATGCCATCTTCCTCACCCTGCTGGCCCAGAGCAGACCAGGAGAAATAGACTATCAGCCACAAACATCATTTTAAATTTTCCAATAGCCTCATTCTTTTTTTATTTTTTTAAGATTTTATTTATTTATTTGACAGAGAGAGACACAGCAAGACAGGGAACACAAGCAGGGGGGAGTGGGAGAGGGAGAAGCAGGCTGCCTGCTGAGCAGAGAGCCTGATGCAGGGCTCGATCTCAGGACTGTGGGATCATGACCTGAGCCAAAGTCAGAGGCTTAATGACTGAGCCACCCAGGTGCCCCAATAGCCTCATTCTTAAAGTCAAAAAGAATAGGTCAAGTTAAATTTAATCATGTGCCTAATTTAACAAAATGTATCCAAACTACTATTTCAACATATAAGCTCTTTAAGCTCCAAATGAAATATTTTGCATTCTCTTTTCCCTACTATCTTCAGAGCCCACTATGTGCTGTACACATACTGTGCCCCTTAACCCAGACCAGCCACATTTCAAAGGCTGGTTAACTACCTATGACCAGAGGCCACCATACCAGGGAGAGTAGTGTTAGACTCTGGTGTAGCCAGCAGCACCCCTAGGGAGTTTCTTAGGAATGCAGAGTCTCAGTTTACCCCAGACCTCCTAAATCAGAATGGGGATCTTTTTCTTTTCTTTTTTTTTTAGCTTTTTATTTGAAGTTATGTTAGATCCACAAGGAGTTATAGAAATAACATGGGTTTATCCTGTGCACCCCTCATCCAGGTTCCCTGTGGGGTAGCATCTTGGAAAACTACAATTCAAATCACAACCAGCACATGGGTCCACCCACCTTATTCAGAGCAGTTCCCCAGTTTTGTTTTCTTTCCTTTTTTTTTTTTAATAGTAAACTCTTAAGCAAAATCTACACTCAACTTGAGACTCAAACTCACAACCCCAAGATCAAGAGTGGCACGCTCCACCAACTGAGCCCGCCAGGCGCCCCTAGATTTCATCAGTCTCACTTTCTCCTTGTTCATTTCACTCAGTTTTGTATGTATTTACTTCTATGCAAATTCATCACCATCACAGTCAAGGGACAGAACATGCATCCCAAGGATCCCTGGTGTCATCCTGTTGGAGCCACAGCCCCCTCCCTCCTTGCTGCCTCCCTACCTTCTACAGGGTCTGCACTCCATCAGGTCCCCAGGTGACTCCAGGGCATGGTGACTGGGAAAATCAAACACACGGAAGGTTATCACCTCTTCTTTTCTTTCAGCCCCTTGACTCACTTTAGGGAGAAAGTCTTTGTTGGGAACTAGTATCTCTTTAATGCTTTTCTGACCCTTGTTATCTCCCTGTGAGACCTTGAGCAAGTCACTGGGCGTCTTGGTGTCCCATGTTCCGCACTGCACAATGCGGACCATGACAAGGTCCTTCGCAAGGCATTGCTAAGAGATTAAAGGAGGTAAGGCTGTTTGGTGTTTTCTGTGGGGCTGAGTTGAGGGGAAGCCCCAGGAATCTGCTCCCCAGGCTCCCGTTCTGAGATGTTCTTGGTGGCGTTGTGTAGTCGGGACGCCCAGAGACCCCGTCCACCTGCAACCCGAGGAAATGACGAGATTAGCGATAGTACATCCATGCAATGGAGATCTCGTTGTATTTAAAAACTCATGTTCTAGGTGTCTGTTGACTGTCAAGAGGGATCTCTGTGTCATTTTATTAATCTTTAAAATTAAAAAGAAAGATGACCTTGTTGCAAAAAGTCGAAGAATCCAGAAGGGTATGATGTAAACTTAAAGTCCTCTGTTCCCTGCTCCCCTTTCTTCAATCTCAGAGGAGACTGTAAATCGGAATTTTGTGCTTATCTTTCTGGACAGTTTCTTTGCAGATACAAATACCCCCGTGTGTGTGTGTGTGCGCGTGCATGTGCATGCCTGTGTGTGTGTGTTTACACAAAGGGTGTCATGCTATATATACTGATTGGCAACTTGCTTTTCTCACCCAACCTTATACGTGCTAGGTTGTTAATGGGGAAAAGCAGGTTACATAATGGCACATTCGGTATGATCCCAATTTTGTAAATGTATGTATAGAAAAAGATTGGAACTCCATATCTGAAAAATAACTAGCAAATCCTAGTCAGCGGCTGGGTGGAGGCGGGGAGGGGAGGACAAAGACTGACGTTTGATACCCAGACTCTTCAGCCTCAGCCTCCGCATCTGTAAAATAGGGTAGTATCAGTGGTTCTGAACCAGGGGCACTGCCCCAGCCGCCCAGCCCCAGGGGACATTAAGCAATCTCTGGGGACATTTTGTTGTCATGATTTGGGGGTGGGGGGAGTGCCCTTGGCACCCAGTGAGAGGCCAGTGGTTCTGCTCAGCATCCTACGATGCTCAGGTCAGCCTCCCCAGAATCAAGAGGCATCTGGTTAATAAAGTTGGGCAGCCCTGAGACTCCAGGAGATGCCAGAGAACAGGAGGTTGTTGGTACCACCATACTAGGATCATGTGGTGGGTGTCATAATCATTGACGATGGGGAAGAGTGGACTATTTTTTTTTAAAGATTTTATTTATTTATTTATTTGACAGAGAAAGATCACAAGTAGACAGGCAGGCAGAGAGAGAGAGGGAAGCAGGCTCCCTGCTGAGCAGAGAGCCCGATGCGGGACTCGATCCCAGGACCCTGAGATCATGACCTGAGCCGAAGGCAGAGGCTTAACCCACTGAGCCACCCAGGCGCCCAAGTGGACTATTTTTTAAAGCTCAAAGATGCTCAATTATTTAAAAAGAAAAAAGAAGAACTCAGACATGTGCTTGGCTGTCCGAGCCCAAGCTCGTGGAAGCCCCTGGACCAACTGGCCATCCAGGTGGAGCCCACGACTGTCACAACACAGGCTCCAGGGACCAAGCCACAGGATGACCCCTCTTCTCCCTGCCCAAGGCCAGGGGCAGTGGGGCGTGAGGCAGGCGAGCGTCCGCAGGCCTGGCGTGAAGCCCCAGCCGGCGGCTGACCAGCTGGCCGAGCCCCCTGAGTGGGGCCCAGCTGCCCAGCCTGGGCCCGGCCCCCTCTCCCTCTCCCGGCTGCTCCCAGGGAGCAGGAATTAACGCGAAGGCGTCCTTTGCACCTCCAGAGCTCATTAGCTCCCCAGGCTCATTCTCCACCGAAAGCTGGAGTTCTGCTTGTGGCATCACGCTCTACTGCTGGGTCTGTGATTGTGGCCGGTGCCTCCCTGCGATCCCACCCGGGGGCCACTCCTTCCCATCTGCCTCCCTGCTCGGACCCCTTCCCCTTTGTCTTCTCCCCTCCGCCCTGCCTGCCGCCCCTCTTGACTCCTGTCCTTGCCGGTTTACCTCCTCTTTCCTGTCCCTGTGGCTCTCTTGGCGCCAAGCTGCCTGTTCCTCCTCGTTCCTGAATCAGACCCTGAGTCCTGAGCCACTCGCGTCCCTCCCCACTCAGACCCTTCACAGACACAGGACCTGGAGAACAGACCCTGACCAGGGTCATTCTACAGATGTGAAAACTGTGACCTAGAGAGAAGGAGACTCACCCAAGTTCGAAGGGTGAGCTGGAGAATCATCTATGCATTCATTTGCTAAAAATGTGTGAGGTCGTCTTTATGGTATCAGATGCTGGGCTAGATCCTGACCACGCAACCGTGAGGAAGAGAGCTTCTGGGAGGCGAGGAAGGGTGGGTTGTGGGGACAGAAGCCATTGGAGCCAGGGTTCTGTTTTGGGCAAAGACCTACCTGTAGGGAAGTGCAAGCCTTGCTTCTCACTTTCTCCAGATCCCCAGCTCGGCCAAAGCCCCTTGTTCCCCAGCTCCAGCCTAACTCAAGCCTCAGCCACAGCCCCCACCCTGGGAAAGTCATCTGGCTAGACCAGGGATTGGCAAACTTCCTCTGCAAAGGACCAGATAGTAAATATTTTTGGCTTTCCAGGCCCTCTAGTCTCTGTTGCCCCTACTCAGCTCTGCTGTTGTGTGTGACCTGAAAGACACAGACAAATGGGCATCGCTGGGTTCCGATAAAACTTTATTTACAAAAACAGGCTGTGGGTTGAATTTGCGGACTCCCTGTCTAGGGGTTTCCTAATTGTTAGATTTCACCTGGCCAACAGCCCTACTGAGTGCCTTTTGTTTACCCACCTGGGACAGGGAATGCTTCCTTCACACTCCCTGCTGGAGACATGGCTGGAGGCAGAGGTTGATGAGAAGGCCCGTGCTTCAGGGATCCGAGGATAGAGGCCAGATTTAAAGGGCCAGGCATGCTCATGGTGGGCAGCCCGGGTGCCCCAGCCCGAGCGTGCAGGTGAGTCCTGGCTGTGGGTCCACATTCAGACTGTTGCCCATGGAGCTGGGCTTCCCCAGGTCTATGATGCAGCCTCCTGCAGCCTTGAGCCCCAAAGAGATGGCCTCAGGTGGGGAAGCCAGGGGCAGGCTTCTTTTCCTGGCTGGATTCTTGAAATGAGAGCCTTAGTCTCCCCATTACTAACTCGGGGGAGCCCTGGTGTTTCCCAAGAGTGGGAGCCAGGTTAATCAAAAAAGTGTGCACATGTACACCATACCCTGGCTTATTCATAAACTCCCAAAGGGAGGTGGGCCAACCCCACCTCTCACGCGGGCACAGCGCCATCCTCTGAACGTAAGTCAGCTCTACCAGGATGGGGGAGGGTAGTGCACTGGCAAGGGGGTAGGCTCTGAAGCCCAGGTGCACCGCTTTGTAGCTAGCTGAGAGACCTCAGGCAAATTATTTCATCCCTCCGAACCTCTGTTCCTCCTCTGAAAGATAGGAGTCATGGTGGCTCCCACTTCCCAGGGTTGGAACGAGGCCCCGATGAGCTGGCTGTGTCATGGGGGACTGTATGGAAGTCTTTCAGCACAGCCTGGCTTGTAACACAGTCAATAAACAACAGTGCTATCATCATTGTCTTTGTCATGTCATTTGATCAAAATACTCCAGGTGGCAGACTGAAAAGAAACATACCCTCATTCCCATTCTGCAGATGAAGAGATTGAGGAAAAGTCATATGCCCGTTAGAGCGGATGCTGTGGTGTGCCACCCAGACTCCAGACTGACCCTCATTCCCCAGAAGCTGGAGTGGTGGCTTCTGATGGTTCCTCCGCTGTCCGCCCTCCAAAGGACCTGCCCTGGACTGGAGGGAAGCACCTCACTCAGGCTTCAACACCGTACCCCACCCCAGCCCTGCCGCCAAGCAACAATGACTGGTTGATGCAAGGCTACAAAGGCCCAGCCCTTTTTGCCTCCATTTGGGCACCTTGGAAAGGCCACCCCAACTCCAGAGCTCCCCTAGGATGGGCTGAGGCCACCATTGCAACTACAGCCCAGCCCAGCTTCTCCCTCTGCCCACCCTGCTCCCTTCACCATTTGCATGCTGTGTGATCTTAGGCAAATTACCTAACTTCTCTGAACCTCCATCTTATTACGTGGGAAATGGATGTGGAGGGACCTACTTTGCAGAGCTAACTGGAAGTTCCAGAAGGCCATGAACATAAAAACATCCAGCACAAGGCAAGTGTGCAGAACATGAGATCTGTAATTATCATATCCAGGCACTATGCTAGCTGTAACACATGCATTAGCTCATTATTTTCATGACCGGGAACGGTCAGTCCATTACCCTCAACTCCCAAGGCTGCTTTCGTGCTGTCTGCCTCCCACTCTTTTGCTGGGGGATTCTCCCCATTTCTGAGAAGACCAGACTGAGGAGGTAGCTTGCCCAAGGTCAGCCGCCCAGCCGGGGCTCAATTGTTCTTGCTGTCTCTCCACCCCTGTCCCTCCCAGGCCCGGGCTGGGCTCCTCTGGCCTGAAGTCTTCCCAAACAAGGAGAGAATAAAGAGCTTTCTGTCCACACTAGAAGAAAAACAAACCCCCACCGTCCTCCATTCCCCGCTACGGAAATGATGGATTTCTGTTATTGTTGTTGTTGAAATCACTACCAGGGGAAATAGATCAAGGGACATTTTGCCGGCAAGAGAGCTCACTGTGTCACCGAGGAGAATACACGTCTCTACCACGGGGCATTGCCTTTCTCCCCACCACACTGCACTCTCCTTTTCCTCTCCACCTGCCTGGGGGGGGGAGGGCAGGACTGCAGGGGTGGGGGGCAGCCAGAAGCCCATGGCCCTGGGTGGAGGAGAGCTGGTGAGGCCATAACTGGGGAGGGGGGCGGGCCCTCTTAGCTCGCCCTCCTTTCTCCTCCTCAGCATCTCCCCTCCTATGCAGATCTGGGGTGGGGGGTGGGGGGGGTCAACCAGTTAAATATTTCGCCTGATTTTCCGCTCCTGTCGGTGGTGGATGGTGACTACAGATGAGGAGGGATGAGGAGGGCACAAGGAAATGTCTATAGGGACAACTCCTCTGGAAACACGTCTGTGCTCTGTTGGAAAAGCCACCATCCCACATCCTCGGGGCCATTTGGTTTCAGAGGTTCTGTATTGCTGTCCCTGTAAAAGGCGTACAATCTGATGTCCACAGAGAGTGTCTGGAGTTTACAATCCAGGAGAGGAGATAAAATGGGGGTGGGGGGGGCCTTCAGATCCTGGTTCTGCGCTGGTGTAGAGAAATCTACAACGGATCGTCTGCTTTGCCTCCTCCTGTCCTCGCACACCTTCACTATTTCCCGGAAAGATCCATGTGCCTCTGGCCTCTGTGGATATTCCCATCAGCTTCCCGCACCCCTCCCCCAAGCCTCAAGTCAGGCAGTGGAAAGAACAAGGGTTTTGCACTCTATTTAAATGCCAGCACGCCGATTACCCTCTGTGTGACTTTGGGACAGTTTTTTTAGAAGCTCCATAAGCCTCAGTTTTTTTCATCTGTAAAACCGGATCATTTACCTCCTAGAATTAGAGGGTTAAATGAGAATAATCGTATCTATTAAATACCCAGAAAGTAATAGTAACAGCATTTATCGAAGTGCATCAGCCATCGTTCTAAAGATGGGTTAATTCATTTAATCTGCGCAAGAACCCTACAAAGAAGGGTTTTTCCTCTGCATTTTCCAGAAGAGGAAATTGAGATCCCGAACAGAAGGCAACGTGCCAAGGTCATGCAGCTAAAGGATGCGGAGCTGGGATTCAAACCCAGGCAGCCTGGCCCCAGACCCCGAGCTCTAGACCAGTGTGTCCCCTGCGCACACAGCAGGTGCTCAGTAAACGCTAGTTCGTTTCTTCCTTCTTTTTGCTTTTTCTCCTCTCATTCTCCAGTCCCTGCTTGGGACCTGACCAAACCCCAGTCCTAAATCCAGATGTTCTAAGACCCAAAGTATTGACCTCGTGCTGACCTGCATCCAGATGCTTGACGGGGCTTTCTTTCTTTTTTTTTTTTTTTTTTTTTCCCTCCTATTCCATTGACTCAGCCATTCCTGGTCATTGACATGGGACTGACATGCTCAGACTTAGCCTTAAGGGTCCCATGAGGTCCCAATACCTTGCGGAATGATGACCCTGAAGTTGTCATGGGTCACGGTTACAGCCAGCATGTCTTGTCATTAAAAGCGTGTGAGGGCAGAGTCTCAGGGTGTCTCTCCCATTCAAAACCTGGGCTTTGGGACAACATTCCCTGGGCTATCTTAAACCTCCCCGGTTCTCATCCTTCTTTAGGCTTTCAGCAGAAAGCTCTGCTGGCTCAGCATCCCCCATGACACCCAGAGAGAAATGGCTTCATCGTTAAATCTTAGCAATTTCTTTTCTGGGCAACATTTTAATTCCCAACAAATCCCCGAGGCCCGACATCCAGGCCGGTGTGGGCATCCACGTTCCCCGCCCTGCACCCCTCTGAGGGTCCGATGTGGGCATGCGTTTGGGGTGAACCAGTGTCTACCACCCTGGGAGGAGTGTGAAGGACCTTTGAGGTGGTCCTTGGTGAGGGACAGCAACTTGGCGGGCGTGGAGGTTTGGGCGATGATTGGATGTGGGGGTGGGACGGACATGCTTCAGAGGTAGGAAGCAATCCAGCCCCAGCTGGGGGAGTGGGGGGATGCAGCCGGATGGATGGTCAGCCTCAGGTGCATGGGATTGAGTTGACAGAAGCAACAAAACATAGCAGGATATGAGCTCCCCCCGGGGTGAGGGGACTCGAATGTAGGTGTTTGATTTGAGAGGGGGTTCCAACTGGAAGGGGAGTAAGAAAGTGAGAAGGGACAAGACGGAAGCAGCCAAGATGTTACCAGGGCCCGTTTGCATCATGCCCAGCTGGAGCTCAGAGCCTGGGGTGCTGGGGAGACAGCGCAGACTACATGGGCCTCAGGGTGAATCCTGCCCGTGGGATGGAGAGGACTGCGTGCTTGTGTGCCGTTGGTTTAGGGCTGCCTGCCAGCCTCCTCCTAGGGCCAGGGAGAAAACTTTCCACCAGTTGGGTGGAAAGTAAATATGCTTCCCCAAGCAGAGAAAAAGGCTCAGTAGGTCTGGACAGGGTCCTGACTGTCTGCTATGATATGCACTAGATGCTCATTGAATGAATGAATGAATGAATGGCATCCTGTGTTCCTGGCACTGTGCTGGGCTCCGAAGATGCAGCTGTAATGTAGAGTCCTACAGCCTCCCACCAGTAGGGAAGGCTGATACACAGACACACACACACACACACACACACACACACACACACACCAATCATAATGATACATTCAAGCACAGATGCCCTCAGGAGACATTCACCCACTTCTAGTCACATCTGCTTGTGGAGGACTAGTGGTATCACTGTTTCCCAAAGTACATTCCAGGGAACTCTGCTCCTGGGAGATGCTTTGATGGGGAGAAATTGAATATTGTGGTCTTATCACATGGGTTATACCTGTATACTCTATTCACAATACCCAGGACATGGTAAAGGCTCTGACAAGTCCTGCAGGAAAGAATTTGGTTTCACTTTGTTTGACTCGGGGTTTGTCAGACATATTTGACATATTCATCCTCCAAGGTTCAGATTCGATCCAGCCAAACTGGGCTAGGCAAGTCACTGGAATTTAACCCTTCTTTTTTTTTTTTTTTTTAAGATTTTACTTATTTATTTGAGAGAGAGAGAGACAGTGAGAGAGAACACGAGCGAGGAGAAGGTCAGAGAGAGAAGCAGACTCCCCGTGGAGCTGGGAGCCCGATGCGGGACTCGATCCCAGGACTCCAGGATCATGACCTGAGCCAAAGGCAGTCATCCAACCAACTGAGCCACCCAGGCGTCCCGAATTTAACCCTTCTGAGCTGTAGGAAGATCATATACAACACTGTCCACTGAACTTTCTGCAGTGATGGAAACGTTCTATGTCTGGCCTATCCCATATGGTGGCCACATGGAGCTCTTTAGGACTTGAGATGTGGCTACTGTGACTAAGGAACTGAATTTTTAAATTTTATTTAATTTAACCTTAAGCAACCACATGTGGCTAGTAGCTAACTTAACTTTGCTAACAGCAAAGCTACACCATCTATTTTTGCCTGGTGCCTGGGTCCACTGTTGAGACTGAACCAAATGGGCACAGTGACTGGCACGAAGAAGCCCTCCGTAAACCATGGTCTCCTTCCATTTATTGAGTGTTTACTGTATGCCAGACATTACTCCAATAGCTTGATTTAATCCTCCAGCAACCAAGGGACATGACTACTCTTGTTATCAAATCTACTTTTCAGAGGAGGAAACTGAAACAGGGCAGGGGACGGGGGGGCACTAAGTGACCTGCTCAAACTCCCACAAGCAAGAAGTAATGGGTCCAGGATTTGGCCAGGGTCTGTGTGAATCTCAATTCCCAGAGGTGTACATAGAACCCAGTCTTCTAGAATAGTCTCAGAACCAGCTCCAGGACCCAGCGGTGAAACCCTCACCCCTGTCCTTCCTCCAAGGGGGCATGTACAGGCTAAGAAGCTGTTCCCTGCACCCGTAAATGCCTGCTGACCATGCGGTGAGCATCGGACTGGACCCTGAGTAGTCAGGGAGATGGGGAACCGCAGAGGTCATGGGGGCACCCCCTTGGGGAGATCCCCATCTCCTGGGGGGCAGGAGGCAAGTAGACAGTTACCCACAATACAGTGAGATAAGAGCCCAGAGAAGAACCACCTCCTCATCTCGTCCCACCATCCCTGCCCGGTCTGGCCCAGCCCCCAGCCTCACAAAGCCACGGGCAGGCCCCCTCCCCCGACGGATGGCCAGCGTCTTGTGCCCAGCAAGACAGGGTACATGATCTCATACCTTTCATCCCTCGCCGAGTTCAGATAAATCTCCCCCCTCCTCTCCCTCTACAGCTGAAAGTCGGCAGGTCTAGCTAGGGTTTCTCCCACTTATGCCGCTCATGAATATTTAACAGCATCTGCCGGGGAGGCGATAAAGCCCTACCAATCCTTGACAAATATGGCCTAATCTTTTCAATTTCGGGGTGCAAATATGCCTTCTGAGTCCTGTTTGTCACCTAGATTAATGGCCCAGGGTCCCATAATCCTTTGGTGCTAATTCAAGTGGTGGCTGGCCGGCGTGTGCCTGCCAGGGGCGTGCTGGGATACACACACACACACACACACACACACACACACACACACATGTACCGACATGCAGAGTGATTAGTCATGTGAGGATTACTTGTAGCGTGTGCGTGTGTGGCTAGCGCGTGTGTGGCTTGGGTATAGAGATCTGTATGTGAAGCCTGTGTCTCTGTGTGTCACAACTCTGTTTATAAGTGTCTAGGTGTATGTTCCCAGGGGGAGTTGTGTCTGGGCATGTGTGCGTATTCTGTGCGTATGACTGCACATGTGTGTGTGTGTCCCAACACCATGGACACTGAGTGGGTGTGCTTGTGCATCTCTGGGCAGGGGGCTGGGGCATACGAACCAGGCAAGTTTTTGATCTGATTTTCCCCCTTGTGTAGCTGGTAACAGAGGGGAAGTAGACGGCGGCCACAGATGAGGAGGGCACAAGGAAATGTCATCCACAGGGACAACTCCGCTGGACACAGATTTGTGTTCTGTTGGAAAAGCCCATCCCACATACTCTGGGGCCATTTTGGTTTTGAAGGTTCTGTATTGTTGTCCCTGAAAGAGATGTACAATCCAATGTCCATAGACAGTGTCTAGAGCTTACAGTCCAGGAAAAGAGATAAAATGTGTGTGTGTGTGTGTGTGTATGCGTGCACGTGTTTTGTTGTCTTCATACGTTACCACTCTAGTGTAGACAGAACTCCACAGTGGATTGTCTCCTTTGCTGTCTCATTGTGTGTGCCTCTCTGTCTCCTCACCCTGCACCTCCTCACCCCCCACCCTGTGCGTGTGTGTGTGTGTGTGTGTGTGTGTGTGTCTCTCTCTCTCTCTCTCTCATCAAAAGCTTGTGCTGAGACCACATGGGTCTGGTCTTTGACAGTCTTCCCACCCCCTCCATAGTCCTTATCCTCTGGTCTATCCTCAGCCCAGCAGGAAGCACTTGGGGAGGGAGAGGTGTGAGCTCTCTCCCTAGAGCCCGGTGAGCCACCAAGATCCAATCCTTCCTTCCCTCCTTCCGCTTCACCCGGGGAACCAACATTGGCACCGCCCACCTGGGAGGACAGCGAGTGACAGCACCACAGGTGGATAGGGGCAGCCTCGTCAGGACAGGGCTGGAAGGAGGGAGCGAGGTACAAGGCTCAAAGAGTTTAGACCAAAACTGGAGACTGATGGGGGATACCCTCCCTCACAGCACGAGATGACTCTCACAGGAAACAAACCTACGTTCAAACCTAAGGACGAAACACCCCTTCCCAAGATAGAAGCGCATGGGTCTCCCTTCACTCCTTGAACAATATTTTGCCAGCACCAAGTGGAGACCCTGTACAGCACGGCGTTTGTGCCTGGCCTTGTTCCACGCTGAGGATACTGACCTTGAGAACAGGGCCCCTTGCCCCTGAGTAGGGAAGAGAGCCCGGAACCCGGAGACGGAGATGCAGGAATCTAACGGCTGTGGCGGGAAAAGTAAGGGGTTCGGTGGCAGCTCCCAGCCTTTAGCAGAAATGGCAAGGGCTGAGTACACACTTCTGCAAAATAAGGGGGCTTTGTGGGCAAATTTACGAAGGCTGCCAAAACGTACCCCACAGAGGAATGAGACCCACCCAGCAAGCGTGCTTAGTGGTTAACGGTCTTGGTGCTGGAAACGGATGCACCACGTTCGAATTCTTGCTTGGACACTTCTAAGCTGTGTGACTTTGAGCAAATCACTCCCCTTTCTCTCCAGCTGTTTCCTCAGATGCCAATGGGGTTAAGAACCAGGCGGGTCACTCCCGGGGGAAGGTTGTGAGGGTTACATATCCAACAGGTGGCCAGGGTTCATTAGAGGTTGCTGGTGGCCCATAAATGTTACCTGCAGGCCGTGCTGGAGGTGTCCCCTTCCCTCTTGCCCTGTTCTCCCTCCATGCTGGAGAAATTCCTAGCCAGCTGGGAAGAGAGACCATTTCCAGACACTTCTCCCATTTGTAAGAAAAGTTTGGATCATGAAGCTCCTGAGCCTTTACAACAACCGGCATCTTCTCCCTCTAGCCTGAACCTCCCCAGAATGCTACCTTCCCGCATGCATCCCAGCACATCCCCCTGCACAAACGGGTCCTTTTCTCCATCACAGTCCAGGTCGTCCCATGAGGAGTTTCAGATTCCAACGATCCAAGAGCTCGGGGGACTCAGGCAGTGGCCATATCTGCCGTGAGCGGTGGCTGAGTCGGGGTACCTCGTCCTGAAGCAGGCGGCATGCACAGTAGCTGTCTGAAAAACCAGGGTTCGATGTATGTTTCTCAGCCTCTTGATAATTACAAAAATCTCCTTCTTCCCCACCCCCTCGGTGCCAGCCCGCCCATCAACAGGTGAGAATTCCAGCCCTGCCCGCCTGCACACCCCCACAAACCAAGGACAATTCTCTTTGCCCATAGATCTGGTAGTGTGTGCCATGAAAACGACAGGCTTGATTCTTTTCCCAAACGCAACTAATTTTTCAAACTGCACCCACCCTTCTCGGGGATATTCTCACTAGCAGCCTATCTACCCACATCCTGAATCCACACTCGTTGTGTTTGCTTGTTGTGTCTTGGAGGACAGGAACCAAGGCCTAAGGAGCTCTGTGGGACGCTCTGGTTATCCGCCCTGGCCTTTGAGAATGTCTCGAAGAATATATTAAGGAAAGCCAGGACACGGAAGCAGCCGCTGTTGATTGCTGAGGCGGGCTTTGATGTTGCAAGATCAGAGCACAGTGGTTACGGGAGCCCATCCCCAAGGTGGCTGTCCCCAAGGTGGCCGTCCCCAAGATGACCCTGATGTTCCCTGCTTGCTGGTGTTCATGGTGTGTGTGGTTCCCACCCCTTGAGAGTGAGCTGAATCTAGCAACTCATTTGTAATGAATAGAATTGGCAAATGAGATGCCAATTCCAAGATCAGGTTGGAAAGACGGTGATTTCCGCCTTCTTCTCTTAGATCCCTCACTTTGGGGATATCGGGCTGCCATATTTCGAACAGCTCTGTGGAGAGCTCCATGTGATAAGAAGCTAATGTCCCCAGCCAACAGCCAGAGAGACCCTGAGCCCTGCCAGTCACCCTGTGAGTAACCTTAGAAGTGGAGCCTCCCCCAGTCGAGACTTGACATGACCGTGGCCCCAGACAGCACCTTGATTTCCACCTGCGAGGGTCCCTCTGCCAGAAACCCCCCCACCTAAGCCCACTCCCAGCTTCCTGGCCCTCAGAGACAGTGGGACAATAAATGTTCACTGCCTCAAGCCATGGAGTTTGCAGAGTCTGTTACACAGAAACAGCTAACTAATACAATGGTTGGGCACGGACCACAGAACCAGCCTGCCTAGGTTCAAATCCCGGATCTGCCATTTTCTTGCTAAACTTAGACAAATGGCTTAATCTCTTGGTGACTCCTTTTCCTTGTCTGTAAAGAGGGTATAATAAGGGTACCTACCTCAGAGGGCTGTTGCAAGGACTAAGTATACTAATATACACAAAGCATTTGTACACAGAAAGCTTCTGTAACAATTGGCACGACTAGAATTGCTACCTCTGAAGGTCTACGTGTCACATGGCTCAGGGGACATATGGAGACAGGGGAAGGTCCCATCCAAACCAGGAGCCTTGAGTATATAGGACAGACTTACTACACATACCACATCTAATACCCCCTCCGGGAATAACTGACTTACGGTTCCAGACTTAGCCATGAACGTCACATGGAACACAGCCTCCGTCCCGACAACAATTCTAAGAGACAGGCCCTATGGTAGATCATTTCCAAAGCCGCTCAGCACCAATCCCTTCCCTCCTTGTACACCCACGCTGCCACCCCTGTCAGGAGGTAAGGAGTCTCTTTCCCAGTCTTGCCTTCAGACTTGCTTTGATTCATTGAATGCAACAGAAAGGATGTTCTGAGATTTTGAAGCCCAGTCTTTTTTTTTTTTTTAAGATTGATTGATTGATTTGAGAGAGAGCACAAGCGGGGATTGGGGACAGAGGGAGAGGGACAAGCAGGCTCTCCACTGAGCAGGGAGACCGATGCGGGTCTCGATCCCAGGACCCCGAGATCATGACCTGAGCCAAAGGCAGAGGCTTACCTGACTTAGCCACCCATATGATTCATGGAATGCAATGGAAAGGATGTTCTGAGATTTTTCAAACCCAGGTCTTAAGAAGACTTGGAGATTTCTACTGCTTCCTCTTCAAAGCCAGATTCCATGTGAGAAGAAGTCTGAGCCCCCTGAGACCACCATGTTGTAAGGAAGCCCAAGCCAGCCACGATGAGCCAAAGGTCACATGTAGGGGCCCTAGCAGACCAGACGTGTAAGGGAAGCCTTCTTGGACCTTTCTACCTGGTCCAGCTGCCACACAAACACCCCACGGAAGTGGCCCTAGCAGATGCCACATTGGACAGAAAAACTCCCCAGCTGAGCTGGCTCATCTACAGCATTGTGAAAAATAATAAGTCGTTGTTCAAAGTCACTAAATTTGGGGGGTGGTTTCTCCATGACAATAAATAACGGAAACAGGAACTAATATTTTACTTTATTTTCTACAGATGAGTAAACTGAGGCCCAGAGAAATGAAATCACTTGACCAAAGCAATATAGCTACTGGGGGAGGTACCAGGATTTGACCCCAGAAATTTGACCTTCTTACAAATCTAACCCACTATGTTATGTAGCCCCAAGACCAAGCATGACTTGCTCCTCCTTCAGGAAACCTTCCTAGCCCACTCTGAGGATGCTTGTCATGGACAACAGCCTTTGGCCATGTGTCCAGTGGCCCATCCTGGATTACATGTATATCTGTGACATCTCTCCAGGAATTTTCCAGAATTCTTGATCTGAACCCCCAGCACATAGTAGGTGCTCAGAAGGTATAGTTTGGGCTGATTTGTAATGCATTTCATAATCTTCCAAACCCATTCCTCCCTGTTGCCATTTGGCTGTCACCAAAAACCAAAGGAGACACAGGACCAGGAGAGAAGGCCTTTCTGAGCTGATGAGGAACGTCAGCCAGGATCACAAAACAAGTGAATGGCCAAGCTGGGCCTGGAGCCTGGATTTGCCAAATCCCAGGCCACTGGCCAAAGGATGCAAACAGATGATTCCAACAAAGAAAAGACAAATGACCTGGCACATTGTCTGTGAGCAATGTGTAGCCCGTGGTTTCTCGATCTTGGCACATTTTGGTCCGGCTCAGTTTTTTGTTGTTGTGGTAGGCTGTACCATGAATTGTAGGATAGTTAACAGCATCTCTGGGCTCTACCTTCTAGATTCCAGTGGCACCAAGCCTCCCTGTTCTGGAGACAAGCAAAACTGTCTCTGGATATTGCCAAGGGTCTCCTGGGGCCCAAATTATCACCATTTGAAAACCAATGGTACCGTCTTATTAATCATCAAGGAAGGGCAATTAAAACTTTGAGATGACATTTACAACTCTCATGGATTTCAAAAAAATCATAACCACCAATGCTCGCAACGTTGCTGGCAAAAGGTGAAAGCAAACTTCATTTACAGTAGGATAAATTGGTATAGGCTGGTGGAAATCCATCTGTAGCAACAATCATGGAAATACTTATGTCATTCAATGTAATAAACCATTTATTAGTCAGGGTCTAAAAAAATAGAATTATTCCCGGGGCGCCTGGATGGCTGGTTTGGTTGAGCATTTGACTTTTGGTTTCAGCTCAGATCATGATCTTGGGGTCCTGGGATTGAGTCCTGCATTGGGCTCTGTGCTTAGCTCAGAGTCTGCTTGGGGTTCTTTCCCCCTCCCTCTATCTCCTCATCTGCTCCTCACCCTGCTTACACTTTCTCTCTCTCTAAAAGATAAATAAAATCTTTCTTAAAAATAGAATTCTTCCCAAGAACATTCAACTAAAAGGATGCTAATGAAAAGACTGCTTATGGAGATGTGAGGAGGATAAAGAGAACCAACACGGAGGTCAAGGGACCCAGAGACTAGCAGCAATGACACGCTGTCCCTCCCTCAGTGCTGAACAGGAGGAAATAATGCCAGGCAAGCTCAGAGAGGGCTTGAGGAGGGATCATGGGAACCATAGTCTGGAGGGACAACCATGATCTAAGACCCAGCGCAGCAGCAAGGAGGAGTGGGAAGAAATATACCAACCTCTGTTTCCTCCTGCATCCAGTCTCCTCCTGGAGGCTTCCATTGGCCAAGCCCAATATAAGACAAAAAGTAAGGGAGCCTAGAAAATCAATTCAGCAGGGGTCAGCCTCCCGAGGCACAGAGCATGGCAAAGGAAGGTAGAGAATGAATATGTCAAGAGGTAACAACTAGCACATGCCCTTGATGCATTAAACCCTCCCTTGCAAATTTATTCTAAGAAAAAAATTCCTCAGAAGCCAGAAGATAGATGCACAAAGATGTTCATACAGTGTTATCTATAATTCCCCAAATTTACACGGGAAACAAAAAGTTCACAATCTAGTACTCTAGCACAAAACACCTGCCCCCACCCCCTGGGAAGCCCTGCTCCAAAAAGAGGCTCCATCCCTTGCCCCACTTGCCCCTGGGATTTCTGAGACCTGAGAGGGGAGTGGAGACTTACTTAATTTTGATACCAGAGCTTTGTCTCTGGGTTGTTTTCCCAAGGCTGCTGCGTGGAGATCAAGGCCACATGTGCTTCTGGAGGGCTGGGAAACTTTCCTAGGAATGATCTCCTGTTGAATGGTTGCCAACACGGAGCAAGGTGGAGAAAGGAACAAAAGCTGGGTTCTCCAGTTCTCTCCATTCTCTCTAGGACATCCATGGAGCAGAGACAAAGGAGACAAATTGCTCCAGCTCCACAGTGCCAAAAATGCCTTAGCTTTGGGATGTAGGAGCCTATCCATGATGGCAGAAGCACCTCTCTCCTTCCTGGACAGCGTTGCATCTCCTGACTGCAAAACCAGAGCAGACGTACTCCTGATAGTGACCGAGCTCGTACTGCATGCCCGTACCACAAGCACAGTCTCTCTAAGCTTCATCCTGGCCTTAGGGGGTTTGTTAATACACCTGCCTTATGGATGAGGGGAGGAGGCTGAGAGAGGTTAAGTCACAGCCCAAAGATACACAGCTAGAAAGTGGCTGAGCTGGAGCTCCTTCTCCAGGCTGTATGCTCTTAACCTCTGAGGTTTCCATACTCCCCCTCAAGTCCTCCCGCATCTTCCCTTGCCCCACTCTCCACTGGTTGATCACGCAACCAAGTTTGGGCTGGCAGAGAGAAAGGAAGAATTACTCAGTGCACCCCAACTCATGACCAAATAGGTTCTCCACCTCCCAAGCCTGTTTCCCTTACACCATAGCCTATTTCTTCCAGAAAAGGCAGTTGAGAATAACCAAATTTCATTGCTCTCTTGTATATCCATAACGATCCATACATATAAGAGCAACATTATTTATAAAGCTATTTTTCTTGTTACAAATCGTTACTTTCACTCAGCAGATATTTACTGAGCACCCACTATGCACAAGGCACTGTGGCAACTGAGCTAGACAAAGTCTCTAACCTCATGGAATTGATGGAAAGTTGGGGTTGAGGGAGATAGGCAATAAAGAAATCATTATGGAATATGTACTTCTGGCGAAAAAGGGACAAGATGCTTTGAGTGATACTAATAAAAGAAACTTATTTAGAGAGAGATGTCAAAGAGAACTCCCTGATAAACTAACATTTCAACTGAAAAAAAGAAAAAAAGAAAGAGAGGATTAAACAACTTTTTTAAGAACCACGGGAAGAGCATTCAGAGGCAAGGGAACAGCAAGTGCAAAGGCCCTGAGGCAGGAAATCACTTAATATGCTTAGAGGAATTGAGAGAAGGCCAGTGTGACTGGAGCAACCAAGTTGACACCTCTTTTAAATGGTCATACCTTATGGTCAGTTGCAAAAACGGCCACAAAGTCTTTGCTGCTCTCCCACCAAGAGACGGAATCTATCTCTCCCCACCCTCCCTTGAATCTAGACTTGGCCGTGTGACTTGCTTTGGCCAAGGGGACCTTAGTAAATATGATGCAAGCAGAGATTTTTAAGAGTTCTTGCATATTACGGCTTGCCATATGAATCCTGAAATCACCATGTAAAGAATCCCAAGCAGGACTGCCAGGAAATGAGAGACTCTGTGGGGCAGTGAGGAACACCTAGCTAGGTCCTTTGCATCAAATGTCCTATCAGCCCCCAGACATATGAGTGAGGACATCCTAGACCACGCAGCCCCAGCTGAGCTAAAACAAACCAGAAAATCTACCGCAGCCATATCCAGCCATTCCAGCCAACCTACAGAATCAAGAGCTAAGTAAAATTGGTGTTGTTTTAAGCCACTGTGTTCTGGGGCAGCTTGTTACACAGCCAAGGCTGACACACCCATCTCACCAGTTCCGAAGGTTAGCTTTTTTCTTTTTTTCCTGGAGTAATTTTTCCACAGTGGAAGTTTTCACCCGCTAACCAGATTCCCTGAGCAGGAAACAGAGGTAATGAAATGAGCACTAGGTGATTGCTAGACTCACTCAGCTTCTGAGTGATCCTCACCTATACGCACATAAGATTTAAATTCCTACATTGATTGATTACATTACAGGTTACTAAGTGTGTTGTGCAAAGGCCTCAGATCACTCTGTGGAATCTGCTATTAGATCTCCCAATCCCAGGGATCCAGCTTTTTAAGCACCTACTATGTGCCTATTACGGTAAGCCATTCTGGAGATACAGAAAAAGCAAGCAACACTCAGTCTTCGCCTTCAAGGATTTTGAGACTAATTCATGGGGTGGGGGTGGAGGGATAAGGGGAGAATGAAAAGTCCTTTAAAAAAATAAACTGGTGGGTCAAGGACTGAATTAATTTTGCATTCTGCTTAGTGTTTAAAATATAATAAATTTTAATACCTTCGGTAGGCCATGCTACCCTAGATATATTCTATTTGTCCCCTCAAATCCATCCTCCACATTTTTTTTAATCTTGTCCTGGTCTCAGGAATTTGACCCATATAGACTCACTAATGGGCTCCCTTCCCTCTGGTTTACAGATGGAATCAGCCTATAGGAGTCACCAGCAGGAAACTGAATGGTGAGAAAAGTGTGAGGCTTTCTTCTGGATCCCTGTCACCTCTAGTCTCCCTGCTCATCCCCCTGGTCCAGAAGTGGCTCACTGTTCCTCTCTGTTTCTCCTCTGTCCCTTTGGTTCCTCTCCACTCTGCCCACACCTTTGTAATTTGTCCCCTGTAAATAAACCCTGTTGGATTATCTTAATTTGAAAATGTCATCTATTTCCTCCTGGGACACTGTTGGGCCCCTGTTGGGATATTCTCAAATTCTCCCCAGTTTGCCACAGTCCCCACCATTCCCTATTGCCCCAAGGGAAACTGACCGGCCCCCCGCATGTATGTTAACTGCCTGGCCGCTCTGTTCATTTCAGTTTGAAACTCCCCAGCCATAAGTTAAGTGCTAAACCCTGAGCAAGGATTCCACTTGAATGTGGGGAATCCGAAGAGACCCCATTCAGTGGGGAAGGCTAGGGGAGATGGATAAGATCTGCAAAGGGGAGGAAGAGAGTGTCAGTCACTCCACCTGAAAGCAAAAGTCTCTCCTCCCCAGGGCAAATGTCTTCCTAAGGGTCCAAAACCTGTGGGGTCTGAGGGTCTCTCTCCTTTGCTGGGGCCCCCTCTAGGGTGGGGGATGAATCAGGCCGAACCCTGAAGGGGCACCCACAGGGAACCCCCTGCTCCCCCAGCCCACACTAGCACTGAGCATTTGTACCAGTGCATCTCTGAGTAGAGGCAGGTCCTCTGTGATTGAGAAAACAAATCAACAAAAGGACTGGCAGCCCTCCAGCCCTCCTCCTCACCTCCCTGCCTCTCAGCTGACTCCCTCTGGTCTCCCCTTCCAGAACTCCCCTCCCAGTCTTCTACATCCTCTTGCTCCCTTTCTGGCCTTCTTTCTCCCCATTCCCTTCCTCACCCCAGCCCCCTCCCCAATCCTTTTTTGGAGGACTCTGCCTTCTCTCTCACTCACCTCTTCTTCCCTCTCCTTCCCACCCATTTCTCATTTCCTTCCCCGGGACCTTTCCTCCCTGTCTTCCTTCTTTCTCCTATTTTCTCCCCTCTTCCTCTCCCCATCCTCCTCCCCCTCCATAAACTCCCCCTCTGTGCCCATCCAGACCTCTGAGCACCCCCACCCCCACCCCCGCCCCATCCATCTTTCCCTCTTCCTCCCCTCCACTAGCCTGGCCTCCCTTGCTTCCTGACAGGGAGCGGTTGGAGAAAGATGGATGGAAATGACACACAGGCTCCTGCGTGACTGCCACCCGGTGATGCATTGGGAGCCGTCCTGGCTCTCTGTGGGAGCCATACAGATGAGACGGTGACCCCTTGCGCGGGGTCAAGGACATCAAGGGCATAGGGCTGGGGCCCTGGGGAGGGAGGCTGGGCCATCATGGACTGGGATCTCTCCTGACCTCCTCTTCCGGGGGGGCCCAGCAGTAGGCAAAGTATCCATCAATCGCTTCTGAGGGCTGTACCCCTAAAAAGAGTACAACAGCGTCAAGGGACAGCCAGGAGCCATGCACACTGGGGCCAGCCTTGGACCAGTAATCAAAACTTCCTGTGCCTCAGTTTCTCCATTTGTAAAATGGGAATAATGCCACCCACTGCATTGGGTTGTCAGAGGATTCAGTGAGCTGATCCCTGCACAGAACTTAGCCTGGTACAGCTGGCATGGGAGGTGTGGGGGGGTGGGAAGTGCCCAGGAGGTGTGCCCCAGCAGTATTACACATTGCCTTATTCTTACTGAGTACTGTCTGCAGAAGGAGAGCTCATGGCACGTAAAGTCGCCGTGCAGGTTTGGTGAGAGACATGCAGCTCCGTGCCCAGGGCAAAGCCCAATAAGCACTAACACAGCTGGGTGCCCTCTGAGCGCTAGCCCACAGCCCTCTGACATGGTGCTTTCATTCCCACTGTAGGGAGAGGGAAACTGAGCCCAGAGCAGTTCATCTCATGCACTAACGGAGATGGCTCCTCCACCAGGATGATGGAAGTGATCAAACGTGAGGATTCTCTTCACCAGACATTCATTCTTTGCGTAGAAGCTGCACCCCAACATACGTGCTTACATGAGTCCAGACGAGCAGCAGTGAGCCAAATATCCATGGTCTGGGATGTTCTGGACTCTGGGGACATCCTTTCTCATGACAAAGCCAAGCCCCCTGGTGCCAGAAAGAGGGCCTGCTAGAAAGAACTTGAAGTGTTGCTCCTGTAGGGGGACCTGGGTAGATCCAGCTCGATATTTCTTGGGGCGGCAGAGTGAGGAGGAAGACCCCAGTCAAGGGCGTCACCCAACCTCTGGGCCCCAAGCTCCTAACTGTCTTCCTGGAAAAGGTGGCTGGAGGCCTCTCAAAGTCGATTCAACCACAAAACAGGTAAGCACAGGGACTCTGCATGTGGATAAGGCCCAGTCTGAACTCTGGGAAAGTATTCATGGTGTGAAATTGTGAGATGTTTTTCTCTTGCCTTTTGCCTACTGGCTCAGGCAACGTGCTGCTTGTGGAATTAGAGGCTATTTAAAGTACAGGAAAAACCTTGGGCTGTGGCATCAGACTCCCCGCTGTTTCCTAGCCAGAGACCCTGCTCAGGCAAGGAACTCTCTGAGCCTGTTTCCTCATCTGCAAAATGCGGTTAATAATAGTGTCTACCTGGTGGGGTATGTGAGAATTTAATTCACTCTCACTCACTCATTCATTCATTCATTCATTCAACAAATATTTATTGAATATCTACTATGAGCCAGGCACTGTTCTAGGCACTGGAGATACAGTGATAAACAAAATGTCAGAAATCCCTGTTCCCCGGTGCTAACTAATGGAAAGAGACAGATAATAAGAATACACACACACACATGCACAAGCAAGCATTCACACACAAATGCACACACACTGCCAGGTCCCATGGTCCTTTCCCCAGCCTCTAGCCCTACCCTACTGTCCTAAGCCAGCCCACAAAGAGTCAGCTAATTTTCCAGAACTCACCAAGGAGGAGGAAGCCCACTTCCCTACATGACTGCTCACTCACCTTCACTCTCTGAAGAGGCCTTGTGTGTTTCCACTTCCTCTCTTGCACACTTGTCTTTGCCATGAGAAGGACATGCCCACTGGACCATGGAAGAAGGTGAGAGATAGGTGGGCGTGGTGTCCCTAGCCAAGGTGTCCTAGCCACACCTAAACTAGTGTGGCCCCCGTAAGCCAACCAACCCTCAGCAGCATGAGCAAGCCCAGCGGGAATGAACTAAATCCCAGCCCCCCACAGCAAAGTGAAATAGAAGGTGTTGAACCCACCACATCTTGGGATAGTTTGTTACACAGCATTAGCTGACTGATACAGGAGTCCTGGAAAAGCATGGGCTCTGGAGTCATTAGACTCTAACTGAAGCCCTGCCACAAACTCAATGTGCGCAGTTAAGCAAATTGCTTAACCTCAGGGGCCTCATTGTCTTCATCTGTAGAGTGGGCATGATAATAGCTGCCTCACAGAGTTGTCATGACAACTAAATGGAGGGCACAGCTCCTGGATATAAGTAGATACCCGCCAGAGGGTGGCTATTATTAGCAGTCATTGGTAAGGGTGTTTCTGTTTGGATGACAAGGGACTTTGCTCCTCCAGGCTCAGTAAATATTCATCAGTCAGTTCAGGAAAGTTGTCCCCATTCTGGGAGCTGGGACACAATGAGAAGAGAATTGGATCAAGCTAGAAATTTGGGTTTGAATCCCGGCTCCACCACTTCAAAACTAGCCTCTTCCAAAAATCCTGATGAATGACCCAAGGAAGGGACTTAACTTCCAAGAGCCTCAAAGTCTCCATCTGTGAAATGGGAGTGACTGGACCCACAGGGACCCCAGGTGTCTTCTTGCTGCTCCTGCAATGGACAGACGGCTTGGCACGGTGTGTGTCACACGGCACCTGCTTGCAGAAGATCAGTTCTTGCCTTTCTTGTGCAGCGACCGTCTCCAGGGCTAAAGTCCTTTAGATAAACCCCCACCCCAGTTTTGGAGACTGGGCTTCTCTCCTCCCTGAGCTCTGGAGCCCAACTACCTGGTTTAGCCCACCTGGAGCTCCTGGTGTGTCCCTGAGCAGTTTTTAGCACTTCTAAACCTCAGTTTTGTTGCCTGTAAAAGGGAGAGTATAAAGTAAATCTATAGCTTTTTTTTTTTTTTCTTTAGAGAGGAAGAGGGGAGGGGCAGAGGGCAAGGGAGAGAACCTTCAGCAGGCTCCATGCCCAGCTCAGAGCCTGACACTGAGATCTCGACCTGAGCCTAAACCAAAAGTCCGACACCTAACTGAGCCATCCAGGTGCTGCTAACCTATATCATTTTTGAGAGGGCTTATTTTCACTTATATCACCCAAAAAGCATGCTCAATGAGGTTTGGGGTGGGGAAATAGAGAAAAGGAAGGGAGGGAAAGCACAGACTCCAGGGCCCACCAGAAGGCTCATCTTCAAAGTTCTGCTCTTGGAATGACCTGCTCCTTCCCCCGGTTCAGATCCCAGCCCCGTGCTGTCCCCCAGAGGGGCTGTCCCTGAGTCTCCCCACTTCCCCATGCCCTGCTCTACGTGCATCAGAAAAGCCACAACCATCTAAAAATTGACCCGTTCATCCATTTCATTGTTTACCGTCTCTCACACGGGAATAGAAGCCCCATGGGACAGGCGCTGTGTCTGGCCGGCCCCCAGCCAGACCCGCAGCACCTGGCCCAGCACGTGGCGTGTAGTAAGTGGTCAGCAAATGCTGGTTGAGCGAATGAATGAGAACAGCAGAGACTGAGACGCCGGAGCCCCAAGGCCCCCGCGCACATCTCTGTCCATCTCCGGCTTCCTTCCCGCGTGCCTCTCTCTCTCGAGGCGGCCCCACCAAGCCCAGCTGCCTCTCAGAAGGGTCTCTGGCTGTCTTGTTTCCTAATCAGTCACCTCATCTCCCCTCCACACCGGTGTCACACTTGTTAGAAAAGCTACGAGTCCCCACAGCCGTGTTTACCGCCGATTTGAAATTATCTATCACTCAGCCTGCCTCCTTGGTCTGCCCATCAATCTTATCACCTGTGGAAGGAGCTGGCCTGGGGGCCACTCTCCCGGCTCTCTTTTGTCTCCTGCAGGCATCAATTTTCCTCACTCCTGGCTCGCAGACCCTCCTGTATTGAGCTGCCTGGCCTCTTCCTCTGCATTGATGGATGCTTCTGGATGGATGGGCCCCCGGCCTCCCGCCTTCCTCGAGTCCCTACAGGAATGCCCCTGTCACCCGTCCCCCATCCAGCTGGACCCACCCTGAGGGCGAGGCCCCTGAAGCATCCCTCTGGAGCTCAGGGGATGGCTGGTTCCAGGCTGAGGGGCCTCACAGCGGGCCATCTCTCCTGTCCCCGGCCTCATCCCCTGCCTCCTGGGAGCAGTGGCAGCGGATTTCTCGTCTTGCTCTAATAAGATGGGGGGGCGGGGGGAGAGGAGCCACATTTCCCTGGGTGCCTCCCGTGTTCCAAGCACTTTAAATGCATTATCTGATTTCATTTTCACCACTGCCTGGTGAAGCAGGAGCCGTTATAATTACCCTCATGCCGCAGCTGAGAACAGAGGCCCAGAGAGGGAAACTGACTTACCTAAAGGAACCCAGCAGCGAGGTGGCGAGTGGGGCTTTGGATAAAGGTACAGCTGAGGCCCAGAGCCACATCGTCATCACCATCTTAACAAGGAAATTCTTTTTGTTAAAACTTCAGTCCCTCTGGCTGACTCAGTTTAGTGCTGAGCAAAAAAGGTGTATTATTTGAATCATCAAGACCAGTGGCTCCCAGCCAGCAGGGAGTGTGTCCCCCTCCCCCGCCCCAGGGGACCTGTGGCCAGGTCAGGAGACATTCCTTGTTGTCACAACTGGGGAGGAGTGCTCCTGGCATCCAGCGGAGAGAGGTCAGGGATGCCGCCCGCACCATGAAGAACGACCCAGCCCGAAATGTCAGCATTACCAGGGAGTTCTCCGTGATGATGAGATGCCTGGGATCCGCGCTGTCCTATCGGGGAGCCGTGGGCACAGGTGCTTCTGGAACACTCGAAATGAGGCTCGTGCAACTAAGGAACTGAACTGTGAATTTTATTTCGTTTTTTAAAAAAGATTTTATTTATTTATTTGACAGAGAGAGACACAGCGAGAGAGGGAACACAAGCAGGGGGAGTGGGAGAGGGAGAAGCTGGCTTCCTACCAAGCAGGGAGCCCGATGCAGGACTCGATCCCAGGATGCTGGGATCATGACCTGAGCCGAAGGCAGACGCTTAACAACTGAGACATCCAGGCGCCCTTTTATTTCATTTTAATTAATTTAAAATTAAGGAGCCACAGTCTATTGGACAGGGCAGCTCTAGACCATTTTTAGCTAGGTTGGTCCTTTCTATTCTTTTTTTTTTTTTTTTTTAAGAGAGAGAGAGCACATGCACACACGAGTGAGCAGGGAGCAGGGTTGGGGAGGGGCAGAGGGAGAGGGAGAGAGAGAAACTTAAGCAGGCTCCTCGCCCAGCACAGAGCCTGATGTAGGGTTCGATCGCATGACCCTGAGATCATGATCTGAGCCTAAATCAAGAGTCAGATGCTCAACCAGTTGAGCCACTCAGGTGCCCTGATCCTTTATATTCTTGAAGGCGGTTTCTGAAAACTAGGAGTAAAGGAAAGGAGAACATAGAACAGGAGCTCCTTGAGAGCACTGCTCTGTTTTTGACCTTTCACACCTGAGAAAGAGAGAGAGCAAGACAGAGAGATGGGGAGAGAAGTAATGAAGGCAGGATGGATGGAGGCAACGATATTACTCACAGGCACACAGTGGTTAACCAGATGTTCAGCCTTGTGAAAGTTCTGAGCAGTTCTGGGCCTCAGTTTGCCGACCTGCAGAATGGGATGGCTGTACTTAACTCATGGCTGTTCTGTGGTTCATGGTTTAGGCTCATAATAACAGTCCTTAAAATGTGTCCTCTCTTCTTGTTCCCACAGCCCTCTGAGGCAGAAGAGGACAGAGATTAGACAACCCTGCTTGCAGTCAAGGCCACTGAGACCCACAGCTGTGCAGTGACTTGTCCAAGGCCCATGCGCAGAGCAAGAAAGAGAGCCTGAGTGTCAGGACTTGGAGTCTAAGGTTTACGCCTCCAGTCCCAGCTCTGCACTGAGGCCAAGTGGAGTCATGACAAAGATCAGACCCCACTGACCCTGACCTAGCAAGAGGGGGGTCTTTGGGTAACCGGAGAAAGGGCAAACGCAGAGGGGTCTGCCAGCTCACACAAGCCCCAGAGCACGGAGGGAGAGTTTCCCATGTGCTAACTTGTTTACGCTTCATGACAGCCCTGGGAGGGGTACTAGTATTCCTGAAGAAGTGGGCAAGGCACAGAGTGGTGTAGGACTCGCCCAGAGTCACACAGCTTGTCAGGGGCAAGCCTCAAGACTCAGCCTCACCCTTGCTCCAGGCATCTGGTTCCAGACACTCCAGTGCTCTGAGACCCTTGAGAGAGACAGGGTATCAAGAGGTGATCAGAGAGGTGTGAGGTAGGCCAGACGTAAAAGGGATTTTACCAAGTTTCGGCTCAGAATGGACACAGCAATTTGAATAAAGCTGAAGATAGAAGGCAAGACATTCGAGGGACAGGCTGAGGAAGATAGTCCAAGATGCTCCCACATGAAACCCAATGACATGAGGCTCCTTGGAACTACAGAAGCCTGAAAACAATCTCAGAATTAGTTGCATGACCCCATTCTGAAGGGAAGCACGCAACTGGCCACTGTGGATCAGGGCAGGCTTCCTGGAGGAGGAGGCTTCGACTGGCTTTTGGAAGAAGGAAGAGGCACCCTTCAGCCGAGCAAAAGTAAGCCCGAGGAGGAAATGGTGCCCTGTGGAGTCAGAGAACCCACATTCTGGTCCTGGTTCTAGCACATATGGGCTCCTAAACCTCTCTAGATCTGGGTTCCCTCATCTGTAACCTGGGACTACCCATTACGTCCATCCTACAGTGCCACCCTGAAGAACAAGGGGGTACAAAAGGCTTCAGGAGTCGTAGTCGTCTGGAAGAGAGTTGAGGGATGCAGGGGAATAGACCTGGGATCAAAGTCAGGCTCGGCCACAAATAAGCTGTGTGACCTGGCAGGTCTCTGAGCCTCTCTGAGCCTCAGTTTGCTGACCTATAAACTGGGAACGATCAAAATGTCGACCCTGCCATGTCTACACATCGGCCATTCTTATTTTACTGAACAAGCGCTTATATGGGACCTGTTCTGTGCCTGGCACTTTTCAAGGCGCTTTACTCATTCTACATCCACAAACTCACTTGAGAGTGAGACGGTGTATCTATCAGGACCCAAGCAGGTAAACAGACACTGCTTTACATTTGAACGCAAGGGGAAGATAAGGCCAGGAACTGGTTACAAGCCAGCATTTCTACCCCTAGGTTGGCTGAGGGGGCAGAGGGAGGAAGGGATGCTTCTAGAGCCCAGTGGCTGGGAGTCCTCTGACGGAATCCTCGAATGGAAGTTGGAATCACAGCTGGGGACCCTCCAGGAGGACAGGAGCTGCTTCCCCAGAAGTTCCCCAAGTTGGGGAGAGAGAGGAGGAAGCACCCTGGCTTTTCCCTTCCTCCCGACTCCAGCTGGCACAGAGAAGCTTGGGCTCCAACAGATCCGGGAGAGGATAAGGAGAGTATCAGAGGCAAGAGGCCCAGACAGGCACAAGTAGGGACTTCCGTTCGCCCCATCAACACTGAGACGCAGACGAATCAAGCAACTTGCTCGGGCTCCTCTTAACCCAATCTGGGTCCCTGCTCTTAACCCCTACGGGTGACAACTCCCTTGCAGCGGTCCAAGAATCGATTTTATAGACAGCCACTGTGTGATGCCAGAGTTGACTGAAGCCTTATTTCTGGAGGGACAGGCCTGGGCCAAGAGGGAGGATGTCCTGCTGGGAAGAAACCCGGCACCGATCCTGAAGGCAGGTGCAGGGCGGGGATTTGACCTGCAGGAGGACAGCCGGAGCTACCAGGAGAGGAGACAGCCTCCTTCTCCAGAACCGCATTAGCAGCAATTTCCTGAGGTGACGGGGACGGGAATCGCCAGCCCGAATGTTGCCCATTTGTAATCGCAAAGCAAGCATTTTTCCACCTCTTAATGGGGGACCCAACCAATCCGCGAAACACCCTATTTCTCTTTGTCTTCCCCTGCCAAGTCAGCAGGCTGACTGATCTCCCCCGGGTGATTAATTTTCCCCTTGACACCCTGGGGAATGAGACATTTGTCCCAAGGGTAGAGAGACAAAGAGGAAGGTCTGAAGCACCGGAGGGCCGCGGGGCAGCCCAAACCTGGCCCACTATCCCACGCACCCCGCTCCTGGGGGGGGGCCAGGGCAGAGAGCGAGCTGTCTGGGGAGCAGGGTGTGCAGGGTTTGGGGGTCTGGGCGTGAGTCTAGGGGTCAGCAAATGGGAACAGCCAGGACGGAATAAAGGTGCCTTAGTGTGGACAAACGGACACCAAAATCCCACTGGGGTATGAGACGGGATCTTGCTGGACACAGTCAGGCTGGGGCTTTAACAGCATCATGAGATATTTTTTGCTCTGAATGGCTAAGGTTCTGGATGAAACTAAAAAGAGGAAATGGGGCCGAGAGTATATAAAACGTATATTATCCCCTAGTATCATTCTTTCCTCTTCTGGAAGTATAGCCCAGTGGTTACATACACAGCCCCTAAGAGCCCACATCTCTGGGTTCAAGTCCTGTCTCTGCCGTTTGCTAGCTGTGAACGTCGGAGCAAGTTTCTTTGCCACTCTGAGGTTCCGTTTCCTCATCTGGTCAATGGGGCTATAATTCTACGCCCCTCGTAGGGGTGTTGGGAAGTCCTCTGTTTCAGGTCTCTAAAACCTTCGAAGTGTGCCCCACACGGCGTGGCTCTTGTAGGTATCTTAGCTTTCCCTCCTTACATTTCTGAGCTTTTACCTTCCGTACTTGAGTCATTTTCAAATGTCGCCATGCCGCAAGTGTGATTCTTGAGTGGCAAGCCCAACACAATTATTTTAATACGTTCATTTCCATTGATTCTGTTTTTACTTAAATTTATTTGGGAAGAAAACTTCGCATGCTGAACTTAAATGGGAAATCACTTACATGTCATAATGAGAAGTTAACCGGGAAAATAGCACCAAAAGAAGACACTGTTACTAGATTCTAGCCAGTCCTTGCTGTGTGCTGAAGGATTGGTGCCTGAGTCTGGTCTCTCTTGGGAAAAGGGGAGACTGGCTAACACGGGCTGCTGCTGGAGTGGTGTGTTAAAGACCCGGTCGAACGTAGCTGAGAGTTTGATGTGGGCAGAATTGAAAGGATTGAAAGAAGATACAGAAAGGAATAACCTGAGATTCAGGGTCAGGTTGGGTCCTGCACACACGTGAAAACCCTCTTCTGCAGCCACAGGGCTCACATCCTACCCCACCCATTGGGCTATGTCCCTTGGGAGACATCCCAGCCCTGACTTTCAGTTGCTTGGTACCTCTGGGTCTTGGGGTGAGCAAGCTCTGTCCTCTGTTGAGGTAGAGAAGCAACAATAGTTTTCCCCAACAGAATGATGATTGACATTCAACCAAGCACTAATAGGCTTAGGCGGTACCCTACTTCCTTCCATCTTGGCTTCCCAAAGGATTGAACAAAAGCCACGGAGGCAAAGCCTCCCTGCTGTCTTTTTCCACCCATCGGCCACCGAGATCATGAGTCCTGCACGTTGCCATTAACCAGCTCCTGGTTGGGAAGAAGAGAGTGCTATTTGGATCACGGCCCAGTTAGAGCTCCAACAGATAACACGGAAGAAGTGAAGGTCGGTAGCTCATCAGTGCCCCGGGATCTATGGGAGAGAAGGGAAGCACTGAGACAGCAGGATAAAGAGAGCAGAAACTAGCCCTGATCTGTATGTTCTCTTTCCCACGTCTATCCTCTCCCCACTCCTCCGTGCAGATACCTTGGAGGGAATCGTGCTATTTGCCAGTGGATCGCCTCAGGAAACGCACATGCGGTAGGTAATGTTTAGTAGGGACTTTGGAAGTCTCATATGAAATCCATGAACCTTTATGAAGCACCTACTATGTGCCTTGTTTAACTTATCTCTGACTTTCCTTCTGTACCTACCACAGAGTCTGGCATGCAAATAGCAGCGTACTTATTGAAGGAATAAATAAATGAATGACTGAAACAAATTGTTTGGATGGATGGATGGATGGATGGATGGACAGATAAATGGATGGATGAATGACTTAAATAATTAAAGAACAGCATAAGTAACAGATGGGCCTGGACCTATCAGGGGTTTAGTCAGAAGCTGCAGAAACTCACTCTAGCTAGATTAATCGGAAAGCATTTTATTAGACAGCTATTGCAACTCCCAGAAAAATTCTACCCTCCGTAGCCCTTCGTTTCTTCCCAAATGCACATTTGCAATCTCTCCCTGTAAAATCCATGGGTTTGGGTGCAACCCCCAAACTTCAAACACACCATGAGCCTTCCTACATCAGAAGCAGGTTCATCTCTGCATCTACTGCTCCCTCCCCCCAGGATATCCCACCCCCAGATCTTTGTTGCATAAGTAACTCAAATACAAGTGCCTAAGTCACCTTTATGAAATGTGTTCGTAACGATCGCAAAAGTCAGGAATCAGGTCCCCATTTTATGGATGAGTAGCTTGGGTGTGGGTTTCCTCTCCGGTTCATGAGGGACGGTGTCTACAAATATCAGCTCTTTCCCAGCCTGGGGGGAGTGGAAACAGGACAGAAATGAGAGCTCGGTTTTGCACAAGCCTTTCTAATCCAAAGCAAACAAATAAAGCCAGGGAAGAGAGAACCGGGAAGCAGGCACTCCCACATATCAACACCCGTTGCCAGCTCAGGGGCTTCTAATTGCCTTAGGAACCACCTGGTCTCCATTTAGCAGGAAACTGCCCCCTTCGCTTGGCGCAGCCGCTGTGGGGGTGGCAGGGGGACGTCAGGTGCTTTTTGGCTGGGAGCTGAGAGGAGGCTGGGACTTGTGCCTTCAGCCAACCTGGGCTCCCGCCTCCATGGGATGGACCAACTAGGCCAGGCAGGAAGCTCCTTTCCTGGTGGATAGAAAGGGGTTTGCTCACCACGTTGCTGGGGTTTTGTTTTCTTCCTCCTGCTCCTGGCAGGGGAGGCTGGCAGAGTTGGCTGCAAGCCCTGTCCCTGGAATTTGCCATCTCAATTAGAACCCAAGATGAGCAAAACACCTGACAGGGAGAGGAGGAGGCGAGATGGAGAGAAGCGTGGATGGGAACCCCTCCGGCCGTACCTCTGGGAGGCAGAGATCCAGGGAGAAGGGAAGGCAGAGAACCTGAAAATCCTCCAGGCCTACTTGCTGTGGAGGGGAGGAAGGGAAGGGCCACCCAAGGAGAGGCAGCAGAGGGGCCGGACAAGCTCTCCGTCTCTCTGGCATTGTTACTAATAAGAGTTATCTTCCACTGCACACCTACTATGTTAGGCTGCTAAACATTTTACGTGTGTTATCTACATCCTCCTGGCAACGCTTGAAAGATAAATATTCCTTCATTCATTCCCACAAGTTCATTTCTTGAGCACACCTGTTCTCCATTCTGAAGATTTGGTGATATCTTTCTAGACAGACACCGCCTCTGCCCTCATGGAGTTTATAATCTAGTTGGGGGGAGACAGGCAATAAACAAACAAATAAATAAATAACATTTTAGAAGGTGATTGGGAAAATATCTCTAAGGAAACAGGCAACATTTGAACAGAGACCTGAGTGGATTGAGGGTACATGTGGGTGGGAGATGAGCCATCCAAGCAGAGGGAACAGCAGGTGCAAAGGTCCTGGGGTGGGAATGAGCTTGCAGGTTTGAGTGTCAACTGACACAAAGTGAGCAAAGGGGTGTGGGTGTGATAGGAGTTAAGGGCAGAGAGGCAACAGGAAGTCAACCTGGCAGGTCCTTGGAAGGAATGGGAAGCAGATAGGAGGTGGAGGGTTTGAGCTGGGAGTGATGTGATCTGGTTGAAAATTTACAGAAATCTCTCTGGCAGTGTGTGGGGAGGGGTGGTGGGGAGCACCGTGGGAACTAGAGGTGGGAGCAAGGAGGCCAGTGAGAAGGCTGCTGCCTTTCTACTGGTGAGAGAAGACAATCGCTCAGACTCGGGCAACAGCATCTCTCAGGGATGGAGAGAAATATTTGATTTGGGACACAATTTGGAGATGGAATCAACAAGAACAGATACTCTTCATTCCCAAATAGGTAGACTGAGGCTCAGAAAATAAGCATGCCTTGCCCAAGGCTTCCCAGTGACTCGATGGGTCTGGGATCAGCACCTAGGATTCCCAAGGAAAAACCAGCTTGCGCCCCGAGTCACCATCTTAAAACAGCAGTCTGTAAAACTTTTCCGCAAAGGAGCAGATCATAAATGTTTTTGGCTATGCAGGTGAGACGATCTCCACCACAGCTCCTCAGCTCTGCTCTTGGACCTGAAACGGAGCAGTCATAGGCGGTATGTAACCAAATGGGCATGGCTGTGTGCCAATTAAGCTTTATTTACAAGAACAGGTGGCCAGCCCAGACGCCTGTGCCTGTTGGCTGGCTCTTGACCTAAACCACCCAGAAGACTTTCAGAAGTATGTGATGAGGAACCATTCAAAGAAACAAAATAACCTTATTAGCTGATTTTAGGCTCATGGGACAGAACTTCTGTGCCTTAAGAAAATACACACACCCATGGCCAAGAAACAGTCAAAATTAACTCAAAGCCAAGAAACTTCCAGACCCACCAAGAAGCCTGGATTTAAGCCCCCCAGGAGGAAGGGCTGAGCGGGAGTCCCCGCTTGGAGATGTCAGTCTGGCTGGCTGGCTGATGACAAGACCCGAGGAGGTGCGGGATCACGACGACCCCCATGCCATCCACGTCGCAGCTGCGCGGGCTGGCAATACCTCCAGACCACTGGCACTCCGCGATCGTCCCAGGAGAGAAAGCAGGACACAGATGCTATTCCAGAGCATGAAATGGGTTGCAGGAAATGGAGACATTGCTGGGGGAGAGAAAGCTCCCCTTGGGGTCCCTGTCATCTGTATTAAGAAAGGGCTGGCGCCGCCTGCGACGTAATGGTTGCTGTTTGTCTGATGTGAGTTTATGCATGTGTCTGTGCACAGAGCATGCATTTTTTTTCCCTTTAGATTTGGTTGAACAAAAGCATTTCGGCCGTACCTGGTTGGTACAGCTCCTGTCGCTTGGTGGGAGACTTTAACTGCAAGCAACGCTCGGGCTATCTGAGCTTCCGTTTCCTGCTCTGTGAACCAGGAAACAATCGAGGCCGACGTGACCTTTCACAGGCCAGCCCAGAGCCTCTCAACCTTGCTGGGGCGTCAGAATCACTGGGGGAATTTTAAACCCCCTCCAGGGCCCAGGGCTCCTCCTCAGAGATCCTGATTCAGTTGATCAAGGGCAGGGCTTAGCTACTGGTTAAGTTGGAAGTTGCCCTTTTGCTGGGTAGTTCTTGGGTGTAGCCAGGATTGGGAGCCACTTGCTTGGATCTTCCATGTAGATATCAGGAAGGGGTTCTCCGCGGGGCGGGGCGGGGGGGCAGTTTGGCCCAAAGGGGGGCATTTGGCAATGTCTGAGGATATTTTGGGTTGTCACAGCTAAAGTGTCGGGGGACACTGGCATATCTGGTGGCAGGAGGCCAGTGAAGTTGCTGAACTCCCACGCTGCACAGGGCTGGCCTCAGGGGAAAGCTCCAAACAGGAAACCTCTCGACGGGACAGGTAGGCAGCCTTCACTTGGAGAGAAGCTCCCCTGTGGAGCTGCTCCAGGTTCCCACCTGGGGTGGGAGGTGCTCCTCCCCCCGTGTCCACAGCAGCCCTGCGCTTCTGTTAGGGTCCAGCGAGAGCACGTGAAGCGTTCACACAGGTAGAAAAGATGCAAGGTGCTGAGAAAGCTGATGTCCCACGGGGGACGGTGACGAGACCCCGGAGATTAGTAAGAGCTGGAAACTGCCTCCACCCTGATCAGGAGGGACAGAAGAAGGTGGCATCACTGGAGCCAGGCACTGGAGGTCCTCAGGAGAAACCAGAACCACAGCCAGGGGCCCTTCAGAAGGAGCTGAAGCCACAGAGGGGAGAGGACTATTAACCACAGAAGCCACCCATAGAAGAGATAGCAGGGGGAACACCTAGCGTCTCCCTTCCTCCTACCCTCTAGTGCCCTGGTGGTGTCTCCTAGTGGTTAAAGTCAACTGGCTGGGAGGCTAGAAATGCAGCTCGAAGGTACCGATCTCCAATGGCTGGGCAAGGGCAGAGAATGGATCTGAGAGCAAAGGAGCTTAAGACCAGCCACTCAGGGGCGCCTGGGTGGCTCAGTGGGTTAAGCCTCTGCCTTCGACTCAGGTCATGATCTCAGGGTCCTGGGATGGAGCCTCACAACGGGCTCTCTGCTCAGCAAGGAGCCTGCTTCCCCCTCTCTCTCTGCCTGCCTCTCTGACTACTTGTGATCTCTCTCTCTCTCTCAGTCAAATAAATAAATAAAATCTTAAAAAAAAAAAAAAAAAAAAGACCAGCCACCCATTCCAATTTCCTGCTCCAGCCAGCCACATGTGATAACCCCTGGAGCCCATCCACGGGCCGGCAGTGAAGAGGGGACCACCTGTGCCTGACAATGCACGGGGTAGGGGTACATTTGGACATGCCACCCTGCTCCTTTCTGCTTCCAGTCTGGAATCATTTTAGAGGAGGGACATGTCCAAGGTCAAGCCAGCTTTGGGACTTCCCACTCATGTCTCCTGGCTGGAATCAACCCATAGACAATGCCCTGAGTGCATAACGTATAACTCTCCCAGTACTGCAAGCTTTAGGGGCTCAGAAGTCCCAACCAACTTGGCGAACAAGACAGGCAACTGACACGGGAGACAGACACTAAGTGAGTAAACGGACACATTAGAAAATTTCAGGTGACTTCAAGTGCTGGGGGAAACAGGATGATGTAATCAAAGGCCATCAGGGAGATGGGGCAGGGGCTATTCTCCATTGCGGGGGGATTGTCAACAGAAGACTTTCTGAAAAGTTTAAGCTGAGACCTGAATAAGGTAAAGGGAGAAGACCTGCAGCTTGGTGTGGGAAGGGCATCCCAGGCAGAAGGGTCAGCCAGTGCAAAGGCCCTGAGGTGGGATGCACTTGGTGGGTCTGAAGAACGACAGAGGCCAGAGCAGCCACGGGAAGATGAGGGCTAGATGGGGCCAAGATTTTGTAGTGTCTCTGAGGTCAGGGTCACAAATTGGCTTTTAGTTTAAAAAGGGATAGAAGAGCTTCACACAGGATCGCAATGTGACCAAGTTCCTAGGTGTGAAAGATCACTCTGACCGCCGTGTGGCCATACGCACGAGGCTGAACAAATGAATCGTGCTCTTGTTGATGTGCTTGGATTTTACCAACGAATACGTTCTCTCCCACCCTGACCCCCAAAATGGGGGACCATTATATAAGGTTGTCAAGCCTTCCTCTTCCCAAGATTGCAAATGATCAAAAAGAAAAATTAATAATTAAAAAAACCTATTGGATTTTATAATAATGTTATAACAGAAAGGACATTTTAGCACCAGGAAAAAAAAAAGGAAGAAGGAGGAAGGACATAATCTCAGAAAAAAGGACAGTGCTTTGTACTCAACAGGTTCAGCTTGGCACAAATCTCCTTCCTTCCTCCTGACTTCTCCCATTTTCTCTGAGGACACGTGGCCACTTCACCAGGCCCCCAGGCAGCCTCCACTCCCAGAGCTGGCCAAGAGGTCAGAGGAGTCGCCAGGAGTGGGATGGAGCCCCAGTCCTCCACGAGATACTGTGATGAAACCCTTTTGCCTCCACAGACCTTTTGATAAAGGTCTAAAACCCTCCCCAGAGAGAAATTAGAATCTAGTTCCCATCTCCTCCCACCTTAGGGTGCCCCCCGCCTTGAGTGTGAGGACCACTGAGCCCTAAGTGACAGAAGTCGCTCCTAGGAGCTCAGAAGATGACACCGAGTCTTAGGATATATTACAAATAACAACAAGAACGATAGAGATAATAGGTACTGAATGCTCATAGGTGCACGGCACTATTCCAAGAGCTTTATAAATATTAATCCACCTAACAATGATAATCATTGTAATGTACAATATAAGATACACATACTATTATTAAATAGTCCTATACCACCTGTAATTTTATATAATAATAATAACGTTTTCAGAGAGATCCTGCAGTTTGTTTGTTTTTTTAAGATTTTATTTATTTATTTGACAGACAGATCACAAGTAGGCAGAGCACCAGGCAGTGAGAGAAGGGGAAGCAGGCTCCCTGCTGAGCAGAGAGCCCGATGCGGGGCTCGATCCCAGGACCCTGGGATCATGACCTGAGTCGAAGGCAGAGGCTTTAACCTACTGAGCCACCCAGGCGCCCTTGGATCCCACAGTTTTATGACGAGAAACTGAGGCACAGAGAGGACGTGACTTGCCTGTGATCACTGCATGGAACATGGAAGAACGGCCGGACCCCCGTGTCGCTGAATTGAGTTTGTCCTCTATGCTGCCGCGGTTTTTCTCCTTCGCTTTCCAAATTCGAATTACACTGTGATACTTTATAGGCTTTTTCAAACTGCACGTGTCCCACACTGTCTTCCTCCAAGATTCGGATCCAAGTCCTACTTATTCATCCCAAAGGCAGTGAGCACCTGCTACAGGGAAGGTTCTTTCCTGGGCTCTGGGGGGTGGCCCCCAACCCTGTGCCCCAGTGGAGAGACAGCTGGAGGGGACATTCTGGGGAGGGAAGGCGCTGGGGCAAACGCCGAAGATGTCACTGACAACAGGGACAGGCCAGAGAGATGGGGAGGCAGGGGAGAGGCACAGAGCAGAGGGGTGGATGGAGGGAAGGGGAGTGAGTAGGAGAGCACAGGGCTTCTATCTCATTGCCCCCCACACACGGCCTCCCCTGGGCAGGGAAATGGCACATCAGCGAAACCCATAAAAAAAACCTTTTAGATTTTATTCCAAGGCCTGCTTCCTTCCCGGCCAGGCATCCTCTCAAGGTTTACTCCTTCATCCCACAATACCTTGATGGGCACCTATTATACATGCTCCGGGCACAAAACAGGCCAATGTCAGAGGCACGGGGATTGAGCCCGAAGCAAGGGGGCTGAACAGGCCAGGAGACACTGTGCTGCCACCTGACCCTGCCCGGCTGCCCCATGGGAAACAGGAGTCGGAACTGGCTGGCTCAGAGCTTCTCAACCCTCCCACGGCTTCCAACTCACCTAAAAATACCAGTGCCCCAGTGCCGCCCCAAGAGAACCTGCTTCCGTTGGTCTGAGCGGGGTTCAAGGGTCAGTGAGCTTCAGGAAGCTGACTATGGGATTCTAACACGTGGGCCAAGTTGGAGAAAGAGGGCTGCCCAGAGGGAGGGAGGGGAGCTGGCCAGGCAAGGAGATCCGCCTTGAGCCCCAGCCTGGAGCTGGAAAGAGCTTGCGGCCCCGGAGGGATGAGAGAAGGGAGACTAACAGGAGGTAAAAATCTGAAGAACCCACAGCCTAGCCCGAGAGCCACACAGGGAGGTGAGTTTTAAGCACAGGAAGGATATTTTCAAGACAGTATTCCTTAAAGGTCACTTTGTCTCCCCCCTTGGATGAGAATATGGAAAAGTTAGTTCCCCTAGATCGGGGCTGGGTTCAGATTATTTTTCTACCAAAATAGAGAGCTTTCTAGAATCAGAGGGCTGGACAGAGCTTCCTTCCGCCAGATGTCTCTTTCTTCCTCATGAGTGTTAAGAACCAGCTTCAGATCCTAGCTCTGCCCCGGCCCCCCACCCCCCAGCCATCTATGCAACTGCGGCATCTCTGAGCCTGTCTCCCCATCTGTCCAATGGGGCAAATGCTTTCAGATTCCCAGAAGAAAAAATGAGATCTCCCAAGGGGTGCTCACAAACGCAGTGCCCTCGGGCCAGGCACCATACCGGGCGCAGGTGACAGAGCCATGAACAAGCCACAGCCACCGCCCTCAAGAAACCCAAAGGCTAGTGCAGAAGATGAAGAAGTTGGCACAGGTCTTGTAATAAGGGTGGGGGCTGGGGCCAGGCGGGGACAGCGGGGTCCTCATGGGGACGGCTGCGTTCCTGACGCTGCTGGGCTGAGGGGACAGCCAGGAGCCTCGGGGAAGGCAGCCAGCTGTGGGAGAGGGGCACCGCAGGCCTGGAGAGGTTGGGGAGCAGGCTCAGGGTGTGTGCTAGAGGAAGGGGGGCACCTTGCCCCTGGGATCCTTGAGGAAGCAGCCCCAGAAGGAAGTCAACTACACAAAAGGAGCCGGGAGACAGCAGGGGGAGCCTAATGCAACCTTTTAAAAAACAATAAATAATAGCGCCCCGTGATAAATGCATCCCCTCATCTGAATGGCGGCTGGAGAACCGGCCCCTTCTTTCTAATCACTTAATGACCCCCAAGAGGGCGGAGGGGGGCTCACTCAAGGCCCCCCTCCGCCTTCCCCTCTCTGCACCAGGTCTATAAAGAGAAACTCGCTCCTTAAAGAGGGTCATTTACAAACCCTCCTTAATGGAGGGCGGCAGAGCTCCCGGGTGACACCCTTCTGGTCCCGGACAAGGGTCATGAAAAAGGAATTGGCTTCGGAGGCCCGAGCACATGAGCTCACCCAGCCCCGGCCGCCCCCGCCCCCCACGCCTCTGCAGCCCGGAGCCCCGCGGCTGGCACGCTCCGATGTATTTATTATTTTTTCCCCCATTGTCTGGGCCTCCCCCCACCCGACCCGAGCCCCCTCCCTCCTCAGGGCCTCCCCCTCCCCAGCCGCCCCTCCGGCCCGCCCTCCGCCTGCATCCAGCCTCTCATAATAGCGTCCTTTTCACAGAGACAAATTGTCCGGCCTCAGGATGCACCTGAGGACTTTCGCCCCTTAACAAATGGTCTTTTAATTTTCTACCAGAAGGGCAGAGGGAAGGGGGGCTGAATCAATCACACATCCATCTTCATCATTGCTGCTGAGGGACTCTTTTTGCTGGCTGGCTGCCCCTGGGGAAGATGGGGTGAAAGAGAGGAAGGGGGGCGCCCGTCGTCGGAAGGGCCGTGGGGGAGGGGCAGCCGCAGGGAAGCCAAGCCGAGAAGCCCGGGCTGCCTCTCAGAGGGGAACGCCCCCGCCCTGCACACCTCGCCTTCCAGGGAGGTTGGAGTCCGCCCAGCACCACCCGGGGAACGAGGCGCTGTTGTCTTGGCAAATGGGGAAACTGAGGCCCGCCTCACCAACGATCTGACAGTGAGGAAGGGTCAGAGCAGAGACAGGAAAGCAGCTCCAGCCTCTTTGCCACTTCTGGCAAAATCTTTGGAGTCTGATAGGTGGGTTTTTCGATTCTGCGGGCTTCCCACTTCCTGGTTGCACTCGGCCAAGTGACTCATTCAGCCTAAGCCTCATCTGTAAAATGGGGTAATGAGGGTGCCTGCCTCCTGAGGGCGCGGTGGGGACTAAATGAGATCATCCACCGGAAATGCTTGGCCGGGCCCTGGCAGGAAGTAGGCGTTTGATCCGTGAAAACTAAGTCCCTGGAGGTTCCCAAGCCAGATTTTAGGTTTCAGAGCTCCCCGCCTTACCCCCTCCCTTAAAAAAAAATAAATAAATAAAAAATGGTGCCTCTACTTAGAAATTTGGTTTCCCTGGAGTCTAGGGAGCTAGGCTGTACTTTCCAGCCAGGTGCGCCCAGGGCCTTTACACCGGCTGTTCCTCCTGCCTTCTTCCCTTTCACCTCCTCAGGTCTCTACTCAAATGTCATCCTCCAAGGTCAGGGCCTTTCTTGATCATCCTATATCAATTGGAACACCTGCCACAGTTTCTTTATCTCAGGCACACTTCTCTAACACCCCATAAGTACTTCTTATTTATCTAACGAGTATTTGTCTCACGTTGTCTATGGGCTAGGCATGTTTCTAAGCCTATTTCAGATACTGGCTCATTCAATCTTCACACAATCTAGGAGGCAGGGATTATTGTCTCTCATTAACAGGTGGAGAAACTGAGGCACCCCGTAGGTACTCTGAAAATGCCTACCTGAAGTGACACCCCAGGAGCAGTGAGCACACCTAGAACCCAGACTGTGGCTTCTACATCCCTTTCACCACTAAAAGGAACTAGGTAGGACTCCTTACAGAAATGGCTGATTCTAGAGGCGCCTGAATGGCTCAGTGGGTTAAAGCCTCTGCCTTCAGCTCAGGTCACCATCCCCAGGGTCCTGGGATGGAGCTTCACATCGGGCTCTCTGCTCATCGGGGAGCCTGCTTCCCGCCCCCCGCCGCCCCGCCTGCCTCTCTGCCTCCTTGTAATCTCTGTCTGTCAAATAAATAAATAAAATCTTAAAAAAAAAAAAAAAGAAAAGAAAATGGCTGATTCTAGGTCTGGAGCAGGGACAGTCTAGGTCTGGGGCAGAGATAGGGTGAAGTCAGTCTAGGATACCTGCCCATGTAAGACAGTAAGGTCCTGTCTAAAGGAAGGGACAGGACGGTTCCCATCCAAAAGGGTATGGGAGTCCACTTGAAAGGCTTCCATTGGCCAAAGCTATAGGACAAGTTGAACATCAAAATACTTAGTGATAGTAAAGGATTATTGGAAAGGGAATAAGCGTCTTAAGCCCATGCTGACACAGTAAATACTACCAATGAATAAATAAGTGAATGGATAGATAAATAAATACATGAATACATAAGGAATTCTCTTGTTTACAGTGGAAAGCCAACAATAAGTGTAGAAGAAGGACTGCAGTTAGAAAATCTACATTGGGGCGATATCATTATAATGGATGCAGGCAAGAGTCATCAAACGATGCTAAAACCATCGATCAAAGCTGAGGAATAGCCTGATATTACCGTCTTCTCAAAGGATGGAGAGATGCCCGTTTGCCCCTCCTTGGCTGTCTTCCTGACCACCGCCCACACAGCCTTCCCAGCCCCGGGAAGACGGAAGTGTTTGGTTTTTTACCTGTTTCATCACTTACTACGGGTCGCAGCACCTAGAGCAACGCCTGCCACACAGTGGGGAGATCATGAGTATTTGTTGAGTGAATGAATGAAGTTCAGGGAGCGGCACCGAGGCACCCAGGGGCACACGGCTGCCCGGGATGGACTTGCCCAGGTTCGGGGTAGCTCCACATGCACACATTCACACCTGCTGCGTCCCGTGACCCCCCCCAACCCCCGCTCTGTGTCCTGGAGACTCCAAGGTCAAAGGAACTCCTGCAGGGAGCAGGCTTTGCAACACAGAATCTCCAACCAAAGGAGAAACCCAGAAACCCAATTGTCCCTTTTTCCTGATTGTAAGGCCACATACCTAACCCCAGCATATACTGTGGGCTGGCCCAGCATGCTGGGGCCTATTAAACAGGAATGCAGATCTCAGATCCAGCCTGAGGCCCCCCCTTGAGAAAATGAAACTGGCTGGAGGTTCAGCTCAGCCCCTGCCCAGAGGGGAACTGGCAAAAAAAAAAAAAAAAGCCTGGCTTTCTCTCTCCCTCCTACAGCCTCCCCTCCTCTCCCTTCCCCCAAATCCATCCCCTGAGGGAAGGCTGGGAGCCCTGGGAGGGCTGCTTCCCCCTCTGCGGAGGGAACCGAGGGAGAAGGTTAATTAGATGTTTGCATCCAATTTATGTCTTGTTTGTGAAAGCGCCATTTCAGCTGCAGCCCGGGCGGCGGCCCCTTGCCCTCCATCACGAGCCTCCGAGTTACTTCACGGCTCCAGAACTGGTTAGCCCGGGTCAAAATGCGCCCATTATCATTTTATCACTGCCTCTTCCTCTATAATTATGGAGCTCTGCTTCCCACCCCCACCCCAACTTTTCTGTTGTTTCAGCCACTGTTCTCCTCCTCCTCCCGCCCCCCACCCCCCCACCCCCACCCCCACTGGGAGAAATGGTCCAACACCGCTGCCCAGCACCTGTCATCGGCAGGCTGGGCTCCAAGCTGGCACTTTGGGGCACGCCGGGGGTGTGGAGTGACATTCGGCTGGAAGGCTTCTGCCCTAGGTGGCTGCCCAGCCAGGGATCCCAGGCGCCTCGCAAACTCAGAGGCCGTGCAAGTGCTGGAGAATGGGGAGCCCACGGATTGGGGGGACGGTGCAGGGGAAGGAGACTTGGACTAAGGGAGAACATGGCCCAGGCTGGAGGGTGCCATTCCTCCATTGTGTCCAATGGATTACTGTCATTTGGCAGGTTGGCCCGTCTCTGGGTTTGGGAAAGATGGGGGTGAGGTTCAGAGGGACAACATGGTCCAGGATGGACCCCAACCCTGGAAACTGCGCAAATACCCATCAATGGTATCAGATCAAATATCAAATAAATCAAATAGGGCTTCTTCATGCAATGGAATATGACATGGCAATGAGGAAAACCAATCCTCAGCGACCACTAAAAGGCCAGCATTTTCATCTCTGCTGTCCCTGATGTGCTCCCAGGGTCTCCCAAAGCACCTGGCACACAGTAGGGGCACCCCGTGTGTTTTTTAAATGAGCCAAAGCCCTCAAGAAGTGTGCTCCAAGACTCAATTCTAAAGGTCTTCTTCGGGAGTCCTCTGCCCCTGCTGGAATCCAGTCTGGGCTTGCTGGAGAACCCCCCCTCCCCACCCCCAGTCCCCACCCCCAGCCCGCCTCTGTCCATGCTGTGTCCCTCAGCCAGGCCTGCTGTGACCTGTCAGTCACTCTAAGTCCTGCAGGCAAGGCCCACTGGAGACCAGATGGAGCCCTCCTAACTCATTCTGCTTGTCAGGGCAGCCCCACCTGGAGGCGGGGGGGCCTCTGGGGAAAGGGGGCCAGTTGGGTCTATTAACCCCTTCACCCCTGCCCAGCTCCATCCAGGGAGGGCTGGGCTTTAGGATACAAATCAAGGTGGTCCTGGTGAAGGAGGACTGTTCCTCCCCTCTGGTTTGGGAAGGCCCCATCCCAAGGCTCCAGGTCGGGGTGGGGTTATCCCTGGGGTTCCTGGGCCCTTAGCACCTCAGGAAATAAACGGTAGTCCACCTCTTGGAGGCAGAGCCTGCTGGGGAGACGGGAGGGAGGTGCTGGCCTGTAACTACCCCACTTCTACCTCCCAGGGTGTCTATTCAGCCTCCCTATTTGCAGACAGGGAAACTGAGTCCCAGTGAGAGGAAAGCCAGTCAGAGGGAGAGCTAGGATCGGACCTCCTGAGTTCATGACCAAGGTCTTGCCTCCTCCCCTGTGACAGCGACCCCACTGTTGTAGAGTCCATTCTGCTGTTACCCCCAGCCCGGCAGACCCCCCCCCGCACCCCAGTCCATCCTCGCTCAGCAGGGGGAGCAAGGGAAGACATCTCTCCAATTTCTGAGGTGAGGGCTTTGGGAAAAGGAACTTGGGCAAAAGAGATCCAGAAGAGGGAGCTGGTGTTGCTTTTCCTGACTTTCTCCAAGTGTTCAGGAAGGACCCTCTGCAAAGACACAGAATTACTCAGTGCCTCAGTTTCTCCCTCTGCCAACCTTTGGCTTCTATGGGCAGGAACCATGCCTGGCTGTTGTGCAGAGAGGAAACTGGAGAGGAGGAGAGGAAGGGAGGGTCCGATGGAAAGTCCAAGATGAGAGCTGAGAGCCCCTAGCCCTGCCCCAGGCTCCTGTCTGTGACTAGATGGGCAGGGTAGACAGCTGGGAACTAGCTTGGCCATCAGTCCCCACCCCATAACTTGGTTGGAAAGATCAGAAAGTCTCTGTATCTGGGAGAAGAAAAGAAAGAAGGGAGGGAGGGCGTCCTTGCTTCTTCTGACACTCTAGTGACAGGGTTTAAAGAGATTAAAATCCAGTTTGGAATAGGGTTTAATAATTTCACCATTGCGGCCGGGCAGAGGTCCTACCATGCTGAAGGGCTCTGCTGCAGGTTCAAGACTCCTGATAAATCAGTGCATCTCCTGGTCCTGGGAAGGCTGGTGGGCTGGCTGATGGGGGATGTGGCCCTTCATTCCTGTGTTCTTTCATTCATTCAAGCATTGATGAGTGCCTGCTGAATGCCAGGCCTGGCGCCAGGCGCTGGGGAGGGGCGACCCCTGCTCTCACAGCACTTTCGGTCCGGCGAGGCAGCCACCAGACGCTGGAGAAGACTTTGAAGCGTTCTCATCTGCCGGTCGCAGACGGAGCAGGACCCTCCTGGCACCTTAGTTTGGCACCGCTGACCTCCTGAACGGAGGCAGTAAGTCTCCATCATTCTAAGCCACCCGGTTCGCAGTACTGTGTCACGAAGCCCTCAGAAGCAAACCCAGTGACCCTCCTGGAGTACGGGGGAGGACACCAGAGCCCAGGTCCACGCTTCTGAGCCAGAACATCCGCACTCAAGTCCTGACTCGGTCACTTCCCAGCTGCGTGACCTTGGACAGGCAGTGGCCCCACCTCTCTGAACCCTGGCTTCCTTGTCTGCGGCAGGGAAATGATGATCACAACCTCTGCTCCCCAGGGTCACTGGGAAGACCAGCCCACCCGTGGCAGGTTGCAAAACGCCAGTGACTGTAATAGGGAGGAGGTTGGAGAGCAGCGGGCAAGTTCTAGGCAGCTGGCCCCTGCCTGGGGGGATTAAGGGAACCCAGAGAGCACCAGGCAGGGTAGACAGAAGGCTGGAGAAGAACCCGTTACTCCAGAATGAGAGACTTGGAGGGTAATAGTGAAGCACACATCCTGCCTGGGTTCAAATGCCAGCTCTGGCCCTGAACCCGCTGTGTGACCTTGGGCAAGTTACCTAACCTATCTGTGCCCACCTGAAAATGGAGAGGATCATCACAACCACCCACAACGTTGCTGTGAAATGAAATGTTAATACTTGGGTAACACTTGACACAGAGCCCAACACCAAGGAAATGCCATATGAGTGAGTGTGAAATAAATAACAAAACGTATATAGAAACAGCAACCCCTGCCAGCAGCCCCCCAGCCGTCAGCAGTAGCACAGGAAGGATGGCCTCTGCTTACTGTTGCGAGAGAATCTTCCACCATTGGGAAGTGGAAGCCTGAAAGGCCTGAAAGCTTTTGCTTGGGGGAGTCGGAGATTATACCTTCAGCCAGCCTGGGATCCTGCTGCTGATCTCAATGAGCAAAGGGACAGATGGTGACAAAAGACCTGGAGAATGTGTTGGGCCCCTGCCACCAAGGGCTTTCAGGGAGTACCAGGTTGAAGATCAAACAGGGAGTGGGAAGGGGCGTGGCTTAAACATAGTTTAGTGGGGAGGGGATTCTCGGGGTGGAGGGGACAGTGTGGGCGGGCAGGGAAATGACAGAGACGCCTGGTGGCCTGGTGGGCGGAGAGAGCTCACCGGCTGGGGAGGCAGGAGGTAGCTTGCAGACCCAGTGCCGATCTGGGTCAGCTGTGGGTCCTAGATAAGGCTCTTGGAAACCAACCCTTATCCTGGCACCTGCTGGGGACTTCACACAGTTTTAGGGACTGGGAATTACCCTGGAGGCTTTATCTAAAATAGCTGGGCTGATCCAAAGAGCCCAAATGGCAAAAGTGGGGGAAATGGTAATATTTGACTGATAAGAGTAGCAGCTCACATTGACCAAGGGCTTACTATGTGCCAGGCACAATAAGAGAGAGCTTTACCTGGTGTGTGAGTTTCCTAGAGGTGTTGGAAAACAACACAAAAATGATTAGCTTATCATTCTGGAGGTCAGGAATATGCCATGGGTCTCACGGGGTAAAATCAAGGTGTTGGCTGTGCTGCCTTTATTCTGGGGGTTCTAGGGCAGAATCTGTTCCTTCCTTTCCTAGCTTCTAAAGGCCACCTGCTCTCCTTGGCTTATAGCCCCTTCCTACTTGTAGAGAGCCAAAAGCTTTCTTTCCTGTCTGTCTGTCTGTCTCTCTCCAACCTCTGCTTCCATCCTTACATCCCCCTCTCTGATTCTTATCCTCCAGCTTCCCTCTTATAAGGACTCATATCTTTACACTGGGCCCACCTGGATAATCCAGGATTATTTCTCCATCTCAAGATCCTTAACCACCTTAACCAGCCCCTTCAGCCACGTGAATGAAAGTATTTACAGGTTCCAGGGATTAGGTCCCAGGGACATTTTTTCCTTCCGCCTACCTGACTGGGATTGACTCACTTCCCCCATGCAGCTACCTTATGAGGGAGGGACCATTATCCCCACACACCCCCCCCCCCAGTTTACAGATAAGAAAACTGACTCTGAAAGCAATCAACTTATCCAAGATTGTGCTCCCAAGAAAAATAGAGACTCTCCCTTTCTCTGGCCTTGAATTTAGGAGGATGAGCCCCTGGATCCAACTTTGCCTGAAGGAGTCTACCTTCAACTTTCCAGTTTATAAGCAAACAAATTACCTTTTCCGGATGAAGTCAGTCAAGTTGGATCTCCTGTTACTTGCAACCCAGGGAGTTCTGCAGGACATGAGTATCCATTAGGAAGGAGGATACAGGGGTTCTGTTTTCCCACAGGGCAAGGATAACCCATGGCTATAATACCCAGTTACTTAACCTTCTGGTCAGCATCTGATCCTTAAAAAGTTTAGGTCTCATATTCATTCATTCACTCATTCATTCATTCCACAAATAAATGTTGAATACTTGCTGTGTGTTGGGCAGTGTTCTAGGTCGGGGGCAGCAAACATTTTCTGCAAAAGGCCAGATAGCAAATATTTTTGACTTTGCACACCCTACCTATCTCTGGTGAACACTGCACTTGTAGAAAAAAGGCAGCCATGGACAGAGATGAATGGGCATGGCTGTGTTCCAACAAAACTTTATTTATAAAAACAGGCTGCAAGCTGACTTTGTCCGTGGGCTGTAACATATTGATGCCATCCTAGGTAATGAAGATACTGCTGTGAATACATCATTCAAAGGCTCTGCCCTCATGGAGCTTCCATTCTATGGAGAGAAACAGACAGTGAACAAATCAATAACTCTATGAATCATGTCAAGATGTTATAAGTCCCATGAAGGAGGGACAGGTGAGAGTCAGGTGGGCAGCGGCAGGAAGGGCAAACCGGGCCAGGGCCAGCAGGTGCAGACACCCCAAGACGGACCCATGCCTGGACAGTTTGAGAAACAGCAAGGAAGCTATGGTCAGAACAGAACGAGGACAGGACAGAGGCAGGGAGGGGTAAGGAAGGAGGAAACTGCCCCACCCCCACCGTTAGGACTTGGAGATTTCAGCTATGATGGGGGTGATCTGAAGGTTTGGGGCAGCGGAATGACAGGATCCGGCTCGTGCTTTGGGAGAGCTCTTGCTGCTGGCTGTGGAAGGAACTGGGGAGCAAGAATAAGCAGGGAGGCCAGGAAGGGGACTGCGGCAAGGAGCAGCCCACAGACGATGGGGCGTCCGACCAGGGGCAGCCGTGCGGAGCTGGGGAGCTGGTCAGATTCAGGAGAACCATTGAAGGTCGAGCTGACATGACTGTCTGACGGGCACCACCCTGACCCAGGCCTTGCTTTCCATCACCTTCTGCAGCAGCCCCCACCAACCCCCACACGAGTGAAAACAGCTGTCAAGACTTCTTTTTTTCAGAGAATGAAAAAAAAAAAGCCAACAATCTATTAACTCATCAATACAGAACCCCGCCAATCTGTCCATCACCCGGGTTCCCGTCGATAACTCCATCTTGCGACTGACAAGGCAGGAGGGAAGAGGGGAAAATGAAATATTTATAATTTCTTAAGGGACAAAGCCCTTCCCCAAGGTGACGTTCTCAGGTTCAAGCACATTAAGGTTTCCATCACAAAAAGGTCTCCCCGACTCCTGCTGCCATCTTGGGAGGGCGGAAACACCCAACAGAAAAGAAAATCCTAAAAGGCATCTGGAAGCAAAGTTCTTTAACTTTGGACTAGACTTGGGGGTCAGATTCGTAGATTTCCACGGCCTATTAGAGGTGTGACCCAGGGCAAATGATGTCTATGTTCTGGCCTCCATTTCCCATCTGTGAAGTGGGGACAGCAACACTACTGGCCCACAACGTTCTTTGGAGGATAAAGTGAGATGATATTCTGAGCACAGTGTGTGGCACCTGGGGGAGGTGACCGTACTGGTTCCTGGGTGCCTCTTTGATCTAAGTCTTGAAAGGGTAAATAGCATCCAGCATCCACCATCAGAACAGCGTATCAGATCCTGCGGGTCAAAGGAATGTGGTTTTGAGGAGTTGCTCAGGGCATCATGGGGAGGATCCGACAGATAGACAGACTTAGGCAAGTTAATTCCTCCCCTCGAGCTAGAGACAATAAGATTAGGTACCCCGGGATGCAAGCAGGAAGGGTGGACTTCCCCAGTTCAGGACAAGGAAAGACAGAATCTGGGGCCGGTTACTCTGCCCGGCAGGAAAGGTGCCCAGTGAACAGGTGGGTCGGTTTGTTCTTAACCTCAAGGGTTGAAATCAAGTTGATTATTCTCAATCCATAGGGTATGTTATCACCGTTTCTTCAGGCCAGGCTCCCCTTTTGCTTTTTATTTTATTATTATGTTTCCCTCTGTCCCTGTGTATGTCAGTTATGGCTGCAATAATGCTGTGTAACAAAAACCTCACAACTCAGAGGGCCACAGCAACAAATTTACAATTGTTTCACACACTTGGGTCTGCAGGTTGGCTGTGGTTTGGTTGATCCAGGCTGAGCCCATCGGGGGCAGGTGGGCTCCAGGCTTCACGAAGGGCATGGGTCTGCTCCGGGGGCCCGGCAGCTGCCCAGGTCAAATATTTGTCATAGCAGATCATGAATGTACAAGAAAGAAGGGCAGACCCCACAGACACATTTACAGCCTTTGCTTCTATCACATTATTTAACATTCCATTGGTCAATTCACATAACCAAATTCAAACTCAAGGGACAGCAAAGTTCACCCCACCACACTGAAGACATAATGAAGGTGGAGAAGTTTAACTTTATACCAGGAGGGAGTGGGGAATTGGGAACAATGATCCAATCTACCACAATCACCCATTCACAATTTCCTTTTCTTCCCCACTGTATTACCTACTCCTCTATTTCCAATGGATAGAAGACACATACATACATACATACATACATAGAAACAAACACAGAGAGAGAGACATTGAGGCATATGTACAAATATAGTCATGAAAATTTTTTAAGTAGTGGTCACCTGGCTGGTTCAGTCAGCGGAATGTGCGACCTTGGATCTCAGGGTTATGAGTTCAAGCCTCTACACTGGGTCTAGTGATTACTTAAAAATAAAATCTTTAGGAGCACCTAGGTGGCTCAGTCGGTTAAGCATCTGCCTTCGGCTCAGGTCATGATCCCAGAGTCACGAGATCGAGCCCCGCATCAGGCTCCCTGCTACGTGGAGAGCCTGCTTCTCCCTCTGACCCTCACCCTGCTTGTGCTCTCTCACTCTCTCTCTCTCTCTCCAATAAACAAATAAATCTTAAAAATAAAATAAAATCTTTAAAAATTAAAATTTTAAATATCCTTTTGTGTTTTATATTTTATTATTTGCAATAAAATCTTGGGTTTGGGAGTTTTTAAAGATTTGGTTGGTTGGTTGGTTGGTTGGTTGGTTGGTTTGAAGAGAGAGGGTACAGGCAGAAGGGGAAAGAATCCCAGGCAGACTCCACGCTGAGCCCAGAGCCTGACACGGAGTTCATTCTCAAGACCCGAGACCGTGACCTGAGCCAAAGCCAAGAGTCGGACATTTAACCGACTGAGCCACACAGGTGCCCCAATGAAATCTGGTCTTAAATAAACTTTAGCGAAGCTAATTTACACTTAGTAAGATCATGTATCCTGTTTAAAGTATCTAATTTGGTAAGTTTGGATAAATGTATCCATTTACCCAGGCACGTATAAGGTATGGATATATGGTTGTATGCAAACAATTTGACCTCAGGACATAGAATGTTGCCATCATCCTAGAGGAAGTTTCCTTATACCTACTTGGAGACAATTCTACCTCCCCAGACCCCACCTTCCTGCCCCTATAGATAGTTTTCCCTGTTGTTGACCTGTATACGAATGGGACCCCACCAGACACAGCCTTCTGTGCGTGGCTGCCTTCACCTGGCAGGAGGCTTCCGCGGCTCCCCTGTGCTGAGTCTGAATCAGCGGTCCATTCCTGTTTATTGCTGAGTACTGCTCCATTCGGTGACAGTACCACAGGGTATCTGCCCCGTCAACTGCTGAGGGACTATCGCACTGGTTCTAATTTACATAAATGATATGCTTTTTACACATCTTACGCTGTTTCTTACTTTTTTGCATAAAATATTTGTATGGCCACCACGTTGCCCTGGGTAGCCCTGGTTTGCTTTTCTGGCTGCTGCAGGAACGTGTGTGTGTGTGTGTGCGTGTGTGTGCGCACGCGCACACGTGTGCATTTCATTGTTGATTATTGATTATTATTTATCATTTGCATAATCCAAATATCACACACTGTGTTTAATGCATTTGTATGTATTGTGTTATTGGCAAAGACGGCACACAGGATATGGGTGTGTGGGTGCGTGTGTGTGTGATGTGTGTGTGTGTGTGTGTGTGTGTGGTGGGAGGATATTACCTAGAGCATGTATTATTATATAAACTGAGGGTCTCATTCTGTGGGTTTATTTGTTAAACAAAACCCACGCAGCAATTGTGTTTGTGTGCACACGCGAGTGTGTGTGTGTGTGTGTGTCTGTGCGCGTAGGAGGGTGTTACCCCTGTGTCTATTTCCACAGACCACACGCGGCATTTGCATATCGGTGTCTGTCTGCTGCACTCACACCGCCTCCCCTGCCCCCTCCCCAAGCCTGTTTGCAAAGACACCCGGCATAATGTGGATGTGTGTGTGAATGTGTGTGTGTGTTTGCCTTTTATTTTGCTCACTGTTCTGTGACAACAGAATGCTTTCCCCCGCTTACCTCCTCTTCCACATTGCAATCCTTTGGGGGATATCAAGGGCAAGCCAGAGAAGGGTTACCTGGAGAAAAAGGTTGCTAAGCAACCAAACACCCACCACCCCCGAGCACCACCAACCCAAAACTCCGTTCCAGGCCTGCAACCAGATTAGCATATTAATGAGGCTGTAATTTCCCCCGAATTGTCTGCTCGTACACACTCAACTCACAGCACACTGGCCCAGGAGTTTGCTATGCAAATAAACTGGTTTTACAGACTGCGACTTAATTAACTCATCAAGTTCATCCTCCTAACAGAAAAGGCAGACGAACTACAGATTAATGAACCTGTGTTTGCTCGCCCCCCCCCTCCCTCTCCCGCCACAGCAAGCCGCCTTTCTTTTTATGGCCCGTTTCCCTTCCTTCTCCTCCTGAACCCGGCAGCCCCCAAAAACCCACCTGGGGCTCCTCTCCACCTTCCTCCGGTGTTTTCCCACTCCGAGCCCACTGTCCCCGACCCCCCCAAGTCCTCTCCTTCCTCATCCCTACCTGGAGCCCCCAGTCCCCACACCAGGCTCTAAGCAGCATGCCAGCTGACAGGGAGGCAGGGGGCTGGAAATGGGGACTCTGCTCCTTTAACAAGAAGAGAGCGCAGGCTTTATTTTTGACACACGATTCATAGTTTAGCCCGAGCCCTGATATTCAATCAGCTGAATACAGACTCTGGAAGAAGAGGCATTCTCCCTGCCTGCGTGTTAATTAGAAACGCCAGTCCTTGCTGACGCTCACACTAATCAACTTTCCCCATGTCTTGATGGAAGACACACACCCAGGAGGGGTCTCTAAAACTCGGTGGAGAAGTTCCCAATGTGTTGGATGCAAGAAGCATCTTGGGAGGGAGTGGCTTTGAACACTGGACCATTTCTCCTGAAATACCTTTTCTTTTCTCTTTGGGTTTATCCCTCGCTGAGATCTGGGGGTAGCATCACCGCCTCCAGGAAGCCTTCTCTGGTTGGGTGAAATTCAATGTATGGATCTAAACTTGGAAAAAGGCCCTGTGTGGAAAGATCAAGACTATGCGTCCCCCATCCCTGACCTCCATAGAAGGCAGAACCATTTGCAATTTCTGCAGTGCCACAGATGCACTGCACAATGACTTTCTGCCTCCTCTCTAGACTTTTCTATCCAAGTTCAGGCCCTATTATTTCTCCCATGAATTGTTGCACCCTTGTCCTACAGTGGTTCTCCCTGCCTGCTGCCTTATTTCCTTCCAACCAGCCTTCCCGGCACCACCAGAAGAATAAGCCAGGTCCCTCCCTTGTTCAAACACTTTGGATGGCTCCCTTTGGCTCTCAGGACAAAATCTAAACATAGCATAACATTAAGGCCATCTGTGATCTGACACTACCTAACGTCCCCCAGGTTTTCTCAGCACCCCAAATGCCTGTGGTTCTAAAATATAAGGGAGTATAAGCATCACCAGGAGCCCTTGTTAAAATACAGATTCCTGGGCACCCCCCCGCTTCGGAGAGTCTGTTTCTGCAGGCCTTGGTGGGCCCAGGAATCTGCATCTTCAACCATTATCTCAGGAAACTGCATACAAGTCACCCTCAGACTACGCCGTGAGGCAGGCCCTTTGCTGCCAGTCTTATGAGTTGAAATTCCCTTCTGCCTCCACCTGAGTAAACCCACCTGACCTAAGCACCTGCTCAGGACTGCCCACGCCGACCCCTCCCCCCCCACGCCAAAGGCCACCTTCACTTCTTCCACCTGGTGCTCTTCCCTAGTGTTCCCCGCTAGGATGTTGCCTGGACCATGGTAAGTGGGGGTCCTTTCCCTGAATGTTCCAGTCCCACAGCTGCCCACAGCTGCTCACAGAAGGGGGTATCTTCTGTCTGTGGGCAGTGGGCACCCATGCAGCCCTTGGGGCAGTTATCAAGGTTATTTTTTAAAACTTTTTTTTTGAGATTTTTTAAATTTATTTGACACACAGAGAGAAAGATCACAAGTAGGCAGAGAGGCGGACAGAGAGAGTGGGGGAGCAGGCTCCCTGCTGAGCAGAGAGCCCGATGCGGGACTCGATCCCAGGACCTGAGACCATGACCTGAGCCGAAGGCAGAGGCTTTAACCCACTGAGCCACCCAGGCGCCCCAAGGTTATTTTTCTTAACTCTCTTTCCAAACTAAGAGATATTTGGAAACTTGGGGGGAAAAAAAATTCTCCCAAATGGTGGCTCTTACTGTCAATCCATAAAGATCTCGAGTGTGAATAAAAAAGAACGTGAATTCTAGAGTCCGGCTTCCTGGGTTTGACCAACTCCCGCATTTCGCCACCAGCTTGCTGGGTGACACTGGGCAAGGGATTCCCCTGTCTGTACTCAGCTTCCCCATAAGCCAGTGGGCATAATCATAAGAGCAGAAACCTCCTCATAGGAGCAGAAGCCAGATTTTAAGACATGCACAAGTAGTAGCAGACACACCCAGCTAGTGGTCCTTCATTGCGGGTGTGGTTAATACAACACCCTTTGCCGGCTGGTGGGAATCCAAGGGGTACTGAGAGCTTTCTGCCCATCCCCACCGCCCAGGGGTTATGGTTTAGGTTTTACTCTGGGGTCACTCCCTGCACCCAGCACAGTGCCTGGAAGGTAGTAGGTGGATATTGAATTAAAATGGGCAGTGACCAGCTCGAGGGATGCAGAGAAGCTCCTTTGATACGTCCGGGCAGCTCTCACATTCACACACACACAAAGCCAGACACACACACAGACAGACGCACGGCAAGAAGGACACATTCAGACACACAGAAACACAAAGACAGACAGAAACCCGTCCAGACAGACAGACGCCATCATATACGCAGTCATCAACAGACATGGTCAGACGCACACCAATGGAGACAGGCACACTGACACACAAAGAAGACAGACACACAGAGACACACTCGGATGCACACATGCGCACACAGAGGGACTGACTCGCACGCGCACACACGCGCGCGCACCGCGGGTTCGTTCTGTTTTCTCCCGCCAGCCAGACTCAGAGGCAGCGGCCACAGCGGCAGCTACCTCCCCCGCTCTATAACAAGCCTGCATTTATTTGAAGAGTGTCAGGAGGTCATTCCTCAGCTAAATAGTGTCATGCCCATCCTTTCCGTCTCCTCCTAGGACCTATTTCGCGAACCATTCATCACCCCGTATCTCCAGCCGCAGGGCCTCCCGCGGATGTCCCTCCGCCAGCCCCTCCCACATGGAGGGGCAGCCACAGCTACTCTGGGGGAGGGAGGACTGGCCTCCCAATCCCTGCCCCTGCTCAGCCATGACTGCCCCAACCCACCGATGAGAAGGCAGAGATTCAGAGAGGAGGCATGTTTTCATTTCATTCATTCATTCATTCAGGATTAGGTTGACCCTTTTGGAATGGCCATCTTTGAAAGGTCAAAACAGTCAAATGTCAGCAAATTCAAATGATTCATCCTAATATTTAATGAGCGGGTCCCTCGTGCTGGTCACTGGGCGAGGCCTGGAGACACAGGGAATGACTTGAAGTTGAGTTCTAGGAGGCGAGACAGAGGGTACTCAAGGAAGGGAAGGAAGGCATGGATGACAAACTTGTAGGTGGTAGGAAGTGCTCTGAAGCCAAGAGCACCGGGCAGGGGGTTGGGGCGTCGTGGGAGTGGGGTGAGGGCTGCTCTATACAGGGTGTCAGGGACCACCTCTCTGGGAAGTTGACATCTGAGCCGGGGCCTGAGGGAATTGAGGAGCGGAGCCCCATTCCTGAGCAAAGAGAGAGGTCAGTGCGAAGGCCCTGGGGCAGGAAGTGTGGTGGAGTTCAAAGGTCAGCAGGAAGTGGGAGGTGCCTGGGGCCGAGGAGTGAGATAGGGTTGGGAAAGGAGGGCAGTGGGGCTGGGAGGAGCCGGTCATGGGGGCAGCCTAGGTTTTATTCAGCTGTAGGGGGAGTCAACATCACTGAGAACTCACAGCAAAGAAGTGATATGATCTGACTTACGTGAAAAACGTCACCGCTTCTGGGCACCTGGGTGGCTCAGTGGGTTAAGCATCTGCGTTTGGCTCAGGTCATGATCCCAGGGTCCTGGGACTGATCCCTACATTGGGCTTCCTGCTCAGAGGGGAGCCTGTTTCTCCCTCTTCCTCTGCCCTTCTCCCCTGCTCATGCACTCTCTCTCACTCTCAAAATAAATAAATAAAATATTTAAAAGACAACAAGAACAGCAAAAAAAAAATCACTGCTTCCTGGGTAGATGCTCAAAAGAATTGGAAACTGGGACTCCAGCAGACACTGGAACGCACACGTTCACTGAGGCACTACTCACAACAGCCAGAAGGTAGAGAGCACCTAAATGTCCAGCACCCACAGATAAACAGATGTGGCTGATCCGGACAACGGAATCCTGTCTGGTCACAAAGAGGTCGTGAAGCATGGACACCTGCCACCACACAGCGGAGCCTTGAGAACACGACCCCGAATGAGAGAAGCCAGCAGAAAAGGACACCTGTTGCGTGCCCTGCCTCCAACCACGAAGTATCTTGAAGAGTCAACTCCAGAGAGTTCTCTAGGAGCTGGGACAGGGGAAGGGGGGCTTTGTTTCTTCAGAGGCAGGGTCTGGGGTGAAGGTGTTGTAGGATTAGACAACGAGACATTTGCAGATGCTGTGAATGTCCCCGAGGACACTGAATCATATGCCAAAAACGGCTACAATGGCAAGTTTTACATTAGATTTATTTTGTCACAGTAAAAGGAAAAAAAAAAAACCCACCATGGAAGGGCAGGGATGGCAGTGGGGAGTCCAGTGGGATGGCCACTGCCTTTGTCCGGGCGAGAGACCATAGTGGCCAGAGCCCTTTACCCAAGGCATCCCTGTGGCGCTGTTAATGCTGGGACTCAAACCCAGGACTGCCGCCTCCACACCCTTCCCTGTGGCAGAAACGTCCAGCTTTGGGGGCTTCAGGGTAGAGTCATACCTGAGAGTTCAGGTTCCAGGTCTGCCCTCCCAGCTGTGTGACCTTGGGTTGGTGACTTCAACTTTCTGGGTCTGTTTCTGCTGAGCCAGAGTCATAATGGTCCCTACCCCCCACCCCCAGGTTGTCAGAAGGATTCATTGGCAGGTAGGTGAAGCAGAAAGCCTATGTGGGAAGCCATGGATTCCCAGCCCCATGGTTCCTCCCTGCTCCTTTTTGTTCACGGCTCCTTTCCTCCTCACCTTTCCCATTTCCCTATTTTCCCATTTCCTCCTCCTCCCTCCCTTCTCTCCAGGATGGGTTTCCTGGGCGTGCACACTGTGGAGTCCCACGGGACTCCCCACTTGCTTAAACGCTCTGCTATCACCATCTTAAAATTCTTTAAAAATTCCTAATCACTGTGAAGGGCCCTCATTTTCATTTCGCACCTTGGCTCCTGCCACTCCCTTGTCCAGACCCTGCCCCACCAAGAGAACCATGTTGCCCCTTTCGGGTGTGCAGGAAAGTGTTTCTAGAACTCCCAGCAGGAAGGGGCTGCACCCACGAGGTTACCAGTCCGCTTCATCACGACTTTCATGACCCTCCTCCTATTTTAAATGTCTTCCCTCTAGGGACTAGCAAAGGGGATGGGGGACAAGAACAGCACCCAGAAAGTACTCGAATTCCCCCAGCTTTCTCCCCTCCTCGTTCCAGAGACCATGGGCTGCCCTAGAGACACAGCTAGTGAGGACGAGAAAGCCAGCAGGCAGGAGGAGGCCCTCTTGTCTGGAGACTCTCGAAGCTGGCTAGCTGCACATCGAGCTTGCCCGGAAAACAGGTTGGAAAAGTGGACTGTCTGGGCCCACCATTCCCAGGGTTTCTGATGATTCCTGTGCAGGTAGATAAAATCCAGGTCCCCGCAGAACCCCATGCCATCTGGCTGGCCCACACTCTTCTCTTCTGCCATCCCCCTTCCTGTTTCTTCTATCAGGAACACACTCTTCCTGAACCTTCCCAAGGCTCTGCTTAAACGTCACATCCTGAGGCCCACAGCCAAAGCAGGTCCCCAGGCCCTGTCCCTTTCTATTATTGACCTGAGTTGGTTAACTCTGCAGCTCTGATCACCACATAAAAATACCTTACATATGTACATTTCGTTGTCTGTCTCCCTGACCAGGACATGAGCTACATGGTCACCAGGACCTCATCTGTCCTGTGGCTGTGATGGCCTTGCTGCCACACCCAGGGCCGGGCGCATAGTAGTTGCTCAATAAACATCAGGTATGTATGCGAATGAATGAGTCTGTGTTTTCTACAAGGGCCTGGGTGATTTGCAGGTGTCTGGGAATGGATGACCTAGTTGGGTCATTACTGGAATGCCCTCTACATCCCATCAGCCTTCTCTTGCACACCCCCAGTGATGGGGAGGCTCATCCCCTTTTGCAATAGCCCTAAGGGTTGGCAAGACTGACCTTCTACAGATGCTGAATCTGACCCCCATATCTTCTACCGACTGACCCTTATTTGACCCACAAAGTCCCTCTGAACAGACCTAATTCTCCCATCAAACCACAGCCTGCCAAAAAGCCTCAGGTCTTTAGGCTGTACCTCCCTAAGCCCTTCAATAAGTCCCATTTCTTGCTTTCTCTCCTCCTAGGGGAGGAGCAGGATTTAATTAAAGTAAATCCTTATTCTGGATTAGATACCCCCTATTTATTATTTTTGACATCCGGCTTCATCTCCAAAATGTTCCACCATCAACTTGGATTCCTTCCATAATCAGAGAAAAGAGTATTTAAGAAGTAACACTATTCAAAGCAACAGTCCCTCCTCCCGCACCGCCTCCTCACTAAATAAAAACAAGGGTCTTTGTGGTCTAGAAAGATATTCGGTAATGAGGAGCAGAAGTGACCAAAAACGCAGAGACCTTTTTTCACAATGCTTTGTCGTTTAGTTCCAAAGGAGAAATGCAAATGTCTGCCCTGTTTCATGGGGTCCATGTGGGGGTGGGGGGAGGTCACAGGCCCTGTAGCACCTACTTTGTGACAAACCTCGGACCAGCCCAAACAATCAGACCTGCCCTCCTGCAAAAGATAGAACTTTCCATTTAGGGACTTTCATTTTAGAGGTTTTCAGCACCGAGTGAGTCCTGGCTGTGTTGTTGGGAGAAGCATACTGATCAGAATGGGACCAGGTATAAATTCAAAAATCTCTTTCTGATCATTCAAAAATTGTTCTTTCAGGTGGGGCCAGGACCTCAGTTCCCAGAAACCCTGAAGACTCAGCTTCTCTGTGCAAAGACCTTGGAGTGAGTCAGGTTTGAAGGTTTTGCACAGAGCTCCTCCCTGGGGCTGGTGGGGGGGGGGGGCGGGGAGAGGCCATGAGCCTCTATTGTTATCCAAGGATGGCAATGGGAAAGGACACCAGAAAACAGCCTGTCCCCTCACCAGACCATTTTCTGGTGCTTTTTAGCACTGAGCATGGGCTTTGGTCCACATGCCCAGAGAAGCACCTGGAATGATGGCTTGGTCGGGCAGTAGAGACGGTCTCTCAGCAGGAGCTGTGGCTCCAAGGAACTGCCCAACCCCCCTCTGATCTCCCACTGGTATCCCCATTGGCCAAAGCCAAGCAGAAGTCAGAAGGAAGAGAACCTGTACTCCATGCAGGTCAGCCTCCCAGAAGGCTGGACACTGAACCTAGAGCATCAAACAGAAGACCCCACATGCCATTCTAGCCCCATTCTTAGCACAGCGCCCGGCGTAAAGCTGGAGCTCAAACAGATGTTCGATGTATTGTGTGAGTGAGTGAGCCTTGACGCAGCCTAGTCTGGTTACCTTGCATTTTTCTGCCTCTGGATTTTTGTTCACACTAGTCTTTTCCCCTAACATGCCCTCTGCTTCCTCTCTGAGTCATACCCCATCCCTCCCAGCCCAGCTCAGATTCCGCTCCCCTGTATGCTGAATAAAAGAAACAAAACAATACATACTCTATGACTCCATTTATAAAAATTTTGGAAAATGCAAACTCATCCGTAGTGACAGAAAGCAGAGCCCTGGTTGCCTGGGGATGGGGTTGGGTGGGAGGGGTAAGGAGATGCAAAAGGACAGGAGGTGACTTTGAAGGCTGATGGCAATATTCGCTATCTTGATTGTGGTGATGGTTTATACAGGCATATACGTATGTCAAGATGCATTAAATCATATGCTTTAAATATGTGCAGTTTATTATACGTCCATTGTATTTAAATAAAGCTAGACCAAAAACAAAATCCCCCCCCCCAAAATCTTTATATTCCCTACTTCCTAATAATGCCTGATCCCTAGTTGTCCATGTTGGGTCTCCATGCATCCAGCAATTATGTACTGAGCATCTACTATGGGCCACACCCTGGGCAGGATGCTAGGACTAGTCCCAGCCCCTAGTGAGCCCAGAGCCCTGTGGGGGGAAGGGAGAAGAGGTCAAGAGGATTATGAGGGTTTCCTGGAGGAAATGTGTCTAAGAGCCGACCTGGAAAGCAAGAGAAGCGAGTGGAAGTCGGGGACAAAGAATAATTAAGATGAAATTAACAACAGGCTCAGAAGGGACGGAGTGTGTTGGTGGTGAATCCAGTCAAAGCTCAAGACAGTCGGACTGGAGGGAAGGAGGAGGCAAGAGAGGAAGTAAGGAGGGTTGGTGGGGGCAGGGGCTTGGAAACCAACTAAAGCATTGCGTTTCGTCCTGGCAGCAACAGGGAAGCTCCTGGAAGGTTTTAAGCATGGGAGTCCCCTCGCTAGTTTTGTTCTACGGCAAAATCGCTCTGGCGGGACACTAGGTGTCCTGATAAGAGGTGGCCTGGCCTGAACTAGGGTGTGACCACAAGCAGGTGAGAGACTGGGCAGGATTTGGGAGACGTTGTGGGGGGCGAGAGAGGAGGATCCAGTGTGGTTTCTAGCTTGGGCCGCTGGGTGGATGATGGCTGGAAGGGCAGCTGGTATGGGAGGGAGAAGATGACAAGTTAGCACTGATCACACTGAGTTTGAGGGGTCCTTAGTCTCCCCCCATGGGAGTCTGTTCAGTGGGTAGCTGGGTAGATGAACCTGACATCCAGGAGCCAGGTCTCGAATCCTCTCCTTAAGCTTCGAGGTCCTTGAAGAAGTTATGAGATCCCTCTCTGAACCCACAACAAACTGCACACAAGGCCTGACACATGCTTTCCTCCTCACAGATGTTTGTTGATTGACCCATTGCTGATTTTTCTCTCCAGACTTGTACTAATACACTCAGTCTCGAGGGACATCTGTTTGTTCGTTGGAGAGGTTTCCATCTCTCTTCAGTCCAAGCCCCAGATGAGAACAGGGTATGGAGAGCAACCCTAAATTCCCATGGGCCAACTCCACCAAATCCTCCCAGGACTCCCACATAGGCTCCTCGTTCCTGGAGAAGAATAGGTCTTTGGTTGGCCTCCCCTCTCCATGATCAGTTCACTCTCAGAAGGAAACAGAACTCTGTGTCTGCCAAATATGAATCATTGTATCTCCGATTTCTCCAACATTGTTCTCCGGCAAGCTCTGGCCAATGTCACCAAGGCTGGGAACGCATAATTCTCAATTCAAAGACTGGGAGATGCAACCGAGAGGTTCAGGAGCCTTCCCAAGGCCACACAGCAAATCTGAAGGTGGAACCATGCCTCCCAGTGCTGAGGGTGTCTTGTCCCCAACACTGGCTCAACTTCCCTCTCTACACTCTCCAAAAGTCGGCCTCTGAGGACCCTGAGGGTCTCAGATTAGAAGAGTCATGAATAGTGTGGAGGGGTAAAGTGACTTGCCCACAGCCTCACAGCTAGGAAGGGGAAGGGTGCTTTCTCATGGGAGCAGAAGCTAGACTTCCTCCTCTCCCCCACTCCTGGGTTTCTCCAGGGAACACGGACAGTCAGCAGTCACTCTGTTTATCTACACTGATGAGCCTGGTCACGGCCAACTCTTCCTTCCTGGGGGCATTTCGTATCTTTTCCTGGTTTCGTATTTAATCTTCTCCAGCTGAACTCCTGGGGCAGGAACTGAGTCTGATTCATCTTCTTGCTCCCCAGCCCCTCGCCAAGTGCCTTGATCTCGAAGGAGGCTCAGTAAGAGTCTGCTGATTCATTTTGACCCTTTGATGAGGTGGAAAGAAGAAATCGTTGGAGGAGGGGGGAAACAAGCCATTGACTGAATAATGTTCATGGCCCCGGACTGCCCTCCGGAAATCTGGATTTCTATCTGGACCCTTTTTCTGACCACGTGGGAAATACCAAGGCGGCCATCTGCTCCGGGCCTCAGATGTCTGTGAAGTGGTAGTAATGATAGAAGGAAGGACTTGAGGTCTAGGCAATCAGAATTCACATGAAAGGAATCACTTCTCTCATCAAATAAGGGGGTGGGGCGCCCTGCTACTTTCTCCTCTCTGCTCTCAAACTTCCTTGAGATCAGAGTCCGGGAAAGGTCCGCTGCTATCCGCGGTGGGAAATAATCAGTTCAAACACACACACCGAGACCATGCAGGGTTGGGGTAGCTGATCCACCAGCCGCACTCCGCAGACTGATGCCCAGAGAGGTGGAGTGATTCCCCCAAGCTCGCACAGCGAGAGAGTGGCAGAGTTTGGCAACACAAGGTCCATTAGACCAAAGCCTCCCTGTCGGGAGAGCATGCTGCTGAGTTAGCATCAGATAGCCCCAGATGCCGTCTTGGCTTTGCAAGTTGGAGGTTATAAAATCCAGAAGAGTTGCTCAGCCTCTCTGCATCACAGTTTCCTTATCTACGCGGCAGGTAGAATACTAGCCCCGACCTCAACAAGGCACACGTCTTTGAGGCTACTTTTCAAAAGACCCCCCTGAGAGGTCCTGCTATTGGTAGAAATGACTTGCACTGAAACAGAGCAGGCTGGGAGACCTTATAGACCACAGAACTTCTGGTACCCCTCAAAGCTCCCACGAATCTGGTCCCAAACACCCTGGTCACCTGCATGCCCCGACCCCACCCGCAGATTTCACAAGGACATGGCCCAGTGGAAACCTGTGTGCAATGGTGGGGTCACCTTCTTCCAGAGAGAGACCCAGTGGCATCTTTGAAAACAAAGACCTTCTTGGGGCGCCTGTGTGGCATAGTCGGTTAAGCGTTAGACTCTTGGCTTCAGCTCAGGATGACCTCACAGTGGTGAGATCGAGCCCTGTGTCGGGCTCCGTGCTCAGAGCGGAGTCTGCTTGGGATTCTCTCTCCTTCTCCCTCTGCCCCTGCTCCCTGCTTTCTCTTTCTTTCTCTCTTTTTGGAATATATAAATAAAATCTTAAAACAATACCAAACAAAGACCTTCTTGGGTCTGGTTTCACGAGGTCTCTAAAATCCTGAAGCCTCCCAGGGAGAAGCTGAAAAGGCAAAGAGGCCCCGAGAGGTTTTCACAACACTTGCCTGCCAGGAGAACCCTCTGGAGAAGCCCATAGAGTTGCTGGCCCTGGGGATGGGACTGGCTGGGGCTACCGAATGGCTCAGGAAGGAGTGGGCCAGGCCCGGCTGGGTGTGGACACACACACACACACACACACACACACACACTGCAGTAGGGTCCTTTAGTGCGAGGGCTTGGGTGTCAAGGCCTTAATCCCAGACAATTGAATGAGGTCTTCCTACCAACCATGGAGTGTAAGGGGGGTGGTTCTCAGCCTCTACACCTACTGACACTGTGAGAAATTCTGGGGTTGGAGGAAATGGTCCTGTGCGTTGTAGGACCCTGGGGGACCTGGTCCAGGAAAGAGAGCTTACACCCCCTCTCCTTTATTCTGAGGGATCACTCCTTCTTATTTTCCTTAATACGGATATGATTCTAGTATGTAAATATTTATTGATTCCTTTTTGTAGACAAGGCACTTCCACGCATGCGTTCCAAACAATTATTCAACAAATCTGTGCCATTCTTATTACTACCGCGCGTTTCATCACTAATAATTAATAGCAGCCGTCATTAATTGGGCATTTACCTTGGGCCAGGCACTGTATGAAGCCCTTTACATTTATCATCTCATTTAATCCTCAAACTCCATGAGCTTCTTCGTTTCTTTTATCATGATTATAGTTTTCCTGGTTTGCAAATGAGGACAGTGAGCCATTAAGTAAGGAGAGCAAAAAGCACCGGGCTTGATGGCTTCCGGGGAAGGAAGGAAGGAAGGAAGGAATGAACAGCCCAGCAACTCTGCAGCTCTCCCTCCTTTGATGTTCCTAGTAATGCAGTAGACACTGAAGGGAAATTTAAGTTGATGGTGGGTCTCCCCAGCCAAGCCGTGAGCCATGTGGGTGGAAGGGTGAAGGGTGAAGGGGGGGGGAAGGGGGGGGAGAAGGGTGCTCCTCATTCCCAGAGCTAACTGCAGCCTCAGCTTGACACACAGTAGGAGACAATACAGGCTTAGGCAGTGAGCAAGTGAAAGGAGGCATCATCGTCCTCCATAAACACCATGCCCCAGTCCCGGCACAGGCTCTATCCCACAGTAGAATCTCAGTATTACTACACATTGTTCAAAGAATTCAGGGCAGGTTCTAGAATCCTTAGGCTTTCTAGGGCTGGAGATAGTCTGGCAGATCTGATTCTAGATCAGTACTTCTTAAGCGGGGATGACTTTGTACCCCGGGGGACATGTGGCCACATCTAGAGATGCTTGCAGTGGTCCCAAGTGGGAGGAGGTGCAGCTGCTGGCCAGTGGGAGGGGACGAAGAGGGTGCCTTCTACGCACAGGACGGCCTCCCACAACAAAGAACTGTCCAGCCCAGAATGTTAATAGTGCCTGGCATATTATAATAAAGCCTGCTCTAGGTGGACCTATCAGCAGATGAAACATCATCAGGGATTGTTAGAGATATTTAGGGGTAAGACACTACAGGGTCCTGGTCTTCATTCACTCATTCAAAACACCTGCATCAAAACCGTCTGATATGGGGCACCTGGATAGCTCAGTGTGTTAAGCCTCTGTTTTCAGCTCAGGTCATGATCTCAGGGTCCTGGGATGGAGCCCCACATCGGGCTCTCTGCTCAGCAGGGAGCCTGCTTCCCCCTCTCTTGCTGCCTGCCTCTCTGCCTGCTTGTGATCTCTCTCTCTCTCTCTGTGTCAAACAAATAAATAAAAATCTTAAAAAAAAAAAGTCTGATAGAAGAGAACTGTAAGAAGGAAAGGGAAGGAAGGGGAAGGAAGAAACAGACGAATACAGCTCAGCCCCCCTCTGCCAAGCTTAGCAGCTCCTGCACTGTCTGGTAAAGACAAGCAACACCAGAGTGCTGGGTAGGAAATGGGTGGCTTCCAGAGTCAACCAAATAGAGAGATGAACCCAAGAAGAGGAAGGAGGAAATCTCCTTGGAGTTACTCAGAGAAAGGGGGACTCCAACCCACTTCAATTTCATCAGGGGATCTTTTGGACTATGTGTCAATGAGATGCACCAGCAGGGGGGGACCACCCTGGGAGAAATACCTGCTCTGTTCACAACTAACGCTGGGCACCACTTCACGGAAGATTTTCATGGAAGCCCCTATTATATTATATATTATATTTTATACTACATATTATACTATATTATATATAAATTATATATTATATATAAATTATAAAAGATATATATTATATTATAATGTGAATTTTTTTCTTTAAAATTTTACCGAGAAAGAGAGAGAGAGGCATGTCATTACGGTGGCCAGAAATTCAGACTGAGTCTTCAGATCCAGGTATAAATCTGGGTGGTGGGTTCTGACACTTACCAGCTGTGTCACTTCCCTTCTCTTAGTTTCTCCATCTGTAAAATGGGGCCTGCCTCCTAGTGCTGTTTTGAGCACGCAACAAAATGACAAGTTTTCCACGGATCATTGCAATGCATAGCACAACATCAGGCACCTGAGAAGACTCGGTGACTTCTTTTAATGCGTACAGATTAGGGAGTGATCATTAACTTAACAAAACGATTTAGCAGGAGAATTATCTTAATGTCACATTTCCGTAGTGCATTTAATACCTGGTGACATTGACCATTGTGGGATGAAGACACGTCTTTGTACAACATCTCTATTGTGTAAAGGATGGTTCCCCTGAAGGGTGAAAGGGACTACGGTGGCCTATGGGAACCAGCTCCATCTGAAACTGGGCCAGCCCCAGCCACAGCACCGGAGACATTAAAGACCCTTTAATGACTCCAGACACGTAGTTACTTATACTTTCCTCCGAGAATGCAACTCTCACCTTCCTACTCTGTCTATCCCAGGGCCCAACAAATTGGTCTCACTCACTTTCACCTGCTCAAAGAGACACTTCTCTTTGTAAAGAAAATAGGCTCCAACTTAGACCCAGTAATAGCAGCTAACTACTAGAAAGCTGGATGTTATCCAGGTTCCCAAACATCGTCCCCCCAAATGCTCTAGGCAACCCTCTGAAGCAAGCACAATTAGTACCCATTTTACAGATGAGAAGGCTTAGGCCCAAAGAGGCTGAGCGTTCCTTCCTGCCATGACTGAGCTGGTCAGCAATGCAGCTAAGACTCTAAGCCAGGCCCTTCAGAGCCCTCGTCTACCTTGACAGATATGAGAAGACCTCTTGAAGGAGAAAATGAGGTCTGAAAAGATGAGTCTCATCTTCTTCCCTTTGCATTCAGTCTGTTTGTACCATCATCTTCCCCACTCGCAACCCTGAACGTGCTATGCTCTCCCTTTTCCTCTCCTATACCAAACTCCAATACAAATAAAACAGACTAGAGCCAAACTTCAAGGCCACCAGGAGACAGGTTATGCTACTTTTATCTCTATTTCACAGATGAGGGCACTGAGAAACAGAGAGGCTAAATGACTTGCCCCACATCACACAGCTGGTCAGCAATGGATCCAGATTCCAGCCCAGGAGAATTGGGCTCCAGAGTTGAAACTGTTAACACCATACTGTGTTGCCTTTTTCACAAGTAGTACTGGCTAGATTTCAAAAAAGATTTTGTAATTTAGCTATCTTGTGATTTGCCGTTGCTTTTTCCATTATCACCCTTTTGTTTGTAACCAAGAGAAGGTTTCAGACCCCAAAGAACAAATAAAAATCACTCTCCAAGGCATGAACTTGATTCTCCACCCCAACTTGATCCTGTATCTGGTCTTTAGGATCCACCTAAATACTCTACCCTCTTGGGGTCTTTGGGCAAACTTCTTTCTTCCCCTTTCCATCCTGGGAACCTACCCAGCCAGCTGCTCCATTTGTAGAGCCCAGAAGATAGGCAAATGAAGTTCAGCCCCTCCTCAGCTTTGCACATCCATCTCCATTCACTTCTGAACCACGTGGGCCATCTATATATTCATTTACTATTCATTCAGTCGACACATACGTATTGAAGAGCTATATTCCAGGTCCTGGGCTAGGCACCAGGGATTCAACAGTGAACAAGATGAACACAGTCTCTGCCCTTAAAGAACTGATATTTTATGAAGACAGACAATGTGCACTTCAACTTATAAATAGGATAATTCTAGATATTGATAAAGGATACAAAGAAAATTGACAGAGAGGTAGACTAGGGAGGGAGTGACTGAGGATGGGGTGCTTAGCTAAGGTGGTCAGTAAAGACTTCTCTGAGGAGTGGACATTTGAGCTGAGACCTAAGTGACAAGAGGGAGCCGATATCATAGGGATCGGAGGGCAGAGGGGAAAGCCAAGTGCAAAGGTCTGGAGGTGAGAAAAATGAGAAGTGTGTGAGGCATAGCAGGCGGGCCAATGAAGGGGGAGCATGTTACAGAGATGGGTGGGAGTTAATGACAAAGGCCCCTGCAGAGCAGGGTGAGGAGTATGGATTTTATTCCAAGTGCACTGGGGAGTCGTTGGAGGGCTAAAAGCAGAAGAATGACAAGATCTGATTTATGATTTTAAAATGTAACTTTGGTTATCGTGTAGAGAATGGATTGCAGAGGAAAGCAAGGATAGAAGAAATAGGGAGACCAGTCAGGAAGCTACTGTTAGAAAACAGATGAGATGATGGTGGCTTAGACTAGGGTGATAATGGAGAAGAAGATGAGAAGTAGATGGGTTGGAATATATTTTGGAGGCAGAGCTAACCGAACTTGTTGATGGATTGGATATGAGGCAGGAGAGAACGGGGGAGGTAAGGATGACTATGAGGTGTGACTCCTACAAGACGGACCTGGACTTTTTTCACATTTTGTGAAAACGCACCTAATCCACATGAATGGAGGGTTCCTCTGTCCTCTCCATTCTTTTTTCTTGCTTCCAGAATTAGAGTTTAAACCAACTTCCAAATCCAGACCAAAGGCCATGATGGCTGGGGAATCCAAAAGGACTGTGGCAGAGTGACCACTGATAGAACCACCAGTATAACTATCAGTGTGGCCCCAGAAAAGATGGGGTATGAGAGCAAGTACAGGCTCTAGAACCAATGTGAGCTAGATTAGAATCACCGTGTAACTGTAAGAAACTTAATGAACACCTCTGAGCCTCAATTTCCTCATCTGTAATATGGAGCCATGATAAATATCTACCACTTTTCAGAATCTCAGTGAAGATTAGTAATCAAATGCACATAATGGTTACTCAGTAAATGACTGCTTCCTTCCCTCCCCTTCTCCTCTACTCACTCAAGGTCAAGGTTTCCCTCCTGGCACTATGAGGTTCTGCATTCTAAGAGGTTGAAAGGTATATGATCCAGAGGGATGACTGCTTTGGCCTTAATGAAACATCTCCGGTAATTTTAACAGACAGGGGTTGGAGGAACTGGGGCTCATTATCCCAACCCAAAGATTCAACCTCCTATTACAAATTATCCCCATTTGAGAATTCTGGTTCCTCTGCCTTTATGGGCAAATTAGCTCTAGAATGCCCTGGGGGGGGAGCCAGAATGAATCTATCCCATTGAATTCACAGGGACCTCTCTCCAGATCTATTGACAATGCTAACAACTGGGCTTAGCTGACACCCCTGTGGTGGGGAGGTTTGGAGGGTTCAGAGAAGACCACATGAAGAAGTGGCCTCAGGGTATCTGGGCTCTCTGGAAAGCAGTGTATCTATGAGATGCCAGAAGGAATGTGTACAGATCTGTGTGCATTAGAATGGGTGGGAGCACCCCCCTCCAGAGGGAGTATGTGATTTTTTTTCTCCCCTGCACAAACTTCTTTAGACAAGTGCTGAATACAAATTTGAGCAGAGGAATCGATGCTTGGTTATACACCATGCCAGGCGTCTAGATAACACAGTGCACATTTAGAAAATGAAACACCAGATTAACCCTTCTGTACCCAAACTTTCAAAAGGAATCATTTCCATCTTAATAATCCTGAAGATTGTTATCCTTTCAGATCTCGTCTCAGCCTCAAAGGGTTAAGTCAACTTAATGTCCATGCTTTGACCCTCACAAGCCATCTATTGACTTGTAGGCAAGTGCCTTATTCTGTTCACCTTCATATTTGACCACCAATCCTCCCCAGCTCTTATATTTTTGAACCCACGAAGATGCCAAGGATATGATTTTCTTGAAACCAAAGTGTCTAAACCCTAGCCTCTTCTTCAGAATAAATCAAAGGGCAGATTCATGGCATTCGCTATTGCACAATTCTATTGTTTTAAGCATGAATTTTCGTTTCTTTGGGGTTAGAGATAGCTACTTGTAACTGTTTTAGAGTACATTTAAAATAAACCTTTCTTACATCATTTATTTGGGAAGAAAGGAGAAGACACCGTTTTCAGTCAATTGTTTTGTTCTTTGATATATATACCTGTGTACAGGATGCGGGTTCTAAGGAAAGACAAAAGGGGGGAAATAAGCATAGGAGAGGGCAAAAATCACAGAGTAAAGGAAAGACAAAAGGAGGGGGTAATGGAAGAGAGGGCAGGTTACAGGAGCCCATTTGCTCCTTCAGAGGCGCGGCAGGGTCAGCACCGCGGACAGCTCCCGTCTTTGTCTTGGTCCAAACTCCAGCGCCCGCGCTCACCCCGACCGCAACGGCTGGCGCGCCCGTTGCTTTCTCCACCAAACCTGCTTCGGAGAGAGAGAGCGCGCATAGCAGAGAGAGAGAGCGAGAGAGAGAGATCTTCCTATCCTCTCCCCGCATCCTCCGAACTCGGCTTTGATTTCATCCCACCACATCGCGGCTGCCGATTTTAACTTGGCTTCACCCGGAATCCCGCTTCCGTCTACATGGTGTTGGGGGCTGGGGTGTCGCCGTGGAGAGTGCAGATTGAATTTGAAATTCGTTTCACTGTCACTGTCCCAGGCCCCAGCCTCCCACATCTGTCCCCAGACAAGGCCTACCCTCCGACTGAAAAAAATAAAGAAAAGAAAAAAAAAAAATCCGGCGGTGTCGATCAGTTCGTTGGTGCGCATCCCGGGCTGTGGACACAGAAGGACGCCCAGACCAGCTGAGCTTGGCCCAAGACCCACAGCATCAAACCCAGGAAAGGAAAAACCACCCCTGGGAGACAGAAGCCAGGAAGATGAGAAAGGGTTTCTTCCAATTCAACCTAAGCCTGGCAAAAAGCAATGGATTATGTTATGTTCAGAAACCATACATCCCGGCACACGAATTCAGCCTCATTTCTCTCCCTTTTACCAGAGAAAGCATCTCATTCCGAGTTCAACAAGCCTCATCTACAGAGGCTGCTCAAAAGACTTTTTTTTTTTTTTTCTGGGCCCTTTCGTAGGATCCAGGATATAAAGAATCTCTTCTCATGTTCTCGCTTGCCTAAAACCTTGCTTTCCCGAGGGATTGAGAAATGCCCCGTATGTAAAGCTCATTCTCCAAACCTTACACTCAACATACATAAACAGAGAGAAAAACAATGCAGCCAGGGACAATAAAGTTCTGCGCTTTCGCCAAGCTTCAGAGAAGTGGGCCAGCGAAGCTACGATTTGTTCTCACACAATTTGTTCCCCAAGTGGAGCCTTAGAGCGGGGTATAGACAAGGAAAGTTTAAGAATGAGCCTCCTGTACAAGAAGACTTCCTGTGGCCATCTGCAAATATGTTAAGAGGAAAGAAAGAGGACTCTTGCCGATCTAAAGCTTAGGGCCCCCACACCAACGTCTGGAGCACAGAGATATCGCAGCAAGCCAACCAGCCAGAAGACCCGGAGCCCAGTCCAAACACTGTGGATGGATTGGTATCCGCCTCCCAAATAAGATGCTTCACCATCCCCTTCAGGGAAAAGAAAAAAAAAAAAAAATCCCTGGAATTTCCCCCAAACAGCATTCTGTCCTTCCCCTCCTCCTCCCCCAAGAAACCTGGAGGAGAAAGGCCACTGCACACTGTTGGGCAGCTCAAAGGAGTTTTAGAGAAAGCGCGATCCCCGCTGAGGTGCCTCTGGCGCAGAAGGGCGCTCAGAGGGGTAAACATACTCGCCTTGGGAGGAAGGAGCTGGGGGTCGCTTTCCCTGGGCCCCTCCCCTCTCCCGGGGTCCGCGGCGGTGGGCGCTTGGAGGTGTGGAGGTGGGGGAGGGACGCCCCCCACCCAGCCCGCTCCGGCTCGCTGTTCAGCCCGGCTGCGGTGTAAACCGCCGCTTTCCGATGCAGATTTCCCTTTTAACACCTTCTAAACAAAGGCTAATGAGGCCACTGCTTTACTCTATCAACACACAATCATTAGCAGCCGAGAAATAAACGCGCGCGCGCGTCCGCGCGCGCGCTCACTCACTCACTCACACACACACACGCACACACACACAGCGAGCGGGCTGCCAAAGTCGAGCGAATTATAAAGGAACCCGTATTAGGCTAACAAAAAGGAGGTGGAATACGGAGGGGCGGGGAGAGGAGGTGGGCTAGAATGAGGAGAGGAGAAGGGGGGCAATGTTATCGAGACCGTGAAAAAGACCTAGAGGAAAGAAAGGGACCGCAAGATACAGACTCAAACGCTCACTGGCCGATAATTAGAAAGTCTAGGGGACCCTTAATTTGAAGGTTAACGTCCCTGGAAAGCTCTCCCCATTCGTGTTCCGGAAATGGAGCAGGGTTGCAGGCATCTTTTTAGAAACCGCTTCCTCCGCAGGCGGATGGTCTCCACCTTCAGATACGCTCAATGGGGCCAAAGAAGCCGCGACCACAGCCCCGAGCTCCCAGAGCTGCCTGCCCTCCCACGCCAAACAGCTGGGGCCGGCCTCCAGGCCTAACAGGCGAGGCAAGGAGGAGGAGGATCCCAGCGGTTCTCAGCTCAGACCTTCGGCTTATCAGGCCACCTGGGATACGCGCTCCAGCGGGCAGTCCTTGGGACAGCGCACAGCTCAGCACCAAGGGCCGGGGTTTTCCCTCTCTGAACAAAAGCCTCAGTATTTTCCTCACAAGTTGGCGGACTGGCTTGCACCTTTCTTTCTGTCCTCCTTAGACCCCCTCGGGCCCCCAGAAATCAGCCCCAGCCTGTGCCCTCCCAGCGACTGGAGTGTAAGTTTGGCGATGCGTTGCAGCCCACACCCTTGGGGATATAGCGCATAAGCTGGCCGGGCAACCAGGAGGGTAGGGCCACTGGGGGAGGGGGTGCCTTCCAGGATTCGGGCTTGCAGGAAGGAGAGAGGACCCCCCAAACCTGGCCTTGGCCACAGAAGCATCTGGGTCTCTAAGCTGGCCAGCGTTACCAAGCACACGCACTCACTTTGGGACTGGATCTCCCACAACCCAAAGTCCTGTTCAGCCACTGTCCTCCCCACCTGCTCCCTCTCAGATATGCCAGGTGCCTGGTAAGTCTGCCCAGCCAACCTCCATCATGGCCGGACTCCTGGCTCCCGGCACACCTCAGACACAGCCTTCTGGCACCGGTGCCCGTCCCAAAGCCACCCAACACGACAGTGTTGCCCAGCCCCTGCAGGCTCGCACCCTATAGGCCCCTTTGAGTCCCGGTCCAGATATAGGGCAGGGGTTAAGTTCAGACTCAAGAGCCGCTGCCCCCCCCCTCCCAGCACTGGGAAAGGGACTCAGGAGGGCGGGAGAATGGGGAGGAGTGTCATTGTTGAATAGATAAATAGAAGAAGGAAGGAAAGAAGGAAGAAAGGAAGGAGAAAGGAAAGAAGGAAGGAAGGGTGCGTGGGTGGGTCAGCCAGCGAATGGCAGGGAGGGAGGGAGGGAAGGAAGGAAGGAAGGAAGGAAGGAAGGAAGGAAGGAAACAGAGGGATTCCCTGCCTTTTTGATTAAACGTTCCAGGTCGGGGCTGCCCAGTTAACGAGACCGTTAATTAAGCCGTGCGCAATTCAGCTGACAGGAAGGCCCTGCGCCCCGCGGAGATATTCTGGAAACCAAGCAGTCCAAGGCAGAGCGCAAGGGGCACACCGGCCTTATCGCCCCTGTCTTCCAGGGTTCCGCCTACGCCCCGGTGCTCTTGGGGGCGCCCAAGCCCAGATACTTTTCCAGCGTGGACTCAGGGCTGCCCCCCCGGTGGCCGCCCCCTCGGAGCTCGCGGGAGGCTGATCCACCCCCACATTCCTTCCGCATCCCTGCGCGGATACCTAGGCCAGAGCGCGAGCCCTGACCCTCGCATCAGGCCCCACCAGCGTCCACCCAGGCCAGCCAGGGCGCACACGTTCTGGGCGTCCTCGGGCAAACTCGAACTCCTGAGGACAGGGGCTGGGGACCTGGCCTGCCAGTCCGGCTCTCTGGGTCTCGCCGGAGCGCCAAACCAACCGCTCTTCTCAGGCCTCGGGGCAGCAGGGCCCGGCCTCCCCGCTCGCTCCTACTCCGGGCCGATGCCGCGCGGCGGCGGGCAGTGCGCGGCGGCGCGGCGGGACGCTGAGTGTGTGTGCGCGGCGCGGCCTATATTTACACCCCAAACAAAATAATTACACTTTTGTCGGAGGGAGAAAGCCAGTGATTAGGCGCGGGCTCTTTGCGGCAAAACAGTTTCTCAGTGGTACACCAGTATAATTTTTCACGGCTGGCTGAAATCAAAGAGGGGAGGTAATGAATCCGGCGAGCAATTTAAATTTACAATTTGTAACGCCGCCGCCGCCGCGCAGACCCGGCCGAGAGCGCAGCTCTGAGACGCTCGCTGCGTTTGTTTAATGTTAAAGCCGCGCCGGCTCTTGGGGGCGGGGTGGGGGGGGTGAGGAGAAGGCGTTTGGCTGGGGGGTTGGGGGGAAGTAATGATCGAAGTCGGGAGAGGGCCCGCTGCGCCGCCCAAGATACCGCGCGGAGGACAGGACGAGGGGCGCACCCCTCGGGTTTCCTCAGAGCGCGCGTTCCCCAAGAAAGCAAGCCACTCCGGCCCATTCAAAGGGAGGGGATGCCTTCAGAGGGGCGAAGGGAGATCCTCCGGCCGCCAGAAAAGCCCCCACGTTCCTTCTGAGCTGTTGAACCACAGCCACGTCCCTCCCCCCGCACCCCACGCAAGAGAGTTTCCAGTGAGGAGTAGGGAGGTGCAGCTGAAAATTCTCTTTAGCCTGAGGGGTAGGTGAGCTCCAGATGCCCTGAAGAGTCCCCATTCCGGCCGCTGCCCTGCGTCCCGGGCTGGAGAGGACAGGAAAGCCGCACATCCCTCCCCCGCCCCACCCAAGCCTCAGCTCAGCGCGCTTCAAAACTCCCACCCCGGGCGGGTGTGTGCCTCTTCGCCGGTAATTAATTACCGAACTCAAGGGGGAATATGCAAACCGCATATTACTAACTCTACAGGGCTTAAGTGATTGGAAACAGATTATTATCTTGTTTGTCTTTTGTCTGTTTTACTTATCCCGCCGCCGTCTGTCGAGATGTAATGTTGATACTCTTTAGTCTAGGAGGAAGATTTTTATATAGTAAATTTCATCAACATCTTGTATAAGTGACATTGCGTCTCCATGCATTACCCTGTTAAGACACAAGCGGTTTATTAGTTACATATAGGAGGGGATTTTGCTGCCTGGTCGCCATCTGTTAGTGCTGTTAGGGCGGGATAATTCGTCTAATAGTTGGTCTGCTGGCGTTTTTCGGATGCCGTGCTCCCTGGAAGGTGGAGGGCTGGCAAAGGCCAAGCCGGGTTTCCTGCAGCGGGGCTGGGGCGCGGAGGTTTGGGACTGGGGCTGGGCTGGGCTGAGGCTCGTAGGGCAACTTCAGAGGGAGAGAAGGGTCAAACTCAGGTATAGGAGGCAGAAGGCCAGACCAGGGATTCTGGAAGTAGAGCCCTCATCTCCTGCAAATTCCGGCATTCAGCCCCCCAACAACATCCAGGCTCCGGAAGAACCAGAGCTGCTCTCTGAGACTGTCCCCAACTCCTGCTACCTCCCACAGCCTGGGGCCTGGCTGTGCATTGGCATTTAAACACACCCAGGAGGTGGGGGTGGGTGGATTTGTCCCATGTGGAGTCCAGTACACAGGCCCCAGCAACCAGGCAGTGTTGGCAAAGCCAGGGCTAGGAAGACGCAGCACCCCGGCTCTCAGGGAGGACCGGGGTGGGTGGGTGGGTGTTAGAGGAGGGCAGGTTCAGGGCGCCTAGTCCAGAGCAGGGCAGAGGCTGTCAGATGGGGGCTTTTAATGACTGTATGTGAGTTTTCCAGCAACCCAATAGCTGTGTGGTGCACGATGAGAACTGTTCATTGCAGCGTTGAGTCGGGTGCTGGATTTGGACGCCCAGTAGAGAGGCAGAGGGAAGGAAATAAAAACAGTGAAATCAAGAAGGAAAGTGATGGAGAAACAGAGGGAAAGGGAAACAGAAAGAGAACAGAGGCTGAACATCAGAAAGAAAAGGAGACCGAAAGGAAAACAGACATGCAGAGAATGTGGGAGAGAGAAACCCCCGTGAAACAAAGGGTAAATAGGCAACCCGATTGGCCTCCACTTCCAGCCTGGTACCTCTCTCTTGCTGTGTTCTTGGTTCTCTCGGACCCTGCCTTGCTGGGTCTCAGGGCTCCTCGTGCCTCAGGAGGGTAGGGCCAGGTGCTTCCAGAAACTGTGATTTCATCTGGGGCTCTTGGACCTCTCCCAGCTGGGCTGCGGGGGGTGAGGGGGTGGGGACCAGGCGAGATGCAGTCTACTTGTGCCTGGCCGAGCCAGGGTCTAACCAGCCACAACGCTACACTACGTGGTGTAGACACCTGTCCCTGGACAAGCCGGAGGATGGAGTAACAGCACCATCAGGCAGCAGCTACCCGATTTGGGGACTTCCTTTCAGAGGCCCAGCTGTGGGTCAGTGTCCCACCTGGTGACCAGCATCTGTCAATTTCCTGTCCCCAGCAAGATCACCTCCCCTAGAGACTGTGGGGGACAGAGCTAGGCCTAGACAGGAACAGAGAGAGAAGTCAGCATCTCTGTGCCTCCACCAAACGCCCCCACACAGGCATCCAGAAATCCTGTCCCCGCCAAACCCACAAAGGCAATGCTAGGAGGACACACACAACATGCACGCCCCCCCCCAAAAAAAAACCTCCAGGAGTCATATAAACAAAAACCTGCTATCCCATGCAGACACACACATTGTGAATGGCGCACAAACAAAAATCCACAAAATTCTGCATTCACAAACACACCCAGTCACATCCACCCGGGATCTCAAACATGCACACGGTCACCCACACACAAAAACACACATTCAGATTTTTTTAAGTCCACTGACATATACACCAATGCTAGTGCACACACACAATAGTTGTACACAGATGCATATACAAACACCCTCACATTCGAGTGTCCAAAAGTAAGCAGACACGCCTATACACAGACCAACGAAAATAAGAGTCCACAGACAAATACACAGCAGAACTATTCACAAATACAAACACACAAATTCGCACAAAAAAGACACATACCCAAATGTACTCGCATGCTGGATTATGGTCTAGAAACAGCCAAAAATGCAATTCTCAAACAGCAAATATACACTAACAAACTCAGTAAATGCACCCAAACACACATTCACAGCCAAGGCTTGCCACAAACACACTTCTCTGGCTCCCTCCTGCCCAGGGTCCACCTCCCCAGTCAGCGGGCTGCCAATACTTTCCGGGAGCAGGATGGAAAAATCCTGCGGAGCCCTCCGGGCCTCCCAAACTTGGAGTGCCCCGGGTCCAGGCTGGCCCCTTGGGAAAGGAGGCCTGGCTTCTTCCTCTATCCCCCAGACCCCCATCTCCCTCTTCACACACACCTGCAAGCACTCCTCCGCACCCCCACACTCCCCAGACCCTCAGCTCCCTAACAACGGGCCACTCTTCCTTCGTCCTACAGAGATTGGAACTTGCACATACAGCCTGCGCACCGGGTGTGCAAGCAGCGCCCACGCAATCTCTAGCGTTCCCCGCCAGGGCAGTGCGACCCACTCATCCCGGCGCTCTAACTGGCTGGCCCGAGATCTGGAAGGTGCTCCGAGGAAAGGAGAGACGTGGTGACCTCCACCTCTGATCAGGCTTCAGAAAGACCCGCCTCCCCAGACCGCCTCCTCCCCAAATCTCGCCCTGAGCCCTGTGGGCCGCGCGCTCAGGCCTGAAACTCCAGGGTCCCAGACCAGGCCAGATGACACCCTCCCCCAACTTGGGCCTGGGCCTGCGCGGGGAAAGATACCCAAAGGGCGCGGCTCGCGCTCATGCTCGCTTGCTCTCGCTCTCTCGCTCTCGCTCTCTCTCTGTGTCCATGAGAAAGCCCAGGCTGGGCCCCAGCTCTGTGTATGACAAAAGAAGCTGGGCCCGGCTTTGGGAGCCCTGTGAACCGCGCTGTCGCAGCTCCAGGGCGCAGACCCCAGGGACAAGAGGATGAGGGAGTCTAATTTGGGCGGGCTGGACTCGCGAAGAGGAGGCGGACATAGAGCGCGCTCCGGGCCTCGGGCAACTTCTGCAAGTTCCGGGGATAGCGAACGGGGCAGGGGTCCCTCTCCCATCAGGCCCTGGAATCCTGGCCCCCAGATATTTGTAAGAAGAGAGAGGAAGGGAGATGCAGTTTTCAGATCACGCGGCCCCCCGCCCCCAGCCCCAAACTGGAAGGTAAATACTTACTTAGCCTCCGAACCAGGTACAAGCTAATACTCAACAATACTGATGCCTTGTTTTTTTTGCTCTGTCCGGACCGCAACGCTGTAGCCAATTTAGATATGCTATAAATTTAAGAGGTTGCCATGGCCACCGCGCGCCCATTGGCCGCCGGGCCCCCTACGTGCCGCGCCACGTCACCAAATCTGAATAAGGATGCGCGAATTAGGCGGCGGCCAGACAAAGATGAGGATCGGGACCGCTTGAAAGTGGGGGAAAGTGCCGGCGCCTCCGCCACCGGGGAAAGCCGCTCCGCAGCGCCGAGGCCATTAGCCACCCAAGACACCTGGGGGAGCCCGGAACAAGCACTGGGACGCGCGGCCCCGGGCATGAGGCTGTGAAAGCCACTCCTCCCCACCCCACCCCGGGCAGCCCAGCGCCAGGCCAGCGATCACCCAAGGACTTGACCGGCTGAGTCTTGGTCCAGACCGGACTCGCCCGGCGGCGGCCGAGATAAGAGGCGGAGTGCAGCAGCGGGGCCCGGGGGCCCGAGGGCCGGGGGCCCAAAGGGAGGGCAGGGCGGCCGGAGCCGCCGGGGCGCTATGATGGTGCACTGTGCCGGCTGCGAGCGGCCCATCCTAGACCGCTTCCTGCTGAACGTGCTGGACCGCGCGTGGCACATCAAATGCGTACAGTGCTGCGAGTGTAAGACCAACCTCTCGGAGAAGTGCTTCTCGCGCGAGGGCAAGCTCTACTGCAAAAATGACTTCTTCAGGTAAGAGGCCGCGCCGCCCCGCCGCCCCGCCGCCCCGCCACCCTGCCGCCCTGCCGCCTGCCCGCCAGCCCCGCGCGCCCGCCCTGCGCGCGCTCCGTTGGGGCGCCCGGGAAGGGGAGACCGCGCAACCTGCCTCCTGGGCTCACAAGCTTACACGGGAAGCGGGGCAGCCTGCTGCTCTCGTCCTGTCCTTGGTCCGGGAAAGCGCCGAGCCCGGGTGGAGTAAGAAGAACGCTGTTTCGCTGGCTCTAGTTCTCTCCTCCAGGCCGGCTTGGAGCCGTGGTGGGGCAGGGCGAAGAAGCCCTTACAAACTTGCTCCCCGCGCGTCTCTGCCTCTTTCCTGCAGCTGCGACGCTAGGGACCTCAATCCCTTCCAGGGTGGAAGTTCAAACCCGGTTCTGAGAGAGGAAGAATTTTTGCCTAAGTTAGGGGCTGCTGGAGGCTTCTCCCACCGGGCAGAGTTCAGGAGCCCGGGGCGGGGGGGGGGGGGGGGGGGGGGGGCCCCGGGGGGGGGGCGCTGACCTCCCAGCAGGCCAGGGCCCCAGAGCCCTCCTGGACAAACAGAAACTTCCCCAACTCCAAGGGGGCTCAGCCCAGAAGATCTCTTCTGATGAGGGAGGGAGGGAACCTTCTCCTTGCTCCCCCCTCCACCAACTCCTTACACATTTCCTCCCCTCTTGAAATGTACAAACGAAATTGAAGCTGAGAATCAGGACCTTCGGGGTCCAGTCTGCGATGTGTCACCTTCCCTTGCTGCCCATAGGGGCCCTCAGGTGAGCCAGGGCAGATCACTTTTCTGGGCCTCAGTTTCCCCACCTGGGAAACGCCAAGGGATGGCCAGGAAGGCTGTGAGTTTTCCGGCAGCTCAGCTCTGCCTGCTTCCACCAGGCGCCCGCAGCCGGCTTTGTGCCTGTGAATTCCGGGCACCGAGGGAAGGGGGGCGTGATTAACACCGTGGAGAAAGGCTGCTCACCGGCCCCAGCGGCTCGGCACTAGGGAATTTGAATAGGAGAAAATGTCAGCCACGGCTTTACACGTGTAAACTCCCTGGCTCCGGAGGCCTGAGGCCCCTAATGTGGGGGGCTTGCAAAGTGCCTAATGATTTTTGATAAGGTGCATATGGCCAATTACGCTGCCGGATAAGGCCAAAAGTGACTTATGGCTTCTAATGCCCTCACTACATCAACGTCACCCAAATTCGCCCTGTTTAGAGACATGGGTATGAGTAGATGTGGGGCCCCAGGGTCCCGGGCCCTCGTTCTCCCTCTCTACCTGCACCTCACCCCTCCCAGTGCTGGCCACCACCACCCACTTGGGGGAGGCTGGCCTTCTCCAAGCGCTCAAGGAAGAAAGAAAGGGATTTAGAACGGGAACGGGAACGCGGGAAGGGGGGAGTTTGAGAGATCCTCTGTAACGACCATGCAGGCTTGGCATTGCCTTCTGGCCACATTCTCCCGGTGCCTGCCAGGGCCGGAGATTTTGGGGGGTTGGGGACTCAATCCCTACCTTCCACAGTCCACTGTTCCGAGGCCCTGCTGTCCACAAGGCCAGCTAGCTCCCGCAGGTCCCAGAGTGGGGACGGGAAGGCCTTGGGAGCTGCTGGCGCTGGGAATCGGCAATTGGTTCCTTCCCGCTTGCTCAGATCCAGCTCAGGAGAGAGGCTCCCCACCCCATGGCTTGAACCCGCCAGCCAGGCCAACTGGCCTTACCTGGGCCGCAGCAGACTGGACAGGATCCAGGAGGCAAAGCCAAGGAGTGGCCCAAACCTGGCTGGCCTGGTTTAAACTGTAAATAACTTGGATGGCCAAGTTTGTCTCAAGCAGCCCAGGCAGATCTGGCAGGGATGCGGGGAGCATCTTGGGGTGCTCTGGGTCTGTGCTTGGGGGAAGGCTGCACCCACTGCTCTAAACCTTGGGGAGGACAAATAAACCTGAACAGGGCTTGACAGTTCCAGCCCCAAGAACGGCCCAGGACATTTGTCTCCCCTCTCTCGCACTAGCCAGAGAGTACAGGATGGGGGCTCTCATTTGGCAGATGTGGAAATGGGGACCTCTCAAAGCCCAAGGTGGGTGGGAAGTGGTCAGGGGCTCAAGAGGACGGGACCTCGGGCTGCTCCAAGGTGACAGGCCATGTTGTGTGTGCAGGCGCTTTGGCACAAAGTGTGCGGGCTGTGCGCAAGGCATCTCGCCCAGCGACCTGGTGCGCAAGGCCCGCAGTAAGGTCTTCCACCTAAACTGCTTCACCTGCATGGTGTGCAACAAGCAGCTGTCCACGGGCGAGGAGCTCTACGTCATCGACGAGAACAAGTTCGTGTGCAAGGACGACTACCTGAGCTCCTCCAGCCTCAAGGAGGGCAGCCTCAACTCAGGTAGGCGATCTCCTCCCCTCCCCAGCCTCAGGCCCTAAAAGACCCTCCGGCCAGCCTGGTGCTTTCTACTGGGGCCCTTGTGCGCATTCTGTGCCTGGCTCAGAGCTCTCCACTCCCATCAAGCTTTTCTAGGGCAAATGAAAGGGCCGTGAGAAAGGCGTGGGGCGAGGGGAGCTGGGGAAGGGGGATAGTATTTGGAGTCTGTCCTACAGGATAGGACTACCAGCTCCCCTCCCCACCTCCTTCCACGGAGGGGCCTTTTCCAAGTTGCCCTCCTCCCCCAATTTGGATTCACACAATTCCCCCCTTTTCGGAGTCTTTTCAGCTCCTGGTAATTTCAGGCTGCACTGGGAGGACGGCAATTGGGGTCCGGAGGAAGGAGAAATGGGGAGGAAGATCTGAGGCCCAGAAGGCATCTGTAGCTTCCTCCCTTCCCCTCTCCACCGAGGCCGCGCTCCCCCAGAGGGTGCGCCTCCCCCTTACCCAAGCAGTAGCCCAAAAGTGCCCCGAGGGCTTTTGAAGGGTCCCTTCTAAGGCCCGGCCCCACCTGGAGAGAGTGGGCGGGCGCCGGACCCCCGCGGGGAGGGGCTGTCGCGTGGCTCGGAGGGGAACCTGGCGCGGAGGGCGGGGGGCCTGGATCGGCGGGAACCGGCTACCGGATTGGAAAGACCTTGGGCCGCCGCTGACGCCGCTGTCCTCTTCCCGTTTCGTCCGCCGCAGTGTCATCCTGTACGGACCGCAGTTTGTCCCCGGACCTCCAGGACCCACTCCAGGACGACCCCAAGGAGACGGACAACTCGACGTCGTCGGACAAGGAGACAGCCAACAACGAGAACGAGGAGCAGAACTCTGGCACGAAGCGGCGCGGCCCGCGCACCACCATCAAAGCCAAGCAGCTGGAGACGCTCAAGGCCGCCTTTGCCGCCACGCCCAAGCCCACGCGCCACATCCGCGAACAGCTGGCGCAGGAGACCGGCCTCAACATGCGCGTGATCCAGGTGCGGCCGGCCCCCGGTCACCCTTCCCCAGGCTAGCTGAGTCCGGGAGCCTCCCACCCAGCCCCCTTGGCTGAGAGGGGGCCTAGTTCGGGTCCGCCGAAGCGCAGACTGTGTGCCCGACGTCAGGGCTAGCCGGTCAAACCTCTAACCAAAAGATCGGGAATAGTCCTGCTGTACTCCCGACGGTGCAGTCTTGGGCGGGTCACTCACCCCTCGAAATCCCGCCCGCTCCCCGTTTAAGCCTCACTGGGGTATCCCTCCTCTCCTCCCATCTTTCGGAGCAGAGAAAGGGGCAAGGTTTTTCACGTGCCCCCCTCCCTGTGCGGGTGCGCCGGCAGACAGACAAACCGCCAGAACCCGGCTGGGGAGGCTGGGGAGCCGAGGGGCCGGGACTAGAGCCGTGCAGGGCGGGAGGCCTTTATAAAGCCGTCAGGCCGAGGGCGGGCCGAGGACCAGGAAGCCCAAGTCTTTATGAGTCGCCCCACGGGTCCGCGAAATCCTTCACCCTTGGCTGGTTCTCCGAAGCCCCTCTCCACCTCTCCCGGCCTAATCCGCCCGGCCCCCGCCTCTGGGCAGTCTTGATGCGGAGGAGGCTATAGGACCTAGAAGGGGAGGCCTGGGCAGGGAGTCATCGGCACCCCGGACCCGAGCTCACAATTCCCGCCCTGTCCCAGGTGTGGTTCCAGAACCGAAGGTCCAAAGAACGCAGGATGAAACAGCTGAGCGCACTGGGCGCCCGGAGACACGCCTTCTTCCGGAGTCCGCGGCGCATGCGTCCGCTGGGCGGCCGCTTGGACGAGTCTGAGATGCTGGGGTCCACTCCGTACACCTACTACGGAGGTAAGGACCCCCGCCCCCGCCCACCCTGGAACGCGCTGCCCTACAACCAGGCCCCAGCGGTTTTGGGGACTGAGGACGCAGGGACCGGAGGACGCAGCGTCGGATGCGGGCACTGTTGGCCGCCGGGGATCCCTCCCTCCCTTCTGTGCACGCGGAACATACACAATCATGAACACCCCTTAACAGACACACAGCAATAGACGGGCGCCCGCTCACCCATAGATACCTCCTGGACACAAAATCAGATGCATGGGTCCACTCACCCATACAGTGATACACGCAGATAAACACGCACTCACGCAAGCCACATGGGTGCCACTCCCTTGTGCGCACGCACGAGTTCAGAGACCTCAGGGATACAAATCTAGGCACGTGATCACATACAACAACACACACAGGTGCACGCCACTCCCCCAGATTCACTTCACGGACAAACACACCCAAAGAGATTCACAGGCTCCCACACTCCAAGCATCATACCAAGGAGAACACTGCAAATCAACAGGCACCCTGCCCCCACCTGACACCCAGCCTTCCTGCTGCCCTTGCCCTTGGCGGTGTGGTGCACTTGGCACCAGCAGGAACATAGGCACTGGAGGGCAGCGCAGGCAGTAGGGATGGAGGGGTCCAAATCCATCCGGGGCCACCTGCTAGCTAGCTTGCAAGTCCAAACCTCCTGTTCTGCCTCGGGGACTATGCCCTCAGCGTCTGGCACTGTTAGCCAGGATGCGGGCAGTTGCTCTGGGCAGGACTCTCGCCCATTGTCCAGCCCCAAGCCCACCAGTGTTCACTGGGGTTGGAGGTGTAAGAGATGGGCCCACCCAGTTACCCACTCTCTGCAAGGAGCTGGAGTTCCCAGAGAGGCATTCTGCTGCTGGTGTTTTGGGGCTCAGGCTCCGGTGAACTCTCCTTGCCGCTGCTCCCTTTTCTTCCCTCTTTTCCTTCCTGCCTTGTCCCCTCACCCCTCCATTTCCTTCCTACTGGCAGTGGTGACCCATTCCCAGCTCCCTCACTGGCTTTTTGAGACCCCAGGTGCTCTAGGAAATCCATTCATGGTCCTTTACTTCCCCCACCTTTGGGCTCAAGGAAAACACCTCCCCCTTGTGTTTCTGAGCCTCTGAATTTGGAGAGTCCTCTGAGTGCCTGTGCTTGAGACCGATCTCTGCTGAGTTGTTCAGTGCCACAGGTCTGGGGAGCGGGGAGGCTAGTGGCCCAGTTTGGGGAGAGATGAGTTTTCTTAGACACGTGGATTTGGAGGCAATGCCAGGGCCAACGTGTAGGGTAGGCCCTGCCGCACCCAGGCAGACCCAGAAAGGAAGGCTTCAGCACATGGTCCTCCTAGGAGGTTAGATCTTCAGGTCTGGCTAGGCCCACCCCACCGTGAAATTGTGGGCAAATTGCGCGGCCCTGCTTCTGGGGGAGAGACTGTACGATGTCATTGCCCGGGTTTGGGGCTGCGGACGCCGAGGGCAGCTCGGAAGGTGGACCCGTCCTGCTGTCTTCAGCCACGAATTCTCCCTATCTTTGCTTCGTTCCACATACCATCTCCGCCCGGCGCTGGGAGGTGGTGGGACGGTGCAGTCGGGAATTTCTCCCCGCCTGGGTAATTAAGCAAGGTTTCCCCGAGGACTGGTGTGCCCCCACCAGTCTAGCCGCCTCCTCTACCCGCGCGTCTGCTGGATGGAGTGGGGGCCAGGACACGCGGGCCCCTCTTTCTCCGGAATGGGGGACAGGACCCCCCAGCCCCAGGGAGGCAGCCCCGCCTAGTCCGCGCTGGGAGATCCGGGCGGCGGCGGCCGGCAGCGGGCGAGAAAGGGGCTGGGCGGCGGGGCCGGCGGCTCCCCGTGGGAGCGCGGACAAAGCCCCAGCTGCGGCTTTTGTGCCCTTTTCAGACGGCGTTTGTTCCAATTACCTCCGGCCCGGCCGCCATATGGGCGGAGGCGGCGCGCTCCGCGCGGGGGCCGCGGCCCTTGCTGGCTTGCCGGCTCGCTGCGGGCTGCAGCCGTCCCCCATCCCCGTCCCTTAGGGGCCCCAATTCGCCGCTTCCAACCTTTCTCTTCACTTTCGGGGAGAATGGAATGAGTGATTTTAAAAAGTAATTGACGACCGTTTTAGCTGTTGCTTAAACCGTCTACAGGCTGCGCCTTAGGGCACCCCCATTTGGACTGATTTAAGGGTTTAGAGAAAGAAGGGGGGCTGGGCGTCAGGGGACGTCCAGAAGTCACCCTGGTGACTGAGACCCGAAGACCCAGCGCTGGGTGGGGTGGGGGTGTTGCAGAGGAAACCCCGCTTGGGGGTGCGCTGGTTTTCCCACCGCACAAAGCGGGTTATTGTCACGGGTACCAGCGACAAGCGGCTCCTTTCATGGGGTCCCACACCCCAAACCCTCAGGAGGCCGACCTGTAGGAGGTCCCCGGGGTGAGGACTCTGGGAAGAGGTCAGACAGTTGATGCAGAAACCATTTATTGAAAATGGCTGGGTTTGTAACCTGGAGCCCTTACGCCCCCTGATTTTTTGGGCAAAAATGCGATTTCTGCATTTTTCTGGAGAGAGCCCATAGCTATCAGCAGATTCTCAAAAGGATTCTGTCCCCAAATATTTCAGAAACTGGATGTCCTGGCAAATGCATGTTTAAGCGCTCGTGAAATGTTGGATGTGGGTGATCAGGCCAATGCCCTCCCTCCCTTGTCAGGCCTAGGGAGGTGGCGCGAATGGCCAGACCCCCACATTCTCCCAGAAGGTCGCAGGGCTGGACTAGAGGGGGTGAAGGGTGGGCCAGGTCCACCCGGTACTCGCGGGGAAGGAGCCGGCACTCAGCTGCCTTGTGAGATCAGAGTGCTGTTGGCCACGTCCCCAGCCCCGGGCCAATTCACCAGTCCCTCTCTGCTGCTGGGGTGTGGGGTCTAGGTCTGGCTTCTTCCCCGCCAGGCGGCCGCCCCCCTCCACCATTTGATGCCCTGGTCTCTGTCCACCCCAGCCTCGCCTGCCTAGCTCTACTCCACGCATCTCTGATGTCTCTGACTCATCTGGCGGATCTGTGGGCGCCTCTGTCTCTCCTGACCTTTCTTCTCGCTCCTGGGTCTCTCGCAGGATTTTACCAGTGTGTCTCTAACCACACGTCTGTTCTCATCTCTTTCTCTGTGCTTGTCCTAGACCGTCGTCCTGGTCTCTGTCTCTGCCTTGGTCTTGGTGCCTCTAGGTCTCTTTTCTGACTGGAGTCCCCGGGGCTCCCTGCTGAGTCCCCTCTTTGCTCCCCTGTCACTCTGTTTTCTGCCGATCTCTCGCTGATCCTGTCTCTGGCTGTTTCTGTGTCTCTCTCTGGCTCTCTGTGGATCTCTCCCCAGCCCTAAGACACGGTCTAGGATGGGTCACTGTCTGTGTCTCCCCTGCCACTCACTGTCTTTCTCCCTTTCTGCCTGTGGGGAACCTCTGACTTTGAAGTCACAACATCTTTCTCTCTGTGTTTCTGTCTCTGAGTCCCTCCTTCTGGTCTGCGGGTCTCTCAGGGTAGGTGTCGCGGACCTCTGGGCACCTCTGACAGTCTTTCTCCCTGACACTGGCTCTGGGTCTGCTGCATCCTCCCCCGCAGACCCTCCTCGGCCAGCCACGCTCTCTCTCCGTCTCCGCGGAGCTCGCCAACCTGAATCAGCGTCCGCCGGTCCCCGCTGGGTCTGGGCCTCTGTCTACGCGGGTCCGCTTCCAGGCCTGGCCGCCTCTGACCTCTCCCTGTCTCCTCCCGGTCCCCGCCTGCAGACTATCAAGGCGACTACTACGCGCCGGGAGGCAACTACGACTTCTTCGCGCACGGCCCGCCGTCGCAGGCACAGTCCCCGGCCGACTCGAGCTTCCTGGCCGCGTCGGGACCCGGCTCGACGCCGCTGGGCGCGCTGGAGCCGCCGCTGGCCGGCCCGCACGCCGCCGACAACCCCAGGTTCACCGACATGATCTCGCACCCGGACACGCCGAGCCCCGAGCCAGGCCTGCCCGGCGCGCTGCACCCCCTGCCCGGCGAGGTGTTCAGCGGCGGGCCCAGCCCGCCCTTCCCCATGAGCGGCGCCAGCGGCTACAGCGGACCCCTGTCGCACCCCAACCCCGAGCTCAACGAGGCCGCCGTGTGGTAAGGCCGCCGGGCCGGGCCGCCCCCGGACGCAGCCGCCGGAACCGAAACGCCGCGCTCAGGGGTTCCCTCCCGGGTCCGCACGCAGCGGCCGAGGCTCCTCGGCGGGACGCGCGGCGGGGCGCCCCCGGGTCTCCCCACCCCCACCCCGGCCCGCTGCCAGGGCTCTCCGGGCGGCGGGAGCGGTGCTCGGGACCAAAGTCAATACTGCGGAGGGTCGACAGATTTCCAGCACGCTCTAGACCTCCCCCGACCCCTATCACCACCTCTTTGGACCAACATAGGGTTGAGGCCGAGGGCCGGAGCTGGTCGTAACCCCTCTCTGCCATCCGAGTGGCGTTTTGGTGATGACCTTATTTCTCACTCTGCTTTCCCCGTCTTTAAAACAAGATGATAAGAAAAAGGGAGAGAGTGAAGGGAGAGCGAGGGAAGGGAGCAAAATGAGGAAGAGAGAAGATGGAGAGAGCGCCAGCCGGAGAGGGCGCGAGAAGATGGAGAGACGGGAGAGGAGCGCGCTCGAGTGGGGGTGTCACCGGCGGGAGGACCGGGCCGCCTGCGCGCGGGCGCCCCCTGGTGGCCACACTTGAGGATCAAGGTCAGCTTTCTAGGAAGGGGGCGGTCCGGACCTCCCGGGCCTGGGGGCCAGGCACCCCCCACCCCCACCAACCCTTCCTTCCTTTGACATTTATTGTGAACCCGGGGGGTCCAGGCCAGACTGGAACGCTCGCCCACCCCGCTCTCCCCCTGGGCAAGGCGCCAAGATTTCGGGCTCCGGCCCATAAACCACCCTCCCTGCCCGGAGCCTGGAGGCGGGGTCGTCAGGATGTACAGTATTATACTTTTTTGGAAGTCGAACGCTTCTAGTTTCCTTATTTTGTATAAAGAAGAAACAAATAAAGTATGTTTTTGTGTTTACTGTTTATTTATTGTACTCTAGTTATCTGGGGTTGGACATTTTTATATTTTTAAGAGGAGGGTGGGCAGAGTGAGGGAGGGGAGACAGAAAGAGGTTTACCTAAAAAAAAAACGCAAAAAAACAAAAAATCAACTTTTTTTAAAAAGAAAGATTAATAAAAAAAAATTCTTTTTTTCCCTCAGTGCTGTGTGGTTTTCTTTCATGTGTGTGTGTGTTTGTGTGTGTATGTGCCTGCCCCCAGAGTCCTTCCAAGGGAACAGAATCCTTCTCCTCTCTAGTTCGTGTGTGTGTGTGTGTGTGGGGGGAACACACCTGGAGGGGTGTGTGTTTGAGAACCACTAGGTAATGAAAGTGGCTGCCTACACCGTGCCCAACGCATTGTAGCCCCATGCTTTGTATAAAGACCACCCACCATCTAACACAAGCCTGCCCAGCGCATAGTAGGCCTTCAAGATACTTGGCCAATGAATGGTTGTGTGATATGTTTGCTGCTGGGATGTCAGAAAGACTCTAGCTTCCCTCCTAATGAGGCCTCGTGTAATTCAGGCGGGCTGGTAAGCTGATTCTAGTTACCGGCAAGGCTGTATCAGGGCAGAAGGAGCCCAGGGAGAGCCAAGCTGATGTGATCTGCAACTCCGATGGAAGGAATGCTGGCACCATTGGGTAAATCAGCGTGATGGAGAGAGCGCTAGATGAGATCTGGGAGGCCTGAGCCACTCCCTGAACACAAGGCCTGTTTCCTTACTTGCAAAAGCGGAGATGGGAGGGAGGGCTTCCTACCTTCCCTTCCAACCTGGACACTGTAGGGATAGAAAAGCAGATGAGGGAGATAAAAATAAATGTGAGCGTGTCCTGCCTTGAGTTCCTTTTCATCCAAGCTGGGGACGGGGAGGGGGTGCATACCAGAGGGGAGGGGGACGAGGGAGCAGAGGAGTGGCCCACCAAGAGATAGGCATACTCCAAGAGTCCAGCTTACCTGTCCCTCTTGGATGTGGACCTCATGAGAATACCGCAAGGCGGCTGGCTTGGCTTTTCCTTTCCTTTATATGTGTTTGTCTTTCTCACATGAACACCCCTTGCTCATTGAGGAAAATTTCAAAATTTCAGATAAACAAAGGGAAGGAAATGTAATCACCCAGAATCTCAAACACTTTGGTAATGTATTTGATGTCTTGCTTTCCAGACTTTTTCTTTATTTCTTCGTTTTGAAACTAGAGATCATTCTCTATGCGCCATGCGGTTACCGGCGCTGGTTCACTCAGCAATATCGCCCGGATTAATAAATTGATCATGGTCAGAATTCTATCATTCTTGGTAGTGATAGGCTGAAACCTGCTGGTGACGGGTGGCCCATCCTTTTTTGGGTTTTGTTTTCTTTTTAACCAGTTCTGTTGTTGGACATTTGGGTCCATCTATTTTTTGTTTGTTTGTTTGTTTTACCACTTTAAACCACGCTGGAATAAACATCCTCCTAGCTAAATCTTTGGACTTGTATCAGAGTAGGTATTATGCGCCCCATTAGGATGCTAACATAAGTGAAGGGACTTGCCCAAGGTCACATAGCTGGGGAGTGGCAGAGCAGGGATTCGAGCCCATGTACGTATTGGGTTGTGCTTCTACTCCACAACAGTGTCCTGACTCTAATGAGTCATAGAACCCAAGAGAGAATTTGCAAGATTCTAGGCCCTATCTCTGTCAGGCCCCCCAAACATTTTCCGGAAACATGTGAATTTTTCGAGAAGGGCTCCCTAAGAACTTTCACCACAGAGAGAACGTGGCTCCCTGCAGACAGATTTGTGACAGGGTCGCAGAGGCAGGGAGGAGCAGGGAAGAAGAGGATTTGCAAGAGGTGGGAGGACTCCCTCTTGTGGGAACGCTCAGACCCCCAGCCGCCTACCCAGGTGGAAAGCTTGAGCCAGAGCTGTCAGGGAACCCCATCACAGGGACAGCTGAGTGGACCTGCAGGGTGAGAATTCACTGTGGCAGCACCCCTCCCCTCCCCCCATCCAGCTACACACACACACACACACACACACACACACACACATCAAACAGGTAGATGCTCACACAATTGCACAGTCACGCATACAAAAACATGTGCCGAAACAGAAACGGCCACACATATGGACAGAGGCAGAGGCACATGGACACACACACCAGCCACATGGACACGCTCCTGAGCTGTACACCCAGGCACAGGCTAGACAGCAGGCACACACTCCACAGGCTTGTGCTCACACAGCTATGTGCAAACGCGTGCCCGTTAATGTGCACCTCTCACCGCTTGTGTGCGCCACACATCTTTGCACAGATACAGAAATACACACAAGCACACACATGCATCTCTACACATACCAGCTTTTTTTTTAAGTTTTTATTTATTTATATGAGAGAGAGAGAGAGAGAGCACATAAGCAGGGGGAGCAGCAGGCAGAGGGAGAAGCAGGCTCCCTGCCGAGCAAGGAGCCCGATGTGGGACTTGATCCCAGGACCATGGGATCATGACCGGAGCCAAAGGCAGATGCTTAACTGACTGAGCCACCCACGTGCCCCTGCATACTTGCTTTGAACCCATATGCCCAACCCCCATGGACACACACAGACCTGAACCTCACGTCCTTGTGCGCGTGCGTGCTCACACATGTACACAGGGTATACCTGCCCTTCAGAGGCCCACAGTTTCCATCTGGGAGAACGGGGAGGGGCAGGAGCCCACCCATGCATCAGGAAGGACTTGAATAACCCCAGGGTGGTCACATCAACACTCTGAGGCTGTGCCAGACGCCAGATTCCAGGAGGGGGCAGCATCTGTGGGGTCCAGGTCAGTATTTGGGGCCAGCTCCCAGGGCCCTTCCTCCGAGTGTTAGTGAGTGAGGCGGGATGGGAGCAGTGGCCACCTGGGAAGAGGATGGGGGCAGAACAGAGCCAGGGCTCTGGGGTCCGGGAGACTCTGACTGGTCACTCTGTCACTTTTCTGAGCCTTGGTTTGCCCCACTGCAAAACGGGCTCACAAGAGCATTTCATCCACACTGGAGCGATGTCATTCCTCCTGGAAATCTAGGTCCCAGGTTCAATCCCCACTCCTGTCTCCCTGCCCCCATCAGCTTTCTTGGAGGAGGACAAGTCGGAGAGGGGAGCAGGGAGCTTGCCAAAATCAGCTTCTCTCACCTCTCCAAGAGCCTACTGGACCCAGGAACTCTAAAAGGAGAAACTCCAACCCCACCCACCCTATCATAGTGTCCCTGTGGGGCCCATAGTCGTGGCACTGGGTGTACTAAGTTAGGGAGGCAGTTCCTCAGAGAGTCTGGACAGGGAAGAGGGAGAGCTGGAGGACTGCTGGTCCCTGGACACCCCAACCATTTTCCCAAAGTGTGATCGGAGATCATTGCTTGCTAGAAGGACCTGTCTTCCCAGGCCTCCTGGCCCATTGCTGGCACTGCTCCCAGGCATGGGGTCCCAGATACTCCACACATTCAAGCTCCCAAGCTGATTCCGATGTCCCCCAACTTTGCAGGAGCACTGCCCAACGAAGTCTTGTCCATTTGGAGTCCCCGCAGACCCTCAGGCACCCTTCAGCATGAGTGCCGTTAACCCCACTTTGCAGATGAGAAGACTTGAGCCCCTAGAGGTGAAGTGAGCTGCCTCGGGTCACGCCACCAGGGAGTGACAGACCCAGGCTTTGAATCCAGACATCCTGCCTCCAGAGCTCACGTTGGTCCAGGACCGAGGACAGAGCCTGGCCCAGGTTAAGGTCTCGTTCTCTGTGTTCTCTGCAGAGCAACTACATGAATGAATCTGTGCATTTCAGCTGCTGTGAAAAGGCTGGGCGGGCGGGGGTGGGGTCGTGGTTTCCAACAGAACCAGCCAGAGGGCAAAGGGCATAATAAAAACTGCCAAGGTCAAAAGACACAAGGACTTCCGGCTTCTCCACCTTGCCCTTGGTTCTCCACTCATCCTCCTTGCCCCCCCACCCCCTTCCACCTCCCTTAATGTATCTGTTCCTCTCCTTCATCTCTCCATCACCTGTATTTATTATCATTTAAAAATAAAAGATTTCCGAGAGAGGGAAAAAAATACTCTAAGCCGTGCAAGTAAGGAGACTAGCCGGCCCCCGGCTGTGCCCTCCAGCTCAGGGCAGAAGGGGCCCCTCGCCTGTCCCTGGCGGCCCCCAGGCTGTCATTCTGGCAACACTGGCCAGTGAAACCACGTGTCTTCCAGCCCCCATCATCAGGCTCTCCCCAGGCCCCAGCCCCGTGCCCCGGCCCTGAAATGAACACCCCACGGAGCACAAAAGCTGACCCACTGTGCTTAGGACTAATATTTAAAATGCAGAATGGCTGTGGAGGGCTCCTGCTCCCAAGCCTTGTCGTGCAGTAAAAAGATATAAACAGAATAAATTACCTCTCCAGCTCGGATTATGAGAATACCCATCTCCTGACCAGAATTTTAAGTCCTGTCTCCCTCGTAGTGCCGCACGCGGCTGATTTATGGAAACCTGAACACTTCCCTGCATACTGCTTCTGTTAAGCCAAGTGACCGAGTTTACCCTTCCTATGCCATTAGCGTTATTAACTCCTGGGCAACCGATCATTACAAATGGGCCATTTCTGTGATGAACAGAAACCTCTCCCGCCACTTCTCTGGGGCCTCGCTGCCCCTGGCCTCCTCTTTCTGCATTTTGTGCCAGAGCTCAGGACTGCCCCCCACTTCCCCCTAGCACCTGCTGATGGGCTCCTGGGGGCTCTGGGAGGAAATCCCTCACCCCGGCATCTTTCTAGTTCCAATACCACTTTTTTTTTTTTAATCCTTCAGAGAATGTTCCAGATGGAGGACCATGCCCCCATTGACCAAGGAAATAAACTGAGACTCAGCGAGGGCAAGAGACTGGCCTAAGCGCCCACAGAGAGTTCACACCAGAGCTGGGAACCAAATTCAGATCCCGGGGGACCCAGGAGCAAGGCAGAAAGGCAGACCCTCAGGGCTCCATTCTGGAACTTCAGATCCAGAATGCGTCCGACCCCCAGAGGCTCAGAGGACACGGTCGGTTTCAGAAGTACTAGCTTAGAACACACCCAGATCCTGAGCGATCGATCCCTTTCTCACTGCAGGAAAACCTCACCGTGTTTAGTCTTCTTTGCTCAGAAGCAGCAGGGTCCCCAATTCCACAGTCAAGCTGACTAAGGGAAGAGGAAGCCACCAGCCGAGCCTCCATGTAACACGCCAACCCAGGCCGTGTCTCTGTCCCCCATCCCCAGGCTGTGAGCATCTTGAAACCAGGGACTGTGTGACTTGACGTTGGTCACTCAACCTCTCTGAGGTTCGCTGTGAACAGAAGGGCTATAATCAGATCTACCCGCACGGGTTCATTGTCAGACCCTGACTGACATAATCGTGGTATAGTTAGAGTAACAATGACTTCTTACATTTTTTTTAAAACAAGGACTAAGCTCACGGCCTACATGGACAGAGACACAATGTATTACTTTCCAGAATGTACTTAAAGATATCCATGTTTCCACCAGCTGGAAAATTATAGGGCCTGCGAAGATAAGAATGTGTCTGGCGCGTAGTAGGTGGTCAAGGCTTAATCAGGAATAATTCGGCAATCTGTTTAAAGGGAAACGCACTGTCCACAATGAAAGGATAAACAAGATGTGGTAGGTCCATTCAGCGGGGTTTTCGACCCAGCCATAAAAAGGAAGGAGAGACTGACACCTGCTAAGACACAGGGGAACCCCAAAAACATGACACTGAGGGAAAGAAGCCAGGCACAAGAAAACTACGTAGTCTGGCTCCCTGCTCATCTGGGAGCCTGCTTCTCTCTGCCCCCGCTGGTCCCACCCCCAAAAATAAATAAACAAATAAATAAAAATACTTAAAAATAAATACGTAATAAATAAAGTAATAAATAAAAATACTTAAAAAAACCCATATATTGTCTGATCTTCTCTATCTATATGAAATGTCTAGAACAGGCACACCCATAGAGACAGAAAACAGGTTGGGGGTTGGGGGGTGGATGGGGACGGGGAGTGGCTGCTTAATGGGCCCGGAATTTCCTTTTCGGGTGATGGAAATGTCTTGCAACTGGATAAAGAAGGAGGTTAAGCCACGTTATGAGTGCCCTAAACGCCTCTGCATTGTTCACGTTCACGCTATTAATTTTACGTTGTGTTTCACCCCATTTTTTAAAAATGAAAAAAAGAAAAAAAAAGAAAGAAATGCAGTTTCATTATATTTGGGACCTCCAGGACACCCAAGCCTCACAAAAAAGTCCATTCTCTGCTGCTGCATGAGGAGTCTTCGAAGCCTATGTGGGAGCCAGCCGGGGGAGCTCGGGCTCCAGCCCCTCCTCGTGGACCTTTCTGGAGGGAGTTTGCTTCATGCATTTTTTGGGGGGGGTCCCTGAAATCAGATCGACATCTAGGGACATCTGGAGGAATGGGGCATTTCCATAGGAGCCTGATACACAGCAGGAAGTCACTCTTTGGGGCGCCTTTTCCACTCCCCTGACTGAGGAGACGGGCCGGCGGTCTCTGTCGGGTGCTAGTGGGTCGTAAAGGCCCGTCTCCAGCTGGCTTATCAAACGCACTGCAGGCAGGCTCTGGGACTTGGCCCAGCAGAAGCCAGCGACAACACCCAGGAATCGTTTTGTTTCTGCTTTTATTTATTGCTATGTTTATTACCTAATTCTGGGAAGTGATACCGTTTCTCCACTTAGAGCGGTGATAACGTTTTCTTTCTAAAAGGCATTTAAGGTTTCAAGAAACGTATGAACTGCCTTAACAGTAAAGATGACGCATGGTTCCGAACAGCCTGAGTTGGTAACAGGAGCTCAGGGACCGTGTTCCCGGAATGTTCGCGAGCCAGGATCGGGAGCCCCGACCTGGCCCACTCCAGGTCACCAGAGACTTCTCTCTGGGGTCAACATGTAGCCCCATGGGATTCTCCTGTGTGGGGCTGACTACGTAACTCACCCTCTCTGGGCCTCGGCCTCCTCATTGGGAAAATGGGCCTGGGAGGTGGACCAAAGAGCCTATAATGAAGTTGTACAGACAGACATCCACCTGACTTCTTGAACTTTCTTTTCTTTCTTTCTTTCTTTCTTTCTTTCTTTCTTTCTTTCTTTCTTTCTTTCTTTCTTTCTTTCCTTCTTTCTGCAAATATCTGTTGAATGCCTAATATGCACTGGGCATTCTTCTGAGCTCTGGGTTCCAGATGTGAATACAACAGGTTCCATCCCAGTCCTCGTGGAACTCATATTCTACTGGGAGAGACAAGAGCCAAGGGAGAAGAGTCATCATTGCAAATAGCAGTAGAAAGAGAAGGCAGGGGAACCTGGGTGGCTCAGTGGGTTAAGCCTCTGTCTTCAACTCAGGTCATGATCCCAGGGTCCTGGGATCAAACCCCACATTGGGCTCTCTGCTCAGTGGGGAGCCTGCTTCCCCCTCTCTCTGCCTGGCTCTCTGCCTACTTGTGATCTCTCTGTCAAATAAATAAAAAAAAATCTTAAAAAAAAGGAAAGAAAGAAAGAAAGAAAGAAAGAAAGAAAAAAGAAAGAGAAGAGAATGAGATCAAGAGGGCTGGGGTGCTGGGAGAGGTGCCTGGCCAGGCCAAGGTCGGGCAAGAGGGGTACTGCCTTGTGTGCAAAATGTAAGTGGCGGGACAGGAGAGACGCGTACCAAAAACTCAGTTATCAAGGAAAGTCATGTTTTCATATAATATTTTGAAAAGTCAAAATTAATGCACAATAGCCCATAATGAGCAAAACGGCAACCTTTTCAATCAAGACAGGATCTGACAGGCCTGGGATTTGATGCAGTGAGACACCCAAGACCAAGTGAGATCCCATCTTTATTTAAAATGTCACTATTTTATTCATCACAAATTTCTTTCGCATAAATTTTAATTGGAAAAATGTTTTATTACAATATAATTTATCTCGATTGCTGAGTTTGGAGCACCCCTGCTTTTGGCTCTCCAGGTGAGTGCCTTGCTTGCCTAAACCTAGATTCAGCCCTGCAAGGCCAGGCTGTGAGCCGGGAGGGCCCCTCTGAGGTAAGACCTGCATGAGGAGAAGTGTTCACTTAATTGTGATCTGGGGGAAGAGTGTGACAGGCAAAGGGAACAGCACTGACAATGGCCCTGAGGCAAGGTCAATCTTGGTGAATTCCAGGAAGAGGAGGAGGTCGGCATGGCTGCCCTTGGAGGAGTGAGAAGAGGAGGGGCTGGGACAAGGCAGGAGCTGGGGTCTGAAAGGTCAGCAGAGGTCAGATGATACAGGGTTCTGTAGGCCAAGGTGAGGGATGGGCCCTTTATCCTAAATGCATCGGGGACATAGGATTTAAACAGGGTGAGGGAAGGGGCAAAGATCTGACTTAGGCTTGTTCAAGACCAAACAGATCAGCGTGGCGGGTGGGGGAGGGCAGCCTCAAGACCGGGCAGGGGGACCACTGGCGTCTTTTATTCCTTGTTTTGCAGGAGGGGAAACTAAGGCTCAGAGAAGTGAATTCACCTGCTCAGGTTCCCACCTAGTAAGAAGCCGAGGTGGAGTGGGAACCTGGTTCTTTCAAGACTCAGCCTGCTCCACACTCTGCTCACCTTACAGAAGAAAGGACTACATCACGTAACCTCAAATGAGCCTCAGTTTCCCTCATCTGTAACGTGGGACGGACTATAATTCCCACTTCCTAGGCGTGACGAGGCAAGGAAAGTACATAAGCCAAGCCCAGGCTAAAGCCCTTGCTACCTCCTACTTTAAAAGGAAGATAAAAGGCCTTTTCCCACCCACTTCTCTCTCTGCTGGTCCTTCCTAAATGGAGAAACTTTGGTATTTGGTCTTCAAACATTTATTTTATTCCTTGGGGTGGTTTTTTTTTCTTTCTTTCTTTTTTGGGGGGGAGGGGTGGGTGGAAGAGGAAGGATTGGTGAAGGTAATCAGTTTTCGGACTTAAGATAAAAAATCGCAGCAAAGGGTCGGCTTGACTCTTTATAATTAATGGGGCGGCTTGTAATAGGATTCTCCTGCCTGTGGCGCTCCCAGGAAACACCTTTTTACATAAGATATTGCCCACGCTGGAGTGGTAGCGAGGTGATTTATGGGGTTCCTTGCTCCAGAAAACCTCTCCTGGGGTTGCCTGGCCAGTGGAATTTATCAGGGAGTTTGGAAGCAATGAGAGAAACCAGCCCATGACATTTTTGGTGGAGTTTAAAAAGCACAAACACTGGGGAAGGGAGAGGCGGATGGGACCGGGAGAGGGAGGGAGGGTCCGTCGAGGGTAGGTTCTCCACAAGCCAGAGCCTAAGCCAGGGATTCCTGGGGCCCCACTTCTGGAGGGAGGGCTTGGGGTGGGAGGGCAGTGGGAGTGAACAGAGGGAGGAGAGGGCTCTGGGGGGAGTCTGGCCTCAGCCTGATCCCAACCACCACCAGCTGGGATCCCTACTCCATGGATGGCACCACCCACTGAGGTGCTCCCCTTGGGGCTCGCAAGGGGGTCTGCCTTTTCTATATCTCCATCCATCGGTCATTGGTTATGGACTACCCCAGGAAGGCATGACTTCTCATGTATCTCCGGACACAGCCGTTCCCATGGGCTATTCTTGAAGAGGGGTGGGAGCAGCTATGGGCTGTTAACAGCCACACCCCCAGTAGCTGGGGAGCCCACCTGATAAAGGGGTTTGAGTGAGGGGTTGGAGCACCATTAGTGTCCATTGCAGAGACAAAGGTGTGTCTGGACAGGATATGGAACTCTAAGTTGCAGACAGGGCTGAGGGATACAGGCGGGGGCATGGGTCTGATGCTCCACTGTTCCAGGGCTCTCCTCATGCTCAGAGTAAAAACCATAGTCCTAACCACAGCCTACAAGACCCTCCATGATCCAATGTCCTATTCCCTTCCCTAAACACACACAGACACACACACAGACACACACAGACACACAGACACACACACACACACACACACACACACACTCTCTCTCTCTCTCTTTACCTCTCTGTCTTCTACCATCTTTTGCCATTCTCTCCCTTAGCCACTCCCCTGCAGTCACGCTGGCCTCCTCACATGTCCCTACCTCAGGACCTTTGCACATGCTGTCCCCGCCGCCCCATGTGGCTTGTTTCTTCATTTCCTTCAGACCTCACCTCAGATTTCACCTTTTCTAAGAGGCCTACTTGCCATCCTACCTCAGCCTACCAATAGATTAAGAGAGAGACCCACGAGACCCATTTCACAACCAAATGCAATGTGAACCCTTTGGACCCTGATTCCAACAAACCAACAAGACTTTTTCAAGACCATCTTGGAAAAGCTGAATACAGCCTGAGTAGTGGAGAACACTAAGGAATTATTCATTCATTGTGATTGATGCAATAATGGAGTGATGTTTACATTAAAAAAAATTTTTTCCTGATCTGTTAGGGACCATACTGACAGACTTTATGAGTGAGGCTACATGATGCCTGGGATTGTTTTGGCATACTTCAGTGAAACAAAATAGCCCCCACCTCTTCCCAGGCATTCTGTCTCCCTGTGTCCTGTCCCATCCTTCCAGACAGTATCTATCAGCATCTGACAGGTCATATTTTTAATTGGGGATTTGTTATTGTCTGCCCCTCTCTGCCAGGATGTAAGCCCCCTGAGGTCAGAATGTTTGCTATATTCCCAGCACCTACAAAAATGTCCGACACAGAGTAGTTGCTTAATAAATATTTGTTAAATGAATTATTGGATGGATGGATGGATGGATGAGACCATTGGCTCTTCTCACACGCTCCTTCCTTTTGGATCTCCCTTCTCAGCCATCCTCCCAGATGGTCACCAACCCTGGGGGTCCACTCACCACTAAATCAATCACCAGGTTGTGTTGATTCCACTTTCTCAATATCTCTCCAGACTCCTCACCTCTTCTCCAAAGCAAACCACATGGTCAGACCAGATGGTCAAAGCCTCCAGGGTCTTGCCCAGCATCACCCAGCCAAGCAGAGGTGAGTCTGGAGTTTGGCATCTGAGCTCTAACCCCAGGGCAGACAGACTTCAGTCTAGCCAGGGTCCTTCCCAACCCCTCATCCCAGCTGCTCAATTGCTAGTGAAGACTGCTAATTGCCCTTTGGTCCCAATTCTCCTCTTTTAGAAACCGAACCCTGAGCTTCAGTAGGCTGAGGGCCTCCTGGGCTACAGACTACATTTCCCATACTCCTTTGCAGCAAGGTGTGCCATGTGATTCAGTTTTGGTCAGTGGGCTGTGAGCGGATGCAAAGCGTGCCACATCCAGGTGATGCCCTTAGACAGAAAACTTCTTGCCCTCTACTTTCTTCTTCCCCCACTGCAGCCTTAGTGATTATGGACCAATTTAGACCATGCGGATGAGGACGGTATTTGGGGGGATGGCGGAACAATAAGATAGAACGAACCTGGGTCCCTGTAAAACCCAGTGGAATAGTACTGCCTACCTTCTCGGAACCAGTGTTCCAGTTTGGGGGTTTTTTCATTATAGCAACTTAATCTGTATGCTTACGCATTTATTCTGTATGTCGAAGACTTCATTTATTCTTCTTTTCCTGTTGAAGAACCTCTGGTTTTAGCTGGGCATTTGGCTGCCTGTTATAAAGACTACATTTCCCAGCCTCCTTGCAGCTAACTATAGCATGTGACTAAGTTCTGACCAATGAGCTATGAGTGGAAATAGCATGTATTAATTATAGGGAGTGTCCTTAAAAAGAAGAAATGTGTCTTTCTTCATCCTTTCCTCCTTCCTGCTGCCTGGAATGAGGATATAATGGCTGGCCCCTCAGCACCCATATGGGACTATGAGGTGACCTTGGGAATGAAATTAATTCACAGCTGAGCAACCAAAAGCAAAGGAGCTTGGGTCTTTGGTATCAATGAGACACCACTACAACAGCCCTAGGCAACCTAACTACAGGCTTTTAAGTGAAAGAGAAATAAACCTCCGTTTTGGCTTAAGCCACTTATTTTGTATTTTCTGGATTACAAAGCTAAACGTAATCCTGATATACTCACATGCATTAGTTCATTCTGAAACAAAGCATCAACACAAAATCATGGAACTGGGTGTGCAGGTCTGGGATGGATCCTCTGTACCCTTCTGCGTGGGCCGCAAAGAGGCCAGACTGCCCCCCAGAAAACTCTGGAGGGGCTGGACGTGGAGATTAGGAATAAGTGGGCTTTACACCCTTGTGAGAGCAAAGAGCCCTACCAGGCCACCACGAAGAGCCTTGGGCCCTCACCCCTGGTGTTGTGGCATGAGTAGCTGCCCCTCTTTAAGCCTCATCCACCTCCTCACCGGCAGCTAACAGTCCTGTCAGGCCTCCCAGGGAAGATGGGCTTGAGGCTCTGAGTCAGAGCAATGCTGGCCCCAGGCCCCAAGGGTGCATGGAAAATTAGGCAACAGTCTTCTCTGACTTCCACCCACCCCAACCTCCACTCACACCAGCTACTTCCAAAAGCGGCTCCTACGTACTGATTTGAAACACCCTCCCAGCTTCATAAAACTCTACCCCCGCAATCATTAATATCACATTGGGTTATGCTTTGTTCTCCCCGTAAGGCAAGCAGCATGAAGCCTTGTGCCTGTGACCAAGAAGGGAAAGTGCACTCCTAGACAGGCAGAGAATGAAAAACAAACTGCCCAGGTTGGCCTCATTTTTGCGGAGGGCCAAGCCCGGATTGGGCTCAAACCTAGGCAGCTCAAAGCAAGTGAATACAATTCGGGAGACCTGTATGAACTGTGTGGGCCATCAATCGGGGTGCTTCCTGTTGCAAGAGACAGAAATTGTGGGCTGAAGAATAAAGGAGAAGGCCCCGGCTTGCATAAATAAATAGTCCATGGGTGTCTCCCAATTCCCTCTTTAAGTCCTGACAGTCTATTTGAACAGTGTGGCCCCTGGTCCCACCCTTGAACCAGTCACTGTGGCCCAGGGAGATAGGACCCTCACACTGGGTCAGGCTGGGGTCACATGCTCCTCCTCCCAATTCAGAGCAGTCACTTTCTTGCAGGACTTGTCAGAGACTTTATATGAATATGTGGGGAAAGAGCGCATATGGTGTTTCCCAAATTGCTTTGATTCTGAGCTAAACAATTGGGAGATCTGTTACACTGCACTCGAGCAGTGGCTGCCTCCTTTCCATAGAACAGAAGCTCTCAGTTTGCTCCAATCCCTACCATTCCCAAAAGTCTAGCTCCTTCCCTGCCTCCCTGCCTCTCTGCAGACACCTAAGTTTGATATGGGGCTAGTGATGAGATGTTAAGTCCCAAATGCACAAATGGGAAGCATTACACACTTGGAGGGAAATCAGATAACCCTCACTTAATGGCACTATTCCCTCATAAATACACGAGTGTGTGCACTCTCCCACAGGCACACACGTGGACACAAACATGCGTGCATGCAGGGTCATGAGCACACGGGTGCACACACAACCACACACAGATGACTAGGGACACGAAGCCTCAGTTGTCATGTCCCCAACGAGAGGGTCCCCAACAACCTGCCACTCCACAGGTACGGAGCCCCATGTCCTGCCTTGTACGGGTCCTTCCCAAGCTGGGAAAGGGAGAGCAGCCGTGGTATGACCCTGGGCCCCCTCCTCACATCCCACCTTGTCTGGATTCCCAGGCTTGAGGCTGGAATAAAGGACTAGATGGAGGAGAGGTCTCGGGAGGCAGGGTGCTGGAATCAGCCCGGTGAGGGGACAAAGGAAAGCCACAGGGAGCCCACGGGGTCCTCCGACCCAGGACAGGGGCCCCAGCAGGGAGAGGGGGAGGCTGGGCGTGTCCAGACAGGTACACACACCTGGTGGCCCAGGCTGCCAAGCTCTCCGCACAGCCCTGGACAAACACAGAGACGCTCCTGCTCCCAAGACCCTCGGCTAGGCTTCCCAATGCCCCTCGGAGCGATGTGAGAGGGCAGAGACAGAAAGTGAGGGTCCCTGTGCCCACACCCCAACTTGCGAGACCAGGTCATGCCATCTTTGCATGGCATCCACGGCCTCGGCTTCCACCACCCGTGTCCTTACCCTCTCCCTGAGCCCCCACCCTGCCCTTGGCATTCCTGGGGTGTCAGCCAGGGAGGGCTACAGTAAGGTCATTGGCGGGTGTTATCTGAATGGGGTCAACAGGCTCCTCGGCTTCTTATCTCCGGCCCGCCTAGACGAGGAAGGGAGCAAACAGCAGCTGACGAGTCTCCCAGGAGTGTGGCTGAGGGCAGAGGCCTGACTGGGAGACAGAACACCTGGGACTGAGGTGAGCTCTACCACTCACTGGAGGGAGCGCTCAGCTTCTCTGTGCCTCAGTTTCCTCATTTGCAAAAATGAACATTACAGTATCAACCACGTGGGTAATTGCGGGGGATTAAACGAAATGACTGCCAAGGCCCATTTGCACGTGGCAGGTACTCAAGCTGTGAATACATTCTGGCTCTTTCCCATCCCTCGTGGCTGGGGAGAAGCGCTCAGGACATAGTAAGAACCAACCTTGATTGACATATGCCAGGTCCGTAGCAAGAACCCGCAAACCACCCATTTCACAGATCAGAACACTGAGGCTCTGAAGCAGAGCTTCGCTTGCTCAAGGCTGGTGAGGAGGAACGGCGTCAGCTCGATTCTGGCTGAGTCCTCTGCTGGGGTTCTCTGCGCCCCCTCTATTGTGGGGAGCTTACGCTGTAAGATTCCAAGGAAATACTGCTGGGCCCGGTGGCTTCGGGAGGCACAAAGCTGAGAATGGAGGGCAGTGTCTGGGGTCCAGGAGAGAAGGGGACAGAGGCAAAGGGACGTCACTGCCGCCCTCAAGTTCTCCTCTTGAGAGAGGGAGGTGGTGCCTGGCAGGGGCAACAGCCTGGGGAGAGGAAAGGAGGTGGGAAGCTACAAGTGGGCCCTCTCCAGCACAGAGGTGCAGCCTGAGGCCCAGAGAAGGGAGAGCACTTGCCCACGCACACACAGCCTGCAGGAGGCAGGAAAGGGGGCCCCAGGGGAAGGCCTCACTATCTACCAGGGGCTGTGATGCTTGGTGGACTCCACTCTCTGAGCCTTGTTTCCAGCAGGCAGTGTGAGGGTTGGATAGGGCTCCCCAATGCCGAGCTCTCGTGGGTCCTAGCCATCTCTGGGACCTCAGCATGCCCCCAGATGGGGTAAGGACCGGCCCCCTCTAGAGAAAGAGCCAAGGGAGAGTGGAGGGGCAGAGCTGGGCCTCCCCTGCCCTGAGCCAGGCTTCCCCATCAGAGACACTTTGCTGCCCCCTGGTGGCTCCAAAAGATTCAAATTTCCCCTCTGTTTCCTAAGAGATTCTTCCCGTGGGGGAGAGGTACCCAATTCCAGGACCAGCACCCACCCTCGTTGTGACCCACAGGTGCGTCCAAACCCATCTGTCAGTCCTGCTTCCTACCCCAGGGTCCCATCACCACTAGCCAGCACACGAAGAAGGCTGAGGTCCAAGAAATAGAGCCATATTGAAAATCACTGGGTTTGAGCCTGGCTGGGCCACGTGCCCGCCAGGACAGCGAGTGGGTTTGGTCACCATCCTGTGCCTCAGTTTCCCCATCTTTAGAACAGGGATGATATAATGGTTTCTGCTTCATGGTGCCTTTCCGAACATTAAAGAAGGCGATGAGTGGAAAGGTCTTAGAAGTTTCCGGCACATACAAAGCTCTGGAAAAAGCCAGGTGTTACTGTCCTTGCCCACCCGGGTCTGAGTACAGCTGTGCAGAATGACCCCCTCTCTTCCTGGGCAGGTCCCCCAGGTGAGGGAAGCCCTGCCAGGAGTTCAGCATGACTGGACTGTCTCCAAGGTTTGAATCCTTTGCTTTCTGGTCCCAGCTGTGTGATGGAGAGTCCCTTCATGCAGGGCCAGCCTCAAGGTTGCTGGGGGCCTTCTGTGAGCTCGCAGAGCCAGAAAGATGGGACCAGCTGGAGTCACAACTTCATCTCGGAGTGTTTATTGACTAGGTCTGTGGGGGAGCCAAGGGAAGCATTTCAGGAGGGCTTCCTGTAGGAGGCAGCTGGCATGGAAGCACAGAGCAGCTTCCATGGCCATCCATGAGCACAGAGGCCCCTCAGCCAGCTATGGGGGTGTCCATCCCAGATGAGGAGCCGTCAGCTCTGACCCAGCTGGGCTTTCAGAACCTGCAATGCTCCGCTATCAATGTTGTTGCCTCCACACACAATGACCACGACTGAGGCCAGGGATGGGCGCAGGTGGCCCTCAGCCTGGAGCCTCCCCAGGAGGCCTGAGTAGATGACAGCCAGAGGGGCCCCGCAGGCGGGCTCCACCAACATGCGCTCGTCATCTGCCCGGAGCAGGGGAATGGAGTGCATGAGAAGAGAGAAAGGGAAGAAGAAGCATTTAGTGCTCGGTAGGCTCTGGGCACCGCAAATCCACGAAGCCCACCAGCCAGCCAGCCAGCCAGCTCACAATCCATCATCTGCCTGACCCTCTCTCCATCCATCAATCTGACCACCCATCCCTCCATCCATCCACCTTTCATCTATCTATCCATCCATCCATTCCTTTATCCATCATTTGGCTGTCTGTCTGTCCATCCATCAGTGTATCCATCAATCAACATATCCATCTATCTACCCATCCATTTATCCATCATCCCCTATCCATCATTTGACTGTCTGTCTGTCCATCCATTAGTGTATCCATCAATCAGTGCGTCCATCCATCCATCCATCCGTCCATCCATCCATCCATGCATTCATCCATCCATCCCCTATCCATCACTTGACTGTCTGTCCATCCATCAATGTGTCCATTAATCAATGTGTCCGTCCATACACCCATCCATCCATCCATCCATCCACCCATTATCTACCTTTCCATTCACTCATACATTCACCCATTCATTCGACAAATATTTATGGAGCACCCACTCTCTGCCAGGCCCTATGCTAGGAAGGCCCTGGGGTCACCGCAGTAAAGAGGACATGCCCGGCCTCACCCCCACGGGGCTTGCATCTAGCACTGTAGATGAACAACAACCAGGCAGCTATGAACAGAGGCCATGGGGAGTCTCCAGCCCAGGTGGGATGAGAGTGGAAGATCGGAGAAGGTGCCATTTTGACTGAGTAGCCCTGAGTCACATGAAATCAGCAGGGAACAGGGCCTGGGGTGGGGGTAGGGGGCGTGGCCAGCAGGAAGCAGAGCACATACAAATGTCCGGAGGCTAGAGGCACCACCATGGCCTCTGGCCCTACTCTTCCACAGGTTCAGCCTGCACTTGTCGCATAACTGGTACGCACCCAGCCCTGCGGTATGCACTGAGCATACAGACAAGACAGAACACCCAGAGACCCAGGGTCTTCGGAGGTCCCCGAGCCTGGGGAGGGAGGGCAAGGCTCACTCACCTAGGAACTGCTGCACAGCACTCACAGCCTGGCGGTCCTCCACCACCTCGGAGATGATGTCTAGCTCCTGCGTGCACGCCAGGGCCCTCGCGGCCACGGTCTTGGCACCCAGGCTCTTGGCCACGCTGTGGGAGAGGGCAGGCGGGGCAGGGAGCGCCGGGGTGTGGGGCAGAGCTGGGGACTCCTTGGGCCTCCGCCCTCACAGACCCAGCCCTCTAAGCCTCAGGCCCCCTTCCCATCCTGCAACGGACCAGGGGCTCAGCCTCGCAAAAGCCCAGCACAGCACTGGCACAGAGGCAGTGGCCCCCAAATTGGGCGCCCCATGAGGGACCAACAAAGGCATACCACCCCCTCCAACTCTGTAACCGCGATTGTGGCTGTCCTTGCACAGACCCCAGAAAGCCAAGCATGGAAACGGACTAAGTTGTGTCTTATTCGTTCATAGCTACTTATCATGTCTATACGATAACAATATTTATTGACTATCTACCAGGTGATAGATGCATGTGTTTCCTCTCTTAATCCTCGTAATCCCCCCTTGGAGTTAGAAATGTATGAGCCCCGTTTTCCAAGGGAGGAAACTGAGAGGCTCAGGGAGGTTAGGGAAGTAGCTCAAGGACACACAGCGAGTCTGAATGTAGCACTGTGGATTGAAATCCAGGCAGTCTGGCTCCAGCATCCATGCTGTTTATCTCTGTGCTTGGGATGGCCCACCTGCCAGTTCCTTCCCAAGCCAGGCAGTATTTCAGGCCCGGCAGAACCTTTGGAGAGCCCATCAGAACCGGCCCTGAGCCCCGAGGGGCCCAGAGCCCAGAACTCAGGAGCCAGGCTGCCCGATTTCAAACCTGAGCCCCGCGCTAGCAGGGGGACCTTGTGAAGGTCACTGCACCTCCCCAATCATCAGCTTCCCAAGTCTGAAAATGGAGGTGACGACTGTCCCTTATTTATGAGAGTGCCTTGGGGGTGGAGTTCCAATGGTCCGAGTGCATAGAAGAGAGCCTGATGCATAGTAAGGTTTCGGAAGGGCTGGTGGTGGCTATCACCAGTGCGGTTACTAAGAGCAAAGTCAACAACAATGGCCAGAGAGACACGGGCCCAACTACAGACCCGTCATTAGTGGTCACTGGAAGGGAGAGGGCTGGGGCGGCGGTGGGGCGGGGGCAGGCAGATCTGGGCGAAACTGATAGAGGATGAAGAGGAACAAACTTCCAGCTATAAAATTAATAAGCCACAGGGATGGAAAGTCCATCCCAGGAAAGAGTCAATAACACGGTCGTCACCTCGTGTGGTGACAGCTGGCAACTCCACTCCTGCTGGTGAGACAGCGGGATGCAGAGCTTCCCGGATCGCTACCTGGTAATTACCAAGATGAGTATGATGTTTTAGGTTGACCAGAAACCTCGATTATAAATAAATACGTAAGAACAAAGTCTGGGAGGGGAAAGAGAATTAAGTAGATAAACAGAGGGAGACTGCCAGGAGGGCACCCTCCCTGAAACAGAGGTGTGGGGCCAATCTCCCTGGGGTGAGAGAGCCCGGCCGAAAGGAGGGAAAGGGAGGGGCAGGAACATTCTGGGCAGAGGAAGCAGCATGAGCAGAGGTTGGTGGCAGGAAAGACGTGACCCAGCCAAGGGGCGGGAAGACAGGCCAGCAGCTGGAGTGGGGCTGAGGGGAGTGTGGATCTGGGCCCGAGAGCCTGGGAAAGGCACCCCTTACGCAACCAGGGGGTGGGGGGTTGAAGGGTCCCGTAGGTCAGCAGCGGAGGAAGGACGCCCTGACCTGCCAGGAGACAAAGGACTCGGGGCAACAAGGACACTCAGCAATACCACGTGTAGGGACGCAGCCCAGAGAGATGGACACGTCCTCCACACGCAAAGGTCCCCATAGCCCGAAACCCAGACAGTGCAGCCGCTGAGGGAGGGATAGGCAAGGTGGGGTCCGGCCACATGGGGGAGTAGTATTTGGCCATAAAATGGAATGAAGTGAGGACAACAACACGGATGAAGCTGAGAGACGTGAGGCTGAGTGAGAGAAGCCGGACACAAAAGGCCACGTATCGTATGACTTCATCCAAATGGAAATGTCCCCAACAGGCGAGTCCTTAGGGACAGGCAGTGGAGCAGTAATCACAGGGGGCTGGAGGGGAGGAGGGACTTGGGGACAGGTGATGAAAATGTTCTAAAAGGGGGGCGCCTGGGTGGCTCAGTGGGTTAAGCCTCTGCCTTCGGCTCAGGTCATGATCCCAGGGTCCTGGGATCGAGCCCCGCATCGGGCTCTCTGCTCAACGGGGAGCCTGCTTCCCCCACTTCTCTGCCTGCCTCTCTGCCTACTTGTGATCTGTCTCTCTCTGTCAAATGAATAACTAAAATCTTAAAAAAATAAAAAAGGCAAATGTTCTAAAAGGGATTTTGGTGACGGAGGCACAACTCTGAATATACTTAAAATCACTGAACTCTACCCTCTAAGAGGACGAATTACATGAAACATGAAGTCTATCTCAGTAAAGCTCCAAGCAGAGCCAGGGAATGGAGGAGGGCTGTGACAGCCATCCAGGGGAGCGCTGCTGCCCCGGGGTGGGGACAAGGGCTGGAAAGGAGCTGGATTCCAGTGGGAGAGTGGACAGAATTCCCAGCAAGGTGACTGTCAGGTGGGTCCAGTCAGAGCCCCAGGCTGGAGAGCGGTGGGTGTCCTTTACAAAAATGGTAAATCCACGAACTTTCCTCAGTGCTCCACTGTGCTGGGCTCTGAGGGAGGTACGAGGGACTCAGAGCTGAATAGCCAGTCCCCATCCTCAAGCCCCTCCTTCCCAACTAGGGGCCCAAACCAGCCCATCCACAAGCTCTTTCACAGCTAAGGAGTGACACAGAAGGTCTTCGGGACCTTTGCATATGAGAAGCAACTGCCCAGCTGAGCCCTGGAGCATTTCATCAACATAGGAGGGACTGGTATTTCAGGTGCAAGGGACAGGAAAGGCTCCGAGGTTAGAGGCACAAATAATTTTCAGGGAAAGGCAGCACGGAGACACGGGAGGGTGAGTGGCGTCAGATAGGAGTGGAAACGGTACCAGAAAGACATTAAGGAGACTCGTATGTCCAGACAGAATTCTCCTTGAAGCAAATACTGTTTCTCTAACTGGCCAGCCAGAACCTTGTATACAATAGGTGCTTAATAGAGATGACTTAACAGGCTGTTCTGATTTTAGCCACCTTGCTGTCATACACCGCGATACGGTAAGTTCTAGCACGTAATGGGTGTTTAATAAAATAGGGGCAGTGCTGGTATCTGTAGAGGGTTGAATAGTGTCTCTCCCCAAATCCACGACCATACAGAACCTCAGAATATGATCTAATTTGGAACTAGGTTCTTTGCAGATGGAATTAGAAGATAACGTCACGCTAGATTAAACTGGACCCTAAATTCAATGACTGGCGCCCTTCCAAGCAAAGGACAGACACACAGAGAAGGTTATATGAAAACAGAGGCAGAAGCTGAAGGAGGCCCTAGGGCCTTCCGAGGGAGTGTGGCCCTGCTAGTTCCTTGATGCCACACTTTTAGCTTCCAGGGCTATGAAAGAATGCATTTCTGTTCTTTTAAGCCACTAGTTTGTGGTCATCTTTATGGCAACCTTAGGAAACTAACACAGCATCCGTGAGGATGGTTAGGGTGATGACAATGAAGGATGTTAAGATGACCCAGGGTCTGGAGGCTGGCCACTCTCTATTAGTTAGTTAGTTGGTTCATAAGAACTTTTCCTCAGTTGAATTAAAATCGGTTACATAAGGTAACAAGGAAAAAGTTCTCTAATGATAGTGCAGAAAAAAAATGAAACCATGGTCATGATAGATCACATGAACTAGAAAAATAGAGTTTAGGAAGGATACGATCCCAACTTAAATATATATGGTCAATTCATTCATTCATTTACTTCACAAACATCTGTTGAGCACCTACTATGTGCCAGGCTCGTTTCACTTGTATGTAACTATGCATGCATAAGGGGAAAACAAAGATTAGGAAAACATAACCCATTGTTCATCTTTGGAGGGTGGAATGGAGGGCGCCATTTTGTTTTCTGTTGCTTATGGCTTGCCTACATTTTCTAACTTACCTGCAAAACACTTAAACTGCCTTTGTAATGATACAGACCAATGAAATTTTTTTATCCATTACTGAAACGTAAATGAATCCTATCTTTCATCTACATTTTTAGCATTGCCTTCTGGTATTACTGTGGTTGGAGTCCTAGGGTGAACTTGAGTCTCTTGGGTACTCCCTACCTCCACTGGTAAGACAGCAACACTCCCACCCTCAGCCCCCCAATACATGCATGCCCCCAGCCCCCACACATGCCCCAGCCCACGCCTACCTGGTGATCTCTGGCAGTGTGACTAGCCTGCCTGCCTTGATGGCTGCATTGAAACAGTGGGCCCCTTGGGTCTCCACAGCGATGATGGGCACATGCTGCCAGCCCACTTCTATCAGGCCAGCTGACACCCCAGCCAGGAGCCCTCCACCCCCTACTGCCAGCACCAGGGCCCCCGGTGGGGTTCCCAGTGCTGCCTTTAGCTCTCGCACCAGGCTGGCGTGGCCTTCCCTGGGGGGAGGAGAAAGCAGGGTGAGAAATGCCCCCATTCCCAAAGGCTGACGTATACACAAACTCTCCTCATCACCACCCCAATCCCCATCCACAGCAAGGGGAGCAGAGACCCTGCAACCCTTAGCTCACTCAGCGTTCATCCATTCAATGTACTCATTCACTCATTCTTTCCCCTCCCCCCACCTCCCAGCCATGTTCTCAGATATTATCCCATTTAATCCCCTCCATGATCTTGGAAAGAAGCAGCGTTAATGTGTGTGTTAAGAGGGGATGAGCTTATCAATTGGCATCCAGCAAGTTCTGGGCCTGGGACCCGATGTCTTGGCCATTTACTAGCTGTGTGATCTCGGGCAAGTTCCTTGAGCACTCTGTGCCTGTGGAATGGACATCAAACTCCCACCTCGAGGGCTCTGGGGAGGATCAAATGGATAAATGCGTCCCAAAGCACACTGAATAAGTAGGATTGACTATTGCCATTTCCACTGTACACCCATGTGGAAACTGAGGCCTGGGGAGGAGAGATACTTTGTAGAGTCACAACTCTCAAGTGGCAGAAGCAGGGTCTGAACTCCAGTGTGCCTGCCTTCTGAGCCTCTTCTCCTCTCTAGGCCTCAGTTTCCCCTTCTGTCCAATGGAAGGACCCTAACTCAAGGAGGGTCTGGGCCCTGAGCTCCATGGGGGAGGGGCAACAAACTTACCAGACCAGGGGGTGGTCAAACGGAGGGACGTTCACCCAACCATCCCTCTTGGCCAACTCTTGCGCCTTCAGACTGGCCTCATCCCAGACCTAAAGAGAAGCGAGGGCCTCAGGACCCCCAGGAATCGGACTGCTCTGGAGGCTGGAGCAGAGCCTGAGGTCTCCTGCCTGGCCCCAGGGTCTGATGGGCTGGGGAGAACCCCAAGGACGAGACCAGAGCTGGGGTGGGCCCGGCAGCCTCCTCGGTCAAAGTCGGAGGCTTCCAGTCGGGTAAGTAGATGTCACGTGCTTTCCGCAATCCCAACAGGCCGGCCTGCAGTGGTAGGGGAGGGTGAGCTCCAAGGCCAGCTAAGCAGTTTTTCTGCTTCTAAGCAGCCAATAGGTGAGAAGCCCCCTCAAATCAGAGCCCCAAATAGCAACTTGGTCCCTACAGATGGTGTCCATGAAAACCAGCAATTGCTCAGTGGATGACCTGCCAGTTGAGTTCAAGCAGCCAGAGGCAGCCTGGGTCTTGACAGACCTACGTGGACCACATCAAAGGTGGGTGCACTTTTCTCGTGGGCTTGGCATCTGTGGCAGAAGTCCACGTCCCCTCAGCCCAGTGAAGAGGTCACTTGCAGGGTATTTTCTGGCCAGGGGATTCTGCGGGGCAGTGGGCAGGATAGACTTCAGTGCCAAGGGGCAGGCCCTCTGACCCTCCCTGTGTGTGTCCTCCATGGGAGCCCCGAATGGGGACTGAACCCCAGTTGCCCACAGAGATGACTCCCAGACACACCACTGTGAGCTTTCTTCCCTTCCCTGTCTCATTTCTACGTCCCCACAATCTCTGTAATTACCTCTCAAACTACATGCACCCCATTCCTTGTCTCAGGGTCTGCTTCTGGGGAACCCAAACTAAGACAGGACTTCGGAGGGGCCCCCGCCCTGGCCAATCCCAGCAGAAGCTAAGTGACAAGTAACAGCCCCCCTCCAAGGGATAGAGGGTGACAAGGGGGCTGGAGGTCACCTTCGCCTATCCTCTGGCCCCCAGCAACACCCACGCTGGGCCCAGCCTGTGCCGAGGGACACAGAGAGGACAAAGAGATAGTCTCTGTCCACAAGGAATTGCCCGTTGAACCGAAGAGACGGGCCTCATTCTCTAGAGATATTGAAACAAACATGAGACTCAGAACTATGCAGCCCTTAGTGCCACTCACCGGCTTCCTGCCTCCTGTCCACGGCCTGAGAGCAGGCAGAGTGAGGGCCCACTGTGCCCCTCTCCTGCTCAGACTCTGGCCATGGCTCCCCATTGCCCTACGCCAGCCTCACCTATGAGCCACCCTGTCCGCCGAGGGGACTGTCCCCCTCTCAGGCCTCACCTGTCACCCCTTCTCCCCAGGGGCCAGGCCACAGCAAGTGGAATGCACCAGGCTCACTCCCATTCCAGGCCTTTCCAGGCTCCTTCCTCTGTCCACGACCCTCTCCCCAATGGGAGGACTTATATTTCCCTTTCAAGATAACACAGGGGACCCTTCTTGGGGAGCCTTTCCTGGATCACCTCCCCCAGTCTGAGGCACAGGACCACTGCCCAGTTCTCTCCCCCCTCCCTCCATTAGAATCACACGTCCACGCCCTTTGTCAGGTGACTGCTATTCTTCCCACCAGGGGCCAGAGTCCATTTCCTCACCTCCACTGATGTAGGTCCCAGCCATGTGACTTGCTTTGGCCAGTGGCATGTGGCAGAAGTGTCAGTGTAGCCATTCTGAGCCAAAGCCTCAAAAGGGTCTTTCCTCCCACTCCTCCTGCCATTCACTTGGAGAAGAACACGTCCCAGGTGGCCACCAGTCCAGAGGGATGTGGGGGACATGTATGCAGACCTTAATCCTGCCTGCAGCCTGGCACAGAGCCACCCTGGCCCACTCACAAGCCCACGAGCAAGAGAGATCGGGTTTCTCATAAGCCGCTGCTATCTGGGGGCTGTTTGTTATGCAGCACAATCTAGCAGCAATAGCTGATTAAAGCAATATGTTTTCTCTGTTCTTTGTCAGGGCCGTGTTCTTCCCATCACAACACTTACTGCAATCTCTTATCACCATCTGGTTATCTGTGTGTCTCCCCAACAACACCTGAGCTTCATGAGAATAGAGACAATGTCTTACTAGCTCTATATCCCTAGCTCTAACCTAGTACAGACACATAGTATGAGTTGGAAGGAAGGAAGGAAGAAAGGAAGGAAGGAAGGAAGGAAGGGAGGAAGGAAGAAAAGAAGGGAAGGAGAGAGAAAGGTGTTGAGTGGATAGATGGATGGATGGATGTTGGACAGATGGATGGATGGATGGATGGGATAGATGGACAGATGGATGGATGAGTGGATAAATGCGTGAATGGATGGACAGATAGATGGACAGATGAATGGGAGAGAGGAAGGGAGAGAGGGTGATGGATGGGAGGACAGTTGAATAGATGAAGAAAGAGAAGAAAGAAGGGAGAAAGCAAGGAAGGAAGCTGGACACTACGTATTTGCAGACCAGCTTTTAGTTTTGAATTTTAATTGTTTAAAAAAAAATCTCTTTTCCAGGGAAATTTTTTACTTCCTTCTAGGAAGGTAGAAGGATTACATGTTTGCATCTCTGTTTCTTTGGCAACAAGATGAATCAGCGCTATCCCTGGTGATGGGCACCTTTCATTATTGGAGTGGTCTCAGAATGAGAAATGATGCCACCATCACCTTTCTTTATACTTTTTGTCTCATCAAATGGCAAACATTTTTAAATGAATAATACCAAGTGTTAATGAGGCTATAAGGAGACAAACACACTCCTGGTCTCTGAGCTTCCTGTTTCTCCTGGGTTCATGCAGGGGAAGTCTTCTCAAGGTAGGTAGAGGCAGGAGGTCCCAGGTTTCCATGTACAATATGCCTCGCTCCCACCTCTCAGCTCAGCCAGAAGACTGGGCTCCGGGTATTGCTCATTAAAAAAAGGAAAGAAAAAAGCAGGGAGCTACCCTCTCCTAGGGTTGAGGTGGGGGTAAAGGGAAGAGCCTACCCCAGCTGGCTTCTCCTTCCTGGGGTCCTTACCTTTCCAGTCAGCTGCACCTTAGCCCCCTCCCCCTGCAGCCTCCTCACCACCTGCAGGGAGGTGCCCTCAGGGAGCACAATGGTGGCAGGGATGCCCAGCTTCCGAGCAGCATAAGCAGCTGCAATGCCTGCGTTGCCCCCTGTGGAAGCAACAGAAGGGGGTGCCATTGTTTTAGCCTGTTAACACACCATCTTTCCCCTCCATTTCCCTTTGTGGGTTACTCCTTCCCGGCACTCGTATGCCCCAACTTTGAGTTCTCTTTCTGGTCCCAGAGGTGGGTATGTGATCTAGATGGACTCAATCAGAGAACTCAAGCACCTAACCCATGATTGGTTCAGGGATGAGTACATGAGCCATGCTAGGTGAAAAAGACCAAATGATGGATTGAGGAAAACCAATAAGAAGGGGTTGCTTCCTGTTCACTAGAGCCGACAGGATGATAGGAGGCAGGCCTAGAATTCCTGATGGCCATCTTGCTGCTATGAAGTCTGTGTGAAAATGAAGCTAGTATAGAAAAAAGACAAGTCGGGGCGCCTGGGTGGCTCAGTGGGTTAAAGCCTCTGCCTTCGGCTCAGGTCATGATCCCAGAGTCCTGGGATCGAGCCCCACATCGGGCTCTCTGCTCAGCGGGGAGCCTGCTTCCTCGTCTCTCTCTCTGCCTGCCTCTCTGCCTACTTGTGATCTCTGTCTGTCAAATAAATAAATAAAATCTTTAAAAAAAAATAAAAAAGACAAGTCAAGGGAAGAGAGATACAAAGGAGAGCTCCTGGATCCAGCTATACCTGAAAGCCACTTATTCCAAGAATTTTCATTTCTTGGAGCCTGTATCTTAAACATGTATGGAATGGGTTTCTGTCACTTCGGATATGAGTCCTGAATATGGGAAGAGGGCTAAAAGAAGACACATGAAGTGGTCATCTTGAGGGGGTTGAAACCTGGACATTTACTGCAGCTCCAGCCAGCTCTTCCTCCCCACAACGCAGCCCTGAGGACCCCGCCCTGAGGGTCACCTGAGGAGCACACCAGGTGTCTGCATCCCTTCTTGGCCACCTGGGAAGAGAAGGAATGGGGTTGGGGACTGACCCAGGCAGATGTCATAGGGCCTGTGTGGGATGGAGTTAGTCCCTTCCCAGCCCACCCCAACACTCCTCGCCCCTCATCCAGCCCCAGTACAAGTTTACTTCTCCCCTCCTGCCCTCACCCCTAGCCAGCCAGCATCCATCTCCCCGCTCCTCCTTCCCGAACCATCTCACTCCTCCCCTCCTGCCAATACCTTACCTCCTGGCAGAAATGCCCAATGCCCCGGATCTTGAAGGAGCCAGACGGCTGCACATTCTCACACTTGAGGAAGACAGTCGTGCCTGCCACCTGGGAAAGCGCCCAGCTCTCCAGCAGAGGAGTGACTGTGTGGAAGTGCTCAGGCTTAGTGCAGCCTGTTAGAGAGCTCTCCATTCCAGCAACCACTGGGAGGCCTGCAGGAGATCACAAAGGCCATAGCTCGGGCAGCTCCAGCAAGAGTCCCCTTCCCTGGGGCACGGGGGTGAAGGAGAAGAGCCTCAGCTGGGCTCCTTAGCCTTATCTGGCTACCAAGCTGTGAGACTCCAGGCAAGTATCTGCTCCTCCCCAGGCCTCAGTTTCCCCATCTGGACAAAAAGGTTTGGACTAGGGACTCTTTCATTCTGTAACTATGGCTGCCCACAGGGCTGGGGGTGTAGAACATGGCCAATAATTGGTGATGAATGAATGAGCGTGGGAAAATGCGTTCATTCATTCTTCATTCATTCGTGCATACATGCATGCAAAAAAAACCCTTTACTGAGCACCTACTATGTGCCAGGCTGTTCCATGTTTTGGGGCGCACAAGTCGGAGGCAGCCCCTGCTTTGCCAGAGCTCACATTCTAGTTGGGGAGACAGAATCGCACGATTTCAAACAGGGGTGACGGGGTGGGAGGCAGTGTATTAGCAAACATGGTCAGAAAGGGTCTCTCAAGAGAGAAAAGCTTTTTAAAAACTTGAATTATGGAGAAATTAAACACAGCAAAATATCGAGAACTCTCTAAGGAACCTCTGGTGTAACCCATCACTAGGCTCAGGCAAGTGCTCGTGGCCTGCTTTGTTCCATCCCCACCTGTGCCCACCCCACCTCCCTGTACTATGCTTTTTCCCTCCTTTATCCTTCTTACAATATATTTTCTTCCTATACTACTTCATCTGTAAATACTTCAGCATAGATCTCTAAAAGCAAAGAACTTTTTAAACAATATAACCACATGGTTTCACAACTGTATACATTTGTGCAAATTCACTGAATTCTTATTCAAAGTGAACTAATTTTTTTTTTTAAGAGAAAGAGAAAGAGTGAGCAAGGGTGGAGGGAGAGGGAGAGAGAGAGAATCTTAAGCAGGCTCCACACCCAGCATGGAGCCCAACAGGGACCTCCATCTCACCACCCTGAGATCATGACCTGAGCCAAAATCAAGGATCAGATACTTAACCTACTGAGCCATCCAGGCACACTGAGCTAATTTTATTTTATGGAAATCATATCAGAGATGCTATTAAAAAAATGTCATCACAATACCATTATCAACATCTGAAACTATTAATAATCATCTCTCAATATCATCCACTATCTGGTAATTGCTCACCTTTCCGATCGTCTCGTTAAATGGGACACATGGTTGGTTTTGCAGTCAGTGTTTGGGGTTTCTAACAATTTGAATCAGGATGCAAAATCGGATCTGAGAGTATCGGGTTGGCTGACAGGGCTTTGAATTTTCTCTTTTCATCTGCAAGTTCTCCAAGGGGAATGTTCGAGAGGAGTGACAGCAGGGAGCCCAGGGAAAAGCATTCCTGCAGAGGGAAGAGCAGTTGGAAGCCTTGGAAACCTCCAAGATAGTGTCAACAATCATTCCCAAGCATATGCCCACTGATAGACATCTAAAGGGTCTCACCTTGAGGGAGAAATGAACTCGGGCTATTGCCAGTGCAGGGAGAAGTGATTGGGCACAGGAGGCGAGCAAGAAGAGGTGGGCAGGCCCTTGGGGAACCTTCTTAGCGGTCAGGAGCTGGGATGTTATCCTAATTACGCTTGCAAGGGGAAACCGTCGGGAGGTTTGAAGCAAAGGCACAGTTAGTGAATGACCCCGTGGGAAAAAGCAAGAAACAAAAAGGGAGGAAATGGGAAGTGAGGGAAATAGAGGGGTATTTTTAAGGAGCAAATGCAACCCATCTTTTTTCTCTGGGGCAGAAAAAGCATGGGGCCACGCCCTGCAGTTCCACTACTGGCCAGTAGGAGGAGCGCTGCAGCCTCCCTCACCCTCCAGGGCCCAAGCTGCTTGTTCACCTTTTCTTAGTTCTGGCTATGCCCGCCACCCCACCAGAGGATTCCAGATCTCCTGTCTCTGGATTGGACCCCAGGGCCCTGGTTGGGATAGCCCTGAGGTTCCCCAGGCCCGGCAGAGTCTAAGCCACCCCCACCCAGTTGTATCAGGGCACTGGACATGGCACTGAGGGAGAGAGACCAGTGGGTCACTCAAAGTCAGCATACCTCAGCCTGGGCCTCACCTCGGCTCTGGGCTTAGGGGGCCAGTCAGGGACCAAAGTTAGAAACCAGCTCTGTATTTCTAGCTGTGTGACCCAAACAAGAGTCTCAACTTCTCTGTGCCATCGTCCCTTCTGTTCTATTCTATGTCAGACATCAGCAGAGTTCTCTAGAGGCCCCATCTCTTTGGGGCCTTCTAGCTATGCAGGCCCGCCTACCCTTTCTCCCGCATGTCTATAGGGCACCCGCGAGGTGTAGGCCCTGACCTAGGAACTGGGGATACCAAGGTGAGCAAGACAGACATCTCTTGGAGCTGATGGGGAGATCAGCATTCGACAAATAAGTGTATAGACAAACAACATAATCAAAAATGGTGAAAACTACTACGGAAAGCACACATACAGGGAGTCTTAAAGAGGAGAACTGGGACACTTGTTGTGGATGGAACAGGAAAGGCAGGAAATGACCATTAAAACTGAGACCTGAGGGACGCCTGGGTGGCTCAGTTGGTTAAGTGGCTGCCTTCGGCTCAGGTCATGATCCCAGCGTCCTGGGATCGAGTCCCACATCGGGCTCCTTGCTCAGCGGGGAGCCTGCTTCTCCCTCTGCCTCTGCCTACCACTCTGTCTGCCTGTGCTCACGCTCTCTCTCTCTCTCTCTCTAACAAATAAATAAATAAAATCTTTAAAACTGAGACCTGAAAAATGAGAATGAATTAATCATACAACAAACTAGGAGAAGAGTTTGGGCATCACGGAATCACCATGCGGACACCGTGAGGCCATACAGTGAAGGCATCGACTCTATGCATGACATATAACAATAGCTAATAGTTGTGTGGGACCTACTGCCAGCCAGGCACAGTGCCAAGGACCTCGTATACCATCTTGTATAATCATTACGACAACCTGGAGATAGGTTCACTTATTATCTCCATTTTATAGATAATGACGCTGAGGCCCAGAAAGGTTTAGTAACCTGTCCAAGGCCACGCAGCTGGAAATGGCATGGCCAGGATTCAAACTTAGGCAGTGCACTTTGGCATTTGTGCTCTTAACACCATGCCACACTTTATCTATGAGCTGCTGCTGCTGCTGCTGCTGCTGGTGATGGTGATGGTAGTGGTGGTTAAAGGTATGAGCATCTCCTCTTAACTCCCAGTCGTCCTTAGGAGCCAAATGCCCCTGGCTCAACCCCCGGGTTCTCCCAGCCCTCTGGGTTACACTAAAGGCCCACAGGAAAACAGCAGGCTTGTCAAATGAACAAGCCTCCGAACCTCCTACAGCCTCATCAAGCCCAGGTGCCCATAAGGGCCCAGGCCTCCCAGACTAAGGTCAAGGGCCGAGGTGAGACCGTGGCCTAGTGACACATGGCTCTCACAGCATGTGGCCACCACTGGGGCTGAGGTAGGAGCCCTGGGCCCTCCCTGTTGTGGAGCAGTACAGTGGGAAGCCTGGGGCTTGGGTTCAGGTCCCAGCAAGCATGACCTTGGCCACGTCACCTTTCCTCACTGGGCCTCTCCTGCTGCCTCTATGAATTGGGCCCAAGGACCATCTACTGTTTCTGCCTCTTTGTCCCTCAGGCTTTTCCAGAGGCCACGTGGGTGACACTCCCAGCCAAATCCTTGATGCCAGGGCTGGCAGTGATATGGGAAACAGAGGCAGAAGAAAACCACTAAAATTCCTTACCTACTGACAAGCCCTTGAAACAGACAGAGTGGCTCTCCCCTGGGGACTCAACTGCCCTCACCTTGAGGTTTTGCTAAGGACAATCCTGGCCTGACCGACCCCCTACTCCAACAGGTCCAACCAGGATCCTATAAGTCTACTTTAACAATTCCTTTAGGAAACTTTATCTCTAAACCTCCAAGATAGTGTCAACAATCATTCCCAAGCATATGACCCACTGATAGACAGCTAAAGGGTCTCACAAGAAGATTTTTATTACTGGTAATAAATAACCTTTCTCCCAACAATAGCTAGCCCCTCAAGGTCCTGGAGACCTTGCTTCCAAAATTCCTTAGAGACTGACATCATCCCTAATCCCCTTTGTCCTCACCCACCGCCAAGTCCACCCCTACTCTGCCTCTAAAAACTCTGACTGTAATCTGGTTCGGGGTCCAAGTCCCTATTCCGCTGTGTCGGGTATACTTGGGCCCAAGCTTAAGCTTGTCGAATAAACCTTCATGTGATTGCATTGGTGTTGGCTCCTTGGTGGTCTCTCGGACACGAAAACCTGGGCACAACATTTGGAGGTCCCACCGAGATTTGAGAGACCCCCAGGACCCCGACCTGGAGGGTCCTGCGCCGGCTGGTGAGTGCACTCGTTTTCCTGTTTGCGCGCATACTTTCTGGGAGCTCCAATCTGCATTTTTACCTGTAGGAATTCCAAGCAGTATCTGGGTCGACATTGGCTTCAGCAGACGCGCTGGCGGGCCGTCAACCGGGGGTCTTGGGAGACGTCCCTCGCCCCCGCCTGGAGGACGAAGTCCTCATCTGTGGGGAGAATCGGCTGCCATTGCGGTCAGATCCTCCCTTAACTTACTTTCAGTTTTGTCTTCGCGGCCGCGCCGGATCGTTTGTCTGTGTGAGTGTGTTCTTGTTAACTGTCATAAGTGTATTTGTCTTGCTGTGGACTGAGGGCGTGATGGGACAGACACAGAAGACCCCTCTGTCTCTGATGATTGACCACTTCTCAGATGTCAGGGAGAGAGCTCATAACCCAAGCACAGACGTACAAAAGGGAAAGTTTCAGAATTTCTGCATGTCTGAGTGGCCAGCATTTAATGTTGGATGGCCCCGGGAGGGAACTTTTCAACTGCCCATTATCTTAGAGGTTAAGGCCGTCATCTTCAGAGAAAAACCACACGGCCACCCTGACCAAGTACCTTATATCCTGGTCTGGCAGGACATGATCGAAAATCCTCCCTCCTGGCTTAAACCTTTTCTCCCTCCCAAAGCAGGACCTACATCTGAGATCCTAGCCCTGTGGAACCCAACTCCTAAGTCTGACAAGAAAACAGAGTCCGAGCCAAAGACTCTGTTTTCCCCAGTCCTTCAGGGAACTCCCACGGAGGACCTGATTTTTCCACCGCCCTACCAGGTCCCCCCCACATCTGCCCCTCCAGCAGAAGCATCAGGGGCTGCTGAGGGAGTGCCGCTCCCCCTCCCAGATGGAGGGGTCCCCATGCGTGGGCCAGCAGCAGGGACACGTGGACGGACCCATCGGGCAGCCCCAGCCCCAAACCTGGGACCGGCCGATTCCACTGTCCTTCCCCTCCGTGCCATGGGACCCCCCGATGAAACGGGGGGACAGCCAATGTTATATTGGCCATTCTCTACTAGTGATTTATACAACTGGAGAACCCAATATGCAAAGTTCTCCGATAACCCAAAAGATCTGATTGGTCTTTTGGATACTGTTCTTTTCACCCATCAGCCTACCTGGGATGACTGCCAGCAGCTCTTACAGGTTCTCTTTACCACTGAGGAAAGAGAGCGAATCCAGGTGGAAGCCCGAAAGGCCGTCCTGGGTGACGACAGACAGCCAACCCAGAACCCCGATCTCATATATGCAGCTTTCCCCTTTCACCCCGCTTGGGTCTAAAACTCAGCAGAAGGTAAGGAGAGGCTCCAGGTCTACCGCCAGACTCTAATGGCAGGTCTCAAGGCTGCAGCACGCAAGCCTACCAATCTGGCCAAGGTATATGATGTAAGACAGAGTAAAGATGAAGAGTCCAGAGGCATTTCTAGAAAGGATCATAGAGGCGTTCAGACAGTACACCCCTATGAATCCAGAGGCCCCAGAAACCAGAGCTGCCATTGTTATGGCTTTTGTTAACTAAGCCGCTCCGGACATTAAAAGGAAATTGCAGAGGGTAGAAAGACTAGGAGAAAAGAGCCTACAGGATCTGATAGTGGTGGCAGAAAGAGTCTACAATAACAGAGAGAGCCTAGAGGAACAACAGGCTAAGATAAGTGACCGCTAGACCCGGAACCTGGCTAAGATCCTACTGGCCACAACCACGGATGACCCACATGAAAAACAGAGACGTCTCAAGACGTTGGCTTCAGGAGCAGGTAAGGAGGACGGCCCCCGTCGAGAACGCCCCAAACTGAATAAAAACCAGTGTGTGTATTACAAGGAAGAAGGCCACTGGGTAAAAGATTGCCCCGACAAAAAACCAAAGGCCTCCGCTACTATCCTGGAGGTCGAAGATTTAGACAACTAGGGGGTCGGGGTTCGGCACCCCTCTCCGAACCCAGGGTAACCCTTAAAGTGGAGGGGCAACGATTCTGTGCCCCGGTGTCTACTAGGAATTAAATCGTTGCCCCTCCACTTTAAGGGTTACCCCGGGTTTAATTCCTAGTAGACACCGGGGCACAGCACTCTGTCTTGCTACAACCTCAAGGGAAGTTGACAATAGAACCTCATGGGTACAGGGGGCCACAGGCACTCAACATATTCGTGGATGACCCGAAGAACAGTGGATCTCGGCGTGGGCCAGGTATCCCACTCCTTCATGGTCATCCCTGAGTGCCCCTACCCCTTGTTAGGCCGGGACCTACTTACCAAGATGGGAGCCCAGATTAGTTTCCACCCTAAAGGGGTAAAGGTTCTGGATAAAGAGGGGCACCCGATCCAGGTGCTTGTCATGAACCTAGAGGACGAATATCGTCTTCACCAAGCGCCCCCAGCACCAATGACCGACATTGACTGCTGGTTGCAGGAGTTTCCCCAAGCGTGGGCAGAAACCGGGGGAATGGGACTGGCCCAACATCGGCCGGCGATATACATGGAACTAAAGCCAGGAGCAGATCCAGTCAGGGTCCGCCAATACCCCATGCCTCTCACTGCACGGACAGGGATCACCCCACACATCCGGCGCCTGCTAGACTCGGGCATACTATGGCCTTGTCAGTCGGCATGGAACACTCCCCAGCTGCCGGTGCGAAAGCCACACTCGAATGATTATAGACCGGTCCAGGACTTGAGGGAAGTTAACCAAACGGGTGATGGACGTGCACCCTATGGTCCCAAACCCCTACACTCTCCTCTCCACCTTGCCCCCAGACAAGACTTGGTACACAGTGCTAGACCTTAAAGGATGCCTTTTTCAGCTTGCCCTTGGCCCCAAAGAGCCAAGACCTCTTCGCTTTTGAATGGGCGGACCCGGACAAGGGCATCCATGGCCAACTCACATGGACTGGACTACCGCAAGGATTCAAAAATTCGCCTACCATCCATATGAGGCACTACACGAGGACTTAGGTGAGTTCCATGCCAAGCACCCTGATCTGACTCTATTACAATATGTAGATGATATCCTGTTGGCAGCAGAAGACCAGGAAACATGCCTACAAGGCACCAAGGATTTGCTCCAAACGAGAGCAACTCTGGGATGCCGGGCTTCAGCTAAGAAAGCCCAGATCTGCAGAACGGAGGTGAGCTCCCTGGGGTACAAACTGAGAGATGGACAAAGGTGGTTAACGGATGCACGGAAGGAGACCGTCATGAGGGTCCCGCAGCCACGAAACATCCTCCAGGTGCATGAATTCTTGGGGTCGGCTGGGTTCTGCCGGGTGTGGATCCCTGGTTTCGCTGACATAGCCAGGCCCCTCTACGAGGCCACAAAACAAAGACAGGACTTTGTGTGGACTGAGGCCATGAACAAAGCCTTCAATGACCTTAAACAAGCCCTGCTTTCGGCCCCGGCACTCGGGCTGCCCGATCTGACTAAGCCCTTCCACCTTTACAGGGATGAAAAGGAAGGGGTGGCGAAGGTAGTCCTAATTCAGTATATAGGCCCCTGGAAGAGGCCGGTGGCCTACCTCTCAAAGAAATTAGATGCCGTGGCCACTGGATGGCCTCCATGCTTAAAAATTATTGCTGCAGTGGCCACCATGGTTAAAGATGCAGATAAGCTGGCTATGGGGCAGGAACTATACGTCACTACCCCATATGCCATTGAAAGGGGTACTCAAACAACCCCCAGACTGATGGATCAGCAATGCCCGCTTGACCCATAACCAGGGCTTGCTTTTGAACCCTACCAGAATTTTGTTCCAGGCGCCAACAGCCTTAAACCCAGTGACACTGCTCCCTAACCCTGACTGGGAACCGCCCCCCCCAACATGACTACCAAGAAATCCTGGCTCAGGTGCACGGAGTCAGAGCCGATCTCCAGGACCAACCACTGCTGAATGCAGATGACACCTGGTATACAACGGCAGTAGCTTTGTCTGGGAAGGAATCAGGTATGCAGGGGCAGCTGTGACCACAGAGACAGAGACTGTCTGGGCAGAACCGTTAGCAGCTGGTACATCTGGCCAACGTGCAGAACTGATTGCGCTAACCAAGGCGCTAACAATGGGAGCAGGCAAGCGGATAAACATCTATACTGATAGCAGGTACACCTTTGCCACGGCCCACATCCACAGAGCCATTTATAGAGAAAGAGAGCTCTTAACAGCAGAAGGAAAGACTGTTAAAAACAAGGCAGAAATCCTTGAGTTCCTAAGGTCCCTCTGGCTGCCTAAGGCACTGGCCATTATCCATTGCCCGGGACACCAAAAAGCAGACACACCAGTGGCCAGGGGAAACAGGCTGGCCAACTTAAAGGCAAAAGAGTCAGCTCTTTTGGTGGACCATGTCTTAGTGACCACACTGCCTGATCCGGGAGCACCGAGCTTGCCAGACAACCCCAACTACACTGACACAGACTTACAATGGATCAGGCATCTGCCCATGACACAATGCTTACATGGCTGGAGGAGAGCTGCAGATAGCAGCATAATCCTACCAGAGGAACTGGGACCGCAAGTCCTATCCAAAATGCATAGGAGCACCCACATGGGAACAAAAAAAAAAATGGAAGACTTGGTGGGACATGCAAAGATCACCATCAAAGACTCCTGATCTAAGATCGAAACAGATTGTGGCAAGCTGCCACGCATGCCAGTTAACTAATGCCACCGCCCATGGATCTAACCCGGGCACCCGGCTCAGGGGGGACCGCCCAGGAGCCTGCTGAGAAGTGGACTTCACTGAGGTAAAACCTGGAAAATACAGGTACAGGTATTTACTAGTGTTTGTAGATACTTTTTCAGGATGGACAGAGGCATTTCCCACCAAACATGAAGCAGCGCAGACCGTGATCAAGAAACTGCTGGAAGAGGGGCGCCTGGGGGGCTCAGTGGGTTAAAGCCTCTGCTTTCGGCTCAGGTCATGATCCCAGGGTCCTGGGATCGAGCCCTGCAACGGCTCTCTGCTCAGCGGGGAGCCTGCTTCTTCCTCTCTCTCTGCCTGCTTCTCTGCCTACTTGTGATCTCTCTGTGTCAAATAAATAAATAAAATCTTTAAAAAAAAAAAAAGAAACTGCTGGAAGACATCTTACTGAGGTATGGTTTTCCCATTAAGATTGGATCAGATAACGGACCAGGATTCGTCTCTAAGCTAACACAAGGAGTGGCACTAGTAGTTGGGGCAGATTGGAAATTACATTGTGCATACAGGCCCCAAAGCTCAGGACAGGTAGAGAGGATGAACAGAACATTAAAGGAGACCTTAACTAAATTAGCCCTAGAGACTGGCGGGGATTGGGTGACTCTTCCCCCCTTCGCCCTATATAGGGTACGAAACTCCCCATAAATAAGATGGGACTTACCCCCTACAAGATCATGTTCGGTACTCCCCCACCTATTATTCCCAATTTAAAACCTGAGGTGCTTGCTGAGTTTGATGATCACCAACTCCTTTTCTCCCTCCAAATGTTACAACGAACCCATGAACAGGTGTGGCCTAAGCTGAGGGCCCTCTACGAGACTGGGCCACCCCCAGACCCTCATCGATATCGACCGGGTGACTGGGTGTACGTTCAGAGACACCAGACACTCCATCTGCACTGGAAGGGACCCTACATCGTGATCCTGACCACGCCCACCACTCTCAAGGTCGACGGGATTACTCCCTGGGTCCGCTACACCCATGTCCAGCCAGCTGACCCACACGCTGCTCTCAAGGACTTTGTTCCAGAATGGAAATTGCAGCCCGACAAGGACAATCCCTTAAAGCTAAGACTGTGCCATTCTCACTTACCCCACTAATGTTGCTTATGCCATGTCCCCCTCATGCCAGGGCCAATCCCCACCAACCACTTAACCTAACATGACAGGTAATACGTGTTTCTAATGCAGAGGTTGTATATTCCCTTTCAAAAATTGCCCCACAACAGGCTTGGTTCCCTGACCTTACTCTCGATCTAACAAAACTACTTGGGGACACCCATCTCCACGGATTAAGAAGCCAACTATACAAATGACATTTTTATGTTTGCCCGGGACACCTTACAGGAAACCAGGCAAGGCAGTGTGGAGGCCCCTCCCACTTTTACTGTGCCAGCTGGAGCTGTGTCCCCACCTGCAAATTTGGTGGACAGCTCCCTACAAAGATGATTTAATTACTCTTAAAAGAAACCGCACATTGCAGAACTCTGAAACCAATAATCTGATCACCCTAAAATTCACAGAACCCGGCAAACTAGATGCAAGATGGCAGGTAGGACTTACTTGGGGCTTAAGAATCTATGACGTAGTAAGACTCGGTTCCCAGGACCCGGGAAAACTATTCATCTTGAGACTCTCAGCCCAGAATAATCAGGTTAACCTAGGCCCAAACCCTGTGCTAGCACCTCCTCCCCCCAAACCTCAGACAACCCCTATCTCCCCACCGCCCACTCCTGTACCTACCATGCCATCTGCATCCAATAACACCCCTGACGCAGACACAATCACTCCCATCCTGGCCTCCTTCCCACAAGATCCTCCCTTCCTCAGCCCCTCTCAGCACCCACTTTGGGACCTGATGCTCCAAGCTTACAGGTTCCTCAATGCAACCAAGCCCAATCTTACCCAATCTTGCTGGCTCTGCTATGACATCCAGCCTCCCTTCTATGAGGGAATCGCAATGTTGGGTCAGTACAACATAACCTCCAGCCCTAATGCCTGTAGATGGCATCAAAAGACTCAAGGACTCACTTTACAATCAGTGTTAGGTCAGGAACTCTGTATAGGCTCCCCCTCACCCCAATACCGTTCCCTATGTAATGAGACAAGACCTATATCTAACTTAGACTACCACCTACCTCCTCCAGACGGTTGGTGGGCATGTTCTACAGGCCTTACCCCTGTTTTCATGGTCAGATTCTACAGACAAAGGGTTTCTGTGTGTTAGTTCAGCTACTTCCTAAAATTATCTACCACTCAGATGAGCAGGTACTTCTGTGGTTCGATGCAGATACCCACAGACAGGATAAAAGAGAGCCCATCTCGGCTATCACCATCGCCACGCTATTGGGAATGGGGTTAGCAGGTACAGGGACAGGTATTGCTTCACTAGCCGTACAGAACTCCCACTATAACAGTCTCAGGACAGCCATCGATCTGGACATAGAATGGATAGAGACCTCTATTTCCCACCCCCAAGACTCCCTAACATCTTTGTCTGAGGTTGTCCTTCAAAACAGGAGAGGACTAGATTTAATCTTCTTACAACAAGGGGGGTTATGTGCTGCCTTAAACGAGGGATGTTGCTTCTTCACTGACCACTCAGGAATAGTCCGAGAATCTTTGGCAAAAGTCAGAGAAGGTTTGGCTAGATGCAAACGGGGACGGGAACAGCAGCAAGGTTGGTTTGAATCATGGTTCAATCATTCCCAACAGTTAACTACCTTGCTGTCCACCTTAACCGGACCCCTCATTATCCTCCTCCTCCTCCTTACCTTCGGGCCCTGCATTATCAATAGATTAGTTACTTTTGTCAAAGACAGAGTCGGTGCGGTTCAACTCATGGTACTCAGACAGCAATACCAACCACTGGACTTTGTTACTGAGGCCAGCTGGGACCCATGATTGGGTCCTACCTTAGGTTCCTCTGAGAGGGGGAAATGTGGAGGCCAAGAAAAACAAGGCTGTATCCACCTCGAGTCCAGCTCTGGCATAAGTGCAGCCATCTTGACGTTCCAGATTGTCACAAAATATTTCTTGGGTTCTGACCTACTCAAGTTAGCATTTTAAACCGTCCGTCTCTCCTTTAATGATTGATTTAAACTCCTGGACTGGAAAAGGGTTTTTTTGTCAAATAGCAAAAAAACCTATTTGAGCTTCATTTTCTTTTTGTTACACTAATCATGTTTTGCTATTTTCTCCCATGTCTCCTCACTGGACTTTGACTCCTTTGCTGTCATAACTTCCACAGATGATCCTTTCCACCTGGGAAGATCACCTAAGCATTCTCCCCTGGACTCAGCTGCCTCTGTCTTTCGTAACTTCCCTACACACTCCCCAACTGACCAGTGTTGACCCGAGTAGGTAGGGACAACTCTACGTCCCTATTCAGCAGGAAAAGTTACAGAAGATGAGACCTTCCACCTTCAACAACCTTAAAGATTTAAGGGTCAAGATTGTTCAGGGGGGAATGATGTGGGAAACAGGCAGAAGAAAACCACTAAAATTCCTTACCTACTGACAAGCCCTTGAAACAGACAGAGTGGCTCTCCCCTGGGGACTCAACTGCCCTCACCTTGAGGTTTTGCTAAGGACAATCCTGGCCTGACCGACCCCCTACTCCAACAGGTCCAACCAGGATCCTATAAGTCTACTTTAACAATTCCTTTAGGAAACTTTATCTCTAAACCTCCAAGATAGTGTCAACAATCATTCCCAAGCATATGACCCACTGATAGACAGCTAAAGGGTCTCATGAGAAGATTTTTATTACTGGTAATAAATAACCTTTCTCCCAACAATAGCTAGCCCCTCAAGGTCCTGGAGACCTTGCTTCCAAAATTCCTTAGAGACTGACATCATCCCTAATCCCCTTTGTCCTTACCCACTGCCAAGTCCACCCCTACTCTGCCTTTTAAAACTCTGACTGTAATCTGGTTCGGGGTCCAAGTCCCTATTCCGCTGTGTCGGGTATACTTGGGCCCAAGCTTAAGCTTGACGAATAAACCCTCATGTGATTGCATCGGTGTTGGCTCCTTGGTGGTCTCTCGGACACGAAAACTTGGGCACAACAGCAGAGTGCCCAGTCCTGCCCCGCTGGCAAGCGGGACCTGCTGCCCAGCCATCAGAGCCTTCTTGGCACCCAGCCTTCTTCTCCAGGGCACAGACCACAGAGCACCCTGAGTTAAATCACTGTTCCTGGGAAGGTTTTGCACCCATACCCTTCACTTTTTGTCCGCTCACCCTGAACCTTGCCCCAGAAGCTTCCAGATGGCCCTACACTCACATTCACACATGCACACAGATCCCTAGAGGCACCACTTGGCCCCAGCCCCTCTTACCTGACTGCCTAGCAGTCTCCAGACCAAGCTTGGCTCCAGCCGGCAGCCCACCAGCCTGCCTGGGCACCAGCTCTTCCCAGCTTCCCCCAACTTCCTGTGGTCTTGGCCCCTCCTCCCGTGTTAAAGGGACAGCTCCACACTGTCCCACTGTGAAAGGGGACGAGACAAATTTCACTGCCTCCCTGTGCGCTGTCCATGGTCCCATTTGACAGACGAAGAACCAGGCTCAGAGAGGAAGACTTACTTGGCCAAGGCCACTCAGCCAGCAAGAGCCACACTGGACCACCTCTTCCGTGACACAGACATGCCCAGATCTTCTTACTCCGGGTCCACGGCTTGCCCTGAGAGTCAAGTCATCACCCCTGACCACTGTCAGGGTCAGTTTAGGGCAAAAGCCCAAAGAAACAATGGTTACCTGCCACCTGAGAAAACATAGTTTTTTCTGAAGCACCTTCTCACCTCTAATATTTTACACCCAACAAAGGAATTCAAACAGTCATTTATGGTTCAGATGAATGCCTCTGGCCATTCGTTTGCTCAACAAATATTTACTGAACACCTACTATGTGTCAAGTCCTGGGAACTTTAGCCTCCGACAATGCAGCATGTCCCCTCTTCTCATGAAGTCCCAACGGGTCACCAGAGAGCCGTTGCAATCAGTGTTCCCAGATGCGGTCAGGCAGGGGTGGGGCAGGGCTCTGGACAGTCAGAGCGGGGAACTTACCTGGCCCCAGAGGGCTGGGAAAGCCTCTTGGAGGAAAGCAGGTTTAGGGCTGGAGATGTGGGCAAGGGCCAGAGTCCACAGGGATGTCTGTGCCATTCCAGAGTCTGGACCTCACCCAGGAATACTAGGGAGCCATAGAATGCTAGAGACAGAGGAATAACATGATCAGATTTACATTGTCTCCATCTCACTGGGTGAAACTGACCTAGTCATATCCATCTCGGAGCCTCAGTTTCCTTATATAAAAAATGGGAGGTGAGCTCCAGGAAGGACTTGGCAGGCAAAATATTCCTTGCCCTTCTAGGACCGAGTGTGACCTCCCCAAGCTTGATGATTCACTTCTGACTGCTTGGAGTAAAGTTGAGCTGCTTGGCCATGATCCTTGATGAGGACTCTGGCAGCTTCATTGTCATCTTCCCATTAAACATATACTCATCTTTGTCTGGTATCCTCCTGAACTGGGGACAGACCCATGGCTAAACCCAGTCTGTATCCTGAGGTGGCCTCTGGACTAGAGGGGAGAGGAAGCCATCCAATTCAGTGACAATTTTACCACCTCCAGGAAGACAGAGAACAGCAGGTCCTCATAGGGCAGCTGGGTCTGGGTGAAATGAGGGCGGGCTTCCTGGAAGAGTGGGGCCTTAGCACACAACTCAGACTTGGACGAGAAACATGACAGTCCTTGAACAACATGGCTTTGAACTGCGCTGGTCCATTTATATGTGGACTTTTTCCAGCACAGGACTGTAAGCATATTTTCTCTTCCTTACAATTTTCTCAATAATATTTTCTTTTCTCCAGCTTACTTTATTGTAAGAAATCAGTATAGAGTACGTATAGCCCACAAAATGCATGTTAACCAACTTTCTGTTATTGATAAGGTTTCTGGCCAGCAATGGGCTTTTGGGAATTAGGTTTTGAGGGAGTCTCTGGTAGAGTTAATGTGAGAACCAAACGAGTTAATATATGTAAACTATTTAGAACAGTAGAAAGTGGGGCACCTGGGTGGCTCAGTGGGTTGAGCCTCTGCCTTTAGCTTGGGTCGTGGTCTCGGGGTCTTGGGATCGAGCCACGCAATGGGCTCTCTACTCAGCGGAGAGCCTGCTTCCCCCTCTCTCTCTGCCTGCCTCTCTGCCTACTTGTGATCCCTCTCTCTCTGTCAAATAAATAAATTAAAGAAAAAAAAAGAACAGTAGAAAGAGCTTTCTGTGTTTGATGCTATTTTGGTATTAGCATTATTATAAGAGGTGACACAGAGATATGGCAAAAACGCCAAAGGTGGCAATGAATGTTCAATGGTCAGGGATGACATCATCACATCACAGAATGTTTGCAACATCCTGGGGAGGTATATGTTGTAACAAAGCCTCTATTGTGGAATCAGACTTAGCTCAGAAAGGCCAAGTCACTTTCCCAAGGTCACACAGCAGTGGCAGAGCCAGTGTTCAGAAGCAGAGGGGCCTGGCTCCAGAGCACTTGGCTTGGAAGAGCATAAGGTGGGAATGCCAGGATGGCTGCATCAGAGAGCAGATAAGACTGGAGAGGTGGACCAGGTCACTGACCCTTCCTGTCCCAGAGCCCAGAGCTATGTTCGTCAGCCAGCCCCTGTCCCTGACACCTAGGGCCACCAAACACTCACCCAGGCCAGTCCCCTGGGTTATTCATTAAGCTTCATTTCACCATCCTCACCTCCAGATGTCCCCAAGATGAGGGAACAGCATGGGGAGGAGGGATGGAGCCCCAGACACAGGAGATGAGTCCTCTCGAATCGCATTTGGACTCTGTGTCATGCACTTTCCAGGCCACAGAGGCCCAGTTGCATGAACCAGGTGAAAGAAATGGGCCTGGGGCAGTGAAGCAAGCAATCTCGCTGGTGAGTAAGCCAGCAGCTCCCTAGTTTGAGACCCTCTCTGGGTTTGAAATACTTATCTTGGCAAGGCTCAAAAAGTCCAAGACCTCAGCTGAGATTCTGTGTTGTGTTGAATGTCAGAAGACCCGGGTCAGGGGCGCCTGGGTGGCTCAGTGGGTTAAAGCCTCTGCCTTCGGCTGGGGTCGTGATTTCAGGGTCCTGGGATCGAGCCCCTCATCGTGCTCTCTGCTTACATCGGAGAGCCTGCTTCCCCCTCTCTCTCTGCCTGCCTCTCTGCCTACTTGTGATCTCTGTCTGTCAAATAAATAAATAAAATCTTTAAAAAAAAAAAAAGAAGAAGAAGACCCGGGTCCACATCCCAGCTGGCTTTCTGAATTAAGCCGTTCATTTATGCATTCATCAAACATTACTCCAAACAACCAAAATCTAGACCACTAGGAAGAGAGAGATGAAGACAGATACTCCTGGCCCTCCTGGCTTATAGTCAACGTGTCAGTAAACAGATACATGAAGTGTTATAGACACAGCAACAGGAAAATGCAAATCAGAGCAACAATAACTGTCCTTCAAAAACAACAACAACAACAAACTATTGGGTTGGCAAAAAAATTTTGAAGGGCATAAAAGCAATAACAACCAGTGCTGGTGAGTATGAGGGAAAATAGGCACCTTCCCACATTGCTGGTGGGATCAGAAATTGCTGCAGCTTTATGGAAAACAGATCTGTCAATATTGATTACAACTGATAAATACCCATTCTTTTGACCAAGAAATCTTAATTTAGGAGATTTATTCTCTAAAATTAAAAGTGCCAGAAGGCAGGGATAAGAGTATGAGAATGTTTATTAGGATCATCTTCACAGTAACAAACAGACAAACAGAAAACTGAAAGCTTGGATGCCCTTGAATTGGGAAATGGTTGAGTAAGTCATCATACACCTTCAGCATGCAATTTCATGCAGCTATCGCAAAGAATAAATTAGATCTAAATTTATGGACCTACAGAGATATTCACGGTGCATTGTAAGTGAGAAAATGAAAAAATATATATGTACAGTGGGTAAGAACTTTTCTTTTTTAACAAAGAACGGTGACCCAAAGTGCCTAAAATACCAGTCATGTAAAGACCTTGAGGAGAATCATGCTGATCACATTGGTTGTCCCGGGGTGACTGGGGAAGTGAGGAGGAGGAGAAGAGGGGGAAGGGGGCAGGGGGCCATAATGAAATTGTGGATGGAAATGTCCCATAATCTGCCCTGTCCAATACACTAGCCATTCATCACCTGTGGTCACTGACCCCTTGAAATGTGTTTGTGCATTTGAAGAACTGAATTGCAAATTTTGCTTAATTTTTACTAAGTTCAAATACTGCAAGCGGCCAGCAGTGACCAGATTGGACAGCACAGGTCTGAAGAATCTGTCTAGGAGATGGTGTGGACCCAATATGAGACAGGTCATTGTCACCAGGGAAGCAGGGGGCATTAATAAATCCTTCAGCTTTGTGTAATGTGCCCCCATCCCAAGACAGACAGATTTGAGTGACCTGCAGATGAAAGATAATTACCAAACAGGACAGTAAGGACCCCATATAAACATCCTTGAATCCATGTGGCATACAGATGGATACAACTTTAAAAAAATTCCACACCTGGAAAAAAAGAAGGAACTTTCCACTGAAGATACCTGATAAAAACTACTTCAACCAGGCGGTGAAAGTCAACGTCAACAGTGGTAAGTCATGTTGGTAGTTGATACAGCCTTCGTGTCATGTGCTGAGCATAGCACTTTACCTCCATGGTCTTTCTCCCCAGATCCTATAACCCATTCTACGCATGAGGAAAAAAAAAATTACAAAATCCACGACTAGGACTATCCGAAACTGTCAAGGTCATAGAAAACTAGGGAAGTTTAGGGAACGGTAACAGCCAAGAGGAGCTTAAGGAGACATAATGATAAAATACAGTGCACTATCCTAGATGGGACTCTGGAGCAGAGAAAGGACATTAGGGGAAAACTAAGGGAGTCCACATAGAATATGGACTTCAATGAATACTAGTGCATCAATATTGGATCAATAATTGTGACAAACGTACCACATTAAGGGTACTGTTGTTAATAACAGTGGAAATTGGGAGCCAGGAATACGGTGTAGAATACTGTCTACACGGTTTTAGATTTCCTTTTCCATAAATTTAGAACTATGCCAAAATAAAAAGAGGGTTCTTTTAAGTCCCTACACCCAAACCTGCAAAAGTAGTGGAAAATAAGAACACCCACTTAAGAGTGAATTCTTTGCAGAAAGCTTCTCCTCAGAGAGGACTCAAATAATGAGGCTGGTTTTGTTGTCATTAAAATAGAGCTTGGACAGAGATGTCGAGAAGCTAGTGGAGGACAGAGAAAAAGCTGGAAAAGACATCGGTTGCAACCATTAGATAAAGAAGGGGCAATGAGTGAGAACTATCCCACCATCAGAGTCTTTATTTTTTTTTCTCTTTGCCAGTTATTTGTCTGCACAATCGGGAAAATGCATGCAATGGGGCATGTGTGAGGGAGAAATAATCTTTTGAGAATACTAATGTATCACTCCCTCCCCCTTACTCCCCACCCCCCGCCCCCAGGAAGTAGAGAGAGACAGAGAGAAAAATACAGAGACAGAATGCAAGCAAGCTAGCAAAAAAGAGTCCTGATTTGTAGCATTTGCTGATTTCCATGGTGTCAACACTCCCACAGTGGACAGTTCCAAGCAACGAAAGCTTTAACCACTGGCTCGAAAACGTCCTGCAAAGTTAACAGTTGGTAGGAGTTTAGACCCGAGCTCCACTGCTGGGGGATGGGGAAGGCAGGCATCCTACAAGCAGGGAGAGCTTTCTGCCTCTGGGAATGGAAGTAATAGCAAAATAAGAGAAAGACTTTATGACAATGGCCACAACTCAGGGGGAAGCCACCTTGAGCTGCCAGCCATTCTCTGGAATGTTTGCCATGGGCCCCAGACTATAGGACAAGGACCCACGTGGCTGGGGCTGAGTAAGGCGCTCTCAGGCAAGCTGGGGCAGGGGGCAGATAATGGAACCATCCAGCACCCCTGAATGTTCCTGCCGTCTCTAATGTGAAGGGGAAACCCCTCATTGCCTCCAATGAATTATCTTCTTGAAATAAAAATTAAGCCAAGTTAAGGAAAAATAAAGAAGTCTCCATGTGTTGCACATGGAGTTTGTGGCCTGAGAGTAAATCCTACTGCAAATATCTTGATTTTTCTACGAACTTTGGACACAAATCCCTCACGGGCCCTCTGGACCTGGCCAACTCCACCCATCACATGTTGATGGATGAGTGATGATAAGCCCATGGGGGAGGCCCAGCGTGGCCATGGGGTTCTGACCTTGGCCGTGGTCAGTTTTAGCCATAAGTGTCCACCAAGAGACTGTTTGCCACATTTTTGGATGACGCAAAGCGGGGAAGCATCACTACAGACGGCGTTGTCGATTGACCCAAGAAAGGGTCACAAAGTCTCAATCAAATCAAATGATGGACTAAAGCCAGGTGAATGAGCACGAAGAGGGCTGGATGCCAAGTCCTACGGTGGAAGCCACAGAGATTAAGTACACAAGATAGACCTGATCTGATTGGGTTAATTTCACCAAGAAAATAAATCTTTTAACTTCTCTGGAGGTCGATTGAGTAGCAGTTGGATATAGAACAACAGGCTTTTAAGATTAAGCGCATTTCACCCATGTAAGATTAGTTAATTTCTCCTGGCCATATTAATAGAAGTATAGAAGATAGAATGAGGGAGATATTAGTCTCATTCCATATTACTCTTAGGCAGAGTCTCTCAACCTTGACACTACTGACATTTGGGGCCAGATAATCCTTTGGTGGAGGGTAGAGGGAGCTGTCCTGCCCCACAGGATGTTGAGTGGTTGGAGGCAGGAGTGGGGAGTCCAGCAGGGAAGGGGTCAGTGCAGACCTGTCCTAAGTCTGCTCATGAGCCCCTGGGAAGAGGCTCCAGGGGCCGGCAGGCTGCAAAATCCCAAAGAGGTACCAACCCAGACTTGATGGGGAGGAAACATGAGTGAGGAGGGAAGACTCAGGCAAAAGAGACCAGACGGTTTGGGAAGGTCCTGGATTATAATAACAAAACCAAAGATAATCATAATAGCAGCTATATTCTTTGAGCCCTTATTCCACACCTGGCACCGGGCTGATTCGTCCCCATTTCTGGCAGCCAGAAACCAAGGTTAAGGGAAGTTAAGTGAGTTCTCTGAGGTCCCAACTGGGTGTCAGTTTCAACCCAGGTGTGATGGACTCCGGAGCCTGAGACCTTAACCAATCAGCAGACTCCAGGGCTGGCTGTTCCAGCCACAATGGACAAACAGATGAGAGCTGCCCGTTCCTCTCGAAGCTGTGAAAACAATCAGTATCCCCACCTCCCACAGTCAAGGACATACGGATCTGGCCATCCTCGGGGACACTACTGGGGAAGGTGTGATGTAATAGAGCCAGCAGGCAGAGGCGAGGGTGGAAACTTGCCCAAGGTCCCCCAGCCAGACTCCCGCCCCTCCTCCTGGGACTATGGGCTCTGCCCTCACCTTTCTGCATTGGATAAATCCAAACCTCAGTTTGCCCATCTGCTAAATGGGAGAAGGTGGCTTTCACTTTCCTCCCCTACTTCTGAAGATATTTTAAAGGAGGACTAGATGGGAGAGGAAGTTCCTCGTGCCCCATCACCCAGAGCTAGACTCAAATGCCCTCTTGAGCACCAGAAAATAAAGATGACCATCACTTAGTAAGTGCCCACAAGTCACTGCGCACTATCCTTATAACTTCACACCAATTAGGTTTAAATCCTCATAACAAATCTAAGAGTTGGACACTACTATCAGTTAAAGAAACTTAGGCACAGAGAGGTTAACTCATCCAAGGTCACACAGCAAATCGATGAAGTTGGATTAAAACCTGGGCCTGTCAGAAAAGTCACTCACTTGCTGTATGAAAATTGACACACGCTGGGTTGCTGTAGTCACCGACCCAAATAGATGCCCCTGATGGCTGCACAGTGACAGCTGCCAGCCTTCCCCCAGGACCCTCCAGCAGCTGCCCGGTCAGAATGTCCCCATCACACGGCCACTCTTCCTGCATCTGCTCCATTCTCTTCTCTTGGGTGAATCCCCTGCCCTCCTAGGTTCTTGGGTTCCCACCCACATGATAGGATACAGAAGCACACACACATCCACACATGTATATATATATACACATATATATATACATATATATATATTTTTTTTTTAAGATTTTGTTTATTTAGTTGAGAGAGAGAGAGTGCACGTGCACAAGTTGGGGGCAGAGGCAGAGGGAGAGAGAGAAACAGATTCCCAGCTGAACAGTGAGCCCAATGCGGGGCTCGATCCCAGAACCCCGGGATCATGACCTGAGCTAAAGTCATCCCTATATATTTCTTCTTTTTTTTAAATTTTAAGTTATTTTAAATTATTTTCTTAATTATTTAATTATTTGTCAGAGAGAGAGAGAGAGCACAAGCAGAGGGGAGCAGCAGGCAGAGGGAGATGCAAGTGGATGGAGAGGCAGGCTTCCCGCTGAGCAAGGAGCCCAATGAGGGACTCGACCCAGGACCCGGGGACCATGACCTGAGCTGAAGCCAGATGCTTAACCAACTGAGCCAGCCAGGCACCCTACATATTTCATATATATTTAAAAATGAAGCTATACCCAGACAGGAAATGTGTATCCACTGCTGACTGGATAATAAGCACATGGCCCATCTCTATGATGGAATATTATTCAGCCATGAAAAGCAACGAAAGCACATCCTGCATCTCAAAAACATGGTGCAGGGGCGCCTGGGTGGCTCAGTGGGTTAAAGACTCTGCCTTCAGCTCGGGTCATGGTCTCAGGGTCCTGGGATCGAGCCCCGAGTGGGGCTCTCTGCTCAGCAGGGAGCCTGCTTCCTCCCTCTCTCTCTGTCTGCCTCTCTGCCTACTTGTGATCTCTGTCAAATAAATAAATGAAAAATCTTAAAAAAAAAAAAGAAAGAAAACACAGTGCAGAGGGAAAGAAGCCAGACACAAAAGGCCACACGCCCTATGATTCCATTGATATGAAATGTCCAGAATGGGAGAATCCACAGAGACAGAAAGCAGACCGGTGATTGCTGGGGGCTGCACGGAAGGCAGAAGGGGAGCAACTGGGAACAGGTTTGGGGTTTTTCTTTGGGGTGATAAAATGTTCTAAAACTGATGCTCCATAAATGGGTGAAGTATATGGTATGTGAATTGTAGTTCAAAAGAGTTGTTTTTAAGAAAGGATGCACTCAGGACATGGCGCACTCTTGTTGAAACCAATGGAGCAATATGCAGAGGACCCAGGAAGGACAGGATCACCTCTTTCCACCCCTTGCCGCTCCCTGCCGTCCCCCAGTCCCAATGCTGCCGCGGGGGAGAGGAGACGAATCCAACATGATGAGACAGTTGTCACCCCTGGCCGCATGGATAACCTCACATGGACACAGCACCCAAAGCCCACATCCAGGTCCTGTGAATGCGGCACGGCTGGGCCAGATGCCCCCACTGGCCTCCACCTGCCCCATCTCATCAGCCTCATGTCTGCAAAGGGCTCAGAATTCCTGAGCCTGTCCCCTCACCTGGGACACGGGACTCAAAATGCCCACTCACCCGGTGCTTCGAGGGTTCAGTGAAACCCCACATAGCAACACTTGGCTGGGGATCAGGCACAAGCAGAAGCTCCGGCAACTTGAGGGCCGACTGTATACACTCAGAGGCACCCAGGGACTCTGTGTCTGCATGGCACCACCACGACGCCCACGTGGCATCAATTCGGCAGCCCTGTATCTCCTGCGCATGCGCGTGGACATCCTGCTGAGACGAGGGCTTGGGAGTCCCTGAGGAAGGTCAGCATGTCCCACAGAGAGAAACCGTTGTGCGGGCTGCTGGTGCCCTCACTGCCCTCTGTCTCATTGTTATTCTCGTCCTGGCCGGCGGGACAAGAGAGCTTTGTTGAGGGGACCAGGAAAAGATCCGGCTGGACGTGTTTGGGCACACCACCCACACAGACCCCTGCACACAGCCAGGGACAGGCAGGAGGCTTGGCATGGGGCGGGGAGTGAGTTCAGGTGCATGTGATGATGATGATGATGATGACGGCTGCTAACACTCAACACTCAGGTCCAGGCCCCATACCTACACAGAACATTGTGATGTCATCTCATCTGAAGAGGGACGCTCCATTTTCATCCCCATTTTACAGATGGGCAAAGGGAGGCTCAGGGAAGCAAACTGACCTGCCCCGGGCCACACAGCTGGTAAATGGCAGAGCCAGGATTTGAACCCTGAGCCTCCTGGGTCATACCCGTAAAGCCATCTGCTCCTTCAAGACAAGAGTCATAAAGGATGACAGGGAAAGGCCATTTACATTATAGCAGGCAGACTGGGTTCAAATGCCAGCTCATCTCTTACTCTCTGGGTCTCAGCCTCTCTTTCTTGAAAATGGGGATAAGAGTACCCCCTTCCTCCCGTGGTGTGTTTCCTGGGTGCCTACTATGTGCCAAGCACATGCTAGGGCTGGGAAGTGCAAGATCTCAGGCTATCCTCCTGCAAGCCCTTGGGAACAGTCTTGGGAAGCAGGTGTTGTTCCCACCAGCGAATGAAGAAGCTGAGAATGGGAAGGGGAGGGGCGAATGGGGGAGAGCCAGGAGGAAGCTGCCAGCAGAAGCTCAGCCAGCTTCCCCCTCTCCTCCTGGAAGCCCCGGGGCAGCGGGCCAGGGGCGGGGCGTGGCGGGGGGCGTGGCCATCCCTGGGCCCCCATTGGCTGCCCGGAGGCGCCCTGGGGATAAAGCCCCGGACCAAAGCCCCAGATCCGTAGCCCCTGGGACAATTCCCGAGACATTCTACCTGTCCATCTACCCTCCATCTCTCTGAGGACTCTCTACCCAGCCTTTCCATCTAGACGGTCTCCAGGCCATCCCTTCCCGGTCTGCTCCCTTCGTCCCGGCCGCCCAGCTCCACCACCTTGGGCAGGTAAGTACCCGCTCCTCCCCCACTTGCAATCTGGAGTGCCTGCGGCCAGGGGCAGGGGGAAGAGGTTCCTGGGAAGGAGGAGAGAGAGTCATTTGAGCATAAAAACCCATGCTCTGAAGCCAGACTGGCTGGGTCGGCATCTAGCTCTGGGCCTCAGTGTTCTCATCTCTAGAATGGGAATAATAACAGACCCTTCCTCCTAAGGTTGTAAAGATGAAATGAGCATGCACTTAAAATGTCCAGTCAGATATAATAATAGTTTGTTTTTATTGAACTCTTGCTTTGAGCCGAGTGAGAGGGGAGTGAGTTCTGACCTAGTGGGGACACGACGGCAGACTGCAGCTTCCAGTGCCCCCCTCCTCCATGTTCGGCACAACTTCAAGATGTTGTACTAGAAGGAGTAATGCCCATGGGGGGGTCTCTGCCCCTCACCTGAAGGCAGCCAGACACAGGTGGGGGAGAAGACTTCCCAAATCTACCTGAAATGGGTCTTGTGGGGGATGCCTCCCACTCCCAACCAGGAGAGCTCCCTGAGGCCAGGGCTTGGCAAGGTGCACAAGGTCGACTGAGCCAGAACGGGGGTGCCATTGTTTCGGGAAGAACCTCCAGGAGGCTAATTAAAGTTAATTCAAAAAGATATGGGATGTTCCTGTGAAGGAGTGCCTCTAGTTCCTGGCTTTGGTTCAAAAGATCTAGGGGAGAGCACCCCCTCCCAGACCCTGAATGTTAGTTAATTCAGACAGACATGAGCTATCCCTGTTTGGGGGTGCTAAGGCTAGTGGGGTGGTCAGGAACCCCATCCCTCACTTGTCTTCTACCCAGGTGTATCTAGCTCAGTCTGGAAGGGCTGGTGGCCAAGCCTAGGGCTGTCCCAGGTGGTGTCATTGGAAATGGGCGGGGGAGGGAGTGCGTGGAGAGAGACAGCCATCCTTGCTTGGCCTTCTAGCATGAGGGAGGACATTGTCGGGTGGGGACCAGATAGGCTACTCCACCCAAACACCTGCTGATCAAATTCTGGCTCAGCCCAAGTTGGGGAGAATCCAGGAGAAGAGGAGGAAAAAGGGCTGCACGTCTTTGGCCAGACTCTGGGCTACATCAGATTCTCGATCACCCGGAGTTGGTCAGAGCAGGAGGTCTGAGCCACGCCCATGGTCCTGTAGAGAACCTAGCTCCTGCACTAGGCTATCTGAATTCAAATCCTGCCTCCCCCATCCCCCAAGCTGTGTGGCCTTGGGCAAGTCACATTAATATTCTAGTCCCTTTGGCCAGAGTGACAAACCGCCCCAAGGTGTAGGGACCTAAAACAATAGCAATCATTGTATTGCTGCTGTCTGTCGTGGCTCTGGGGCTTAACTGGGCTCAGCAGACAGTTCTCACTAGGGTCTCTCAGATGTGTGATGGTAGCTGATGTCTCAAGGTCACCTCCCATGTCTGGCAGGAGACACTGGCCATCCACTGTCAGGTAGACCATCTACGTGTGCCCTCTGCGTGAGGCCTGGTCTTACTCCCATCCCGGCAGCCGGGGTTGGAGACGGAGCTGCCAAAGAGAGACAGCCAGGCGGAGGCTGCGTCCCCTTCCATGACCTCGCCTTGGGAGCGGGGCTGGAGTGGAGCCGGCTCACTCGGGCTCCAGAGAGCAGACCGTGCCATCTCTTCCCAGCTCCACGCTCAGTGATGTCATGTTGGTAGCTTGAAGGTGGCCTTGGGGAAGGTCATGTACAGCACAGAAGCGCGCACACAGCAAATCAGGGCTTGATTTTTCTTTGCGGAGTCTGTTGTTAAATATTCACCCGCACTGCGATGCTTGGAGGCCACAGAGTGTCCCTTCCACCTACAGCCACAGGCCACCAGCTCCTCCAGGGTCCCCGAGCAGGAAGCACAGACCCCACTTCTCACTGGGAAAAGCATCTGTGTCACATCGTAAGAGATGTGTGTCAGATGGGAAGAGCTTTGCAGTGGTCATTCTGGGAAACACAATCTGAGCCTTGTTCCTTATCAGAATGGACTAATAACGCATCTCCTGGGATTATTAAAAGGATTAAATGCATTAATATCTATAAAGCTTAAAACAGTGTGTGGCACGTGGTAATCACTTTAGAAATGATTATTACATAATAAAATAATTATTATAAAAAGTCTACTCTAACTGGGGATGGGGCTTTCAGAAGGTCAGTATGAAAAAAATACATGCATTTAAATAGGTATTTCCTATGCACAATAAAACATTCAAAAAGCACAAAAGGGATGCTGAGTGCCAGCCCTCTCCCCAGAAGCCCCTCGCCCTCATGAGTTTCTTGCATATTTCCCAAGATGTTCTCTGCACACAAAAGCTTATGGATTATGTGTGTGTGCGTGTGTGTGTGTGTCTGTCTGTCCCCATGTTTTTGCACAAATAGACTGCACCTGCTGTCCTGCCCCTTTTTAGCACTGCACCATCTTTGAAACTCACTCTGACTCAGCACCTACAAATCCATCCTCATCTCATGTCCCTTGAAATGTGCAAGGTCTGAGTGTTATTTCTGAATTTTACAGCTTCCCAGCATGTTGTGTGTGTGTGTGGGGGGGGGGGTCCTTGTCCCCATTTTACAGATGAGGCAGCCGAGGCTGAGGCGGGATTGCTTGCACAATGTCATCTGGTGAGTAGGCAGCTCAGCTGGGATTTGAATTCAGGTCTCCAGGATGCTCCTCATCTGGGCTCTTCCCTCGGCCTCATGGGAAGCGAGGGGAGGGGTCACTCGCCGGCATGCTGAGGGCTACATGGCAGCGGCCAGCACCATGGCCAGCTCTCCTGACCATCTGGGTGTCCTTCCGTCCTCCCAGCAATGACGTCTGGAGAGCCCCTGCACGTCAAGACCCCCATCCGTGACAGCATGTCCCTGTCCAAAGTGGCAGGCACCAGTGTCTACCTCAAGATGGACAGTGCCCAACCTTCAGGCTCCTTCAAGATCCGCGGCATTGGACACCTGTGCAAGAATGTACGGGCGGGGCTCTGCATCTTTGGAGCGGGGGTGGCTGGTCCTTTTTCCTCAGCGGGGCCAGGCCAGCGTGATGTGCTGACTCCCACAATGCTCCAGTATCTGCTAGTAGCACTCCCTCTAGAGAAGGAGTGCCCACCCCGGAGGGTCTCCTCGTGGACTGATCCCAGAGCTGTCATTTGCCTGCTTCCCCCACTGTCCACCCCCCAACACATCCCTGAGCCAGTCTCTTTGGGAGAAGCAATGTCATCTGAGAGGCTAGGGCAGCGCAAAATCTGTGTGAAGGAAGGAGAGGCCAGTGTATACTGGAATCACTGGGAAGCACTCCAGGTGTGGTGGGGAGAGCCCAGGGGAAGACTGGGAGGAGGGCCTCACCCTCCCCACCTTGTCTCTACAGTGGGCTGAGCAAGGCTGTGAACATTTCGTCTGCTCCTCGGGTAAGTGGTCTGCCTGCCTCCTCCTGTGCCCTGCTGTGTGTCCCCGGGCCAGGTGCTCTACCTCTCTGGGCCCTGGTTACCCGAGCAACAAGCCAGGACAAACATCCGCAGTAGCCCCAGTTTGGAATTCCAGGGGGAGGCAAGTAGTCCCTCAGGGAGGTGTTCAGAGTCCCAAGGCTGGAGATGAGTCCCAGTCGGGCTCCCAGGCCCTCCTGCCCTGACACACTCACTCTCCACTCTCCACCCCCATCCCTGGCAGCGGGCAACGCGGGCATGGCAGCCGCCTACGCTGCCAGGAAGCTGGGGATCCCCGCCACCATCGTGGTGCCCAGCACCACACCTGCCCTCACCATCGAGCGGCTCAAGAATGAGGGAGCCATAGTCAAGGTGGTAGGTGAGGTGAGTACCAACCCAGGGCAGGGGCTGCGGAGGGCGTCTGGTGGCAGGGCAGGGTCCCCCAGACCCTCACCCCCTCTGACCTCTGCCGTGGTCTTGCAGATGTTGGATGAGGCCTTCGAGCTGGCCAAGGCCCTGGCAAAGAACAACCCAGGCTGGGTCTACATTCCTCCCTTTGACGACCCCCTCATCTGGTATGTGGAGCCCAGAGTCCCCTGGCGCAGGTGGGGTCCATCTCCCCTACTACTGGGTGGGCACCTGCCACAATGCATGTCATCTTCCCACAGGCACAGCAGTTGTATGTGCTGGGCATGGCAACGGGCACGAGAGCAGGTGCACACGCACGGGTGCCAGTGCCCGTTCCCTGCGGCCATGAGTCCACGTTTGAGCTCAGATGCACACGTACCTGCAGCCAGGTCCCCAGAAAGCTGACCCCAAGACAAAGATTTCAGGGAAAGCTGTTTACCTGGGGGATGACGCAACAGAGAAGGGGGGAGGGAGCCAAGGCCAGAAGAGAGCGGATAAAGGGCTCTCAGGGGCAGGCAGACCTCGGTGGATGGCCAGAGCTTACTCCATCAGGGGGGCCCCTGGGAGCCAGCGTGGAACCCAAACCAGAGTGATCCAGCTGTGGGAGAGGTGCTGGGAGCTTATACACCACTGTCACCATTCCGGGTGGCCACAGGCATTGGCTGAGGGCTGCTCTCCGGGGCTGTCATCTCCTCCTACGTTTGCAGGCAGCTCCAGTAGCCAGAGGAAGACTTTGCGTGGACATGGGATGCTGGCAGCTGGAAATCGGGGAGGAGCTGGGGAGGGGGTGACTAGCCCAAGCCCCTCGGCTGCCTGGGATGAGGACAAGGGGCATCTCTAGGGCCCCTGTGTGGGGTCTCCAGGGAGCCCAGCCTTAACTCCCCCCCACCCTCCAGGGAAGGCCACACTTCCATCGTGAGGGAGCTGAAGGAGACGCTGAGCGCCAAGCCAGGGGCCATCGCGCTGTCGGTGGGTGGCGGGGGCCTGCTGTGCGGAGTGGTCCAGGGCCTGCAGGAGGTGGGCTGGGGGGACGTGCCTATCATCGCCATGGAGACTGTCGGAGCCCACAGCTTCCACGCTGCCACCACTGCCGGCAAGCTGGTCTCCCTGCCCCAGGTTACCAGGTGAGCAGCAGGGCTGCCTCCGTTGGCTGTTCATGAGCCTTGGGGAGCCCACCTCAGGGCTGGCTGCGAGGTAGACACCCCCCATGTCAGTCCCATTTTACAGATGAGGAAACCGAGGCTCTGGTCACTTGCCCAAAGTCGCACAACCACGAGTGGTACTGCTGGGACCAGACCTGAGTCTGCATGACTCACTACTGTGAACGTCATGCTTTCTCACACGAAGAGTCCGGTATTAAGCATGTATTGACTGCCCTGTGGCAGGGTTTTGCGCACCTCATTCATTTGCTAATCATTTACTGGGCCCCTCCTATATGCAAGCACCGCTAATCCTGGGCCAGAGTGGTAAATAAACACAGCCCCTGCTCCCAAGTTCATATCCCAGCCCCCAACCTTTGACAGATGGTATTTAATTAGGATTAGGTTTGTCACATTATATAGGAGCCCCAAATAACAGTGTCTTAAACCAGATTGAACTTTACTTCATCTCTTACATAAAATGAAAAAAAAGTGTCTACGGGTAGGCAGTCCAGGGGCTCCAAGAAGCCAGGGCACAGGTCCCTTGAGTTTGTTCTCCATCATCCTTATCATAGAGCCCTATGGCCCAAAATAGCTGCTTAAGTGCCGACTATCACACCCACGCTCCATCTGGCAGGAGAAAGGGAGGGCAGAAGTGATGCCCCTTCCCTTTAAAGACAGACACAGTGCTCCCAGTTACCGCTCATTGGCCAGAACTTAGTCACATGGCCACAGCTACTGCAAGGGAGGCTTGGAAATATCTTACCAGGTCTCCACGTGTGCAGCTAGAATAGATATTGGGTAGATAAGTCCTTATCACAGAGAGGGAAGACTGCGCCCAAAATTCTGGATTCCTGAACCTGGCACCCAGGAGCTACCATGTTGGGCTCTGATCCTGCACTGTTGGGATTGAGGAAATGATTGTTGAGTGCCTACTGTGAGCTATGCCAGGCTTAGGACTAAGGTGGTTCAGGCCCCAGGTGCTCCTGGGCAAGATGGGAATAGAAAGTGATGACTCCAAGGAGCAGGGAGAAAGTGAACGCACTGAGGATGAGTGCAGGTCCTGGAGTTAAAAGGATCCTGCTTGAAGTGCTCACACCACCACTGCCTAGGCACATAACTTCAGGCAAGTGACCTGCACACTCTCTGCCTTGATTTCCTCTCCCATTAAAATCAAACCAATGAATAGCAAAAATGGTTGTGAGAATTAAATAATGCCTGTAAAATCCTTGGCACTTAATACTTGTGCAAGAAATTGTCACTATGCCTGCGTCATGGGGAGGACCCTTTGAGGAGGTGGCCTTAATCCTGAGCCTTGAAAGACAGGGCCAGACCTGGGCGGGCAGAGCCCTTTCAAGGAACCACAAGGCGGTCTCTCTGGCGTTTGTTCCTCAGTGGGTGTTGAGCACAATATGCTATTTACCCCCAGTCAAGCCTCTGTGCCTTATTAGAAAAGACTTCACTGTCGGGGAGCCTGCCCACGGATCCCGCTTCCCTCCTCCCTCTCAAATCCGTCTTTCTCTTTCCATCCCTCCTCATCCCAATCTCTGCCTCCCTCCTCCCTCCTGTTTCCCCCATTCCCCTCCTTTTCTCCATCCCCACCTCTACCAGTGTGGCCAAGGCCCTGTGTGTGAAGACCGTGGGGGCTCAGGCCCTGAAGCTATTTCAGGAACACCCCATCTTCTCTGAAGTCATCTCGGACCAGGAGGCTGTGGCCGCCATTGAGAAGTTCGTGGGTATGTGCTGCATCCTTTCAAGACCTGATCTGCTAGCTCAGGAACTAACTGGCTATCCACATGGCGTCCTAAAAGATCCCATTCCCTGCAAATTTTCCTGACAGTCCTAGCTCCCACCCCAATCTCCCACTCCTTCCTAGAACTTCCCACTCGTGAAAGGTAATACAGTGCAGTTGTAGAAGTGGAAAGGCCAAAGCCACAAGTGAAGAAGTAAGTTTGATAACCATGACAGCAGGGAATAGCAATTAAATATTTAAAAATGCGAACTTTGAGCTTCCTGGTAGCCCAGGTGAAAAGGGAAAGTATGGGCCTCAGGCCCGGCTTCAGAAATGGGTAAATAGACTGGTTTCCTTGTGGGTTCAGTCTAGGTCAGGGATGACACATGTATATGTGTGCAAGCACACACACACACACACACACACACACGGTAAGCACTCACACTGCCACTTAATCTGTATTAGCACTCAGTGTGCTCATCAACCATGGCAGTCTTGCTCAGATGATGACTCAAGCCTTCTCAACATAGAGCTCAGGCAGTTATAATCATTTTATCAGTGCCCGAACTCATAATGAAACCTAGTCGTGATCGGGACTTGGAAGGTCAAGCTGGGGCGGTGAGGGGAGGTTTGGCCTGGGACCGGAGTCTGTGGCCAGGTCTGAGAGCCCAGCAGCTCACACCCTCAGGCTTTCCCTATGACCCAATAGCACCCCTGCACCCTGCCCCCCGGTCCCACCCTCCTCACTCCCTCCTCCACAGATGACGAGAAGATCCTGGTGGAGCCCGCCTGTGGGGCAGCCCTGGCTGCTGTGTACAGCCGCGTGATTCAGAAGCTGCAAGGAGAAGGCAAGCTCCGGGCCCCACTGTCCTCCATCGTGGTCATTGTCTGTGGCGGCAGCAACATCAGTCTGGGCCAGCTGCAGGCCCTCAAGGAACAGCTAGGCATGAAGAATGGGCTGCCCAAGTGAGGGACCATCCCCACCCGTCTGCCTCCCCTCCCCGGGGGAACCCCTGGAGGAGCTGGAGTTTTATCCAGCACCTCGCTGTAAATATTCTTGTGTCTGCCTGGGAGCCTCGGCCCGGGCCAGCCGGTTCGCTTCTCAGTCCCACGAGCCCGCTGTGCCGAGGGGCCGCCCGAACCTCTCTGGCCACAGCGCAGTGGTTCTGAGACTGTCCCTAGCCACCGTGGCTCGGTGACAGCGGCCCATGTATCCTATACCAGGTCCCCAGCGTGGTGGGGGCGGGCAGGAGGGTAGAGATCGTAGCAGCACGAGCCTCCTCCCCGGAAGGCATAGAGGGCTATAATCCAGGACTGAGAACCGTCTGTCCTATCCCCCAGGAAGCCCAGCCTGGCCCCACCCCCCAGGCATTTTTCTAATTGCAGCTTTTTCATTGAAAAAGAAAAAAATGTATTTATGAAATGAAGATCCTTTAAGTTTCTCCTTCATCACTGTCTGCCTCCCTCCCTCCTCTCCCCTCATCTGCCTGCCTGTAGCCCTGCCCCCTAACCCCTGCCCCCTGGAACCTTGGCGCCCCATGGCTGTGGGGGCCAGGACCCTGCTCCCAACTGGGCATGCATGAAGGGAGGCAGAAAGCAGGAAGGGAGGAAGGTGAGCAAGAGCTGGTGCAAGGGCAGCCTCCGTTGGAGCCAGAACCCACCCCCAAACCAAGAGGCAGGTGAGGCTGGCCTCCTTCTGACAAGAAGTCCTTCCTGCTATCAGAATGACTCAATCATAGAACCAATGGGAGCAGAGCAGTGAGCCCCCCGTCTCCGGGGGTGTGTAAACTGACACCGGACACCCATCTCAGGGATTCAGAAGGAGCGGACTTGAGATGAATGCCTTGCAAAGCCTCTCAGATGTGAAACCCTCTTCCCAGGTGAAACCCTCTTCCCAGGAGAGCGCTGCTGATGCCGGCACAGGGAAACCGGGAAGAGGGCCTGCCGGGGGCTCCTCAAGGTCTGGGAAGGGGCGCCACCACACCACCCCCAGCAGCCCCAGGCAATTCACTGAGTCCCCAAGTTCAGAGTGCAGCTTGAGATCCCCTCCAGTCCCTCAGGACACGATGCAGATCCACACGGGTCTGCAGAGCTCCTACTACCAGCAGGGACTGGGAGATTCAGGGGAGAGTGTAAAACCCACCCCAAACCCACCCCGGACACAGGCTCATCCACTGACTTCCAGCCAGGAGGGACAGAAACATATGTTATAGGTGATGGGACATCAAGGGTGGGCAGGCAGAGACAGCAAACCATCGGTCCCTTGGTCCCACATTTCTTCCTGGGGGACAGAGTGGTGCTCAGTTCAAGAAAGCCTGTGCAGAACAGGGTTGCTTCCAGCCTCGGCTGTCCCACTTGAGTCAGCACAAACCCCCCAAAGAGGCAAGGCCTACACCTCTGTCCACTAGAAGAGCTGAGGCGTGGAGGGCTGGGGTCAACCAGCTGGCTAAAATCAGATGGGGAGAGACTCTGTTTCGTGTCAGCCTGTATCCCACAGTGGAACTTGGAAAAGTCTTGTTGGTTAGCAAGGCCCTGGGATAGTACCCAGAACAAAGTAGGTGCTCAAGAACATCTGAATGGATGGACGGATGGATGGATGGACGGATAGATATAGATAAATGAATAAGTAGATGGGTAGACGGATGACAGATGAATAGGTGAGTAGACGGAAAATGGATGGATCTATGGATGAAGGATGGATGGATGGATAACAGATGCGTAGACGGATGGATAAGTGGATGGATGGATGGCTAGGTAGATGGACTGATGGTGGGATGGATGGATGGACAGGTAGGTGAATGGACGGGTGGCTGGGTGGCTGTGTGGATGGATGGACAGATGAGTAGATGGATGAACGAATGGGAGACCGCAGGTGCACAATGGGTAGGCAGGTCAGCAGACGAATAAACGGACAGATGAACAGACAGAAAAATGGACAGGAGGATGCATGGGTGGACGGTGTAGAACCCAAACCAAGGAGGACAAAGGGCACCAGCCCAGCCTCCCCCACTATCTAAAAAAGCACAGCACACGGGCCACGGCCTCTCATTTAATGGCAGCACAGTCTGCAATTCGGTTCCTATAGCAGGGGAGCTGTGGGCACTGCCCTGAGGCCAGGGGCGGGCCCAAGCTGGGGGCAGAGGGCACAAGGCTGCAGGAGAGAGGCTGACACTCTTCTCTGCCCTGAAGGCCCCTCCAGCCTCAAGTCACCAGAAACTTTGGTTTTGTTTGTTTTCAAGTTTCTGTCCTCAGGGAAGCTGTCCAGAAGGGGAAACAAAGGGGCTGTTTCCCGAGCGAGCAGAGCAGCTGGGGCTGGGAGATGGAAGGACCGATGCCAACCAGAGGCAATGCCCAGGTCTTGGGCCAAAACCCCACAAGTCCCAGAGCTACTGGCAGGAATGACATTGGGAGGCGGGAACTGGAAAGGTCCCCTCCTGCTCCACCAGAGGCCCCAAACCCCATCTGAGGACCCCTCCCAAGCCCTCAAGAGGAGGCAGCATGAGGACAGGGCTCCAGCATAGGAGAAAGAGAGAAGGAAACAGAGGAAAGAGAGAGAGAGATGCAGAGAGGTGGGGGACAGGGGAGGCACTCCCTCACTGAAGGGGAGCGAACGAGTCAGTGCTGGGGCCTCATCAGGCCCCGCATCCTAACCAGGAGATGATCCGGAGACCAGGGAACCTGGCAGACCCAGGCCCCCCAATCTGGGCACAGCAGGGGACGATGGCCACGGAGGGGGTGGGCAGGAGGTCAGGGTGGCGGCCGGTGGGTGGCCCCAGTGGCTGTCAGCAGGGCAGAGAAGGAGACTCAGTCCCACCAGACCTCGATGGGCGAGAACTTCCAGAGGTCAGGCTGGCCCATGTGCAGCAGGCCGCTGAAGGGCGAGGAGCTCCACTGGAATGGCGGCAGCTGGTCCCACGTAGGCCCACTGACTGCGACGATGTGAAAGGCCCTGGCCAGTGCCATGCTGGTCATCTGGAGGCCAGGGCAGAGGTCACTGAGCACCAGCCTGGGCTGGGCTCTGAGCTGCCCCAATCCAGAGGGCCCTGACCCCAGCCCTAACTTGGCCCCCACCCGCAGCCCCATGCCAGCCCTGCCCCCCGGTCCGCCATCTACTCTGACCCCCGCCACCCCGTGCCCCGCAGCGATGACACCATCCCAGCCCACCCCCTGCCACCAGGCCCGGGGTGGGGCAGCACCTTTACGTCTATGCCCCCATGGGAGCGCTGGTGCAGGGCCTGGAAAGGGTAGGAGCCGTTGGCGGGGTTCAGGTCAGAGCGGGCCGAGATGGCGTTCTCTGCGTTGGCCTGAGGGTTGCAGGCTTTGCACAGTGACAGGGGGTCATGCAGGAAGTCATTGTACCTGGATGTGGGAAGGGAGGAGGCATCAGGCGTGCTGGGAAGGGGAGGCCAAGCTCCCACTGGTGGCAACCCCGGAAACAAGCCACCTGCATTCACGTGCCCAGCTTCCCTCACTCTTCACCTCATCATTCCACGCCTGTCCTCACATCCGCCCCAGAGACCTTCTGGGGCCCCCAACCCCGATCTGGGCTAGATACCCCATCCTGCCCCTCACAGCAGTGCTGGGGGCTCTGCCCGTTCCACCCTCCGTGCCCACATCCCCGCGAGGGCTTGACGGATCTCACATCTCCCACAGTGGGGACTCCCTGCTTTGGGCCGTTCCTCTGGCTCCAAGCATGGTGCCCAGCACCAGGGGGCCACTCAGCACCTGTAATGTGTGCTTACGGCTGGCCGCCGCCCTGTGACCCCCGGGCTCGTAGTGAGGCTTACACACGGGGGCCAGTGAAGCGTGCGTAAAGCTCTATGGGACTCGTGGCACACACTCCCCCACGCACCTCATGAGCCGGAGCATGGAGTCCAGGTCGTGCACCAGCGACTGGTTCCGTCGGAAGATCCGGGCTCGGGGGCTCCCATCATAGGAGAACCAGTCCCCGTACTGGGCTACCAGGGCCTGCATCCCGCTGGCGTTGAACACACTCTCAAAATACCTATAGGGGGAAAAGGATGGTCACTCACTGCCCCTGCCCATGCTGGCTGTGCCCGGGAAGATGGAGGGGTGGTCACACCAGAACAAGATCACTAACAACCATGACAGGACAGTGACAGTCATGTCTTCTGTGTGTGCTGGGAGGTGGCTCGCTGGGGTGACCAAGCTTAGGCTCTGTGGTCCAAGAGACATGGTTCAGATGCTGACTTCACCACTGAACAGCTGGGGAATGCGCCTTGGGAAAGTTAGGCATTTGCTAGAGGCCTCAGTTTCCTCGTCTGTGAAATGGGAATGGGGGTCATGGCGACCATGCACTGGTTGTAAGGAGCAAATCTCTCATTGGTAGGGCACAGCGAGTGTCCGGAGGTGACGGCCACGCAGCCTGGTTACAGCAGACCCGATGGGGGAGCCACAGGGGGACGGCACCTGAGCCCGGCCACCCCCGACCCTCCGTGGGCGCAGACCTAAGTCCCACTACTCTCCGCCAAAGAAAGGCCAAGGTGGTTTCTTCGCTCTGTGGGCGCAGGGAAGAACCCCTGACCAGCATGGAGAACTGAGTAGGGGTGAGGCAGCTACGGGGCAGGGGTGGGGACATACGGTAGGTTGTAGCTGGCCCAGTAGGTCTTCTGGTAGAGTTCTGAGGTCTTATCGGCCACCACCACCATGCCCCTGGGACCAAGAAGAGAGATGGAGCAAGACTGGTGAGAAAAGCGGCACCTGTGGGCACTGCCCTGCTCAAGAACCCCCAGCGGCTCCCCATTGCCCAGAGGAAGATTAGGTCCTGGATCTTCTACCCCAGCCCGAGGCTGCCTCCCCCTCCCACTTGGCCTTCCTTAAGATGTTCACCTTCCCACACACATTCCGGCGTGCATCCAGACCTCCGCCTAGGCAGCCGCGGAACCCCCTGCTTTCCTTCCCAGGCTACTCACGGGATCTGCTCCAGGATGGTGAGGACCCTGTTGCCGGGGCTGGGCCCGCCGGGGACAAATGCCTTGTAGTCCACAATCATCCACTGGTTGTTGTACCTGCCACGCCAAAGGAAGGAGGAATGAACACACCTTGGGACCACCGCCCCAGCCTCCCTGCAGCCCCAGTGCTCCGCACCACCAGCAATCAAGAGAAAGAAGTGGCACTGGGGGGGAGGGTGTCCTGACATCTGTCACCCTGACACTGCCGCTTGACCAGGTGTCCTCGGCTCCCATCATGCTGTCTGTCTGCTCCAGAGAAGGCTAGTGTTTATAGGAATACAGGTCAATTCTTCAGCCCGACGTTGTAAGTCCCTGCACTATCTAGTTCCAATGTCTCCGGCTCAGAGGGCCCCCGCTGACCCATGCCCACTTGCTCACACAGCTCTCCCACCTCCAGGGCCCTCAAATCCCAAGTTCACTTCCTGGCTTCCCTCTGAGGGCCTTTCCCTAGATGGAAAAGCCTGCAGGGGAGAGGCGAAGCCCCCATTTCCCTAAGTATAAAACAAGGGAGAAGACTTTAAGACACCTTCTACCTCCAGCAGGAACCCTGAGAGGGCTCTGCAGAGGGTATGGGGGGTGTGTGGCCCCGGTGCCACGTCCCTTGGGCTCTGTCAGTAGGGAAGGTGGTCCATTTCTCAGTGCCGGGAGCCTACTCACGTGCCACTGTTGAACCTTTTGAAGATGTCTGCCCAGGCGTCCCCGTCCAAGGCCAAGCGGTTGGCCGCCACATTACGCAACCACTCCAGCACACAGTCCTTGGGCTGCACGTACTTCCAGAGGGCCGGGTTCCTGTTGCCGATGGTGGTCTCCAGTGTCACCTGTGGGAGGGCCGAGGGGGTGCTGCACGGAAGGGCCCCCTCACTTAGGATGAGGGTATGCTGTCACCAAGTGGCAGTGCTGATCAGTCAGGGTCCGTACATTGATTACAGCTTTTTGAAACCTCACATGCTGCTTTGGGTGCACATTCCTCACCGGTTCCCTGGCTGAGCGCCGAGGGAAATTCACAATCATGCATCCAGCTTTGCCCTGGGAAAGAGCCCCTGGGAGAGTCAATGGCGCTGCTCCTATGGACCTGGTCCCCCACCCGAGTCAATCAACTCTTTCCCCAGAGAGACAGCGTCCCATTTCTACCCCTTCCTTGCAGTTGTGCGGAGAAAATCAGGTGACTCAAGGCTGTTTGCCTGGTAGACCATCACAGTCTCACCGACCTCTTCCAGCCCTCCTGGGAAAAACACAGCATGGCTACTAATGCTCCTTTTTACTGAAAGGTAAACTGAGGCCTGAAGACGCTAAGAGACGTGCCAAATGTCACAGCTGGTCAGTGGACAGGCCAAGATTCCATCAGCAAACTTGCAGCTCTTAAATCAATGTCCTCTCCTCTACAGCAGGGCATTAGCACGCTTCCTCCTCTCTTATGCAAAGCCCCCAAACCAGCTAAAAGATAGCAAGAGCCATAAATGTGATGTTTAAAGGAAGAATCTGGAAAGCAAGCCTCTTGACAGCAATACCCAGGTGAGAACACTTAATTCCATTCCTTTCGGCCTATACCTCCCTTGACCCTCAACCGGCCACTCTCCCTCCAGAGCCACTGCCGGGATTCAGATCAGTGTGGCCCAGAAAGCCCTGGAAGGCAGTTTCCCCTCCCAGGATGGGGGAGTTCTGAACCTGGGGCTGTACTCCGGGAGTCTGCAGACTTAGAGGGGAAAACACGACCTCTTCCTTCCCACCACTGCCAAACCGCATTCAGCATCTCCTTGCACCGTAAGCACAGGTGACCCGCCACCGTGACGTGAGTGGTACCTGAGACTGTCACCAACAGAAATCAGATGTGTTCCCACCATACGACAGGGTTGCACCCATCTCAAAATATCACTTATGCGCCCCATTCCTTGGAAATTAAGGTAGTTAGCACATCCGCTCCGAGAGCTTGTGATTTAGTAAGTTCACAAAGAAGCGCGTATATAATGTTAAGAGGTTATTTATGTAATATTTCGCCAAACACCTTTTAATATCACTGGTTTCCTTTATGATCCGATATATTTTGGTGTCTGCATCTGAGAATGTTATTCTGAGAAGGGGTTCACAGCATCCCAGATTCTGTCAAAGGGGTCTGTGGCTTAGCCACCCTTAAAGACCCCGGTGGGAGGTACATTTCCTGCCAGGACCCCTCCCACCAGGTCACTGGGTGAGACCTTCTCAGCTGTTCTTCCCCAGACGGTCCCCTCCTTGCCCCAGCCAGACCGTAGCGAGGGGATCCCCTCAGCTACCACTTGGCCCTCTCACGCCTCCTTCCCCATTTCAGGGGACTAAGCCCCCCACTGCTCTCAGAAGGCAGCAAGAAAAGGAAAGAGCCCCTTGTCGCAGAACTGCAGGGAAACCAGCACCTTCTGCTTGGAGGGTGTTTTTAGGGCAATGTTTTCCCCTCCTCCGCATGTTGCAATCTCAGGGCTCAATGCCCCGGCGAGGGGTGCCAGGAACAGATTTCTAAACGAGCCTGGACCCCAGCCAGGAAAACCGATAAAAACAACACATTGTAAACAGCATTTATTCAGAAAACCTGGCCGGGTTAGAGGGAGTTTGAGGAAGGCAGGAGGGGAGGCAGGATGAGAAACAGCAAGGGCACGGTGGAGGGAGGGATGGCTTATGCTAAAGACCGCCAAACAAAACAGGGTCATTGAGGTCAAGGTCAAAGATTTTGCAAAAGGGAAATTAAGTGCAGCGAAGGCTGAGGAGCCGGCTCAGAATGCAGGGTCCAGGGAGAATGCCAGATCTGGCAGCCCTGACCAATAGGGACTGAGAATCCATTGGTAAGAATCAACCCGCCACTCCCCAGTGGTCCAAGCACCAGAGCAGAAGAGGCCCAGCGTGGGATGGTGGCGGGGGCGGGCACTGCATCTACCCACCTGCCCCGAGCTGCCCGGTGCCCCAAAACCCCTGGGAGAGAAAGGTCACATGGGAGGGACACTCACCAGCCCGCTGCCCATGATGTAGAAGTCGTCACAGGAGAAGAGTGTGCCAGGGTAGGACGAGAAGACCACCTTGTTGCCCGGAGCCAGGGGAGAGTTCTCTGCGGGGGGGCGGCGGGGTGGGGGAGGAGAGTGAGCCCAGCAGGGGATGGGGGTACAGGTCAGACAAACCCATCTGGGGATCCCCGCACCCCAACTGAAGAGCCAGAGACTCCAGGTAGGAGAGCAGCTGGTCTTGGGGGAGCCTCCATCCGTTCTGATATTTTAGCAAACCAGGCCATGAGCCGCTGGTGGGAAAGGGGACTGGGGAATGACAGCTTCCTGGGGCTTCCTTCCGGGGTGATGAAGGTATCCAGGAACAAGATGCGGGTGATGGGGACACACACTGCGGATATTCTAAATGCCACTGAATTGTTCGCTTTACGCCATGTGAATTTCACCTCAATTAAATTATTATTTTTTTACTACCAGAAATTTTTTTAAAAAGTAATTCAGGTTTTTGTTTGTTTTTCTCTTCTAGAATAGGCATAACTACCTAATGGGAAAAAAACTAGAAGAGTCAATACCTGAAGAATAACTACAAAGGGGCACAGGGAACTGCCTGGAGGGATGGAAATGCTCTCTGTCTTTACTGAGTCGAGGTCACAGGACTGCATGTGTTTGTCCAGACCTCCCAATATATACATCCTAAAGGTGTGTGTAAACCAGCCATCAGTAAAGTTAATACGGACCCGGAGGGTGGAGCTCAGCCCAGGATGTCATGTATCACCTATCAGAATGAAAAAAACTGAAATGAACATAACACCCAGTGCTGGCAAGTTTGGGGTAAAGCTGACATGCTCATAGACTTGTGGACAAGTGTAAACTGGACCAGCCACTTTGGAGGGCAATTTGGCTGTATGTATCCAGAGACTAAAATGTTTAATTATACCCATCTTTTTTTTTTTTTTTTTTTTTAAAGTAGGCTCCACACCCAGCAAGGAGCCCAATGCTGGGCTTCAATTCACAACCCCAAGATCAAGGCCTGGGCTGAAATCAAGAGTTGGACGCTTAACCAGCTGAGCCACCCAGGCACCACTAATTATCCCCATCTTCATATTTTTTTCTTTTAAGATTTTATTTGAGAGAGAGAGCAAGTGGGGGAAGGAGCAGAGGGAGAGGGACAAGCAGACGCTATTCTCAGCACAGAGCCTGACATGGGGCTCCGTCTCACAACGCTGAGGTCACAACTTGAGCCGAAATCAAGAATTGGATGCTTAAGCGACTGAGCCCCCCAGGTACCCCTACTTATGTCCATCTTTTAACCTAGGGTTTCCACTTGGGGGCCCACTTGTCTTGCCACAGCCCCGACCGAAAACACCAAACACCCGGACATGGCCCAAATCCTCAATCGAGAACTAGTTAAAGTTTAGTATCAGCGGTTAGAAGGTGGACTGAACATGGCAATATCCAAAATTCTCCAAGGCCAGCTGTTGAGCAAAGAGAGCAAGCTGCAAACCATCCATATGGTACGGTCTTATTTATGTTTTAAAAAAAAAATCCAGAAAGCAAACTGCTTAGGGCAGCAAAACTGCTGTATGGAACCCTACAAGTAGATATCCATCATTGTGCGTTTACCAAAATCCGTACAACCATACTATTCAGAGCGAACCTGAATGTCAACTGTGATTTCTACTGAGAGTGACGTACTGACATTGATAGATAATTATAACAAGCGTACCACGCCAATGCAACACATTTATAACAGGAGAAAGGAGCAGGGAGGTATACGGGAACTCTCTGTATCACCTACTTGATTTATCTATAAACCTCTAGCTTTTCTAACAAATAAAGCCTATTAACTAAAAAAAAAAAAAAAAAAAAGGTTCATATATACACAATAGAAGTGCATTCTAAACATCCAAAGTCTAGATAGATCCAAACCAAAGTGGCAGCAAGTATACCCTTAGGAAGGGTCTAGAATTTGGAAGAAGTGTATCACAAGAGATATATTTCTTCATCTGCATTGCTGGAACTTGCATCAGCAAGAATGTATTCACATATTACTAGCATAATAAAAATCAACGAAAACAAATGGGAAAATAAGGAACATTTCATTTAGAAGAAAAACAGAACCAGATATTCACAGAAATTATCTCCTGTGAGTTACGGGGTGTTCAAGTGATTCTGATTGTATATGAATGTTTTAGTGTATTTTCCAATTTCCTATACCCTATGTGTATGACTTATGTAGCTTTTCGTTTCTTTGTTTAATTAATCTCTACTCCCAACACGGGGCTCAAACTCAAAACCCCGAGATCCAAGAGTTGCGTGCTCTGCGGACTGAGCCAGCCAGGCGCCCCCTCACATAGGTTCTTGTCGGAAGAGACTACAATGTTCATGGATCTAGAGCAATGAACTGGACAGATCTGTGGCTACAAACAACAACACGAATAAAGTTCACAGCCACTGCGCTAGACAACAGAAGTCAGACACAAGCGAGCCCGTGCACGTAACATGCAAAGTCAGGCACGCCGCATCTACGCTGTAAGAAGGCAGATGGAGATTATGCTGGGGTGGGGATACGTGCCTGGAAAGGGCTGGGAGAGCAGCTGCAGGGGGGCTGGGAACGTTCTGTTTCTCGGTCTGGGTGCACACACAGGCAGCAACACTTGGAGCCGTACTCGTGTGACGTGCACGCTTCTCTGTGTACGTGTCAACGCAGAAATCTACTTAAGTTAATGGACATGAGGTTGTTTCCCAACCATTACTGTAGTTGACACCCTTGTACACCATCGTTGTGCAGAAGGCAAAATGGCTCCCTAGGGACAGATCTGAGCCAAGAACTGCTAGACCGCGGGAGTGACAGGTTTTGAATTTTATCAGATACCGGCGAGGTTCTTCTCCAAGTGACAGCGCTAACCGGTACTGCCATCATTAGCAGAGGGACTCGCCACCTCCTGGCAACATTGGATTTAATTTTAAGTTTCACCAAGAAGGAGGTACTTTAAACATCTGGCAGTGGCTACCTCTGGGGTGGACATTGGGGCCCGGGATTGCAGGAGATCGCCACGCTGGGGTACTCGGACCTTAGCTGCGAAGTTTTCACATTTGACAGGAAGGGTGTATTCATGTCTTCATGCATTGTAGCTGAGCATTTGCCCTGAGTGTCTGCTGCAAGTCTTCCCAAGCTTGCGTCCCTACTGTCTGCCATGGGACCCTGTGACTCCTCACATCAGATGCTGGGCTCTGTTTTCCCCTCCTCTCAAATCAGAGCTGGCCACTTGCCTTGCTTTGAGCAGCAGGGGGTTGTGCCCATTTCAATCAGCCTTTAAGAGGTCTTCCACACTGCCCCGCTCAGATGTCACCTGAATAAGCCTGAGCTCACCCAGCTGCCCCCGCACCCAGCGGAGAGCCACCCCCAGACATGCGGAGGAGGCCAGCCTCAGTCGCCGACAGCAGAACCATCAGTCACTCAGCCAAGATCAGCCGGGCCTAGCCCAGCATAACAAAACCATCCGGCTGACCCACAGACACGTTGATCAAAAATTAATGATTGTTTTAAGCTTTTGTTGTTTTAAATTTGGGGTGACTTGCTACACAACAGCAGGTAACTGATACGCCTCATGAAAATGAACTAAAAAGAAACCAAGATGTCAACAATAAGGCGGACGCCTAGAATGGTTCCACAGTGTGCACAGGGCCAAGGCCCACAGCTCCCAGCAACCCCCACCCCCTGCACTGTGTGCCCCGCACGCACGCTCACACACACGGACATACCCACGTCCACCCACCTAGGGGGTCTTCCCGGAACTGGAACCAGTACTTCTTGATGATGCGCAGCATGTTCTGGTAGGAGCTCCAGGTGTTGTGGGCGATCAGGAGGTCCGTCTGGCCGGGCAGCAGCTTGATGAGGGCAGAGCAAGAGCCAGAGCCCATAACGTGCTTGGTCTTGGTCTTATTCAGGGCGGGCTCCAAGTCTCCCAGGTCCCCTGCGAGCTGCAACAAGCTGAGGAGGGCAGGATGCTAGAATGTTACCATGCCGGCCTGCCGGCAGCCTGTTTCTATACCCCCTTCACAGAGGAGGAAGCTGAGGCTCTGGAAGGCTAGGTGAGCGGTCCAAGGCTGGGCCAGAAGGAGGCAGAACCCATACGGGAGCCCAGGTCTGTCTGAGAATAAGGTGCATGGCCCTCTCCCCTACCCTGTCCGCTCCGGGAGTGGCACTTACAGGAACCCCAAGGGTTTGATGGTAAACCTCCCAGTTGGAAAGGTCATACGGCCTTCATAGCTGTCCTCGAGGCCTTTCAGCTGCAGGAGGGTCAGCCGCACCTAGGGGGAGGGGCACAGGCGGGGTGAGGCCTCTCCCCCTAGGGCTCACGCCTTCTCTTACAATGTGAGGGGCCCCGGTGCATCCTCCAGGATCTAGACAGCCCTGACCCCCCTCACCCAGCCCTCCGTGCCAAGCACTCTCTTGCTATCGCTTAGCTAACTAGATGTTTCTGCCCTCTGCCAACCTAAATTACCTCCACTTAAGAGCCCAGCTGAAAGCCCCCTCCTCCAAAAAACCTCCCAGCCGACCGTGACCCACTGTCAACTGTTCCTTATTCTGAGCTCAGCTCCTGGCTGCTCTGCCACTCCGGGCATATGTCTCACTAGCTGACTTGTCTCCATTGTCATCGTCACTATTCTCTAGTTAGGGAGATTGTCACAGGGTCCCCGAGCGGCCGTGGTTGGCTCTGGATACACACCAGACACTTTGTTAGCATCTGTAACAGGGATGGACGGACGGACAAAAGGGTAAGATACATGGACAGACAGTCACACAGCACTGAGAGATGGATGCGTGGCTGCTAAGTTAGGTAGAACGGAGGCAAGGACAGAGAAGCAATCGTCCAGGTGGAGGGCAGGGTGGACAGAATGACAGCTGTCCAGTCGGGTGCAGAGCCTGGATGTGCGGACAGGACAAGACAGATCCATTCCTTTATCTATAAATATTCAACCAATCTTTACATGTAAAGCACCTACTATGTGCTGGCCCTCGCGCTAGGCGCCTCAGATCCTGTGGTGAACAAAGCAGTACTGATCCCTGCCTTGTCCTCACAGGGCTCGGGTCTCGCTGAAGACAAGACTCTGAGTCCCTCACTACAGCGCCACAGGTAAGTGGGGACGGAGGTTGTGGGGGAGGACGTGCTCTGGGCAGAAGGGGCAGCACAGCCCCGAGGCAAGAGGAAACACATCTTGTTCAAGGAACCAGGAGGTCAGGGAGGCTGGACCACAGAGCAGGAGGTCAGCAGGAGATGAGCCTAGGGATGGAGAGGGCGCAAAAGGGGCGCAGGCATCATCCCCAGGTAACCAGACGGCCCCCGGTGGGGAGAGCGAGTGGCTGTGGTGGAGCTACAGATGGACAGACTGACACCTGGAGGTGCTCTGATCGCCAGGAGGTAGGTGGGGAATGAAGGAGACAAGGTGGGTATCAGACAGACAACTGGGCAAGTGAATGGGAAGAAGTGTAGGCAGGGAGTGGACAGACAGGTAGATGGTGGGCGGGAAGCTGGACGGCAACCAAAGGGGGTATGTCAATGGCTGGGGCGGTGGCTGGTGAGAGATCAGAGCTGGCCTACGATGGGCAGAGGGTGGCAGATGGGTGAGAGGAAGAGAGAGGAAGATGGATAAGCCTGTGGGTGGTGTGTGTGCTGACAGACGAGCCCCGTGGATGGCTGGGTGTGAAGGAAGGGTGGACAGGGAGGGAGGGGGGATGAATGGAAGACTGATGGTTGGATGGGTGGGTGGGTGGGTGGGAGGGAGAGAGGGAAGGATGGAGGGAACGGAAGACAGAATGGACAGATGGATGGATGGTTGTGAGGGAGGGACAGAGGGAGAAAGAAGAAGGAAGGGAGGGAAGACTGGATGTATGGACAGACAAATGGAGGGAGGACTGATGGATAGATGGCTAGATGGCTGGAGGGAGGGGAAAGGAGGGAGGGGGAAAGGGCTGGTGAAGAGGGGCACGAGACAGGCAGCCGGCCAGCCGGGCCAGTAGCAGCCACAGCCGCGGCAGGTGCCGAGAGCAGACCCCCGGCGCGTGGAGGCCGCACCCACCTGATGCCAGTAAGCGGACCCCCGGTTCAGCTCCATCTCCTCCTGCATCCACTCCAGGTTAGTCTCCAGGAAGCTCTTGAGCCGCTCGCAGTAACCAACTTCGTACTCGAAGGGGCCACAGTAATTCACCACCGTGTTCATCCAGTGCATATAGATGAGCTGTGGGGCAGGCAAGGTGGGCGAGGGCAGGTACAGGGGGGCCGGGCTGCCAGCCTTGCCAAGGACCCCGCTGATTCCCCACTCGGGCTCAGACTCCTCAACCTCAGCCAGGCCTCTGAGAACCACAGTGCCCTGGTGAGGCCTTTGCTCACGCGGGTTCTCTTCCCCCCGGGGCCCCTCTCAACCATCCCACTCTTGTCCCATCAGGGCCCAAAGCTTCTGGATGTCCCCCTCTCTTGAGAGACTTTAGTATTCCAAGTCTGTTCTAGACAAGGGCTCCTCGGCTACCGGAGACCCCCAAGCTACAGATGTATTTGGTCAGTCAACGAAGTACGACTTTCGCACCCCTACCACGTCCTGTCCTAAGCCCCGAGGACACGGCAGGGAACTCACAATGGACACGTGTGCAAGTGAATGCCAGACTGGTTCACTCTCAAGAGGCCTGATGTCACATGAACAAGCCTCAAGCTCTCAAGAGGCCTGATGTCACGTGAACAAGCCTGGGCTGGCCTGCTGGCAGGTTCAAGACCATGTCGGCCCCGTCTCCCCCATCACTCCCGTCACCCCGGCTGATAGAGAGCCAACCCCCAGACGCATGAAGGAGACCATTCTAAGCCACTCAGCTGCCCCCCCGCCCCGAACCGCCAGCTGACCGCAGAAGCACGGGTGAGCCCAGCTGAGGTCAGCCAGGCCTAGCCCGGAATCCCAAATCCACCCAGCTGGCATTCCAGCAGGGGGAGGGACGTCCCCTATATTGTGGCACTACAGGGAAGGGGTCCATGCCCGGAGTTCACAGGAATGGCACTCTGTATGAACAGACCCATGCCAACCTCACGGCAACTCTGGAAGGAAAGTGCTATCCCCACCATCCCCGCTTTATAGCTGAAGACATCGAGGCACAGGCAGGTGACTAACTTACCCAAGGTCCTCCAGACAATGAATCAGAGTCAAGATCTGAACCCTGGAAATGTGCGGATTTGTAATTTCCCAAAGCACAGACCTCACGGGGCCAAGGCTGGCGGGTTAACTTCCAGCCACACCCCTCACCACACTGGAAATATTCCCAAGACACACAGGCCAGTGAGGGGATGGTGGCAGCGCCCGGTACCCCAAGACTGATCGCTTAGGGACCCCTCTGCTCCACTGCCAACTCCCTGAAACACATCCAAATTCTCCTCTGCCCTCGAGGCCTCAAAGAGATGCCACCTCCTCCGTGCAGCTTTCCAGTACTTCCAGAAGCATTTCCCAAATGCCTGTCCTCTATCAGGCTCTGGCCCGAGTACAGGGGTCACAGCTGGGGACAGGAAACAATCACCACACACAAGAAGCTCCCAGGCCAGTGGGGCTGGGCGGGGGGGGGGGTGGTGGTGGTGAGCGGTAGCGGGTGGCTGAGCAAAATGCCTAGAAACAGAGACTCTGGTCAGACAGAGCTGGGCTTGAATGCTGGCCCCTCCGCTCACTGGCTGTGTGACCCTGGGTAAGTAATTTCAGCTCTCTGGGCCTCACTGGGCTGGTCACGCCTCTCTCGGTAGGTCGGGGAGGCCAGTGTGAGGGCTGAGGGAGAGAACATGGGCCAGGCTCCTGGTACGTATGTCCAGGATTTATCACAGGAGAGCCCCTGGGGCCTTGCTTCAGTTCCTGGCAGGCTAGGGGCCCCTCAAGAGACAGACTCCTGCCTCATTCACTACACCCCAAGCAGCACCTGCCAGGCCCAGCGTCTGAGCAGCTCCCCAGACATGAAGGTCCCAAGTGGATACCCAGGTCCCTGCCGGCTGTCAGAATGAGAAGTGTGAGTTTCACCACAGGGTGTCCCCTGTGCGCAGTCATCTGTCACCTGCTCTTTCCCGCTCAGCAGCCAGCCTGTGGGAGGCGTCTGTATTGCCGAATCCTTCCCAAAGATCCATCACATGGTGCTCGGTGGCCCTAGGGCACGTGCAGGCTCAAGGCCACCACTGCCAAATGACCTTTCCAAGTGGTTGTCACACCTCTACCCACACACTGCCGGGGACTGGCTGTCACTGTGACCTCTCACCCACTTCTGATACGGGCCACCTTCTGAAATCGAGACTTGCACTTTTCTAAAGCCCCAGATGGAGTACAGCAGAATGGTATGTTGCCTGAGGATTCAGCACACGTGGTAAAACCAGTTTAACGAAAGTAAGAGTGGAAATAATCCAAGAGTCTGCCCACGGATGCATGGATAAATGAAATGTGGTCCGTCCATACGAGACAGTATTACTGGGCCACAAAAAAAAGGACTGACATAGTCCAGAATGGGGATGAAGCTGGAAAACTCGATGTTGAGGAAAAGAAGCCCGATACACAAGACCACCCACTCACATGAAATGTCAAGAATCAGCAAACCCGTGGAGACGGAAGGTAGGTTAATGGTTGCCAGGGGCTGGGGTGAGGGAGAGAGGGGAGGTATGGGTGTGGGGTTTCTTTCTAGGGCGGTGAGAACGTTCTGGAATTGGGTATTGGAGATGGTTGGGCAACCCTGTGAATACACTAAAAACCACTGAATTGTGCATTTTCAAATAGTGAGTTTTATGGCATGTGAATTATATCTCAATATAAATGAAAGAATGAACGGACATTTAGGGGGATGGTGCCTCTGGGGGCAGGGGTTGGGAAGGGGGGGCTCAGAGGGATGAGTAATATTGCACGTTTCAGTCTGTATGTTTGTTTCACTACTGGGCTTCATGATTTCATATGCATCAAACAGTGCCTAGCCTAAGTTTTTAGGGAATGCACGTGAGCTCTTATTGCCCAACGACATGGAGGGTGGGAACAGCCCCCCCACCCCGCCCCACCGCACACATCTCATCTCAGGACCCTTCCAAGCTTCTGGGGGTGCGCGCCAGGTGGGGTGGGAGGCGGGAGCCTCAGGCTCCCCCATCTGGCCCTTACCTCCTCAGACACGGCGGCCTCCACCACGCCCGCAGCGTAGGCCTGCAGGCTGTCATTGTAGCGGCCGTTCGTGCGCAGCTCCAGAAAGGCCCACCTAGACAGAGAGGGGAGCGGACACCAGTCAGCCCGGGGGGCACGCGCGCAGCCAGCCCTAGTCTGGGCACACGGCCATCTCCAGTGTTAAACCATAAAAGACGCAGTGAGGAACGGCCATTTACGTGAATGGCCGTCTGTCTGTCTTTGTGCACATGTCAGGGGAAATCTCTCAAAGGGGTGATGCTTTGTCAAAGGGCACAGGTATTTCTAACTTTATAAGCACTAACAAACAGCCGCCAGCCCAGAACTGTTCTAATCCACGTCCCAGCCCCCACCATCACACCAGTCAGGGTCAACCGAGGGCTTCCTCTGGGCCAGATGGCATTCTAGCCACTTCTTATCCACGGACTCACTCAATCCTCACGACAACCCCATGATTCTACCAGGCAGGCACTGCTGTTCCCCGAAGCACAGAAGAGGAGGAGATGAAGGCACAGGGCTTCACAACCGAGGAAGCCCACGCTGCTGCCCTCCTCCTGTCCAGGCCCTCTGCCGTGTGGCCTTGCGGTCCCTTCTACCCACGGCCAAGTCCTTCCCCGCCCCACCGATCTGGACTCGGTCATCCGGCTTGCTTTCCAATGGAAGGCAATGCCCGTGTGCCAGGTAGAACACTAGCCTTTGAGAAGCCTCCTTTGTTTCCGCTTGCCCTGCTATGCCTCTGCCACCTCCAGGAGAACACGCCCCGGCCAGCCCGCTGCTCTCAGGGACAAGAGAGAAACACGGAGCAGACCCATGGCATGAAGCAGAGCTGCCCTGGTGCCCCCCGGATCCTTCAATAACCCTTGGTTATTTGCGAAGCCAGCAGGTTTGGTGGGTGGTTCGTTCCAAGGCACTGGTGCCCGACATGAGCTGATACATTTGCCGAAGCTTACAGAGCTGGCAAAGGGCAGGGCCGGGGTTCAATTCCAGGCTCCTGCTCCCTCTGGGAAGCAGCACTTTCCAAACTCAGACGTGTAGCCGTGTCACCTGAAGACCTGATTCAGAAGCAGACTCGGATCGGGATCTGGGACAGGGCCCGAGACCCTGGATTTCTAACTAGCAGCCAGGTGAGGCCAACACTATCAGCCCACTCCCACGCTGGGCTGTGGGCTACCCCGCCACAACGTACCCGCTCCTGTCTGCCCACTCCCTTGCTTGAAATGATTCCTACCGATCTTTCTCATCTTTGCCAAGGCAACGGTGGAAAAACGCAAACGCAATCGTGTTGTTTTAATTATAATCCTTTAATTACTTCAATTACACTTGTTTTAATTTTTTAAATTTAATTAATTAATTAATTTTGAAAGTAGGCTCCAGACCCAGCGCGGACCTTGAACTCACAACCCTGAGATTAAGACCTGGGCTGAGATCAAGAGTCAGACTCTTGTCTGACTGAGCTACCCAGGCGCCCCTACACTTGCTTTTGAATTTTTATAGGTCATTTATAGTTCTTTGGTTCAAGTGCCTGAGTCACTTTTCTCCATTGTGTTTATCTTTTCTTATTGATTTGTGAAGTTCTCTATGTATACATTAGCCCTTTGCTTGTCACTAATATTGAAAATATGTTTGTGTTTTAATTGACTTAATTGATTTTTCTGCTTTTGCTTTTACCCTACAGAGGTTTTGGGGGGGTTTTGTGCGGCCAAGCCTATCCATCCTTTCCTTTATGTTTCCGGATTTCATTCTTGCTCCTAGGACACAAAACTATTCGCCAGGTGGCTTCTGTAACTAGGGACAAACATTTGTTAAGGCAATTTCCACGAAGAAAACCAGGGGCACCAAGAAGAGTCTCCAAACCAAAGCAGAGCCAGGATCTGCCAAGAGCTCCAGGGCGAGAACGGCTGTGGCCTGGGGAGGACTCTGGAGAGGAAAAGACGGTCAAAACACGCTCACCTGATACTTTCGTCAAGCAAGCCATTTTGAGAGCCTACCGGGTGCCAGACATGGAGGGCAGCGCGCGCCACAGTGAATGGCATTCAGGCCTGGCCTTCCCAAGGCTAATGCAGGGGTGACGGGTGGCTGAGGGGAGGGGCGCTGGCATGCAAGCAGGTAATGACATAGCAGGGCAACGGCTGTGATGAGAAAGAGGTACCATGTGCTGACAAGATGTCAGAGAAAACATTAAAAAAAGAAGAAAAAAGGATCAGAGAAGGATGAATGGTAGACTCAGGACAACACTGTGTATGAAAGCATTTTACGCAAGCACACGTGCATACCTGTGCTTACACATACCTATGCACATTTAGGCCTATTTATGCACAGAAAGTTCTGGAAGAAAGAGCTAACAGTGGTTATATATGGGAGGACTTATCTCATACATCCTGTCTCACTTTTCTAAACTGCTGGGATTTTTTTTTTTTTAACCACGAAAGGTTAATTATTTGTCTAACAATCACCACCCACCCCCGTATCTCCTTGTGCGCTGCCTTGTTCCAGAGGGCAACCGGGGGGGGGGGTTCCATTTAGATGGGTTTTAGTCACTTGGCCCGAGTCCTCAGAAAACCTAGATAGATGGGTTTCCCCCATCTTTCCAGAACACTTTGAGTGGGGGACGTTCCCATATAAGAGGTTTTGTTCAAGCCACCAGACTTTAGTGCCGGAGCCCGAGGCTGATCTCTGAGGATCCCTCTGTTGCCTCGGGCCAAAGCCTAATCAAATGATTCCTCGATACCTCACGCCCCCATCCCCACCCCCGCAACTCTGCAGGGTTCTCACCATCCCCACCACAGAGATGAGGCAGGCAAAGATAGGAACCTAGATCAGTCTGAGAGTAAACCTAAAACTCTGCTCTATACTATACTTCCTGGCCCTTCCAGCCTCGACCTCCCCATCTGTAAAACAGGGAGGCTCGAACTTGGGCAACGGCCTCTAGAGTCCCTCACTGCTGTGCCAACTGAAAACTTTGCAAAACTCCCCATCCCTGGTCAAAAGAAAACCACTGACAAGTGTTTCTAAAGTTAAATGTACCCATTAGACTGTTCTCTATGAAAGAACATGTCCTTTCTGCTCACTTGATTCTAAAATAGCTGATCTTTTAGGAGAGAAAATTTAACAGAGGTCAATAAATGCAGTTCTGTTTTGTTTTTAATGCACTCACTCAAAAAAAATAAGAAGCTGGCAGCACTGATCTCTTTCTCCAATCTTTTTTTTTTTTTTTTTTTTTTTCTGGAGAGTTTATGGGCCACACTGTGATTTTATGTCACGGGGGCCTAATGCCTGATGACTCCGCTAAAGAGGCCACATTTGAGGAAAACCAGACCACTGCTGTGTGCTGAGCAGGGCGTCACACACCTCCCCCAGTCCCCACACCCTGCTTCGAGGGACAGTGCACCGTGGTCACCCTCGCCTACCTTAATAATCTGTGGCTACCATTCCTCCTCACTCTTGATGGCATTATGTTCACCTTTTCTGACTTCCAAGAACAGACGGATGGTATCTACCAACTTTACTGGACTGGGCTGCTGCTCCTTAGCTGGTGGATTTAAGCGGGTTCCCTGCTTCTTAATAGGGTTATTCCTTCTTATTGGCACTCACTTCCTGCCCCAGCTCCACGGTGACTCATGATTTGTGCCAACCATCTGGCTGGGGAGTCAGGCAGGGCTGAAGGGGTCCAGCCTCCCCAGATCAAGGCTGGAACCAAACACACAGGCCCTGCCTCCTGGGGCACCTCTGATGGCCAAGCACCAAATCCTCAATGTCTCAGGCTTCATGGGGAGTGCTGGTCCAAGGTCAGATACAGCACAAACGAAATAGGACAGACCATGGGGGAAAAGAGGACATGGAATTTATCCTGACAATCCTAGGATCCCCCATGGCAAATTCTGCGGGACAGGAAGAGGAGAGATCCCAAATCCAGGTAAACAGAAGAGTCAAATCCCTGGCCTTCATCCTTTGAAAAATGAGACAGTCACCCACAGTTCAGAGGTTCTGCTGATCGGGGGCCAGGAAACCTCAGGTGTCTTTCTTTCGTCTTATCCCTAAGTTCTAAGAGGTCGATCTTAAGGGTCTCAGTTTCCCTGCTTCCAATATGAAAGCTTCTTTTTTTTTTCTTTAATATTTTATTTATTTGGGAGAGAGTGAGAGAGTGAGCATGAGCAGAGGGGAGGGCCAGAGGGAGACGCAGACTCCCCACTGAGCAGGGAGCCCGATATGACACTTGATCCCAGGACTCTGGGATCAAGACCTCAGCTGAAGGCAGACGCTTAACCCACTGAGCCACCCCAAAATAGGGGTTTCTAATACAGTTCTCTCTACAGCACAGCCCCCAGGGCTAAAGGGGCCAACTGGACAGAAAGGATGCTGGAAACGGGATGTGAGGGCGAGAAGTGTGGAAGAGACCTGGGCTCTCGCCTCAGGCCTCAGTGTCCCTAACTATAAAATGGGGGGCAGAGGACACGTGCTCCTTTCTCTTTCACTCATTCCTTCCTCCAGTAAACAAACACAGGTGCTTTCTGTGATCCCACTGAATTTCCCTTCAAGCCTCACTTTTAGGAGAGGAAACAGGTTCAGAGAGGCAAAGTGATTTGTCCAAGGTCACACAGCAAGGGAGCTGGGCCACAAAGAGCTCTCCATCCAGCACAGTCATCAAGGAAGCCCTCTTTCCACTTCTGTTTTCCATAATTCAGAGCAACACAGCCCCGTAGGGGCCTCCAATAGGACAAGGCCCCCTCCCCAAGCTGGACCTCACCTCTGTGCCTCCTTCCTAGCTATCGTGGAAGCAGAGATTTGTCATGCCCTCTTGGCTTTGCTAAGCAGGGCCAAAAACACGTGTGAGTCAGCAGAGAATGGGTCACCAGATTTCAGAGCCACAGAGCCACAGAGCTCTAGCTCCCCCCACAAATAGTAACTAGCAGACTCTGGCCTCCTCTTCCCAGGAGCCTTCCCAGATTAGCCCCACCCAGCTCCTACGTCTGCCGCAAATCCCTTCTTCATAATCTTCCCTCTGTCTATCTGATACTCTCCCCAGTGCCACAAAGCATCAAAATGGGGATGTGTCCCGTATTTCTCCAACACCTGCAGGAATTAATGCATGCCAGCAAAATGGATGGGTGGAAGAGGGGGAACTTAGGGTACACTAAAATCCCCAGCATAGCCTTAATCCACGGCCTGAGCCCTACTGACAAGGCTTTAAGGTGGATTTTCCCCACTACCACTGACTCAGGTTACCCTTTCTGGCACTCTCTGTCTCCCCTTCTGAATGAAGACCCATCTTGCTCAGCTCTGTGTCCCCAAGGCCAAGTACATCAGGTGAGTGAATGAATGAATGAATGGGCACAGGCCTTGGTACAGGGCCTGAGAAGGGTACCACCCAACCTCCCTGCCAGAGCATATCCTCAAAATGGGAGCCACAGACAAGGAAATGGGAGCCCACACAGGCAGCGGGGGGCGGTTAGAACAACAGCTAATCATGACTACCAAGGACGGAGCACTTGGCTGGTACTGTCTCAGAGAGCAACTTTCCCCTGCACCAGGAGGGAGGAGAGAAAGAAGGAGCAGAGCCCCAGCAAAAATACTATCTGGGTCTACATAAATTTAAAGATCCTGGGTTTTCATACTGGCCTAGAATCCAGGCTCAGTCTTGCTGCCCTAGTTCTGGAACAGAGGCAAGAGGAAGGCACCCACGGGGTAAGCCACCGTCAAGGAAGTGAGAGTTTCTCCCTTGAAGAGCTATCACAAGCCTTCTGGCCCAGAGGCGGGGTGGGGATGGCGGGGGTGGGGGTGCCGTGCTCCGCGGACCTGATCCAGATGGAGGCACTAGGGCCTGGGTGGCAGGGATCTAGTCTCTAGTGTAACCGAGGTACTGTCACCCTTAACTAGCTGAAGGCGAGGGGCTGATCCCCACGAGCTGAGGGGATACTGCATTAGCCCCGACCCAACCAGGGACCTGGTCCAGGGGACTGTGCTGCAGCCTAAGAGGCGGGGAAACTGACCCCCAGGGAGCGAGGAGCACTGCCCTAGGGGCAGGCGAGGCCCCGCGCCCGTGCAACCCCCACCCCCAGCTGGTCCCGCGCGAGGTCAGGCCAACCCTTACCCGGTCTCGCGAATGGCGTTGGTGAGGTTGGCCCAGGCCACGGCATCCGGGTGGCGGCCATCCACCAGTCGGAGCTGGCCGGTCTCGGCGTCCAGGAGCACCGAGCGGCTGCGGGAGTCGGGAGGGACCGGCCCCTTGGGCCCCCACTGGCGTCCCGAGATCGGGATCGCGCCCGTCAGGCCGCTCAGGAACAGCCCGACCAGCAGGGCCAGCACCAGGGCCAGCGCCAGTGCCCGCGTCAGCGCCCGGGCCAGCCGGCCGCCTGGGGAGCCGTACATCGGGGCCACCATGACGGCGCGGAGCGGGGCGCCGCAGCCCGGCTCACGTGACTTGACTCCGCTGTGGAGGGCGGGGCCAGAGCTGACTGGGGAGAGGGCGAGGAGAGGCGGAGGGCGGGGCTTGAAGGAGCCCTTCCGGGGTGGGCGGGGACTATCTTAAAGGGCCCCCGACGCCTCCGTCAGCCTCCGCAAACTCTGCTTAACAGGCTTTACCCCCAGCTGTTTATTTTTCAAATTGTCAAACTTTGAGAAAAATTGCAACCGTGGTAAATACCCGTGTGCTTCCCATCAATTGCTAATAATTTGCTACATTTACTTAATTGCTCCAGGATCCACTCTTCACACCATACACAAATAGAAACTCCTGAATGATGGGCATCTAAATGTAAAAAACAGAACTGCATATATAGAAGAAAATACGGGAGAATTCCTCCACAACTTGTATGTGAAAAAAGTCCTCTAACTATGACTTAAAATTCAGATGTAATAAAAGATATATACAATTGACTATATAAAGTGTTCTGTAACTTATATGCGGAAAACACCATAAGCAAAGTCAAAATATAACTGACAAACCAGAAGAAAATATTAACAACATATATCATAGATAAAAGGCTAATATCATTAATATATGAAGAATTCCTTAAATTTGAGGGGGGATGTGAAAACCAGATAGAAAAATGGACAAAAAATATGAACAGACAATTCATGAAAAAATGATCGAAAAATAATCCTTAAACTTAGAAAAAATGCTCACTTCGTTGACCATAAGAGAAACGCAAATTATAGCTACATTGAGAATGAAATTTCATAGAAATACACACCAGAAGTTTTGAGTGTATGTGAAACTGGTGAGATTGGAATGAGGTCTGTAATTCAGTTAAAAGTGAGGGGTTATTGTCAATGTCCTGATTGTGGTCATTATATTTTGGTTACGTGGGATGTTATCTTTGGGAGAAGCTGGATAGACTGCACAGAAAGTGTACTACTTTTAAAAGAAATGACTTCTCAGCCGTCAGTTTAGAAAAAATTAAGAAGCTTGACAACATACTCTCTTGATGACCCTGGGGAAATGGACATAGGTACATGGCTGGTAGGGGTGCTAAATGGAGGGGAGATAGGTAGTGTCTTTTAAAAAACTTCACATGGATTTACCTTCTGATCTAGCAATCCCACCTAAATATTTACACATAACATTGTTCACCACAGCACTGTTTGTAATTTTGAAATACTGGAAACACCAAAATGCCCATATGTAGGAAATTCATTGAGGAAGTGATCAACCCCACAATGGAGTACTATATAGCTGTAGAAAGAAAGAAAGAAAGAAAGAAAGAAAGAAAGAAAGAAAGAAAAAGGAAGTTTTCTATAAACTGGATTGGAGTGATTACTAAGACATAATGTTCACTGAAAAAAGCAAAGTGCAAAAAAGTATATATAGTACACTTTATTTTGTGTAAAAAATGAAAGGGAGATACAATGTACTTAAATCTTCTAATTTTTTCAAAGGAAACACAGGTTGGATAAAGCCAAAACTAATGAAATTAGTTCCCCCAAGGAGGTGGGTGAGAATGTCCTGGGAGGGTTAGGACAGAGAATGATGTGTCTATAAGGATATCTTGTTGTAGTTTCCTTTTTTTAAATTCCAGTATCATTAACCTACAGTGTTCTCTTTTTGTACAGTTTTGACTTTTGGAAATGTGTTGATATTTTGCATAGTTAAAAAAATTCGAATCAACAGTTTGGGGAAATCCATAAAAAGGAATGCAAGCAGAGACAAACAAACTTGACTGATTTCAAATAAGTCACAGACCCACACTGAACAAATCTTAAAATCTATGTCATAAGTTTGTTTTTCCAAAGTGGTATTCTGAAACTTCTCTGTGTAGTGTGGGATTCAGCAAATGAATAAATGTAATGCTGATTTGGGATCCAGGTTTGTTCCTCAGATAAATACAGATATTGGAGAGCTAGAAACCTTGGAAGGTTATTGTGGCAGTGGGCTGTTTTGGAAATATCAGGGTGAACTCGTGGTTTTTCAGATTTAGACAGAGAAATCTACATACACAGTCCCTTGCTCTGTCCAATTAAGAAGCCACAGGGGCAGTGAGACCCCAGCGGTAAGAAGCACACCTCGTGCCCAAATCCGCCAAAAGGAGTCGGGACTCCACAGAGAAAAAGCTAACTTCGGGGCTGACCCAAGGAGAGTATAAGATCAGCCTGGAACGTCTTGTGCCCAAAACCACGGAGCTACTCAAAGAAGGTTGGAATAATGTCCTAAGGGCAGGAGCCCACTTGCCGAGGCTCCCATTGGTTAAAACCAGGACAATTGGAACATAATAATAGGGATGGAATTAAATAAAATCCATGAGGCTGAACTAAGAAACACTGGCACCTTGACCTTGGTCTTCCCAGCCTTCTGAAACCGCGAGTTAACAAATGTGTATTGGATAAGCCCTAAGCCATGACGTTGCAGCTGGAGTTGACTAATACACTGAGTCACGTGTTAGTTCTATACGTAGCATTTTGAGGAATCGCCAACCCGTTTTCCAGAGCAGCGGCACTGTTGTACATTCTCACCACTGCTGCAGGGTTCCATTTTCTCCACATCTTCTCCAACACTTGCTATTATCTGTCTTTGGAAGCCATAGCCATCCTTCGGGGTGTGAAGAAGTATCTCAGGGTGTTGATTCCCATTTCCTTAATGATGAGTGATATGCTTCTAGGCCCTTTGTATGTCTATTCCAAGAAAAGTTCATCAGATACCTTGCCTAGTTTTTAATACATTATTTGCCTTTTCATTATTGAGTTGTAAGTGTTTTTATACAGGTGCTAAACCCAAGTCCTTTATCAGATAGAAGATTTGCAAAACTTTTCTCCACAAGGGAGTTTGGAGCAGAGTGAGACATGATCTGATTTAGTATTTTGACAGGGTTCCTTTGTTTTGATTGGACAGGGAGAGGGTTTGAAAGGATCAGTTGAAGGTGGGTTGGTGGACAGTGAACTTTGGGAACCATGGGGAGCTGTAGATGGTGTTTGAGCTGGGGAGTGATGGCAGTGAGGAAGGCAGAGGCTTGGGGGAGATTAGCCAGGAGGCAGTAAGTGGTCACAGTCCTGATGTGGGAAGCAGGCTGCTCTGAGACTTCCTGGCCTTGCCAGCAGAGGAAGGAGGCCAGTGAAGAAGGGGAGAAGGTGGCACAAGGTCACAGAATGGTCCTTGATTTGCCCCAAAATAACTTTCTAAAGCTTCCAGGGTGCCCTTCCCCTACTCTGCCTACCTGTGGTGAGTTGGACCCTAGGGGGCACTCCAGCTCCCTTCGCATCCCTGGAAAGGAAGGAATCACTCCATTGGCACTATCTGTCATCACTATCATGTATTAATCATAACCTGTGAACACTTCCTGTTACCGAATCCTCACAACTACCCGAGAAGTCCCCACTATTACTATTCCTTTTTTTTTTTCAAGATTATTTATTTATTTGACAGAGGGAGAGAGGGATCACAAGTAGGCAGAGAGGCAGACAGAGAGAGGGGGGAAGCAGGCTCCCTGCTCAGCAGAGAGCCTGATGCAGGGCTCGATTCCAGGAGCCTGGGATCATGACCTGAACCGGAGGCAGAGGCTTAACCCACTGAGCCACACAGGCGCCCCACTGTTACTATACCTATTTTACAAATGGAGAAACTGAGATTCTAGCAGGGAAAATGACTTGCCCAGGTCACCAACTAGGAAATGTACCAACAGGGCTTTGAATTCAGCTCTGGGACGCTGTGGACGCGGCCCCATGGTGCCCACCACCAGAGGGCGCCCTCCACCGATTCCCCACCGGTTCAGGTTTGATACCAACCATTTCCTGCCTCCCTCCAAATGGCGGTGTGGGGGCCCTGGCTGGAGACAGTTGGGCCCTGCGTCCCCACACCAACCCTCGTTCGCCAGTTGGTGGTCCTGGCTAAAGTGACATCCCCATTCTGTGCCTCGGTTTGGCCAGCTCTAAAAAAAATCCCAGAACAGGACCTACCTAGTAGGGCTCCCAGGGTTACAGAAGAGCTGAAAATTAGTGGCGCTCATCGCTGCTGCTCCTCAGCCCTGGTGACTTCTAAGTATACCGTACTTGTCTAAATCTGCTCCACTGAGAATTCTGTGGAACACATCCCACGGACATTTAGTCCAGGTGACCACTGTGGACAGACCAACTGGAAACAAGGGCAATAGTGTTCTCATTGGCCAGTGTGTGGTCATGGTCAGGAGCATGGAGTTGGGGATTCAGACAGACTCAGGTTCAAATCCCAGCTCTGTCATTTGCTGGCTGTGTGATCTTAAGAAAGTGACCTGACCTCGCTGAGCCCAACTGAAAGGAGGATAATAGTCATATCGGCTTGGCCAGAAGTTTGTGTGTCATCCTGGGCACTACAAAAGCCTGGAAGGACCCTCTCCCATCCTACCTCCTAATGCCACCTCCCTGAGCCACCCAGAAGGGGCAGACCTCATGTCTCAGGATCCTGGCCTGCCCCCCACACCCTGGCCCCTATTCAGTTGCTCATCTTAGCATATCCAGTTTTGAGGTCCCCACCATCCAAGGCAGCCATTCATGCCAGGAACACAGGACTCCCCATCCAGAGAGGATACCGGTCAGGCTCAGTGATGGCACAGTCCGTGTTAGGCAAACCCCTGCTGTGACAGCTGTGTCCCAGCCTGGCCTTTTGAGCCTTCCGATGGGTCATGTGACCCCCTGTGACTACTGCTGGTCACCTCAGGTGTGCGCCATGTTCCTGTAGACTCGACCCCTGATAACAACATCCGACATCCCCCAGCTGAGTGCTTGCGAATTCCAAGCGTCTGATGTTCACCTAGTCCTTCAATCTTGGCAACAAGCCTAAGAGATCCAAGAGCCCTGAACCCCATTTGAAAGGTAGAGACCCAGCGTCCCAGAGGAGAGATAACTTCCCCCAGGGACAAACTCAAGTAAGCAGGGTACCCGAGTCTGGCTGATTCAAGATGTACTTCTTACCCACAACATATTGGGGGATCCCAAAATGAGCAGAGCTCTCACACACAGAGTCTCCCCAAAACGGATTGAACAATGCCGTTTCTTACTGGTAACAAGGACAAGAGCCCCACAGAAAAAATATTCCAAAGACGTGAGCCAGCAGTTCATGAAAAGAAAATGCAGGTAGCCACAGCCTCTGAAAATGTGCCAGCCTTGCCCACAGAAAAAATACAAATTAAAGCAATGGCGAGAAAATAAATTCCCCCCCACCCCCTATTGGACTGGCAAGGGTTAATAATATCGTCAAAAATCAGTGCTGGTGGGCGTGCAGGGAATGCACTTCCCTGACCCCTGACATTGCTGGTGGGACTGTGGGAAGTATCTGCTGGAGCCTTTTAACATTTAAAATATCCATGCCCAGGGCGCCTGGGTGGCTCAGTGGGTTAAGCCTCTGCCTTGGGCTCGGGTCATGATCTCTGGGTCCTGGGATCAGCCCTACATCGGGCTCTCTGCTCAGCGGGGAGCCTGCTTCCCCCTCTCTCTCTGCCTGCTGCTCTACCTACTTGTGATCTCTGTCTGTCAAATAAATAAATAAATCTTAAAAAAAAAAACAAAAACGCACACCGTGACTCTTTTCCCACCTTGCTCCTTGCCCTGGCCCAAGCAATCCCACTTCCTGGTTTACACCGATGAAGGTCATAGCTATGTGTCAGCTCAGCTGGGCTATAGTCCCTGGTTGTTCCATCAAGCATTTGAGCTACTGGTGGCCATGAAGGACTTTTGTAGATGTGATTAAAGTCCATAATCTGTTGATTTCAAGCAAATGAGACTATCCTGGATCACCTGGGTAGTTCTGAACCTATCTGTTAAAAGGCTTTAAGAGCAGAGCTGACACTTCCCCCAAAGAAGAAATTTTACTTGTGATGGCTCATGCCCAAGACTTTTCTGCCAGCCTGCCCTCTGGATTTTGGACTCGCCCAACCAGCCACCCCCCCCCCACCCCGCTGCCAGTCTTATAAATCCGCTCCTTACAGATCATCTCTGAATTTCGATCTTCTTCTGATTGTCCTACTGGTTGAGCGCTGGCTGACACCACTGTCACCAGACTGTTAGGGGGCTTCTAACTGTCGCACAGCTGTAGAGATGGCTGTCCTGAACACTTGTGCGTAAGGCATGGCTCACATCTTCTCTTCTTCACTTCAGAAAAGCTCCGGAGCAAAGGCACGTGTGTTTTTGTGGCTCCTAAGATGGACAGCTATCAATTACCAACTCACTTTCTACAAGGATTATTCCAATGGGGGACTCCCCCTGGCAATGTCAATGAAGGCACTTTCTCTGGAAATTGGGCTGCTGTGAGAGGTAGTGAGTACCCCGTCCCTAGGGGGAGGGGGTTAAGTAGGTATGATGTGACCATTTGCTCACTCCTAGGGCAGCTAGGCTCAAAAGGGAACTAGGACTGTTTGCAGGTAAGACTCAGGCATCCTGAAGGAACTTTCCAAGTTTCTGGACCTCTTTGATTAAGACTGAAATTTCTGGTTCCCTGGTTCCTCTTTGATGTACCCCTTCAAGCCTTACCACTTCTGCTCAGGTTCCAGAGGAACTTGCATTATTCTGGGGTGCTGGGTGTTGGGCAGAGCTGGCCTTACCTTTGAGTGACGCAGGACGCTAGGTCCAGGGTGATAAAGGGGACTCACTTGAGGTCACACAGACACAGGTGCAAATCCCATCTCTGCCACTTTCCAGTGGGTGCCTTGGGGCCGGGACATTTATTTCCTGAACCTCAATTTCCCTGTTCTTGGAAATGGGGATTACTGTAGTCCTCACCCCATGGGCTGTTAGATGGGACAAGCATGTGAACACTCGCTACAAATGTAAGTCTTCAATAGACAGTCCTTATTTATTTTTATTTGTTTGGCGTTTATTCGTAAGATGCTGAGGACAGGACCAGCCTGCGCGTGATGCTATAGGCAGCTGTCCACCCGGTGGGATTTGAGGGTCCTTTCTGCTCCTACCTCCAAAGTATAACTCCCCTCTTCTGCTATGCTGGCCACCTCCATATGCACCATTAGTCACCTCTGTGGAGTAAAACAGGCTGGCACATAGCACTTTCCAGATATGGTCACATCGAGAGCTCACACATCACACACTCTTCCTATGGCATGACTTAAACGTATCTCCCCCTGAGAGATGGGGTCTGTTTCCTCTCCTTGAATCTGGGTGGACCTTCGCCTATGGTGTGACACACTGTCACTTCCACAACCAAGTCCTAAAAGGCAATGTGGCCACTGGCCCGTCCCTTGGAACCTCACCCACATAGTCTGAGCTGCCCCTGCCTTTGGCCGTGCCATCTGGGAAGTCCGGCTGCCTGCAGCCGCCCTGCTCCAAGAAAGCCCAGAGACCAGCTCATGCAGAGAAACCCCACGCAGACGCCCCAAGACCCCATGTAGAAAGAGGAACATCTGTCCAGGCAGCCCCTAGTCGCCCCAGCCCAGCTACTGCTGGACTGCAAGTGTGTAAGAACCCACTCCAGGGCCACCCAGCAGAGCCCTTCCTGAATTCTTGACTGGTGGAAGCCTGAAATCCTTTATTTACAACCAACATTTCCACCTACTGTGTGTCAGACTGTGTGGCAGGTCCTTCTACCCTTGGCAGTAATAACAATGGTGATAATAATTCCAGTATCTTCTGTGTACCCAGCTTTTGCAAGAACTGGGCAGCGGGCTGTGGGGTTTGTGTGTATGATCTCAGTGCATCCTGACTACAGTCCTGTGAGTGCCCTGCAGGTGCTGTCCTTAACCCCATTTCCCAGATGAGGACACTGAGAGTCAAAAAAATTAAATGACTTTTCCAAGGTCAGGTAGCCAGGAAGTGGCAGAGTTAGGATCTGAACCTGGATTGGGTGACTTCTGAGGTCTTTCTATGATGACTGTAATGTCAAAATGGCCTTTCCCAGACTGGGAAATTGACCGTAACCCAGAACATGGCCCACCAGAGCAAGGGGAGGTGGGGGCTGTGTCCCAGGCAACGTTTGTCTCCCCTCTCTGTCCCCATGATTCTTTTCCTCCCTTGACTCCTTCCTGGGATCTCCCAACACACGTTCATCACCCCCTCTACCCCCCAACTGCCCTAGGACACAAGGAGATAGTGATCTGCTCGTCCAGCTGAACTAGGATGGTGACACTGAATTCTTATACTGGCTGGGCCACTGAGTACCAGTCAGGACCCCTCAGGGAAGGACTTTGGCTCCAAACTCAGGAAGTTCGGAGCTACTTCCCAAAGCAGTGGGCGGCCTGGGGAGCAGCTGGCGGACCCCAGAGCGGGCTCAGTCATTGCGGCGCACAGCTGCGGGCACCCTGTGCTCACTGCCTGTACAGGCGTGCAAGTGAACTTGGCTTTCGCCCTGCTCTGATGGGCTCCCCGCTGATGGGGTATCAGTCATGCGGGTTCCCATATTACAGAATGCATGGAATAATGACTGCAACCGTGCCTTCCTTGGAGGGAGTGTTTACTCAGCCACCAGCATGGGGTCCAGGGCTTTACACGCAGTGCTGGATTTCATCCTGCAGGGACCCCACGTGGTAGGTGCTATTATCCCCATTTTTCAGGGAAGGAAAGTGAGGCTCAAACAGTGTGTTTACCAAAGTTTGCACAGAAACCAGATGCTCTGAGATTCCAAACAGAACATGCTCTAGACCACAGTGTCATCTGACCCAGTGTGGGGAACCAGAGGTATGCTCTCTTTGAAGGTAAGGAACCCGGGTACGTGGGGGCGATGGAGGCGTTGGAGGGTGGCGGGGAGGGTGGAGAACCGGCGTTTGAGCTGGGCGGGGGGCCCCAGTAAGAGTTTATCGGGTGGAAAAAGGGAAGTGTGTCCTCCCCGGCGGGGAGCTCAGAAGGAGCAGAGGTGCAGCCCGTGTATGTACGTATGCAGCAGCGTGTTCGGGGAATGGGGAGCCTTCTCCGGCCAGGGCGGGAGGGGGTTGGCGGCGGGGATACCAGATGAAGTCCAAAAGGGGCGCGAGGGCTGGACGCTGAGGGGCAACGCCCGCTGGAGTGGGGCCGTCGCCTGCGGGTGAAGGGGAAGCGGGGCGGCCCCAGAGCTGGGCGGAGGCGTCGGAGGTGCATTTGCGGCAGCACCGGCAGACTGAGGGGCTGCCCCGGAGGGGACGTCAGCCACCCCCTCCGTTCCAGCCGACCGCCCTACCGCCCAGCGCATGGGGAGACGGCGGGAACCCGAACCTCCCCAGAGTCTGGGAATCGGGGAGGCGGGTACGAGTGCAGTACCGACTCCCCTGTCTTGATCTGTTTGCCATATTTTTCTTCTAAAAGCGTTGCTACGGGGCGGAGTGCTGGCCCTAATTAGGAGGTCTCACGAACAGGGGCATTACAGGCAGGACCGCCGGAATATTTGTGGGTGAGGCAGGACCTACCCTCTCCTAGGACTTTCCCAAGCGTCCCCTATCACCGCGGATTCCCAAAGCATCTGGGAATAAAACCCCTAGTTTCATCCTCTAACTGTCCCCTCTCTGGCCTCCTGCCGTCTTTACCCGTCAGGATTTTATCTCAGTTCTGCTTTAGCCGCACGAACCGAACCGAAAGGCTCCGAACTGAAAGAAAGAGGACAGTCCCGGGACCTGGCCGGAGCCTGTGCCTTTAAGGGAGGGGGCGGGGCCAGCCGCCGGGGGCGTGTCACTGGGCAGGGCCAGTGAGGGCAGGGCTGAAGCGGGACCCACCCAGGCCGACTCGGCCTGGAAAGTGCCCGGGACTCTGCCACCCGCTGGGCCCCCGGATCCGCGGCTACGGGTAGAGGGGAAGGTCGGGCAACGTCTGCCGGCGGCGGGGCACCAGGAGGGCCTCGAGGCCCGGCGGGGTCGAGGTTCGGAGTTGGCGGGTCCGAGGCCCCGCCCAAGGTAAGGGGAGTCTCCTCGTCTGCCAGGGCGCCGCCTGAGGGCCGGGCACCCGGACTTCAACTTCTCAACATCCGTCAAGGATTGGGAAACTGCACTTTGACGTTCTCGGGGTCTCGCACCTAGAAAGTGCGACCGCAGATGGGGTTGCAGCCCCAACTTCCTGCGCCCGCCGCTTCCTATCAGGACTGCAGGTCTTCTGAGCTCGGGACAGGCGCACAGGAAGCGCTCAATAAATGCTCCCTTGTGAATAAGTGCAAGAAATCGGCAGCCAGTAGAGAGGAGGCACACCACAGATGCAGGCATTTATTGAGCTCTTACTGTATGCCCCGATGGGCCAGGATTTGTCTCCATTTTGCAGATGCGGAATCAGAAGCTCAGAGAGGTGAAATGACCTCACTGAGGCCGCACAACTCCTAATTTGGGCTGTGACTGAATTGGAAAGCTGGAGTGTCTGGGTCCAAATCCGTGCCAAGTTCCGGGAAACAGCAGGAGGGGAAAGTTAACAGGTGAGAAAAGAGAGCTGGGACAGGCCTTGTCTGCCCCTCCTTTTCCTTTTCTTCCTCTGGAGCCTCCTCCCCCACCCCTGCCCTGTCAGGTCATTGAGAAATAACTGTGCAAAGAATGACAAAAAAAAAAAAAAACGTTTTCTGGACTTTGTTTCTGTTGATGCCAAAATAAAACATGCTCATCTACGACGTGGGGCAGAGCCAAAAGAAGGAAGTCGGTGTGCCAAGGACGTGGGTTTTTTCCCAGTTTGATTTCTTTGGAAGGACTGAAGCCGGTTTTGCCCTGGTGTTGAGGTGAAAAGCAGATGCTAGAATCCAGCTCAGCTCTGCTGCTAACACGCTGTGTGATTTTGAGCAATTCACTTCCCCCTGGGCCTTGACTCTCCCATCGGAGGAGCTGCTGTTGACTTTGTGACTTCCTTGCCTTGTGACTTTGGGCACGTTAGGGGACTCCTCTGAGCCCAGCTCCCTCCTCTGTAAGACAGGCGGAGACAAGGACATCTCCACAGTTGTCCTGAGGACTGGATGAGAGAGGTGAGGCACGGCAGCTGAGTAAGGACACAGACCTGGCCCTGTGCCCAGGTTTGCTCATCTGTAAAATGGAAATAATAATAGTACCTCCCTTTGGCCAGTTGCGGGAATTAAATGAGGTCATCTGTGATAAGTGCTTAGTTCATTGGAAGTCACAGAACAGCATTGCTTAGTTGTCTCAAATTGGTGGCCCAAAGGCCATGTCCACCCCCAGAAGTAGGTTTCTCTTGTTCCGAAGTCTTGCCAAGTCCCCACCGCTGCCCACTTCCTGGATTGATTTCCCACAGCTGATCCCCGAGCTGAAGTCTCTTCTAGAGTCCCAGGATTCCTCGTTCCAGCCCTGATATTCCAGTGTCCGGGTAGGGGTGTGGGTGGGAGAGGCCTGCATCTCCATGGAGACACTCTCGGGGGGCCTTAGGAAGAAGGGCATAACTAATCTGCATACTGAATGAGCGGGGCCCTAGGACCCTCCAAAGAGCCTCCATCCAGAATGAGTTTCTACATTTGGCTTTCTTTTGGTGGGGTTAGCAGGCGGGGCAGTTCTTCAACTGAAAAAATCTTCAGTGCCTTCCTGCTAGGGCCTAGGCTCTTTGGTGACCCGGACCCTCCTTCTCACCTCACTCTCTGCAGGCCACTGGAGCGACGGGCTATTTGGAAGTGAAAGCAGAGAGTGAGGGCCAGGCTCCTCCGGGTCTGATGGCCGGCAGACAGCTGTATCTGTACCCAGTGCTGAGTTTCTTCTGTGTGGGGCTGCTGATGGTGGAGACGGTGTCTGGGACCAGGGGCCCATTTATAGGGGCCCACATCGGCTCCCAGTTTTCAGCCTCAGGTGTGAACCAGACCCCCATGGAAGACGTGAGCATCCAGGTAGGAAGCTGGCATCAGGTAGGGATGTATTCATCCAATCAGCAAATATCTACTGAGCATCTACTATGTGCCAGGCACTGAGCTAAACCCTGGGGTGTATCAGGAAATAGTACAGACAAAAATTCCTGCCCTGGTGGAGCTAACAGTCTTCTAAGAGGACAGGTAGTGGAGCAAACATGTAAATTTCAGGTGGTAAGACGTTAAGTGGTTTGCAAATAACCTCTTCAGGTGGGAGCTGTGACGGGAAGGGCATGTTTCCAAATATTTCAGAGTGGGCGGTCACAGGTGGCTTCTGTGTGGACGTGACCTCTGAGCCAAGCCCTGAATGGAAAAAGTCAGTCGCTTATACAGGCATCTGGAAAAAGAACATTCCAGGGAGAGAACAGCAAGCGCAAAGGCCCTGAGGCAACGACAAGCTTAGTATGTTCTTGGAGCATGGAGGAGGCCAGAATGGCTGGAACAGGGTGAGCGAGGGGGAGAATATTAAGAGATGAGGATGAAGAGGTAGTGGTGGCCAGATTACAGAAGGCCCTATAGGCTGAGGCTAGGAGATGATATTTGTTTATAATAGTTGGGAGCCCCTGGGGAGTTTTAAGCAGAGGGATGTCAAGGCTGATTTATGTCTTCAAAGGAGCTCTCTGGCTTCTCTGGGAAGAATGGATTGAGAGGAGTGAGGGTCACACCAGGGAGACCAGTGGGGGGCTGTTGCATGTATCTAGAAGAGTGGCGGTGGTTGTGGGGGATAGGAAAGGAATGGAGGGTTTTGAGATAAATGTTGGGGGCACAGTGAGTGGAATGTACTGAGGGATTAGAGGGAAGGGCATGGTGGTGGAAGAAAGGAGATTTCTGGAGAGAAAGGGGTGCTGTTGACTTGGATGTTTGGAGGGAGGAGAAATGGGGCACTTTGGTGAGAGGCAGGAAGTCTTCTTCCCATAGGCCATTGAGACAGGCTGCAGGAAATTGAATCATGCCATCCTGATGTCTGTAAGCAGAGGAGAGGTCACAGCGGATCCCAAGTTAAAGACTGAAGGCAGGGGCCTGCTCATGATGACCCCCAGGCATCCATTCCACGTGCAGGGGCTGGAGTTCCCACCCTTCCCCATTCCCAGGAGAATGGAAAAACAAACTTCTCCTTCTCCAACTGAAGGGCTGAGAGTGTTAAGTGCCCAAGCCAACTTCATGGGGCTGCAGAGTACCTTCATGCCTACTTTCTGAGGCTGAACGTGTAATCATGCCCATTTTACAGAAGGGAAAGTGGTTTATGGTTACTGTGGTTATTAAATTCACTGGTGTCTCTCCAAAGAGGGTCATGCTCCCTGGGGGTAGGAAAACCGAGGTAATCTGTGGTTTGTGCCAGATAACCTCTGAGTTACTGAGCACTCAGGCCAGCCCTGTGTCAAGCTCACCAAGTTCTCTCCTAAACCTCCTGAGATGGGTAAAAACATCTCCATACTAGAGATGAGGGTATTAAGGTTTAGGGATGGGAAGCTGGCCAGAGCCAGGAGAGGGTCAGCTACTTCCCTGGGTGTCCTTAGTGACTCGGGGAAGAGGATGAGAAGGGAATGGGGCAGAGGTGAAAAGTCACCCACCCCGGGCACAGAGCAGGACCACTATGACTGTGCCACTTGAGGGCAGAGAGCTGCAAACAGGTGCTTGTGGACCTTGGGGGGAGGGCATGACCCCCTTGGGATGGGGCTGATTTGGGGGACCTGATTTGCAGTCTCACTCTGCTGTCAGGGGGATGGAGACAAGCTGGGGTGGGAGCATCTCCCTGGATCCTCCCTGACCGATCCTGAGGACGGAGAGCTGAGAAGGAGGGCAGACAGGAAGAGGAGGCTACCCCTGCCCACTTGGCTGTTTCCCCAGGAGCTTCAGCTGGTAACTTTCAGGCAGACCTGAGTCTGAAACCATCTAGCAGTGGTGGGCTGTGTGCCCTTGGGCAAGTCACTTTGCTGCTCTGTGCCTCTGTTTTCTAATCTGTTAAGTGGACAGAATCGTACCAACCTTCTGGGTCTGTCATGAAGACTCAGTGAGTTGGTGCCCAGTACAATGTGGGGCAAAACAATTATGAGGACCTACTGTGTGCTCAGCACTGTGCAAGACTTTGGTGGGAGAGGTGGACACGGGACAAGTCTATGATCCTACAAATAACTAGGGATATCAAAACACATAAGTGCTTGGAAGGGAGAGGACCTGGAATGATGAGAGTTTATAACTGGGGGATCCGCCCTAGGCTGGAGGCAGTTAGGGAAGGCTTCCTCGAGGAAGCATCTGGGGAACTAAGGATTGGAGGATGAATGTGGATTCAGGGGGACAAAGAAGGAGTGAGGTAGTGGGACAAAGCGACAGCAGGTACCCTCAATACAGTGGGCTCGATGTCACATTGGCAGAGAGCCACAGGCCAGGGTTGGGCGATGGCCAGGGGCTCAGAATCTGGAAATCTTACCCCCCGTGTGGTGTTGGTGGGAGTTCAGAGAGAGCTAAAGGATCACAGAGCCATGATCTGACAAAGTAGTTTCCTTTGAAATTAGGGTGAAATATACATGACTTAAAATTTACCAACATAACCTGAAATTCTCCCTCATGAACCATTTCTCAAGTGTGCTGTTCTGTGGCATTAGCTCTTTCACGCCGTTGTAGCCATCACCGCCATCCACCTCCAGAACTTTCCCACCTGGCAAAACTGAGGCTCCGTCCCAGTACATAAGAACTCCCCATTTCCTCCTCCCCCATCCCCTGCTTTCTGCTTTCTGTCTCTGTGGATCTGACTAGTCCAGGTCCCTCCTATAAACAGAATTAGTGGGTGTTTGTCTTTTGGTGACTCGCTTATTGCACTAAGCACGATGTTCTCAGTTATGGCTTCCAGAAGGTTCTCCCATGTTGTAGCATGTGTCAGAACTCCCTGCCCTCTGAAGGCTGAATGATGGTCATGGTATGGATGCGCCACCTCTGGTTCATCCATTCACCCGTCGGGGACACTTGCTGCCTCTAGCCCTTCTGGCTGTCGCAAACGGTGCCGCCATGAACGTGGCTGTGCATGTCTTCTCTCTGAGACCTGGCTTTCCGTTCTTTCTGGTTTCAACCCGGAAGCTGATTTACTGGATCATAGACTAATGATATGTTTTCCCACTTTTACTGAGATAGAGTTGACATTCCGCACCGTGGTAAGTGTAAGGTGTCCAGCATGAGGAATTAACGTACATCTATTGGGAAATGATGACAATAAGCCTGTTAACATCCCACCTCTCAGGTTTAAAAAAGAAAGGAAAAATGGTGTTTTCCCTTGTGATGTTCCAACGGTTTTCATACTTACCGGACAGCAGCACTCACCGGTCCCCGTGCTGTGCGTTACCTCCCTGTCCTGGTGACTAACGCTCTTTTTTGATTTTTCGGGAACTACTGTGCTGTTTGGCAAGGCTCTGCACCGTTTCACATTCCCACCAACGGCGCACGAGGGCTCCGATTCCTCCCTATCCCGGCCAATACCTGCTAGTTTCTAGCGCTGTTTGCTTTGTACGGTAGCTATCCTAATGGGTGTGAGCTGGTATTTACAAAGCTTTTAACAGAAAGTTTGAAAAGGGGGAGGGACATTCCTGGCGGAGGACAGTGCTTAAGCACAAGCGTGACATGACAAAGGACAAATATCCATTATATAGAGAACGTCTCCAAGTCAATAAGAAGAAGCAAACATTCCAGCTGAGCAAAGGGGCAGCTCGAAGAAGGAATACAAATGACCACGAGATGGGCACTGACAGATAATCAGGGACTTGCAATTGAGCGGCAAGATTCCTACCACATCAGCCCGCACAAGACTTGGGGGGCAGGCACAGGTGTGGAATCCCATTTGCCGGGGCTGGTGCCAGTGTGTACAAGTAAGGCTTGGGGGAGCGTATTTTGGCAAAACCCATCAAGTGTCTAAGTGCAAGAAGTGCCGTGAGGGCCCTGCCCGTGTCCTTCGTACACTGCCCTTTGGGAGGGCTTCTGTTGACTTCTAGTGGCAAGCATCTTTTTCCAGAACCGCCCATAAACACGGGAGGTGGGTAGTGCTGGGGAACTAGCACCTCCCCACCCCCGACCCCCACCAGCATCCTCTCCTGATGTCTCATAGGAGTTGGTGTATAAATACTGCAGCTCCCTTGCCCCTGGGATTACCAGCCCAATGTGGACAGTCCCAGCCTGGCCTCTGGCCTCTTTGGTTTCTTTCCCCTCCTTCTCCTGCTGCCCCACTGTGGCGACTGCATTCCATACACTTCCCAAGTACATACTTACTCCCTCGTAAATCCTTGTCTTCCGGTTGCTTCTGGAGGAACCCAGTCTCTGATGCACTCTGACTCAGCACTTTTACTTCTCGAATTCTCTCTTTTCAAAATATTCTCATATGTACTCAGAGAGTCCCGTGCAAGGATGTTTATTGCTGGCTCTCCTGAAAAATCAGACATGCCTATATGCCCACTGGTGGGGAAATATTACCCCCCCCCGTATCATTCAGAGCATGAAATACTGCAGTAATGTTAAAAAGACCATAGGGTATCCACAGGGCGTATGATGGTTAAGACAGGGTTCTAGAACCTCAAACCAGCCCTAGAACCTCAGTTCTGACCCTGTCTACCACGGAGTGGACCCCAGGACACTGTTTTGTCTCCTTTTCTGTCAAGGGGGTATGATAATAGTGACTTCCTTGCAAAACTGTGGGACAGTTTAATTGAGATACATTTTAAGCTCCTAGCCCTGTGCCTGGCATATGGAAATTACTCAGGGTGCTTTGACTTTGATCCCCTTCTTCATCTTTACGTGTACCAGTATCATAATGGGTGGCATATATGTGAAGTGGTAAAAGCAAATTGTAGAAACGAGAGAGTTAAGAGGGATCCATTTCTGTAAAACGAAACCAGCTATATAACAACATGTGTGTGCAAGGTCGTTATGCCCATAACGGGACTCTGGAAACTGATCGTGGTGGGAACTTTGGAGAAAGGTGGGATTGTGGAGGGTAGGGAAGAGAAACACATTCATGAATGACTTGTATAAACAAGTCTCTTTTAAACAGTTGGCACTTGGCACAGGGGGTTGGGTTGAAGGAGGTCATCTTTAGCTACTTAGATGGTTCTGGTCCAGGTGCCCTCAGCGGGTCGACCCCTGACGTCCCCCTTTCTCCCTCACTGCAGTGTCGTGATGTGTGTGGCCTGAACGTCTCTGACCGCTGTCCCTTCATCCGGACCACCCCTGACTGCCACAGCGAAGGGGGTTACCTGAACTACCTCGAAGGCGTCTTCTGCTACTTCCCACCTGACCTCCTCCCTCTGGCTGTCACCCTCTATGTGAGGCCCTGCCCCGGGGTAGGGGGGTGTGAGGGAGCAGGGCTGGGGGCCCAGGCTGGACTTGACCGTCCCACTGCCCCCTCCCAACCCTGCACCCCTCTCCCAGGCTTTCTGGCTGCTTTACCTGTTTCTGATTCTGGGAGTCACCGCGGCAAAGTTGTAAGTGTGGCCTGGGCTTCCAGCTTATAGATGGGAACGGAGTCCCTGGGAGGTTGGCACCGGGGTGACCCCATGTTTAGGCGGAGGATGGTCGTGAAGGCACACCCTGTTTGCTTTTTCTCCATAGTTTCTGCCCTAACTTGTCAGCCATCTCCACCGTGCTCAAGCTGTCCCACAATGTGGCAGTATCCTTTTGTCCCCGGAGGGTGGGAGGGCCGTGGGAGGGGAGTCTGGGAGACTGGGTGGTGGTGGCTCACGGCCCAGGACAGGTCTGGCCAGGCTGGGGCCCCTGCTTTGTGTCCCCTTGACGTGCTCCCCCTATGGCGTCACCTTCCTGGCATTCGGGAACGGCGCGCCCGATATCTTCAGCGCGCTGGTGGCTTTCTCGGATCCGCGCACAGCCGGCCTGGCCTTTGGGGCGCTGTTTGGTAAGAGTGGGCCTGGGGCAGCAGGGGTAGGTGGAGGAGGGCAGCAGGGTGGGGGCAGGGCGGGCTGAGCTCGGCGTCTTCTCCTCCAGGCGCGGGCGTGCTCGTCACCACCGTGGTGGCCGGTGGCATCGCCATCCTGCGCCCCTTCACAGCTGCCTCCAGGCCCTTCCTCAGAGACATCATTTTCTACATGGTGGCTGTGTTCCTGACCTTCACCGCGCTCTACCTCGGCAGGGTCACGCTGGCATGGGCCCTGGGTGAGCAGCCGCAGGGCTGGTGGGTGGGGGGCATCAGGGGACGTGAGCGGGTGACCAGCCGGGCACAGTGTCACTTCCGGTTCTAAAGGAGGGAAACCTCTCCGTTGGCTTGAGCCCGAAAAAGAGAACCTGGGCTTCAGATAAACAAAAGGGGCCGGGGGGAGCCCAGGGTGATGTTCTGGATTTTCTCGGTGTCCCACTTTAATGAGCACTCTGGCCGGGTTGCTGACTGTGGCCCCCAGTGTCCCTGCAGCGCACACAGTCCACTCGTGGTTCAAGTAACGTGGACAGAGGCACAGTTCACACGGGGTTCTGGAAACCCACAAGGGATGCAGGGATGCCGGGACATCCAGGGATCAGCAGCTATAGGAGCCCCTGAGAGGCGAGGGGGTGGTGGCTGGAGCCCAGAGAGGACTAGAGGCCTAGACCTGGTGTCACCAAGCACAGGCAACATCCACAGAGGGTCACAGGTCCTGCCAGAGACAGGGCACCACACCAGGGAGGCGGGCTGAAAAAGCACCACGGACTCTCCCTTGCTGCCTTCTGATTTGTCCCCAGGCCCCTTCTCACCAAACCCAGTGCCACCAGAGCTCGGGGGCTGCGGTCTGTGGGGCCGAACTTCTTAGGGCTTAGAGCAGGACACCAGCCCTTAGCACTTGAATCGGGTCCTGGAGGTGACTGTGCCCAGCGTTACCTCTTTGCCCAATTCTGGAGGGCAGGAAGGGAAGATGGGCCGAGGAAAAGCAATGCGGTAGGGTGGGGGCTCTAAGACATGGCCATTCCCGCCTGCTACTGGGCTGGGCTAACACAGACCACCACCAGCAGGCACCAGCAGGAGAACGGGCAGCACCTGCTGTCTGAGGCTGTGGCCGGGATGCCACTTGGTGACAGCCTGCACCCTTGTCTGCAGGTTACCTGGGCTTGTACGTGTTCTACGTGATCACTGTGGTTCTCTGCACCTGGATCTACCGATGGCAGCGGAGGAGGTCCCTGGTCTACTCCATGCCTGGCACTCCAGGTAGGGGTCCGAGTTGAGCTCCCACGAGACCAGTGGGGGCTGGCACCCTCTGCACCCTTCACGACTGCCTTTCATCTCCGGAGGCCAACGTCAATGTCGATTGTCTCTTCATACTTTTCCTACTTGTTCTGTGCCAAGGTCCCACCTGTGTATTTTGGCTGTGCTGGTGAGGCCCATCCATCCGCGTGTCCGGTTTCCCTGGCTCTTCCTCCTCCGTGCTCTCTCCAGGGCAACATCTGTCCCAGATCTGTCACTGCTTACATCCAGTAACGCTCCCCACTGCCCTCGGCTTCAAACCCGAATGCTTCCCTCTGCCTGTGCACCCATGTATGCACATACCAATATGTGCGCACACAAACACACATACACACGTAGCACACACATATACAAATCCATGTACACACACACCTACATAACACGCAGTCATACAAATACATATATATACAAATACATTCACAACACACTCAGGTACATATACATATACACATCCCCATAAACAACACACAGGTGCCGGTGACTCCCCCTGCAGGAAGTCTTCTGTGATTTTTCCTCTCCTCCCCTCTGTCTACTGAACCTTCCAAGTTCAGCACACATCAGCCCTGTGCCGTCTTCTAGACCCATCACAGCCCATCAGGCTGAAGGAAGAGGGGGAATGAGACCTTGAGAAGGGCCTAAGGTCACACAGAGGGAGGACTAGGGATAGCAATGAGGAAGACAATTGTCCTTTTAAGGCCCCTCTTTGCTGGGCTCAGGCTGTAGCGTTCCCGAGGACTTCCAAGAAAAGTTTCAGACTGAAAAAGAAAAATATGATGGGCTCCAAATTCTGGAAAGTACAAAATTGAAGTCTGCAAATGTTTGAGTTATATCTTTAAATGCCCTTATTAAATCTGGCTTCATAGCTAGAGCATTACATGTGGAGGTGTTTTTTGGGTTAGACTTTCTCACTCGGTAAGAGTTCTGAGCATGCCTAGGGATTGCTGAGAACTCCAAGGTCCAGAGGGCCTACACACTTGGACCCTGAAAATGGCCCTGTCCCAGAGCTGTCCTACCTGGGAACGGTGCGGTGGGGGGGGGGGGGGGGGGGGGCCCCCCCGGGGGGGGGGGGGTCTGGGCTCCCTAGCTGGCTCATGTGAAACTCCCCTCTCTCCTACAGAAATGCTCTCAGATTCTGAGGAGGAGCCCGTGTCTTCCAACAGCTATGACTACAGTGAGTCTGGACTCTGTGCCCAGCCAGGGTGGGGTACCAGGGCAGGGCTGGAGGTAGAGAGGTGGGGAGTGGGGTCCACGGAGGGCCCAGGAATGAGGTTTCAAAGCAGCGCCATCTCTCACTGCACAACAGCCAAGCCAGGCCCTGGGCTTTTCCTCCTTCCTGAGGGTTGGGAGGACCAGGGGGCGGGGAGAGGGTCTCCTGGAGGCTGAGCCAGCCAGGGACACCTGCCCCTCTCCCCCTCGTACACCCAGGTGAAGAGTACCAACCACTGCTCTTCTATCAGGAGACCACGGCTCAGATCCTGGCCCATGCCCTCAACCCCCTGGATTACAGGAAGTGGAGGAGCAAGTCAGTGTCTTGGAGGGTCCTCAAGGTGTTCAAGGTAGGAGGGGGGGACCCTGGAGCCAGACTCATGGCTCCATGACAACACGGGCAGTGGCCACTCAACCTTCTCTATCTCAGAGAGAGGGGACGGGCCAGGGTCTGCTGAAACGCTTTCAGGATAGATTACGTGGCACGTGATGGGGAAACCAAGGCATAGTTTGGCTGATGGCCTGACCTGTCCTGCATGGAGGAAGGATTGCATCTGGGACAGAGGGAGAGAGGAGGGAGCCTCTCCAGTCTGCCCAGCATCACATCCTGGGCCGACTGGGTACTTGGGGTTGGGGTGTGTGTTCGTGTCTTGGCACAAGAGGCCAAGACAGACTTCGCGCCCACATTTTAAGCCTCTACTCCGGTCACATTCACCAACCGCCCATGAGCCGAAGCTCATCTCATGGCCACGTTCAACGTCAGTGGGGCAGGAAAATATATTCTGCAGCCTCTAATCACTTGACAAAGGATATGGGCATTTAATTCTGTTCTAGGAAGGGATTGAAGAATTGTGAATGGTATCAGGCCTATCATGGTTTGATTAAATCGTGACAATTTCATAAAAGCTACTACATGATGGGGTGAGTATGGTGCCAAAGAGGCGTACGCCTCATTTCATCGCACTTGGCTTCCCCAGGCTTCACAGACACTGTGTCTGTTACAGGTTGCAGGTCTGCGGGACCCTGTGCTTAGTTGTCATGTTAACACAGCTTTTCCAAAAGCATTGACTGATTCCGTGTCCCCATGTCACTGGCTGGAATTTCTTGCAACATTTTAGTCTTTTCCCCGCTACTCTGGAGGTTGTGGTGATCTGGGCACGGTGATGACAGCTTGCTGGAAGCCCGGCTGCTTGACAACATTTTCTAGCACAAAATATTTTTTTAATTAAGGAAACGTAGATATTTTGGGGGGACGCCATGCTGCAGCACTCTTAATAGACAGCGTAGCGTAAACATCACTTTTCTATGGGCTGAGAAACTGAAAAATTCGTTGGACTTGCTGTCTTGGGACCCGCATTTACTGAGGTGGTTTGGAACAGAACCCATGATGTCTCTGTGGTTGGCGTGTAGTGAGCGCTCTGTACATGGGATTATTAATTTAGTTATTGGCTGAAAGCGCAAGGTGTGGAGTCCATCGGAGCTGGCCCTGGATCCCAGTTCACATACCCTCTGTGTGTCTTTGGAGAAGTTCCTTAACCTCTCTGAGCCTCAGTCCCTTTTTCCAGAAGGTGAGAAAAACCATAGTTCCTACATCTGGGGCCAAGGTCAGGATTAGTGGACGAGGTACCATGGTTATCTGAGTCACGCCCCCGCCCCCACAAGATCTCCAGGTCCCGATCCCCAGAAACGTGACTCTGTTACCTTCCTGGCAAAAGAGATGTGCAAGTGTGATGAAGGGTCTGGAGAGGTAGAGCATCTCTTGGGTTATCCAGGTGGGCCTGATGTCCCCACAAGGGTCCTTATGGGAAAAGAGGGGGGTTGGGTTGTGGGGGCCAGAGTCAGAGGAGATGTGATCCCAGAAGCACAGCTGGGACTGACCAGGGCCACAAGCCAAGGGGTGCATGTGGCCTCGCCAAGACCTCGATTTTAGGACCCCATGCCCCAGAGCCGGGAGGGGATAGATTTGTGTTTCTGGAAGGCACTGGCTTTGGGCTGGGGTTCCAGCAGCAGGAGGAGACCACCGGCGGCACTGGGCCTGGGCCTGCCCAAGGCCGGGGCCTTAGCCACACCGGCCGCATCCCTGAGTAACCTTGCCCAGGGGGTGGCTGGCCCAGACACGGGCCTCCCTAGTGACACCCTCCTGCCTTGGCCCCCTTGGCAGCTGCCCGTGGAGTTCCTGCTGCTTCTCACCGTCCCTGTCGTGGACCCCGACAAAGAGGATGGGAACTGGAAACGGCCCCTCAACTGCCTGCACCTGGTCACCAGCCCGCTGGTCTTGGTCCTGACCCTGCAGTCGGGGGCCTGTGAGTATCCCCTCCCCCAGGCCAGCCCACCCCCCGACACACACACACATTCCAGAGTTTTCTTCTCAACTGCACCAGGGGGTCCTGGGCCTGTGGCGGAATCCCGGGCACTTAACATATGCTTTTGCCGTAAAGGGGCACCAGCGTCCCACGCTCAGCCGATCCAGTGCTGCCAGCCGCAGATGGGGGCAGCACGCTGGTGGCCCTCGGACCAGACCCAGCCCTCCATCATTTGCCTGCGTTAAAATATTAGGAGATTGCACATCAGAATCCGGGTCTGGGGTTCCCAAAGGCAGAACTGGCTGGTGCTGAGAAGGGCGCCCCCAGTGTGTGCACCCCCCACTGCTGTCCACAGCAGGGCAGTCCCCTCCCTCGCCTCTTGGGGTACCCGGCTGGGGAATTGCAGTTTTCTCTGTCGGCTCCAGGCTGTCCTTGCCCTTTCTGACCTGCTCTGGCTCGAGAAATGCCCAGTGTTGTCAGGCATCTTCCAGCTCCCGCTGCTCCGGCTTCTTCCTGTTGTCTGCCTTTAGTGTTTCACGCTGCCCACTCCTCTCTGTCCCCCCAGCATCACCTGGAGGTGGAGGAGGTAGGGCGCTGGGGGCCAGTGCATGGCTGGCCGTGGAGTTTTTGGCTCTAACGGGGTCAGCAAATTCTCTGTGGGTCCCCTCCTGGATTTATGGCAGGGGGACACTGTGAGAGAGCCCACCAGGGCCCAGTGTGACCCCAGAGCTGAGAAGGGCGCCCCTTAGGGGTGTCAGCTGTCTGGTTCATCAGTCTTCCATTCCCTGTCGAGCAGATGAACCCAGCCTCCCAGGCCAGGCCACTGCCAGGGACTCACTGTCACCTCTGGGGCTTCTTAAAACAGTGGACCCCAAGCATCTGTCGTTCACGACCCAGCCACTTGACTTTTCTCCCATCGCTGACTATTCCCATTGACGTTTTTCTTGAATCCGCTGTTTTTAAAGTTACTGAACTGCACCAATAGGGAAGTGGCTTCGTTGCCAGTAAATTCAAGGTAACTGCAAAGATAAATACAATAAAAATAAAGCATCTGAGCCTGGAGTCTCTGTTCCATAGGGTGTGCGGCGGGGGTTAGAGACGCCGCAGACCTATTCGTGCCCGTGGACATTTCCTTCAAAGGAGAAATCGCTCACCTAGGATGCGATAGTGGCACGGTAGTTTCCTGCCCACATACCGGCACCGTCTGGTGATAGCAGGTCCCCACTGGGGAAATACTGCTTCAGGCGAAAGCATTTATGAACCCCGTCTGGGCTGAGCCCTGGACTTGGCTCCCTGCCTGAGGGGGTGTCGGGTCTGTTTGCAGAGCCTCCCAGCCTCCTCCCTCTCTGAGCAATACCCAGAGCCATCTTTCTAAAGTGCTGCTTTTCCAAGGTTGTGGTCACTCCTCCACTCAAAGACCTCCATGGCTCCCTAGTACCTCTTGGTCCAAGTCCACACTGCCCTGGCCATTCTTAAGACAACTGCGTTCCCTGCTCTCTGTCCTTGGCTGGCGTCCACCTGCTTGGTTCCTTCCCACCCAGCTCTCTCCTCTTCCCCTGTGGCCCTTGTACCCTCTCTCTGTTCATGTGTCATCGCACATCCTCCGCATTCGAAGAAGCCCTTCCCAACCACACTGCACCCCAGCCACCTCCTGAAACTCCCCCAGAACAGTCATGGCAAATTCAGAGAAAGGGCCCCTCGCTCAGGTGTCAGGTTCCAAAGCCGGTACTACCCAGTCAGAACCACGTCCAGTCAAAATGACCTCCTGAGATCCACACAAAATGGATTGTGGACACAATTCTGTGTATCAGCTCCCTTGTGTAATTCTAATGCCACTGACACTGGAGAGCCAGTGAGCTAGACCGAAGAATGAGAGGAAAGTCTGGACACAGTGTCTGGGCAGCCAAACCATCCACTGCCTTTGAGACCAGTACTAATTCCCTGGTGGTGGAAAGGGTTGTGTGTGGAGAATTCTAGAGTGTGCCATCTGCCTATAGGGTTTTTCCCTTTTCATGTTTTGATGTAAAGCCCCTGAAATTTTCATAACTTTTTTTTAAAGATTTATTTATTATTTGAGAGAGAGAGAGACTGGGGGTGGGGTGGGGGAAGGGCAGAAGGAAGGGGAGCCAAAGAATCTCAAGCAGATTCCCCGCTGAGTGTGGAGCCCAATGCGGGACTCAATCCCATGACCCTGAGTTCATGACCCGAGCTGAAATCAAGAGTCGGATGCTTAACCAACTGACTGAGCCACCCAGGAGGCCCCAGAACTTTCATAACTTTGAATGGGTTGGTTTGTGGAGTGGTCTTATCAAGAGAGCAGGTGCTGGGCTCCAGGACCGTGGGTAAGGGTTGGGTTTGACTATACGGTTCATTAGTGGAGTGATGCCCATCCATTAGCAGTGCCTGACTGGAGGGTGCTGCCTTGAAGCTCAGTTGGAAGAAGCATCGGCATGATGGTTGATTAGTGATGTCTGCCATGGGCGTGGGAGAGGACAGTGGTGGTGAGTGGGCTTAGCCATTCCCATCCTGGTCTCCTAGCAGAAGTCTGGGGAGAGTCTGTCTTTCACATTGTCTGCCTTCTTTCTGGTGTGGCTACCTTCAGGGCAAGCCCTCTGTCTTTTATTTCTCTGTCCCCCTCAAGTGCCCAGGGTAGCACTGGGGACATTTTATGTCCAAACAATCGCATGTAAATGAGTTTTATCCTCGGGCCTCTCCCCCAGGCGCTCCCACTCATTCTGGGGAAGGGGTGTGCCCTCCAGGAGCAGGGGCCAAGCTGAAGCAGTGGAGAGTACCAGCCCTGCTTTCTTGCCCTTCCGCAGATGGCGTCTATGAGATAGGTGGCCTCTTTCCTGTCTGGGCCATCGTGGTGATTGCGGGCACGGCCGTGGCTGCGGTGACCTTTTTTGCCACATCCAACAGCGAGCCCCCCAGGCTTCACTGGGTAAGAATTCCCAGCATCCCACAGTGGGGCAAGAGGACAGTGGGATCTCCCAGGAGGGCATCCAGTTTGTGCCCCTGGGGCAGATAGGCCCGGAATCACTTTCCGTAATGACAGGCCTTTAAGGCCACTTTGGATGATAGTTTTGTTCCTTTTCAAGATCTTTTCTATTTGGTAACAGTTTCATTTTATGGAGATGTAATTCACATACCATACATATAATTTGCCTATTTAAAGTGTGGGATTCAGCGGTTTTGTTATATACACAGAATTTTGCCACAATCACCACTATCAATCTGAGAGCATTTCAAGACCCACACCCGTTAGCAGTTGGTCCCCACCCTTCCCCCCCTTCCCCCGCCCCAGCCCCCGGCCCCCGCCCACCCATGTCCTGTGTCTATGGAGTTGCCTGTTCTGGACTTCCCATGGAAATGGGATCATACAACATGTGGTCCTTTGTGAGTTTGCCTCATGTTTTCAGGGTCGTCCCGTGCACTAGCCGGATATTAGGGAGTCACTCCTTTTCATGGCCAAACATGATCCATGGTATGGAGACAGTACGTTTCGTTTATCTGTTCACCAGCAGTGGACACGAGTTGTTTCTACTTTGGGGCTGTTAACAAGGAACGCTGCTGTGACGTTTGTGTAAACACATGGGTCTAGAAATAGGCTTTCATTCCTCTTGGGTGCATTCCTGGGTGAAACTGTGGGGACAGACGTTATGTTTCACTTTTTGAACAATTACCAGACTCTCTCCTGCTCACTCTTGGGGACGCACCCGCATGTCTCACAGCCATGTTCCAAGGAGGGAATTGTCCAGTGTTCGTGGGTTTTTTTTCCCCCCTTCTCTCCACCCTGCAGCATGCTGAGGAATTTTTTTAGGCAGTTTGTTTAGAATGTATTCTTCAAGGTTCACTTATAAGTTTAATTTTTTTTTGCTATGTATTGATAAAAAAAATTATAGCTTTTATTTTGAGAAACTCTTGAGTGTGTCAACCCAAAGCAGGTCAAATTTTGACCAATTGATGATGTAGGGAATAGTGTTCAGCCAGTGTTTTTACTGGGTTTTGAAGTACTTCACCCACTCCCAATGGATGTCCCCAAAAGACACAGCGCTGAGTAAGAGAGGCCTGCTGCGAAGGACCACGAGTGGCGTGAGAAGTGTCTAGAACAGGCAAATCCATACAGCCAGGAAGTAGAGTAGTGGAGGCCCAGGGCTGGAGGACGGCTGGGTGGGATGGGGAGTCACTGCTGATGGGCACGGAGTTTCTTTTTGTGGTCATGGGACAGCATTTGGTCCCTAGCCTGGAAGCTGAGGGAAGGAAGCTTCTTGAATTCTTCCCTGACAAAAGAGTAATGCCGAGCTAACATTTTATGGAGCGCTTACTATGTGCCGAGCATTGCAGGCTCTGAATCTGTTAACTCATTTCTGCTCGCGAGAATCTCGGGGTGGGTACTGTGATCATCCCGTCTTAGTGAGGAGGAACTGAGGCCATGTGCCCACTGGGGACTGTATCCCTGTTGGGGACTGGCCTTGGGCCCATCAGCACTCGTTCCCTCCCCAGCTCTTTGCTTTCCTGGGCTTCCTGACCAGCGCCCTGTGGATCAACGCAGCAGCCACAGAGGTCGTGAACATCCTGAGGACCCTGGGAGTGGTCTTCCGGCTGAGCAACACTGTCCTGGGGCTCACGCTGCTGGCCTGGGGGAACAGCATTGGAGGTGACTCGGGTGCAGCTGGGGTTCTGGGACGAGTGCAGCTGCATCACTGCTCTCTGCTCCCCTAGCCAGAGTGCACGTGAGCAGGGCCATCTGGGGCACCTGCCCTCAGCACGAGCTCAGGCCCACTGTTGTTTGGAATGACCATCACTGGGCATTGGGTTGAGGTGGCCTGGCTTGTACCCAGGCCAGGAGACTAGAGAGGCCCCAGCCTCTTCCCCACTCTCTGCTGTGTGGACAGTTGCCTCCCCAGGGTTCAGGCAGGACATGGAGCCTATTGCAGCCAACCATGCTGAATGTGTACATGGGTGTGTGACATACGTAGGCATTCACGCATACACCAGTAGACCCTTTTCTAACTATTAGCTGCCAGGTAAGGTTGGCTAAGTTGTGCACTGCACAAGAACATTCAGACAAGGAGTCGGGGGGCTGAAATCTAGCTCTCTACACTGAGCTTTTTGGGCACCTTTTCTGAATTTACATAAATGTGCTGTGCATGCTAGCAGTGATGGTAGGTCACATCCCAGAGTTGCCCCTGGTGGGAAAGAATGGGGTAGAAAGAATCAAGGAGGGAATTGTGTCATGGGATGCTGTGGCCGCAGCATCCAGCTAGCTACTGCAAGGCCCAGATGGGCACTCATCAGTGTTTGTTGACTGAATGACTATGGGTAACAGTAAGGAGTGAATGACCCAAGAGGGCCAGGGGGAGCTACTCACCATTCAAAGCGGTCTCCTTTCCCTGCAGATGCCTTCTCAGATTTCACGCTGGCCCGCCAGGGTTACCCACGGATGGCATTCTCAGCCTGTTTCGGAGGCATCATCTTGAGTATCCTTTGTGGGGCTGCCCTCCCTGCGGCACGGGCTCCGAGGGCCATGGCTGTGCTCCATTCCCCACTCCCGGGATTGGGGTGTTCCTTCCTGGAACACCTGGGGCAGGAGACACAGCTGCTGGGACCTCAGTTTCCTCATCTGTAAAATGGGGATGTTGAGAGGACCAACCACAGCTGGGTTGTTGTTTGGACTGAATGAGGTGACAGAAATGCGTGGCAAGCACTCGGTGGATGGTGGTGTTTGTTTGTTTTTGCTTTTTTAATGTTTCTTTTTTTTTTTAAGATTTTTATTTATTTATTTGACAGAGATCACAAGTAGGCAGAGAGGCAGGCAGAGAGAGAGGAGGAAGCAGGCTCCCTGCTGAGCAGAGAGCCTGACACGGGGCTCTATCCCAGGACCCCAGGATCATGACCTGAGCTGAAGGCAGAGACTTTAACCCACTGAGCCACCCAGGTGCCCCAAGGTGGTGTTTTTCATAGATGCCCCCATGCTGAGCTTCCGAGGGCCCTGCAGAAGACCCTCTTCCTCTTGCTTATAGATGTCATGGTCTATAGATGTTAGGGCTTGGCGAGCTTTTTCTGAAAGGGCCAGAGAGTAAATATTTTAGACTTTGTAGGCCATACCAGCCTCTCTGGCAACTACTTGACTCCACTGTGTAGCGTGAGAACAGCCATAGGCAATACAGAAATAGGTGGGCATGGCCACTCATTAAATGTTCCAATAAAACTTTATTTATAAAACTTTATTTATAAAAGTGGACATAGGGCCTGAGGGGCTGCACTGCAACTTGCCGCCCCCCTGTTCTATCTAGAAAAGACAAAGACAAGCAAGCCGCCTGGGACTGGGAGAAGAAAGGGATTTGAAAGTAGCTGGTCGTGGGTTCCAGGTCCGGCGCCACCACGTCCCCACTGTGTGACCTTGGGGCTTCGCACACATCCTGCTTTCTGCCCCTCGGTGATCTCTGTGCGTTCAGAGCGGGTTGGGATGATGATTGACGGTGGGGCACAGCACCTAGGACCGTGTCTGGCCCAGGCCGTGTGCCCAACAAACGGGAGATGATGTTGGTTGTGAAATAAAGTTGGAGTATTTGAAAGCCCTTAGAGTGCAGCTGTGCCCAGGCACCTGCACACAAGGGCATGCGGGCCGAGCCCAGTGCCAGGAGGTGGCTGCCCAGCACAGCCAGAAAGGGCGGGGTCTGGGAGACGTTCCTGGCATGTGTAACTCCCCGGCTGGACAGGGCTTTCTGGGGCCCCTTGCCACCACTGAGACCTGCTCCCGGCTTTCGGGCTCTGGCCTCCCCCAATCCTTCAGGCTGGGGTGAGCAGGAAAGAGCTCTGCCTGGACCAGAGTCCCCCGAACAATACCTGGAGATGGCCTTGACCTGGGCTCCGTCCCCCAGGGGACGGTGGGTAGTCACCTGGCCTAGCTGCGGGGAAGCCGAGTGCTTACCACATGCCAAGCGCTTCCTTCTGTCACCTCATTCCCTGTCTCCAGATCGAGTGCAGAATGCACAGTGGATACTCGCCTTCCTAAAAGGGCTCACACTAGGCAGGATATCCTCAGAGAGGGAGTTTTGGGGCTGAGGGTGCAGAGACCGTAAGCAAAGCTGACGGGCGTTGCGTTGGGGTGGGGGGCCGTTGTTCCAGCAAACTTCCTGAGCCAGGCCACAGATCTGCTGGTGGGAGTGGGGCTGGGCTGTCTGCTCCAGATCTCCAGGAACCCCACAGCAGAGGTGAAGGTGAGTGGCCAGACTCTCCTACGAGGGTCCCCTTCTCATGGGATCCCACCCTGAGACCATTCACTTGGTCTTGCCGGGGAGGGGCATTGTCTGAGTTTGTGACAAGCCTGATCTGTAGAATGTTTCAAAAATATCCTGAATAGAGGGTTGAAAATACATACTCCTTATAAGTTCAGGAGTAACTAGGACGTAGCTTCGGGGAACGGGCAGGAAGGCCCCGGATTTAGGTAATGGTCCCATCACTTAAGTCTTTTGCTCTGTGACTGTGGGTGAGTTTAGGATGGGCCTCAGTCTCCTTGCCTGTGAAGTGGGATTGAAGGGCCCCCCTGCAAGCCTCCTGGGCAGCACGCACAAGGTAAGGGCCAGGCCAAACACCTTGTCTTAGCACTGCTCACAGGACAGACCAGCATGAGGGACTGCAGGAACCCCAGCAGGCGGGAGCTTGGCAGATTTGGAGAAGGTTCTGAGACCCATTCAGCAGAGGTTCTCAATTCCCACGGTGCCCAAGAATTTCCTGGGGGTGCGTGAGACCTCCAGTCCCAGGCATTCCAGAGGGAGGGGGCCTGGAAACCTGCATTTTAAAATAAGCTCCCTGGGGACCGATGAGGGTAGGTCACCTGGGAACGCCTGTTCTACCAGAGGTGGAAAACTCCAACACTGGCCGGGGCCAGGAAGGTAACCGAAACATGCAGGTGACTCACGGGGGCCTCATGTGGCCTCATCTCTTTTCTAGAGAAGTCAGGATTCCTAGGGGACTTTGCTGGTCTCAAATGTCACACTGGGTCACACACTGGGCACCTCTGTTCAGAAGGACCTGAATTCAGAGCCCGAACAAGAGAACGATGATGATGGGGATGGGGAGGGGTCGTGGCCTCGGGAGACAGCTGGCAGGCTCTTCCCCCAAACCCACGAGTGCACTTGCGGTCCTGTGAGGCCGAAAGATGGCAATGTTAACAGGAACAGTCACCCACTCTCTCTAGGCTCTCGATGGTGACAATGGTGACGACTTGTGGCTGGCTTATAATTAGCTGACACGGGGCCAGCCTTTGGCAGTGGCCAGGCCCCCACACAAATAGCTACGAACTTAACTTACTGCTCAGAAAGTTTGCTTCTCTTTAAGTAGACAGTCTTTGGGGTGGGGGAGGGGCCGAGGAGAGAGAATCTTAAGCAGGGGCTCGATCTCACAACCCTGAGATCTTGACATGAGCTGAAATCCAGAGCCAAGAGTCGGCGCCTCACGGACTGAGTCACCAGGTGCCCCGGAAAGTTTGCTTTTCTAAAAGGTGAACACCATCTGCGAATTTTGTCTACGCTCTTCGCGGGTTTAATAGGCTCCTTTCATTATCAGTTCCCAGGCAGTTGCAGATAATGAGGCTTTAGGGTCGACTCCACTGGTTCTATTTCTTTCTTCCTCTTGCTCTTTGTGGGGTGTGTGTGCGGGCGTGCATGCGTGTGTCTGCATTCTACTGCCTTTGTATTGAGTGTCCCGAATGCTACCGCTGTTAAGTAAGGCGCGAGGCACCCGGGAAGGCCATCGGGGAGGGTGGCCGTGGGTTGTGTTGGGTGAAAAACACAGGCAGCTCTTAAACACTGCCCAGTGAGCGATTCCATTTCTGGTTTCCGAATTGCCGTGCCGGTCTGGGGTGTGTGTGTGTGTGTGTGTGTGTGTGTGTGTGCCCCCACTCACGTGTGTGCAGCTACACCACTGTGTGGGAGGAGGAGACGGTCTCTTTCAGAGCTTGGACGTCCATCTGGTGCTCTGTCCTTTGTTCACTGGTTTGCTCATGTGTGTCCTGGGGTTCATGGCACTCCCCGCACAGCCGGGTGGGAAGATGAGAGCCTAGATGGTGCGGGGAACACACCCAGTACAGTCCCCAGTGTGGAAGGAAGGGAAGTGGGGAGAGGACAACTTCACTTTTTACTCTTCTGTGTGGCTTGAGGAATTTTCAACATCTGTGTGTATGTCACTGCCTGTGTTAGCATCCCAGGGCCGCATGACAAGGGACCCCAAGTTAGGGCGCTGGAAGCAGGAAACTTCAAGATGGGGAGGGGCCAGAGGGGTCGGAAGTGCTGCACTGGCTGGTGGCTGCAGTGACCCAGCCTCTCCCCCCTCCCCCGTTCCCCCCACAGCTGGAGCCAGATGGACTGTTGGTGTGGGTCCTGGCGGGCGCCCTGGGCCTCAGCCTCGTCTGCTCCCTGGTCTCAGTCCCGCTGCAGTGCTTCCAGCTGAACAGAGCCTATGGTTTCTGCCTGCTCCTCTTCTACGGGAGCTTCCTCGTGGTGGCCCTGCTGACGGAATTTGGGGTGATTCGCTTGAAAAGTGTCTGAGTGCCGCCTTGCACCTGGGGCCGCCTGGTGGCCAGGAGGTGTCACTGCAGGCGGCGAGATGGACGTCTGGCTGCTGGGGGGCCCCTGCCTCTGCTGGAGGTTCCTGGTTGTCGCCCTGCACAGGGACAACAGCTAAGCCTTGTTTCTGGGACATCGGAGACGGGGCTGTGCTGTGGACAAAGCTGAGGACAGAAAGTAGACTTCCTTGGCTTATCTGTGGAGCCTCTTGGAGGCTGAGTGCCTTCCTGCATCTTCTCCTCAGGACTCACTCAGACCACCGCCAAGCCCGGGCTTATCAGGGTGACAGGGCAATCAGAGGGTGGGCAGAACACGGTGAGCGTCTGGCCATCCCGGGCTGAGTCCTAGAGCTGCACCATCCAACAGAACTAGAACGTGAGACACATACCGAATTTTGAAATTTCTAGTCGCCATGTTAATAAAAGCCAAAAGAAACAGGTCCTATAATATGTGCATTAGTGAATGGCTCCAAAATGTCAGCCTATGGCCCCGGCCCGATTACGGCCACTGGCTTGGACGGCACAGCTCTAGCCTCTACCTCTAGAACGGCTTGCTGGCTGCTGGCAGACTCCTCTGTGCCCTGAACCTTGGGTTTCCCCAGCTGTGCAACAGCCATCAGTTGGACCATGCCCTGTCCTACCTCAGGGGGAGCCCTGAGCCGGGGTGCCAATGCCCGGAAGCTCTAGGGAGGACAGAGCGGGTGCTCCCCAGTGCCTTCCCGCTGTCAGCTACGGACCTGCCTTTTCAAGAAGCAGCTCTAAGTTTGCCCGACTGCCTTCTGTCAGCAGCAGCAAGGCGATTCAAATGTCTTTTTTTCCAGTGAAAAAATTATTAAATATTTCAAGTGTCCAGAAAGCAGCACACCCATCTCTTATGGGTTCTTCCTTACCTGGGCCAGGGGAGGAGGGGTTGGTTCCAAGGCCAAAGGCTTGGGCCTGAGGTGGGGTCGGGAACAACTGTCGATGGGACCTCGCACCTTTCCCCACGGTACCGGAACCCATAGAACGTCACTTGGGGGAATTCACGAGGCGGCAGCCACGTTTACAAAGCAGAGGCTTTTTTATTAATATGCCAGAAAACTGGAGACACAGTGGGTTTTCTATGTAACAAATCACCAATGTACAAAACCTTACAGTGTTGCTCCCGCTATCCATACAAAATGATTGTCACGTGGTGTGGAGTAAGGCTGGGTGCGGGGAGGGAGGCGAGGAGGAGGGACCAGGTGGTATCCCTCCAAAGCGGGACAGGGGCATATTGCCATTATGGCCAAGGGCAGGTTGGTTTGACCTTGGTTTCATTTGGCTAGGACGTGGATGGTGAGAGGGCATCTGAACTGGATGACGTCCCAGGTCCCTCAGATCTCACAGGCCTCGGTGACCCCAAGGGGCCAGCTGTCCTTAGCCTCAATGACAAGCGCCCACTACTGGCCAGAGTCTGGCCTGCAGCGCAACGGCTACTGCATTCATCCCATCTAGCTAAAATCAGGGTCTTTCTCAGAGGACTGGGGCTGGTACCACCCCCACACGAGGGGCCTGAACTCCCCTGGCACCCCTCCCTGGTTCATCAGGGGAAGGGACTAGAATGAAGCTCAAACACTCAGGGCAGAGGACCTATCCTCCTTTGAAAGCTATCCCTTGACTCCTGATTCCAAAATACCCATTTCAACACACAAAGGCTAAAAGGCACCCAATTGTGCAAATTATAAATAAAGTTCCTTCTCTGGAGAGGAAGGGGTTCTGGCCTGGGGCTCGGTGCAGAGCTGCGTGTGCTGGCTGGTGGCCCTCCAGAGCCAGAGAGGACAATGCCAGTCTCCTGATGCCCCATGGGGATCTCCCTGGTTCATTGTTTCCCCAAAGGGCTGTGCTTTAAAAACAGAAACAAACGCCTGCCACTCCTGCCTTGGTGAGGGGCACAGCTCTGCAGTGCTGGCTCTGGGAATCAGCCCTTCCGGGGCACCAGGATGGCACCCCTGGGATCAGGCTATGCCCTGCTAGGAAGAGGGCATGGCAGGGAGAGACTTCTGCCCACCCACCTTCCTAATCCTGGGAGGCAGTGGAGGCATCTGGAAAGCTGGGGTTAGACCAGGATGCCCCTGCCCCCTGCTGACCCCTTTCATCCCAGCGCCTCCGCCTCCTGCCCTATGCTAGGTCTGCAGCCCAGCGGAGCTGAACCAGAACTCCCTCTGCTCTGACCCTGCTTCTGCTGCCGCCAACAGTGCTCACTGGGCTGCCCACCCCAACGTCCGCTCTGGATTCAAGCACCGGTCCTACCCAACCAAGCTGACCTCAGGAGAACCCCCCCCACCCAAGATATGGGGGTCCTCGGTTAACCAAGGGCTCACCTGAAGCTAGCTGTGCCAGTGAAAAACCCTGGAACGAATCCACAGAGGGGACTGCTTAAGGTGGGGGCAGGGGGGAGCTGTCCCAGTGGACCAGCAGGGGCTCAGGCGCAGGCCTGCTGTGGAGCGCCCCCCCCGGGTGAGTGTCAGCTCTGTGCACCCCTTTCCAGCAGCAGAACCTAATGCACAGTGTGAAGGATCTGCCATTGTCTTCAGCAGAATCCCGTGTTAACTGAGATGTCTCTCTGCTGCAACAAGGTAATCCCAAGGAAAAGGGATCAAGTGGAGAAAGCCCATCTCAGGAATGCGTCCGGAAGCCATCAGCCCGGCCTTTTGCTTGCTCTCCTCCTGAGATTCTAAAGGAGGCTATTTTAGAAGGATCTGCAGCCGCAAGAGTTAAACCAAAGAAAGTATGGGAGGGAAGACTTACAGAGCTGGGATGTGAAATTCGCACAATCTTGTGCAATCACGCACACTCTCGCACTGCCCAGCACTGGCCGAGATCTGACCGTGTGGGTATGATCACACCCCTTGATTACGCTATCCGTTAGGTCCTAGGCACTGGTCCCCCGAAGGAATGTTCCATTATATTATCATATATAGAGAAATACTAACCCACATCCTAAGTGGTTGTGTCCCTAACACAGGCCACAGACACCCCGTGACGTAGGCCGCAGGGAAAGTTAGTGGGGAAGCCGTCAGCTGGGACGCGAGTGTGAGAGCAGCATGGGGAAGACGTTTTGGATCTGGCCTAGGGAGGGCTGACCCACTTTGAAGGCGAGCCCCGCAGAGATCGGCAGGATCTATCCAAGTGGTCTTCTGAAGAGGCCTTCTGGAACCTTCCACATTAGGAAGAGCTCACAGGCGGCCTGACCCCTTAAACCAAAGTGACCTCTGGGGTTACGAAAAACAGGGCAGGGTGGTTACACACCAAGCCCCATCTTGTCTTTTTCTCTTCCTATATATAAATATGTGCATATATATGAACGCGTGTGCGTGTACACACACACACACACATTTTTTCCATACGTCGTAGTAAAATAATACTATTGCGTTATTGCATAGACGAGATGGCTGTTGCGCACTGGAGTTAGGTGACGGTCTGGGAGCGCTGGCGGCTGCCCGGGAGCTGCTGGGTGGTGGGGCCCCGGCCGCTGCCGCCAAGCGGTCCCTCCTGCTGCTCCTGCTTGCGGGCGTGCTCCTCGTACCACACCTAGAGCAGAGCGCGGACGGGGCACTGAGCAGCCTGCACCCCTCCCCGCCAGTCCCGCGCTTGCCCCAGCCCGGAGAGCACCCCCCCAACTGCCCGGGGTACACAGCGGCCAGTGGGAGCCAGCCTCACTCAGGACACCCCCGGACCTGCTGGGAATTCTGCATACGGCCCGGATAGAAAAATTACTGTGAAATCTTTCCCTTATTGATTAGAGGTTTGCAAGCCTCCTTATAAATGTTCTCCTTGGCACATAGCATCTCTTTAAGCAAAGCCCAGGTACTCATCATCACCCTCTGTTTGGTTGTGAACATAAACTTTTGTCCTTCACAAAGGGATTCCCGGGTGTTATCCCTTTTGAGCTCGGCAGGAACCGTGTCCTCAAGATACACCTGAGAAAACCGAGGCTTAGTAGTTTTATGAAGCTGGAAGACAGTGAGGGCCTCTCCGAACTCCCACGTTGCTTTTGGTACCCCCCAGGTAAGGCCGTGACATGATTTTGCAAAAAAAAAAAATTTAACCCGCCTAAGACCCATATTGTTATGTCGTCTGACATTTTCAGAGACGGGTGTTCAGGTGATTAAGGAATCAGAGAAGCTGACTTACATGTTCAAAAAATCTGAGCCACAGAACTTGAGAGCTTACACAAGATTCAGATGGCCTTCTTTCTGTGCCCCCTCACTGTACAGAGGGGGGCACTGAGGCCAGGAGGGGACACATGGGCAGAGGACAAAGGACAGCAGCTGAGTGCGTGTTCTCAGGACTGTGTGAGTCAGCTGGGGGAGCTGCAGCCTCCCTGCCTTCTGGGCGTGGGCAGTGGTCATCACTGTCCCCGTGGAAACAGAGGGATTTCTAGCTCTGAGGATGCCAGAAACTGCAGAGTCACGATGGGTGGCGTGGGAGACCCTCCCCCGAGCCCTGGGACCCGGAGGCTGAAGAGAAGAGCCAAAGCAGAGCTCGCGCCGCGCTGGCGGCCTGCGCTCTGTGGGGTTCTGCTGGGGATGTGGGGCGTTGGCCCCCGTGGTGCTTCACAAGCTCGTTTACTTAGCTGCTGATGTGGAAAGATGGGGAAATTTTACTTAAAAAAATTTGACTTCTCCCTTCTCTTAAATTAGAACAACAACAAAAACCTCAAACAGAGAACCTGATGGCCCTGAGCAGAGGCCGCCCCCTCCAACGAGCCCTGCCCTTGCCAGCTCTGCAGGCCCCTGCAGTCTTTTGGCCACGACGTCCCCTGCTGTGCATGCCACACTTGTGACTCTGGCTCAGAGTAAGAATCGGGGTAGGTTCTGGAGAATGCTCAAGCAGCAGGGCCATATGGGAGAGCTGCTCGTGATGGGGAAGGGCCGAGGGTTCACGGCCGAACCAGAGCTCCACCCAGCCCTGCGTCCCAGACACCACTGGCCGCGGTTGCAATGGATGGCCCCGATCCCCACAGGAGCCTCCCCACCTGCACACTCAGGATAGGGACAGGGGGCATCCCGCTCAGCAGCAGGGAGGCCCACCCCCAGGCAGGAGCTGGGAGGGTCTAGGCAGTAGGGGCAGGGGCGCTCCTACCTGAATCTCCTCTTGGTACATCTTTAGGCTCAGGTCACTTTTGGTCCTTGATCTCCGTCCCAGAAACACCACGGTGTTTTGCTAAAAAAAAAAAAAAGAGCAGAGGCTTGGAGTGGGCCCAAGCGGGGCAGGCCCTCCACTAAGCCGAAACCTGCCCCTCTATCGGAGGTGGCCCCACGGCTCCTCACCTCGTGCCTCTCCATTTGGGAGAGGACCTTGAGCAGCCGGGCCATGTCGGACGTGGCTCCCCGCCCCTCCCGGTAGAGCTCCAGGACAGCAGTCAGCTCATCTTTGGAGATTTCCTTCTCGAGGGTGATGCCGCTGTCAACTGTGGGAGGGGAGGCCAGGGCTGGGAAGGAGCCTGGGGCTCAGAGCCCCCCAGTCTGGCTTGGCCTGGTTCGGCCGTCCTCCCTGCAGCCCCGGCAGGCGTCCTAAGTTTCCTTCTCTGAGAAAACCTGCATCAGCATGGCGCCCCCCCACCCCAAACCCTCACTGTCTGGCACGCACATCCCTTCCCTCATTTTGCTGCAGATGCGGGGGATGCTGGCTGGGCCAGCAGCTTATAGGGGACAGAGGGTTTGGGCAGGGAGTCTCTGAGTCAAAATGGTCAGATGGCCTGATAAGACAGATTTGGAAACAAAGAACAGGTCTGTAGCAGCTCTGATGGAGAATCTGGAAGGATCAGTACGCACAAAGCTCTGCACCCTGGAAGAGGCGAGGCCATTACTGGAGCTGCGGTCATCCAGCTGCAGGAGGAGGAGCCACTGGTGCAGCGTTCACACCCTTTCAATCTAGAACCCCACCGTGACCATGTGATTTAGAGATGCGGAGGTCACAGCGGAAAGGATAGCCAGAAGGCTGTTGTGTTCACAATAGGCCTGTCTCTGCTCTGCGATTCTTCTAATCTTGGACATGGACTGCTTTTATTTTGAACATGATATCAAGAGCCTTCTCCAATCAGCAAGTATTTGAAAATCAAAAAACAAGAATTTGAAAACCAATGCACATGAGAGTTGTAACAGATAAACCAGACAGATATGCTGAAATGCCAGAAGCCTGGACAGCTGGACGGCCAGACAGTGGGCTTGGACAGCCAGACAGCAGGACTGGACAGCCAGACAGCCGGGCAGCCAGGCAGACTGTGGGAAGGCTCTGGCCACGGCTGCTCGCACAGACCTTCTGAGTCCTGGTTCTTGCGGCTGTAGTTCATTCGGAAGACGAAGGCCTCGAGGATGAAGGCGACAATGATGGTCATCACCACCTGGCCGGGCGCAGAGAGCGGGAAGGGGTGCGTGAGCTGCTGCAGGACCCGCCCCCGGCCGAGCTCGGTCAGATGCTGACCCCAGTCCCGGCCCCTCGTCCCTCGGTGGCCACCCACCAGGCGGGGCGGCTGGAGACTCTGAGTGTTGAAGGGCAGAGAGCGTGGCCAGGGACCTACCATGGTCACGATGTAAAAAGTCATGAAGTACAGGCGGCTCCAGTGTGAGGTCTGAGAGGTGACGCCTTCCTGGGGACACGGGGAGGTGGCCAGTGAGTGAGCGCCTGGTGGGGGGCCGGGTCACTGTGCACTTGGGCCACTCCACAGTCCCCCACATGCTCTTTAAAGACCCTGCCCGATCTGCCTGGGGTTGTGGGAGACACAGGAAGGGGGAGGGGGGTGGCCCTCACTCCCAGGGTCTAAAAACTCTTCCATGCTGCATGAGCCTTGGACGCTCCCCAGGGTGGCAGGGCTCACCACTGACACGGGCAGTCTTTGTCCCAAGCAGGGGCAGAAGACTTGGAAGAATTTAAGGAATGAAAAACAAAAACTAACAACCCTTGCCACACTGCTCCTTGACAGCGGTGCGAGGCCAGAGACCCACACGCTAACTGGCATCTCCAGGCCACTAGGGGACACGCATGGGGCAGGGATGTAAATGCAGAGGGGTGGCTCCTGGGGCCCAGCCTGCACCGTGGGCTCTGGGCAGAACCCCAACCCGGTGTGACCCAGGCCCCCAACCCCGACAGAGCGCAGAAGAGCGATACATCCCATCGGGGGCCAGGCAAGAGCAGAGCTGGCCTCAGAGGACGGCGGGAGGATGCCCCCAGGAGCTGACCAAGGTCCTTACCATAATGATGTACCAGTTGTTGACAACCGTGAGCTCGAACAAGGTCACTGCCAAAAGGAAGCGAGAATGAGACTCACTTTTTCCAAGTCTGTTTCAAGTGGCCTCTCTCCACATGTCCGGGGTACCACAGAGCTAAATGATGGCGTCCTCATCTGCCAGAGTGGGCTGTACGTCCCAAGGCCCTCACTGAGCGCCCACCCCACAGTGCTGCCAGCTTGGCCTGTCTCCCAAAGGGCGTGCCCGCTGCCTCAGCAGCCTGGGACGAACCAGGGCTGGGGTCGGGCGGTGGGGAAAGAGCACTCGGACCTGATTTGCTGTGGTTCTGGGATGCCGTGAGGGGCTCCCATTCCTCTTGAGCCATGTCCTATCCCTGCCCTTGCCCCTGCCCCAGCTTCTCCACAGAACTCAGGAGCAGCACTGTGTGGACCTGAGCTGGGGCCAGTGCAGGGCACTGTGGCAGGTTGGTGTGGCTATCCCACCCTGCAACTGTGGGGCTTTGACTGGGGGTGGGTCCCCTGGCCTCAGGCTGTCCCCTTCAGAGCAAAGCATGAGCTCTCTGCTCCCCAGAACGAAAGCTGGTGGTTTAAGTGGGTGCTGGGATCTGGCCCGGCCTCCCTGTGGTTGGCCCCGCTGAGGCTCCAGAGGACCCGGGAGGCCTCAGACAGCTCTGCTAGGCCGCGTCTGGGGCCCGCGGTGACTGACACAGGCAGTGGGTCTGGGGACTGTGCCGCCTGTGGCCTCTGCACTCACCGAAGCTGTTCAGGATGTTGTCAAAGTTATTGAGATAGTAGTAGCCTTCGTCCACGACAGTCCTATTGCCCACGGTGTGATTGAGCCAGCGGTAGGCATCGGCCACAGTGCTCGTACTGGCCAGGGAGACAGAGGGGCAGAAGGGAAGGTCACAAGAAAATCGGTCACTTCAACAGAGGACAAAACGCTTAAGTGAACCAAGCTCTGACCCGGGAGCCGCCGTCCTGGCCCAGCCCCCAGCTCTCCGACCCACGTTCCTGGCTCAAGGGTGGCCCTTGGCTCCTCTCACCAGCTGGGCGTTGCTGGGGACTCCTGGGCTTGCCCCCTGCTTATCTGCATCCACCGGGCATTGCTCTGACCAGGGAAGCCATCTCCCTCCCAGCCACTGGAGGGAGAGAAGGGCAGTGTCTCCCCTCGTTCTCCCCACCTGCGATCTGCTCTGGGGCCTGGGTGCTGGACAGTGACCCCGCTGACCCTGAGAAAGCCCCTTGCCAGTCTCGCCCCAGCACCAGGCCGGGATGCTCCAAAGGCTGCTCCAAAGGCTGCCCTTGTTCTAAGAGCTTATTTGCAGCTTTCCTTCCAGTCCTTTCTGTCGGCTCTGTTAACATTCATGCCGATGTTTCCACGTGTCTGGTCCTTGGGCCCCCAGGGAACTTGTTCAGAATGCAGAGTCCTGGGCCTTGGGCAGCTGCCCTGGGGGCTCTGGCCCACTGTGGAGTTTGTGGCCCGCTGTTCTCAGTCTGGTTCTGAGCCCAGCCTGACACTCAAAACGGCTGCCCGTGTCTTTGGAAGGAGTTTGTGCTTGAGGCCTCATGGGCTAAAGTTTGGAGAACACTGCCTGGAGAATGAATGTCCGAGCACACTGCCTTCATTGTGGTGGCGTGGAGGAGGGAGGGGTCATGGGAGCTTGTGCTCTCCACGCTCTACCCCGGCCCCCAAAGGCCTTCCCGTGCGTGTCCAATGGCCTAATGCTGCCAGGAGGCCCAAGCCGATGTGTCTGCCTCCCGGTTGAGGGGCGGCCTTCAGACCTCAGCCCCAAGGGCAAGGGCAAGGGGATGGGAAACCTGTTCAGATGTCCTCGCTTCGGAGACAGCCCTCTGATTCCAGGTCCCTCACGTGGCTACTGTATTCAACTAAGGCCCCGGAAAGCAAAGCAAAGTGATTCCAGGGGCTTCGAAGGGTGCTGTGGCTCAGAGACCGTGTCCCTGCGGCCCCCAAGGCTGCGGGGGACCCGCTTAGAGGGGCTGGGGGCAGCACGCCGGTCCTGGCCTGGGGCCTCGGGAAACACGGGCTGCCCGGGGGCGGGCAGGGTGGGCGGGCCACCGCGTACTCACTTGCAGCAGTTGGGGTACAGGATTCCACAGAAGAATTCCATGCCCACGATGGCGAAGGAGTAGTAGAAAATGAGCAGGGTGAGGCCCAGGCTGGGGAGGAGGGTCAGAAGGGACAGGGTGACTGGGGGCCAGGCAGGAGAGACCGGCGCCTCCAGCAGCCCCGCGTCCTCAGACCCACTGCGCTGACTGATGGACAGGCATGCCCCTAGCCAGGTTTACCGACTGGAAAGTGCCTGCAGGCAAGGGGCCTCGTGATTCAGGTCTGGGGTCAAAAACGGCTCGAGCCAGGACTCTATTAACAGATGCCCCTTACCAGAGATTCACCCCTTACCTGTGAAGGTAGACTCACAGGTGACCCCTTACCTGTGAATGTAGACACAGGTGGTAAGTGAGTGGACAGCTCCCTGCCCTCCCTACTCAGTATTTCAGACAGGTCAGTGGAGGAAAGTGGTACCAGGGAGACCTGTGGTGGTCAACAGCTCAGTCTCCTTGGAGACCCGTCAGACCCTCGATGTCAGTCCTCTGCGGGCCGCCTCCTCTCCCCCGACTACCACCCAGCTGCCCCCCTGGGGGCGCAAGCCTCGCGGCGCCTGGCCCCGGGGGCTGAGAGGCGGGCGGTACCTGGCCATGCGGGGCAGCAGCTCAAACATGGTGTCTAGCACGTTGCGGTAACGCTTCTTCAACTTAAACAGCCTGAAGGAAGAGACCGGGTGGCGTTCAGAGAGGCCGCAGCCCCCACCCCCAGCACAGACGGGGGAGGACGGCCTGGGCCTCTCGCCCACCTGAGCCCTGCTGCCCACCCTGACGCCGGCCCGGGGGCATCTCCCCAGCCTCTTCTTTGGTGTAAGAGGCAGCCGTGGCTGTTCGCCACTGGTCAGCAACAGAACCAGGAGGCTCGGAGAGAGACAAGGGCTCACCCGGCACAGCGAGGCAAGAAGGGAACAGAAGCCATGCCTGCAGAGGAACCGGGGGCACAGCGGCTCGGTGGCCAAGAAAGGGCCACGGTGTGTGGGGAGGAAGCAGACATCCCCCCTGTGGCCATCACCACAGAGCTGCGGGTTCTTCTAGATAGAAACACTGCCCCCGATCGCCATGCCCACGTCCACCTCTCCTCCCAGGAAGGACCCGTATGGGATCGTGGCTGGATACCATAATCCACTGGAGATACCAAGAGCTCACGACCCCCAGGTGGGAAGGGGGTTCCATGGAGTAGTGCCTTACTAGTGCCCCACAGCCGCCTCTGCAGAAAAGCGGAGACCCAGGGAGGGTTTTTCTTGACAAGATGCTGTGCCAGAAAGCCCTGGGGACCCCAAAAATCCCCCTGCACCCTCAGAGGCTGTGGCCTTCTGGTTTATGACCCTGAGCACGTGTGTCTCTGTGGCTGCAGGCCAAGGTCACCCGCACCACGGGCCATGCTTCCCTTCCACAGTCAGACAACCGTCACCCGTGAAGTGGGGAGATGGGCAAGCCGCACGCCCCCACAAGTGGAGACAGCAGCTGGGTGCCTCCACAGTGGGATGCGTCTCTGACACCAGGCTTGTGAATCTTCTGGCACCATCCTGCCACTTCCCAGACCAGTCCCAAGGCTTTCCCCACCCTGCCCCGGCCCCTGTCACCTCAGCAGCTGGAGGGGACGCAGGACCACTATGAAATAAAAGGGCTCCATGTCGAAGGCCAGAGCCAGCAGTCCCAGGAAGGCGAACACTGTGACCGAGAAGTCGAACCTGGGAGGGAGAGGGAGAAGCAAGGTCCATTTGGCCTGCCCGGGCCCACCTCCCTCCCGTGCTCCCTGCTCCCCAGCCCTGTTCTCAGTGCTGCCTTCCAGGGAACCCACATGCTGACCCCAGTAAGAGTGAGAGCCTGCAGCTGCACAGCTCAGGAAGCAGCTTCCTACTGCCCTGGGGTTTCTGAGGCCGGCTTGGCTGGACCCCCAGGCACAGCATACACAGCGGGGATCAGAAATGCCCAGGAAATACCTCCCCCTCCAACACTCAAAGGTCTTGCACTGGTCTAACGGCAGATGTTGGGTTATATGGGTGACCTCTGACCCCGATGAGGTCACTGAGGGAAGGGGCAGGATGAGCAGCTGGATTCCCCGCAAGGCCAGACAGCCAACCCTGCTCGAGACAGGGGGCCTTCCCTCCCTGCAGACATGCGCGGAGACCCCGAAGGCAGCACGGTGCTCAGCCCTCTACTGCTCTTCCTGGATTCTCCTCTGTCAAGACCCAGGCCTCATGAGTATAGCCTAATTTCGTGGGTAAGTTCACTTAAGTGGATGGTAAGTGGCCTTGGAGGTCTCTGGAACGGGGACGAGAGCTGCTCGGGTCTCTTTACCACCCCCAGCTAGCGGCTGACCGAAGTGGGTGGGGGAGCTTCCTTCTCTGATGGAATCAAGGTTTTTACGGAGGAGCAAAGAGCTTAGTTGTCGACGACGGGCACAGGGACTAAATGACTAGTTAGAGCCAGCCAGCCTAAGGCCCCTTAAGAGGCCATGTCTAGGGGCGCCTGGGTGGCTCAGTTGGTTGAGCCACTGCCTTGGCTCAGGTCATGATCCCGGACTTCCAGGATCGAGTCCCGCATTGGGCTCCCAACTCCTTGGGGAGTCTGCTTCTCCCTCTGACCTTCTCCTCTCTCATGCTCTCTCTCACTGTGTCTCTCTCAAATGAATAAATAAAATCTTAAAAAAAAAAAAAAAAAAGAGAGGCCATGTCTAGGAGGAATGTGCAAAGAGGGCCCGAGAGAGTAGGACAAGGGCCTGATGCTGGCAAGTCCCAGAGCCACGCGCAGAACTCTTCCTGGAGACAAAAGCCTTGTCCTGCCCTTGGCCCCTCCTCCGGCCACTGCAGACCACCGCGCATGCTGTGGGTGTGTAGGGAGCGGACCCACGGCCCTCTCGGTCTCGGCCATGGTTAAGAAACACGCAGTCCACTCACAGATTCCACCCGGAGGACAGGTATTGCACGGGGCCAAGGCCAGCAACCTTCAGGAACAGCTCCACGCCGTAGACTGGGAACAGGGGGAGGCAGTTAGTAGCGGCCTGACCCCAGCCCCTCCCACACCCGGCCTGCACGGGAACCGAGGCCCTTCTGAGGTTTCCCCTCCCAGGCCAGGGTTTCAGACAAGCAATTTAGCAAAGCCACGTTCAGAAACCTACTAGTCAGAAAGACGACGTAACTCCAGGGCACCTGTTTAGAGAAGAAGTTCCCACCTGTGAGACAAGAGGCGGGAGGTCAGGTGGGGCGAGGGGGCGGCAGGTGTGCCCACAGGACCGGCTGGTCCCCCGGCCAGGGCTCACCTTTCAACATGAAGGTCTCCACAAGGATCCAGACCCCGTTGACGGCCACCACCAGGTCTGCAAACAGATAGGCCCGTAAGAGAGAAAATACGGATGGGTGTACAAACCTACAGCTCAGCACTGTAGCCCCCTAGCGACTTTCCCAGCAGCCCCCAGGAGATGCTCCACACACCCATGGGATAGATCAGTGCTTTCACAGGAGCTACATCAACCAGTGTCTCACTCGGAAAACAGCCACAGGTTTCCAGAAGCATGCTCTATGTCGCGGTAGAGATACCAGCGGTCTCAGTAAATCCTACAGGCCATTCCATGTCAGTGTAAAAGACATTTGCACATCAAAATGGTTGCCCTTCCCTAGAGACAGGTGATTTTAAGACAACTGCATGAACTAGTTAGCAGAATGACATATTCATTTGGCCTTTTAAATACCAGCCCCACTTCTTAGTGATCCACCCCCATGAGACAAGCAAAACACAAAACAACGTGTCCTGCAAGCTATTTGCTAGAGAACTGTTCATGAGAGCAAAAATCTAGAAATGCCCTAAATGATCAGCAGCAGACTGGTTGGATCAACTATGACACATTCGTGAAACGATGAGGTATCAAGTCTAGAAAGAAATGAGGGACATCTCCCTGTATCGATGGGGAGTGGTCTCTGGGATATGTGGTTAAGGGAAAAAAAGCAAAGTGGGAAAAAGTGTATATGAAGTATGCCATCGTTGAGTTAAGACATGGGGATAGGAATACATATATATCTACTTACAGTTTTTAAATAATGGAAGAAGAAACCAAAATAAAAGTTACCCATTGGAGGAGGTTTGACCGGATGTAAATGAGATATCCTTAAATACATTTTAGGCAATTTACATAAGTATAAAACAAAGATGTCAAAAAAGCAATCCCTGAAAATCAAAAATAAAATGAAATAAAGAAACCTAAATGTGTGTCCAGGTGGTGACACTGCCAAATGAAGAAAGGACTACTACAGATGACTTTAACATGTGTCATGTGAATATATGTCCCTGGTGGGGGGGTGTTCTAGTCTCTGTGTTGCTCTGGACTGTGTTGGGATCGCCATCTGAAGATGGTTATGAGTCTACTGTGGGGTACAGCGAATGAGTAACTGTGTGAATGGTATTGGGAACCAGGATTTTAAGACAGAGGGGGCCAGGGGTGGGATCTGGGTATGAAAGGGTGAGGAAGTTCGGTAAAAACGCAGTAGTCCTGGATTTGAATTAGAAAAGTCAGGATCAACTCCTGATATGGTTTATCTTTAAAAACAAAATCCCACCTCTGTCCATGGAAAGGCCTAGAAATAATAACCAACTCCAAGCCATGAGCACCTTCAGCGTTTCAAACTGTGGTGTCTAAACACCATTTCCCACTAAATGGGACCAGAGTTCCTTAGAAAGACTGAACGCCATCAGGACGCTCCATCAGTACTGTCCAAGAGGACTTCCTAGCACAATGGAAATTGCCTCTTCTGGGCTGCCCGACTGGTAGTCATTAGCTGTCTGCAGTGACTTCGCACTTGAAATGTAGCTACTGTGGCTTTTTTCATTTTAGTTGCTTAAATTTAAATAGCCACACCTGGCAAATTGCTACCACACTGGAAAACGCAGCTCTAGATGTAACCACTGAATGACGGGAATGACAGGAAATACACAACAGAGGAACATGCAAAAACCAGACTGAAGGCGAACAGTCCTGTTTCTTCAACTCAGTGTCACAAGATGGAGAAAAGGGACGGAAGAGAAACCTACAGATTGAAACCGACTCAAGTGACAGAGCAACCAAACACTTCTTGTGGTTCTGAAATGTGCTTCCAAAACCTCCAGGTCTAGAGAGGGGATGATGAGCCCCAGCGAGGTGGGTACAGACAGACAGAAAGACCGGCCATGGGGTGACAGCCGCTGAACCTGGGTGATGGGTTTGTGGGCACTCATTATCCTCTCCCCACTTTTACACATGCTTGGAATTATCTGTAATAAAAAGTCAACTACACAGCGGCACAGCTAATCCCTTGCCTCTCCACCTTCTGGAACGTGAAAGACTCAGGCGGGATGGGGCCTGGAGCTGCGGTATTTCACACTTACACATGAAATACTGGAAGGCCTTGGACTTCACAAGGATATTAATTCCTATTTGAAGAGAAGACATGTTAACATCGAAATCTCCATTTGCAAGGACACTTTCCCCTACCACACACCTCGCACACATGAGCATTCAGGGTGTTTATGCCCAGGGGTGAGGAAGGAGGACGTGCTCTGAGAGCGACCCCACGCTTGTGCTCGGGCAAGAGCTCAGAGCCAACAGCTGCTCTGGGGAGAGCCCGGGCAGCTCGGAGCCAGAATGGAGCAGAGCGAAGCTTTGCTGGCCACCGCTAACCTTAACTTGTTGCTGGCCTCGACCCGGGACTATGTTTATCCACTTGAGTAACTATCACTCCATGGAATGGAAAACCTTCTAAAGACTATAGGCTAACAGTAGTGCCCAAAGCCCTAGCTGCGGAAGAAATCACAGAATAGGCTACACCATCCTGACTCTTACTCCCAATGGCCCGCACCCAGGCTTCAGGCTTTTTGCACTCGAAATCCCCCGAGAGCTAACCACACCCCACCACAGAACTTCAGAACTGGCATTCAATTAAGGGGCAACACTTGGATTTGAGAATTTTGAATTTCATGCTGGGCAAGCATGATGTCAGGGACCGTCTACACTTGCTATATATCCTGCCACGGGAGGATGGCTGGAATCCGTTATTAGGCCCAAAAGCAGGTTTGAGTAGAGAATCGATAATGCGGTCCCATTACCTTTTTAAAAACTGCACTTACCTGCCTGCTGGGGTGAGCGCACTGTCTGCCTCTGGTAGGCACACATCCAGACGCACGTATATACAACACCCAGGGAGCAGGCTCTTCAAATGCTTGTCTATGGTCTCTGGAAGCCTCCATCTGTCCCCAGCTGCCCAACTGTCATACTCAGGTCAACCTTACCTTTGAAGATGAGGAATGCTGTTCTGGGAAGCTCATCAAACCAGTGTTCTCGATTTCTCTTGGCCTGGCCAGGAGACAGGGCCATGAGAGGGGGTGTGAGGTATGGTGAGCAGAACCTTGCCCCCGGGGTCAGGCTGCCGCTTTCCTGCCCTGCGCCCCTGGCTAACTTGGGGAACAATGAAAACACTCAGGGATGACCGTGATGCCACTGTCCATGGAGCCTGTAAGTGGAGCCACGCACATGCCTTCTTTTCGTGTAATCCTGAGGGTGACTGACTGTAGGTTAAGGATCATTGTTCTGCCATTTCCCGGGTCAGACGAGCCTTGGGAAGGTTCGGTAACTTGCCCAATGTCCATGACCAATGGGGTCTACCCGAGATTCAGTGCTCCTAACAAGCTACGGGGCAACTGTCAGGGCACGTGGGGGGCCTCCTATAATCCTGCAGTACGGGGCACCAAGGTGAGAGCTGAGGTGCTCCAGCGGGGAAGGAGCTGGGCCTCCAGGGCAGTGGGGCTCACCCCGCCACCCCCCAACAGCTGGCCCCACTCCCTCTCCGACTCTCTGGTCTTTGGTCCCACACGCACAAGCACTCACCTTCCACTTCAAGGCAGCGACTTCATAGATGTCATAAAAGTCCTTTAGGCTGTTGTAAGCAACATGAAAAGGTTAAAAAAAAATCAGAACCTGTTCCCATTGAGCTTCAGGTCTTCTGAGCTTCAGTAGGACACCTGTGAGTTTCAGCACCTTGGGGCCCCAGGGACCCTTACCTGGGGGCATTTCATCTCCTCCCTCCAGGCCCCACATACTGAATCTGCTTCGTCTACACTGACCACAGACACCGTTCATCGCCCCCGGATGTCTGTAACTCTTAGACAGGCCTCCGCTAGCAGAGGACCTCATGGAACACTGGGGGCTGAGTTCAGCCCAAACGGAGCTCAGTTACTCCTGTTTCTAAAGCTGGCCCGCTTCCTTGCCCAGAAAGAAGGGTTCTGATCGTCCACAGTCTGGAACACCAAGACTGCCCATGCAGATCTCAGGGCTGAGAGCCTGTGTGTGAGTGTGTGCGCGTGTGCGTGTGCGCCCACCCGGCCCTGGGGCTCTGCTCGCAAGGCATTACCCCACTGCACTCAGGGCTGAGAGCAAGTGGCAGGGCCGGTCCATTTCATGAGCCTGTGCATTCCTTTTCTGTCAAGCCAGCTTGAACTGGATTTGAACTGGATTTGGGTGGACTTCTGTTACTTGTGAAAAGAAACCTGATGCACTATACCATCTACATGTAGAAGAATCTCTGTGGAGAAAACTCGTCTCTACAAGCATCTTGCCCCCCACCTGCTGGGGCCTTTGCCCGCTGCAGCTCCCCGTCACAAGCGCCTTTGGCCACCCAGCCCCACCTGGTCCAGTCCTACCTGAGCAGAGCTGTGTTGCTCTGATTCAGGGCCTTGAAAGTCAGGTAACGCTCCCTGGCACTCATCCGGGGCCTGTAGAAGCGCATCAGGCCTTCAAACTGCCTGTAGGAGATGCCAGCGGGCCTCTGCAGGGACAGGGCAGACAGCCGTGTGAACGCAGGAAGATGCAGAGCCCAGCCTGCCCCTTCCCTGGGGAGACGCCCAAGGACAACAAGGGATCCCAGGGCACCCAGCTCTTCCCTGTTCTCCCAGGGGCACAACTCCTGGCTGCTGGCCCTGCCATGCTTCGGGGGCTGCTCGGGGCAAGTGAGGGGCAGCAGGAACCTCTCCCCTGCCAGGCCCACCCCAGCCGTCCCTACCCGCTGGCTGACGAGCAGGCGGTAGGCGTGCTGGATGGCGGTTCGCTTGTGCAGCAGCAAGGACTTGAACTTGCGTTTCTCAATGTCGTTGAAGGTGTCGAACACCACAGCCAGAAGCTATGAGCAAAGAACACAGCACCTGGCTCCCCTGCTGGGTGGGGCCTCAAGGGGTTGGGCAGTTCCAGCCACCCCAGAAGCGGGGGCTTGAGAAGACCCTCCCACCTGCCCCTTATATAGGAAGTTTGTCTCTAAGCATCAGCAGGGGAAGGCCATCCACGGCTATTTCTAAGTTTTCTCTCTTTGGATACATGAAGTCATTATTCTACTTTCCCCCAAGTGCTCCTTTCCACCCAAGCTCATGACAGGCTGGGCAGTGTTCTAAGGGGAAGCGGCGAGAGAACACACAGGGTTCTACACCCAGTTCGGCCCAGTATCATGGCCAGAGAGCCTGTGTCCATCCCAACCTCCAAACAGGAAGGAGAACGGTTGCACAGGATGCTTCTTCCCGCCAGCCCCCCTTGTTCCCTGTGAGTCACGGCTCCATGCATGGCCCCAGAAATCAGGGCAGTGGGGCAGTTTGCCCTCCAGGGCACAACATTCTCGGACTGCCTAATTCCAGAGCTGGCATATTAATGATACAGTCTGAATTATCAAAGGGCACCGGGAGGGCGGGAGCAGAATTCAAAGAAGGCTTTTTTGGAAACACTTTCTTTTCCTCTCAAAAATATTTTGAGGGAAACTCTCTTGTCTTTTCCATCCCTTTGAACTGGTCCACCATCATTCCCCTTTAGATCAAGGGAGGGTCAGCAAACTTTTTCTATAGCGGGACAGACAGCAAATATTTCAGGCTCTGAAGGCCAGATGGTGTCTGTTAAAACTACTCAGCCTTGCAGCTGTAGCACGGAATCAGCCACAGATGATGCATAAACAAATGGACATGGCGGTGGGCCAATAAAACTTTATTTATAGAAACAGGCGGTGGGCTGGCTTTGGCCAGGAGGCTGCAGTTTGCTGACCCATGCCCTAGATTTTTGCAGCTCTAAATATGTTACAAATTGAAGCAAATCAGTCACACAGAATATATTTTTATGATTCTAAACTGACAACAGTACATAACTATAACACATATATAGATAGCCAACATTTTGGTTTTAAAGAATTAAAAAAAGGAAAATATTTTCCTTTTTAAGACTTCCAGTTTTTAGGACATTTCACAAGTCTGCCCCAGGGCAAGTGCTTTCCATTTCTACACTGGGCCTGACTGTGGGAAGCAGGGTAAGGACGCTCTTGCAAGTATAAAAATAATCACAAGACTTGGGCCACCTGGCCGGCTCAGCTGGGAGAGCATATGATTCTCGATCTCAGGGTTGTGAGTTCCAGCACCACACTGGGTGTACAGATTACTTAAAAATAAAATCTTAAAAAATAATAAAATATAAACCCAGGGGCCGCCTGGGTGGTTCAGTCCATTAGGCATCTGCCTTCGGCTTGGGTCATGATCTCAAGGTCCTGGGATGGAGTTCCGTATCGGGCTGGGACTGAAGGGAGGTCCCCTTCTCCCTCTGCCTGCCACTCCCCAATTGTCCCCTCTCTCTCTCTCTCTGACAAATAAATAAAATCTTTTAAAAAACTAAAAATAATAAAAAAATAAACACTTGATAAAGCGTCTCTGATAGTTCTGGCACTGACGTGTGCTCTCGACGTGGGCCTGACGGCCTCCTCTTCGGGGCAACCTGCTGATGGCAGGAACCTTCCTGGTGGCCAAATGGGCCTCGGCAAACACCTCCAAAGTTCCCAGTGTACGCGGAGACATCACATTCTTCTGAGCAGAGGGTGCCCTGTGTTGGCTTTTCTAATGGCTCCCGGTTGGTGGAGGGTGGGGGGGTAAACAGACACGTGGGTGCAGCGGGGCTCCGCGGTCCGACCAGCTCACTGGGCCACCCCACGCTGTGCGGCTGTGGGCAAGTCACTGTGCCGCTCTGGCCCCCCGTTTCCGCGTTGGTATGCTGAGAATCGTAATAGTAGTTCCAGGGGTTTTGTGATAAATCATTTAATCCTCATATATAAAGCACTTTGCCCAGTGCCTGGCCACAGGGCTCATAGTTATTTGTTTATTTATTTAGAAAGAGAGAGCGAGAGCACATGTGTATGCAGGGAGGGGGGGAAGGAGGGGCGGATCTCATGACCCTGAGATCATGACCTGAGCTGAAATCAAGAGGTGGTCGCTCAACGGACTGGGCCACCAGGTGCCCCAACCAGCTTTTATAGTTATTCTGACGCGCTTGCCAGAGAACAAACAGCCCCAGGTGGCCTGACCTAGCGGGCCGGCTCTAGCGCTAACAGCTCAGCAGCACCACTTTGGGGAGGCCACGCCCCTGTAAGCAGCGGAACTCAGGTCCCGGCAGGGCGTCTGCTGCCACGCCACACTTGACCACGGCCCGAGACCCCTCTCCAAAGGAGGCCACGAGCAGTCTCTATTTCATCCCCTCAGTGCCCAGGGCTGTGCCAGCTGGGATAGCAGCTCCAAGGGGGCGAGACGTATGCTCACTCACCAGGTTCATGATGAAGTACAGCTCGATGGAGAGGTAGACGATGAAGAAGACACAGGACCAGGGGTTCCGGGAGTAGGAGGGCATCATCACGTCTGGGAAACTGGATGTGCAGAGCATTACTGCAGGGCCCCACATCTTTCTCCCTTTCTCCATCCTCCCAGAGGACATCTCTCTTTTCTGCCTTCCCTCCTCTCAGTCCATGGGCTCCGAGCTCATGGGGCCACCCCCAACCCCGGGCACCTGTCTGCGCTCAGGTGTGCAACATTCTTGGCTGAAAAGAGAAGACCCTGGGGGTGCGGCAGAGGGCCCAGGCCCAAGCAGAGCCCACACTCACTTTGCTGTGGTCAGAAGGACAAACAGACTGACGATGCTATTCTCCAGCGTGCTGAAGTACTGTAGGGAAAGAAGGCAGAAGAATGCACTGGCACCAGAAACAGGCTGCCACGGGCCACCTGGAGTGCCCCGGCCTGCTCCTCCCCTCCCCATCCCACCAACTCTGCCTCCTCCCAAGGAATCCTGAGGAGGACAGAGGAAGGAGCAAATGCGGAGTCCAGCCGCCTCTGCCTTCCTGACCTCTGTGCTTCTGGCAGAAGCAGACAACTGACTGGGACTATGATCCTGGAAACGTGTCTCAAGGGCAGGAAGGGGGATTCCCTCGGCGCTTAAAGAAGGGAGCAGTTCAAGTATGGGTGACAGGAGATTTCCAGCACTATAAATTATGCTGAGAGACCTTCCTAATGTGGCCGTGGTCAAACATTCCCCTGAGGGGAAAGGCCCCACATAAAAAAAGGAAATAGATAGGGATGCCTGGATAGCTTGGTCGGTTAAGCATCTGACTCTTGATTTCAGCTCAGGTCATGATCTCACGGTCATGGGATCAAGCCCCACGTTGGCGTGGAAACTGCCTAAGATTCTCTCTCTCCCTCTGCCCCCCCTCCCATGCATGCATGTGCTCTCTCTCTCTAAAAACAAGCAAACAAACAAAAAATTTTTAAAAACACGAAAAGTAACAACAAAAAAAGAAAAACAAGTACAGAGATTACTTACAGGGTCTGAAGGATTAGGGGAGAACAAGTAGAAACCTAGAAGGTGGCAGAAAACATAAAAAAAAAAAGGTTAGAGCAGAGGACCCCAACCCAGACATCAAAGGATTGCACAAATGTAAACGAGCACAGGGGGGCAAAGGGAGAGCATCAGGGAGTGGTGGGGACTCGGGCATTCTGGAAAACACTCCATGCTCTGTCTGAAGGAGCAGGTGTGCTTGGACATGGCAGAAATGTTGCCCGTTGGAAATGTGACCCAAGAACCACTGAGTCTACTGTTTGAAAAGGCCACATGTACAGCACGATGGCTAGTTAACAACACTATCATACATTTGGAAGTTGCTCAGAGAGTAGATCATATATCATCTATTTGAAAGTTCTCATCACAAGAAAAAAAACTGTAACTGTATGGGGATGGACATTAACGACTTACTGTGGGGATCATGATATACACAAGCATCAAGTCGTTACGTTGTGCCCCCAAAACTAATACGATGTTATAGGACAATTCCATCTCCAATTTGTTGATTTAAAAAAAAAAGGACAAAAAATTTTCAAGGCTGGAAATCTGTATTTTCAGGCAAGAAATCTGATTTTTAAATGTTGGCTCAACATTTTCAGACCAAGGCTGGACTTGGAAACCAGGCTGCTGGTTTGCAATTTTGGTGTGGGGAACAGGACAGCCAAGTAACAATTCTGAAGATTCCCTGAATCCTTGAAGTTCTGAGTGGGCAAAGGGGAGAGACTCTGACCTCAGGAGAAGTAGCCCCCTTGGAGCAGAAAGGGAATTCTGTAGAGACCAGGGGTGGTAGGGGGGAGGGCAGGAGGTGACGCGGGAGCCAATGGCTCAGGACACAGCAATCAGAAGGGCCTGAGGCGCTGGCCTTAGAGGCAGGGCTCTCTGGTTCCCCTGTCTTCACCATCCCAAGACCAGAGAAGAGACTCCAGGCTTCCCAGCCATGTTCCAGGGTCTCTACTGTCTAAGCCCTGTGTCTGGATGTGGCTGTCACATTAATACTTGGCCTTATCTAAAGAGGAAAGGCTTCCCCAGGGTTCGAAAGGCCATGATCTTGCTTTTGAACCTGGGGAGGCTGAAGTGTGCACATGCTCCCGACCCAGACACACACCCTGGACAAACTCTCATAGATGGTGTGAGCATTCCCAGCAGCGTGATGTGTAGTAGTGAAAACGAAAACTTCGCAGGAGGGCACACACACATTACGTGATCACTTATGTAAGATGCTTCAATATGCAAAGCAATCGCACTTACTTGTGGTTTAAGGAAACAGGAAGCGTAACTATAGAGATACATGTGTGCGATGGTAGCCTAGGTCAGGCGGGAGCTCTGACGGGAAAGGGAATGACCTCGCGGAAAGATACAGCATGGCTCCCGTTTTATTCCTAATAGTGGATCTCCTAAGTTGAAGGTCATGGGAGTTGAACCACTTGTGAGACCTTTCTGGATGTTTTGTTTTGTTTTTTCCTTTCTGGACTTTTAACACTGTCAAAGTCAATGCTCCTTCAACCGCGGATTTGATGTTCAGGGGCCGCCCGGGTCCTGGGGTGCAGGGACTCACCAAGGATGGCAAAAATGACCATGAAGAAGAGCAGCAGCAGGAGGATGTCCATGAAGGGCGGCAGGGACTGGAAGATCTGGCGCAGGTTGCTGCGGAGAGAGCGGGGCAGGAAGGGGTGAAGCGGGAAGTGCTGTCTGGGACTCCAGGGGCGAGACGGGGACCTGGGGCTCCTGATTCACACACTAAGTCCCACTGCACCCTGGTCTGTGACATCATGCTTCACGTTTTCCCAGAGGACTTGCATTCAGGAGGTGACGGGGAAGACCGGGGCAGGTGCAGCACATGCAGCCCCTCTCCCTGCTCATGGAGCCCTAGAAGACAAGGGCCCTGAGAGTGACAGAGGGAAGGCCGGAAGGCCAGAAGGCCAAGTGCACGGCTTCGGGCACAAAGCTTCCCTGAGCGGGATGTGGGATGCACAGAGACATTTTGGAGCCACTGGCTCCTGGGACACTGGCTTCCAGCTTTGAGGATGGGCCTGAAGAATGAACCGCTAGTCTGCTCTCATCAACTGTGTCCCAGCCAAGAGATTTTCCAGATGGATCCTTCAGAACTACGCATATCTCCAGGCTGGTGGGCAGACTGAGTCCAGCCCCCAGGCTCAGTGGGGGTGTCAGCCTGCCAAGTTGGAGCTGGGCTGCAGCCACTGCTGTGTTTGAGCAACTGATGAGCTCAGAGAGAGAAGCCAGCCCCAGGAGGCTGCAGGTAAGACAGGGGAGAGCCCCAGACCCAGTGCCAGGAAACCAAAATCTGAGCAGATTCCCGCCTTCTGCTCCATGTGGGTTGAGCGGCTGGGAAAAGTGAGCGTGCTATGTTCTCCCACCGTGTAGGACTCATCTTATCACTACTTGACTCACTGGGTCCTGCTCCACAGGCCCAGAAGGTTCAGGCCAGGCCAGGATAGCAACCATCTCGTTCCCCAGGCCTTACCGCCGGACGCCCCCGCAGTACCGACAGTCCACCAGGAAAATGCAGCGCAGCGCCCGGGTCACACGCACATGGGACGTCTGCCGTACCAACACCACGATGGCCTCGACGAACTGCACCACCAGCACAGAGGTCTGGGGGTAGACAGGCACAGAGCACCATCAGCCCCTCCAACCCAGCCCCCCTCCCAAATACCCAGAACAGAGGGCCGGCCAGGTCCTGCCAACTCTGGGCCTCTCGGGCCCTTCCCTTCTCTCCAGCTTTCTTGGGCCTCCCCCGACTTCAGCAGCCCCTGGAGACAAGCCCGGTGGCTGCTGACACAGGCGTGTGGCCCCAGGAGAAGGAAGCCACAGGCAGAGCTCCCAGCAGGTCGATGGGCAGAGTGGCTGCCACTCTGCCCAGCCACATCTGCCCAACCTCTGCCTTCGGCTCGCCCCACACCACTGGGCAGGGCTTCCTGATCTGCCATTCCTTGGGCACATTCTCCTGGACAAGTGTGCGTGCTTTTAACGCAGCAAAGCGCACTCTGCCGTGTTCCCACTCACTGCACAGAGAGAGCTGTAGGTTACTGGCCTGCTCAGCGTGGGCTTGGAGGCCAGACAGACCTGGGTTTGAATCCTGAGCCTCTGGGGTTTAGGTCCCATTCTCATCTGGGTGGCAGGATGTAAACTAGGAAGAATAACACGTCTCCCGCAAAGGCTGTTGTGCCAGGGCCTGGCACACACTAGATGCCAAATCCCGGTGACTCCTGTTAGCAGCACCATGACCTCTGGAGCAAGGCTCCGTAAGGCGAGGACGGGCCCGGGGGCCACACTTCTGAGGGCAGGGCTCAGACTATGGGAGATGTGAAATCAAACTGGGGATACAGGCTTGACGGAAACGTGGAAGACAAATGCCATACAGAGATGGACCCATCACCTTGACCATGGTCCGTCTATGCCGGATGAAGGTGTGGAGGCCCAGCCACCGCAACTTCATGCAGAGTTCAAACACAACCACCATCAGGGCGAACAGCTCCAGGGTCGCATGGACCTGCAACCAAAGTGTGTGGGGGAGATGGCCCATCACCAGCCCCCTGTCTCCCTCTCCCCTGCCCGAGGCTGGAGATGGTGTATGGCAGGGCTCATCAGGTGCAGTGCTCCCTGGGAACCAAGGTGTGGCCCATGGTCCTAAGTGAGGCAATCAGATGCTCATCCCTCCCTGGAATTTACCAGTGAACCAAATCACAGGGGGTGGGGGGTGCATTCATTTTAGCAGGGACCCCAGGCAAGACTGGTGATCCACTGTGGCTCCTGAGGCCTCTATGACCTCCCCTCCCCCACCACCGGGCTGCTCTGTTTTACATCTGCTCATAGCATGTGCCCTTCCAGAACGTTCCATCAGGTATGCCACGGAGACGGACACTCACGTAAATGCCGAGCCGGAGCGCGGGGACGGCGGGGGCCTCACACAGGGAGAGCAGCAGCAGGAGCAGGGCTGTGGACAGCTCCATCAGGTAGAAGAGGTGGTTGTGTGCGAAGAGGTAGGCGGCCAGCGCTTTGGCGTTCTTGGGGTGGGTGAAGAACTTGTCATTATTCTCTCCTTCCTGAGGAAACGAGAGCAGGGTGGGCAAATGGACCTCGGGATGAGACACCTCGGGGTGCCGTGGGCAGAGAGGAGGAGGAGGCCTCCGGCAGACAAGCAGAGTCGGGCCAGAAATGGAAGATGATGGGAGATCAAAAGTGTGATCTTCGGGGCGCTCGGGTGGCTCAGTCGGTAAGCGTCTGCCTTCGGCTCAGGTCACGATCGCAGGGTCCTGGGATCGAGTCCCACGTCGGGCTCCCTGCTCCGTGGGGAGCCTGCTTCTCCCTCTCCCTCTGCCTGCCTTTCCCCCTGCTTGCGCTCTTGCTCTTTCAAATAAATAAATAGAGTCTTTTTTGTTTTTTTTTAAAGCATTATTTTCACCAAACTGCACCCCTGTCAAGTCTGCTGATGGGTCTCCTTCCTAAAAACCACCTGGAAGAATCAAAGAATAGTCCCCAAGAGAAGGAACAGCAGCAACACACGTGAGCCCCTCGGCGGCCAGACTCCGTGCTCAGAAGTGTCTGTGGAACGTAACAAAACTGGGGGTTGGGGTGAGCAAACACTGCGGAGTCCTGCTTCCCCACTCCTCCCTGGAGAACGCTCAGAAAGTTCCTTCCCCTTCTTCAACTGCCAAGGGGCTAACATGTGTCCTTACTCATTAGGCTCCCCCAAGACACTTAGGACGGGGTGTGGGGTACGGCAGGCTCCCGACAGATGTCGCCTGTTATTATGATTATGATACTAACATTGAGAAGAAAAGGAGCCTGAAAATACCTTATATTATACTATATTATACATATTATATATATTATATTATATTATATTTTATATATTATATATTATACCTTATACCTATGTTATACCTTATAATATATATTATATATAAGGTACACACACACACACACACAAAATATGTTCTGCTTCTTACTTTCTTGACTATTTCACCTCCTCTCCAAACCCTGCACAATGACGGGCCTTGCCCTGATTCCTGTGCTCCAGTGATAATGGGACAGCAGCCGACCCTGACTGAGTGCCCACCAGACCAGGCACCATGCTCAGCCCCTTCCCTGAGCCCTAGACCCTCCTTCACTCCTGACCATGGCCTTCTCAGGTGGGTGCTCTTATTACCCCGTCTGACAGATGAGAAAATCGAGGGACAGAAGCTTCAGGAGCGCCTGAGCTTCTGGAGCCAGGCCATCTGGGTCCCGTGCTCGGGCTCCGTGATGAGCCTCCAGCTGCTGACGTGGAGACTAAGTGACAGAGCCCCGGGAGCGGCCCACCTGTCACTACGACCAGATGACATTCCAGGGCCAGCCCTCCTGTTCGGGTCAACCTTCTGGTGGTGGTGGTTGGTGGGGGCGGGGCGGCTCTTCACTGCCTGCCTGGAACTAGTGGGCACGGGGAGGAGGGTCGCCCCCGCCTCACCCGCCCCGTCGCATCTGCACCCCAGCCAGCGGCCAGCGTGGAGTGGAAATTACTTGGTAAAGTTCTGCACGAGTCGCCTAGCTTTAGCACCTCTGAACTGGGGGCAATGCCGCCCCCCCCACCGGGCCCCTCACCCAGCCCAGCCTGGACACATCCGCTCCTCACGCCTGGGGTGCCGCGGGCAACTAGTGTGCCGGTCCCAGGAATGCCACCCAACACCCTCACATGCACGGGGGCGGGGAATGGGTTATCCGGCCCCAAATGTCAGGGGTGCACCTGGCTCATCACTTCCAGCTCCAACTCTCCGCTAGACTTTTCCCACCAGCTTCATTTCCTGGAGAGGGAAGTGGCGGAGCCGGAAAGGACACCCAGGTCCCCTGACCCAGAGTCCTCTGGCAGCGTTCCCGCTGTCCTGGGTGAGTCAGACCTTCAACTCTTCCAGTTATTCAGCTCTTCTGAGATAAAGGTCACCCTCCACAGGCCCACAACCCTTATCCCAGGGAGGGAAGACTACCACACACCATAGCGATTCCTGCTGAACCCACAGGCTAGCAGAAGGAGGGCTCTGGGCCCAGAGGGGCCCACTGTGCGGTGGAAAGCAGTCTGGCCTGGCAAGGGATGTTGTCAGATCTCACCCAGCGTGGTGCCTGCTACACACAGTAGGTGTTTCATGGCTGTTTGGTAGGATGAACCACTCCTGCCAGAGATCACTTCTCCAGGCCACAGCCCGGCCTGAGAACTGCCCAGGAGCTGTGGGAAGGGGAGCTCTGCCCTCGGCTGTGGTTTGTGAGGTAGCCTGGAGCGAGTCCCTTCCCCAAAGCCAGACACATCACTGCCCTCGTTACCAACAACTGAAGACAAACCACAGTCCCGACAGGGGCAGGCCAGACAAAGGGAACAAACATCCCGGTGGTCAAACAGCGGGCATGCTGGGCAGGCCTGGTTCGCGGTCCTGTGATCTGTGCAGGGCTGTGGTTTGTACCAGCACCGCTGTGGCTGGGGGGACACGCAGAGGGATCTGGGAAGCCTCTGGCTTGGATTACCAGAAAATGCAATTCTCGGGTAATGTCTTCCAGTAAATAGCCGGGAATGAAGGTCTGGCTAGCGGAAACCACTGACAGGGGGGCTTGGGTTTCACCTCTAGGGTGAGAGAACTGCCAGCAGAGACAGAATATAAGATCTCCAGCACCAAGGATAGAGCGCTGAGAACGCTGGCCTTGTTTCCTTGCCACTGATCACGAACTACATCAGGAGAAATAAGACAGGCCAGTTGTGTATGACTTCTGGCATCGCTCTCTGCTCCCTGGGGCAGAAATTCCACCCAGGAAACCAGTCCTGTCTCAGAGGCACAAGGACTGTGGAGCAGAGCAGAGCACATGGTTCCTGAGGATGAGCAAGTCAACAGGCCTCAGGTACCCTCCAGGCGGCAAGGGGCCAATTACTCAAGCACACCCACCACCCGCTCAGCCGAAGAACAGGAGAAAGACCATCTGACACCGGCTACGCCCACCCACCCCCAGAAATGATCACGACTAATATTCCCAGGCATCCAGGTACGGTTTCTATTTTTATTATTTTTAAAAAATGATGCATTGTTGGTAAGATAATTCAAATAACACACAGGATTATAAGGCAGTAAAAATTCCGTCAGCCAAAGATAATCACCTTTAATATTTAGATGAACAACTTTCCAGATGTGAATGGGGGAATCTGTGTGCACACACATGTGTATGCTGCTATATACCTGTATGAACCTAAGCGTGTGTGTGTGTGTGTGTATAAATATTACACAAAAATTATCACACTCTACCTGCCGTTCTGTGGCCTCTTTTTTACATGGCCCACTTTTAAATGGTTACATGTGTGGTCAGTTATAGAAATGGAGGAACAATGTGGAGAAGAAAGAGCGTCGCTTCGAGGTGAGCTGGACATGGTTTAAATCCACGCTCGTAACTTACGAGCTGGATGGCCTTGGACTCCTTTAGCTCCCCTCAGTGTCGGCTGCCAGTCTGTAAACGGAAGACGATCAAAGCACTTTGGGGGGCGATTGTTAGAATGGGGCTCACTTAAAAATAGGTATTTTTATCACTAATGTTCTCAGCCGCTTAAGGAGAGAAGGAATTACCAGATTTCTGAAGTCCCCCAGGCCATCCTACCTCTGTGTTTTGACCCACCCCGTGCTCTTCTCCAGCATCTAGTCAACCTCGGAGAAGGTGACAGTGCACGGGTGACCCTGGAGGACTCTGCGAGATCATCAACAGGCATGCCTGAGCTCGCCAAAATGTCCCTGAAACATTACTATTGCTTCAACGTGGGTCAGAATGCACTGGCTGAGGGGTACGACTCGTGTGACCCCGCATAAGACATGAGCAGCAGGGGCGCCTGGGTGGCTCAGTGGGTTAAAGCCTCTGCCTTTGGCTCAGGTCATGATCCCGGGGTCCTGGGATCGAAGCCCACGTCGGGCTCTCTGCTCAGCAGGGAGCCTGTTTCCCTTCCTCTCTCTCTGCCTGCCTCTCTGCCTGCTTGTGATCTCTGTCTGTCAAATAAGTAAATAAAATCTTTAAAAAAAAAAAAAAAGACACGAGAAGCATAAAGACAACTGAACGATCACCAAACAAATATCCAAACGTAATGCAATCCTCCAAAAGAATTAACCAAACAAATACTTGCAGTGTGAGAGCTGCTTCAAAGAGAAAAGATTAGGGGAAATTATTATTCAAATGAATTTCAGAAAGATTCCATTTCCTCACCTAGACTCTTACTCCTTGCACACAAGAAACAGAGATCTCACAGTGACAAGAATGGCAAGATTATGGCAATGGCGCAGACAGTGCCGACGGGCAGTTAAGAGGCAATACCCCTTTTGGAGAACACTCAATAATTGTACGTCAACGGCCCTAAAAATGTTGATGCTTCCCGTCTGGTAATTCCACTTCCTAGAGGCTTTCCTAATAAAATGATCCTGGATATTAAAGAGAGAAATAGCTCTTTGTGTAGATGGTCCTCGGATTATAATTTATAATAGGGAAATGTGTAATATATAATAAGGGAACCATAAAAAGGGAAAATACTCAGCCTTATCAGGATAGTTTAAGTAAATTAGGATACATTTACCAGATATAATTATAAAGGTCATTAAAATTCGTTATAGGAGTTATAATAACAGAAGAAAAAAGCTTCCAGGAGTGCCTGGGTGGCTCAGTGGGTTAGGCCTCTGCCTCAGCTCGAGTCACGATCCCAGGGTCCTGGGATTGAGTCCCATATCGGGCTCTCTGCTCGGCGGGGAGCCTGCTTTCCCCCTCTCTGCCTGCCTCTCTGCCTTCTTGTGATCTCTGTCAAATAAATAAATAAAATCTTTAAAAAAAGAAAAAAGCTTCTGTTACACACTATGGGGAAAAAAAAACTATACAACTGTGACTTTAAAATTAACTTTACAAAACACATAAAACTTATGTGTTATTCTTCAATAATGCTGACAGTGACTTAGGTGGACGTATTTTCCACAGCCCCTTTGTGCCTAAACTTACCACAATGAGCGTGTGTTACTTCTACAAAGAAAGTTTTTTTTTTTTTAAAGAGAAAAAAACAAACAACAACAACAAAAAAAACAACCAGTACCAAGCAAGAAACAGCAAACCTGAAAGCAACAGCAAATTTACAGGAAAGGAATAAAGGTCTCTAAGTTCCCATAATGGCAACAAACCCCTGCTACAGTGTAACATATTTAAAGAAACTCCCCCCTCGGGAACTGACTGCCAGTGTGCCCCAAGGCCAAGTGCATAGACTCAGGGAGACTCCGGCAGGCAGGGCCACAAGCTGGGGGTCACAAGAAAGTCCACACACATCGCCCTGCTCGTCTGAGCAGGACCACGTAGGCTCTCCCCACCTTACAGATGAGAAGCTCACACACGGAGCTGGGACAAGAACCAAAGCCAGAGCTCTGGGGCTGTAACAGAATCCTGGCTGTACAACTCAGCCAACAGGCACCAGAAACGGACATCCCGATCGGAGAGACTCACCTGGAGGTAGATCGCTGCCTCTTGATAATTGATCTCCCAGTTGTGTCCGGTGGGACTCTCACCCCCTGAGCCTAGACTGAGGGTCCGGGAGTCGTGGACGGCATAGCTGCCTCCATCTGCATAGGAAGGGGAGAGGGATTCACTTACAAGCTGGGCTCAAGAGAATAAAGACACTATTCACCAGAAGAAAAGGCTCGTCTGCTCACACATATATCCCATTATCTACAAGTCAGTGCTCGAATCCCTGGAATAATAACAAGGATTAGCATGGCTAATTAAAAATGCTTTTCAAAAAAAAAAAAAATGCTTTTCATTCTCTCGTTAATGAAAGAAGTGAGTGCAAGAGAACACATATAAAATGCTATCTTTTGTGTGAAAAAAAAAGGCGGGGAGGAAACAAGAAAACATACAGATATCTATCTTTACAAAAAGAAACAAGGATACATTTACTTACAAGGAGTGCAGGGGGCAGCATAGAAGTGTCACTCAAAGGGAGTGATCCTTCTGAACACATTTTTTTTTAAGGTTTATTTATTTATTTTAGAGAGAGCAAGTGAGCGAGCAGGAGAGGGAGAGAGAGAGGATCTCAAGCAGACTCCACAGTGAGTGCAGAGCCAGACGTGGGCCTCAATCTCACGACCCTAAGATCATGACCTGAGCTGAAATCAAGAGTCAGGCACTTAACCAACTGAGATACCCAGGCGCCCCTTTTTTGTACATTTTTGACTTTTGGAAGCATGTTAATATTCTACATGGCTAAAACAAAAATAACTGGATTTGTTTCCTGGTGCAGGGTCATTTGTTTTTGTTTTTGTTTTTCCCTGCTGATACCCAGGCCTCTTTACTTTCAGTAACACTGAACCCATCTGCCTTTGGAGAACCTCCTCTCTCTCCCTACTCTGCACCCATGCTTTGTCTCCGGCCAACTCCACCCCTGGCTCCAGGCAGGTGCAACAAAAGCCCTTCTTTTCCCTGGACAGGCATTGGTTCAGGCTGGTGGGGGTGGAGTGGGGGCGGTATTCTATCTTGGGCCCAGCTAATGAGGGCTGAACATGGACCTTTTCCTGGAGCACTCAAGAAGGAGGGGCTCTTTCTGTGTTGGGGCAGGTGGCTGCCTCCACCACCACCATGTGAGGGAAGCCTGCCTGAGAAGAAAACTGACAGAGAACATAAGAATCACAGAGATAACATTAGTTCCACCCTGGGACTGAGATGTGCCCGATATGGACCTCCTAGCATTTCCAAAATCTGAGCCTATAAAGATCCTTTTATACTTAAGCCTGTCTGAATTGGGTTTGTCACAACCCTCACGTGTGTCCACTGATACATGGTAAGCAAAGGCACTAAGAGATGACTTTCAACTTGTTGATTTATTGGGAAGTTTGTCATCATCTTGAATGAGACTTGAGCTGCCCCAAATTCACACTCAAACTGACCCTCCTCCAGAAAAACAAAGAATGAAGTTATGTTTGGATAAGGAGATATGCACAGAGGTGGCAGGAAGCAAATGTGTAAAGCTCACCACCTGACAGGAAAGGGGAGGAAACTGGCAAGGGTCCTACGGCTACAGAGTCCTACCTGGTCCTTCTAAGCTTGAACGGCCAGCCAAGGGCAGCCGGGTCCTGCAAAGCTCTTCTCCACCCACTTCTAAAAACAACTTCACGTAGGTATTTCTGACACACAGTAAAACGCACAATCTGGTATGTTCTGATATAGGCACACACTTGTGAAACCACCACTACAATAAGATCACACATCCATCACCCCTTCCATCCACGCCCAGCACACTGCTCTGTGCTCTCTGTCACTATTAGAGGAATCTGCATCTCAGAATTTTACACAGATGGGATCACAGAGTACGTTTGCTTTCCTGGTTTGACTTTGCTCCCTCAGCGTAACCACTCTGAAATGCATCCATGCTGTTTGGTGTATTGGGAGCTCATTCTGGTGTTTTGGCTGAGCAGTATTCCATGGTATGTGGATGTACCACGGTTCATCCGCTCACTTTGTGGACACCCAAGTGATTGCTCCCAGTTTGGGGCTGTTTCAGACGAAGCTGCTATGAACACGCATGCGTGCGGCTTTGTACAGACATGTGCTTTCAATTCTTTCCAGTAAATACCTACGGGTGAAATTGCTAGACCATACGCTTAACTTAAGAAACTGCCAGACTGTTTTCCAAATGACCTGCAGGGCAGGGGAGACCCTGTTCCTCCACACCCTCACCCATACTGGACATGCTCCGTCCTCTTAATCTGTCCTAAAGCTTTTAATATGCCTTTGGGCTAATAATCTTGAGGGCCTTTCCACAGGCCTATTTGCCATTTGTATGTTTTAGCTGAAGCATCTTCAAATCTTTTACTTGTTTGTTTTTTGGGTAATTTTCTTATTTTTGAATATATATATATACACATATACATATGTATATATATATACACACACACACATACATATACATATACATATGTGCATTCTCTAAATAGACCCAAGTCTTTATCTATCTGAAGTCTTTATTTCAGCTTTTGATTATTTCTTTCAATTAGGGATTAGTGTGGCTTTTCCTATTCTTTTAGTTTTAATCCCTTAGTGTCTTTATATTTAAACAGTGTTTCTTGGAGGCAGCATATAGTTTGATTTTGCTGCCTCCCCTCAGTCTGAAAAATCTCTGCCTTTTAATTGGCATATTTAGATTACTCACATTTAATGTAATTATTGACAGGGTTAGGTTTAAATATATCATCTTGCTGTCTTTTTATAGTTGTCCCATCTGTTCTTTGTTCTCTTCTTCTGCCTTCTTCTAGGTCACTGAATATTTATTATGATTCCATTTTATCTCCTTTGCTGGCTCAGCTACAATGCTTTTTGGAGGTTGCTTTGGGTTTATGGTACACATTTTTAATTTACCACAGTCTATGGTCAAGCGATATTGTGTCACCTCGTGTATAGGATAAGAACCTTACCCGTTTAACGGTACACTTCCCTCTCTCCCCTCCCAAACTTCAGGCTTCTGGAAACGCAGCGATTTCCAGTTCACAGACCTAACCCGGAATGTGCCTCATCTCCATTGCGAGGATGTGTAACCACAAGAATCTTCCTAGAAGGGACTGTACCAGCCGAAGCACATAAGAAGAGGAAAGAGTTAACACTACTCATGGGCTCTGTGCTTTGTGCTCACAATCCCAAGCAGTATGTACGGTCATAAATGCAACTGTATGAGAACGTTAAGCAAGTCAGCCGAGGTCACACAGCTCTAAGGGGCCAAGCCAGGATTTGACCCCGGGCAGCCTGGCTCCAGAACAGATCCATTTAACTCCTCTGCTCCATGACCAACTCTAAGAGAGAGGAGTCTGCAAAGAAGGACAGCAGATGATGCCTTTAAAGCCAAGGTAACATTTACTGAGGCTTACCACATGCCAAAACCTAGGCTGCGGCAGACTGTATTTTGCAAATTCAGCCACGGCACAATCCTTCATCCTACGTGCTCTTCTAGAACCTTGCCGCTACCCCACAAATGGGTGGAGCCCGGGTGTCTCCCTCTTGAAACCAGGTGAGACTGTGCCTATCTTGACCAACGCAGGATGGAGGACATAATACTAATGACTTCTGAGCCTAAGTCATAAGAACGCTCCCACCCTTTTTCTACTGGGACCCTTGCTCCTGGAACCTAGCCACCATGCTGTGCGGTGGAGAGGCCCATGGAGAAGAAGCAAGGCCCTCTGTCCACAGCCCAGCTGAGCCCCCAGACAACAGCCTGCAACCTGCCAGTCGGGTGAATGAACCATCTCAAAACCAGATCCTGTACCCCAGACAAGTGTCCAAACTGACACAGCGTGGCACGGAGATAAGACCCTCCACCGGGCCCTGCCCAAACTGTAAGCTTTTGCACAAAATGTCTCAAGGCAATATCTGCTGTCTTCAGGCACTATGTTTTCAGATGCTCTGCTCTAGAGTGATAGATAACTGACTCCCATCTAAGTGCTTTATACCCACTGACCTATGTAACGCTCCCGACAACCCCGCAGAAAGGCCAGGTGCCTTCCTGAAGCCAAGCAGCGGGCAGGAAGCAGGGCTGGGATACCTAACTGGGTGATGAGTTCCTCATCAGCAGGCTACATGCCTCTTCCGTTTCTTCTCGGGAAATGGAAGCCTGGAAAGGGTGTCAGGGTAGCGCCAAAAGGATGAAACACAGCAGCAGTTCGATCCCTCTAAGAAGTTACAAGCAGGAGGTGGCCCATCTGGCTGCAGCTCGTGGTCAACCATTCCGGTCCTTCTCTACCCGAGGCTGACACTCCCCGACTCCGCTCCCGGTTTCCATTTCTGGAAGAAGTAAGCCCTAGGCACAGACAGAAGGTCGAACCGCCTTCCTGGATATGCTGGTGTGGACCAGGGAAGCAGGAGCGGAAATGTGCCTCCCTGGTAGGAGAAGCCGCTGGCAGGCAGCTGGACAGTGCTGCGCCCTCGCGTGCCTGCGCCCGTCCTCCATGACCTTCCCGCTCCACGGCAGGAGCCTGCGTCCGCGCCACAGCAGTCCTAGGTGGAAGAAATAACGGGGCCGGTGTGGGGTGGATGGCGGTGAGCCGGCACAGACGGCCGCGGACATTACCGCCACTTTCCCAGCCGGTGCTGGGCGCTGGCATCTGTGTGCGCCCCTGCCTCAGAGACTTTCTGTGCGAACTTTCTTGGTCCTTCCTTCCTCTCGGGGCTCTCAGCAGATGGATCTGGCTTCTTCCTCACGCCAGGAGCATCCTCAGCCCTCCTGGTTTCTCCCCTCTGGCCTTTACCACTTCCACCGCACACCACTGTGATGGGGTTGGCCGTGGGTGGGAGGCTATCACATCCCCCAGTGCAGGCCGCTCCTTGCCACCTGTGCACCTCGCTTACACTCACACCAGCAGGTTTTGCCTGGGACCAGATGCCCCGTGGCATCTTCCCCTCTAAGCCACAAACAACAGCTCCCTCCCGGTTCTGAAATCCACAGGGACCACTGGGATGGGGAGAAGGACCAGGCTTTCAGGCTTTGATGGAAAACTTTGACATCGCCTTTCTCTCCATGGCCAGTGAGGCTCCAGCTCTGGCAGAGTCTCCTCTCTGAGACCCAAATCCACTCCCCACCTTCACTGGTCCCTGCCTTTTCCCTACAAGACAGCAATAGCCCCCAGGCCAGCTCTCACTGCCCCAGCCTCTCCAGGCCTCCTGACCCCAGGCATCTTGTTGGAGGATGAGGTCGGCAAAACATCAATAGGGAACATGCTCTGTTGCTTAAAATCTCGTAATGGCTTGCCCTCAGGAAAAACTCAGACTTCTTCGTCCTACAAGGAGCTATACGCATCCGGGCAAGCAAGGGTCTTCAGAATCGCAGTCCTTCCCAAGCTCTAACAGACCGGTGGCTCGTCAGCCTGGCGCTCACGGGCTGGGCTCCAGAGGACAGCCGGTTCCTAAGGCACGCTGAGGACACGGGGGACCCCACGTGACAGTGAGCACCACAGAGATAAAACGTGTGCTCCAAAGCCACAGACCACACAGGGCTGGCTGGCGTGCGAGAGCAGACGTGCTGCAGGGCTGACCAACGACGCCCTGGGCAGAAGGGACTTTAGATGTTGTGTTTGCTTTGCTGAAGTAAGTTAGTAAATGCTAGGCCCTGTTACAGCTGGGCACATAGTTGTTATTTTATTCTAAATATGATCTGTACACTGGAATTAATTCTTTACAAAATTACCTTAAGCCAACAATTGCCTTGTTTGTCTACTCATTTGTTTGGTGGGTGTCCAAAGGGCAGAGGGCAGTGCCCAGGGTGGGGACTGGAGGTCCCTGGAGGGCCCTGGCCCTGCAGGGGCACATGTCTGCGGAGACAGCAAGGGCGCCATCACCACGGGGCCTCAAGAAGAGTTTCCACAGCCATCCATGGGGGTGTTTCAACAGAACGGAGGTTCACCCCGCGAGTGGGGAGGTGGACCAGCGGCCCTCGCCATCCCCAGCATCTCTGTATTTACAGGTACACAGAGACTCCGAGGGGACAGGCAGGTTGGGGCAGATGGCCTTAAAAACAACTCAAATTCATGACCTTCCTTGGGGCAGGGTCCAGCCGCCTGGACCCTGCTGGTTATCAACAGCCTTCCTCAAGCACCGCCTGGCTGCACGGAGAGGGCGAGGGTCCCTCTTAGCACATTCTTTCCTCTCCCTCCCTTGATTAACCTCAACCCCACAGATCTACGCAGTCCAGAGCTCAGCAACTCAGCTTCTGCCCAAATAACGGACTTCCGCACACACGGCACATATCCCCGGTGCCAGGCACTTCCTACACACCCCATACGCACATGAACTTCATCCTCCCAGCGGACCGCGACTGTCCCCATTTTGCGAATGAGGCAATGGCAGAGCAGAGCGATGCGTGAACTTGCCGCAGGTCTCACACATTTAGAAAGCGAACCAGGTCTGTGTTCAGAAGCACCGTGCCGAATCGCAGAGGAGGGCTACCCCGTGCGCTCAGCAGGTACGGAGCTGGGGGGTGAGTAGTATTATGAGAAAATATTTCCCTCAACCTAAAATGTTGAGCAGAGTAGCCACACCCATTGGAATCCCAGAGCAGGAGGGCTCCTCAGGAGTCAGGGAGACTCAGCCCCTGGTATGCCCTTCATTCACTATGCTGAATGATGCCCAGATAGTGGCTGAGCCCAGCCGGTAAGATCCCATGGCTCACCCGCTCCGGCCCTGTGCCCCGGCCCAACCCACCTCTTCCCCGGGGAAGCACAACCCCTTCTGCCAACTGGGCTCCCCGCACCTCGCCCTGCCTGTCTAGTCTCTAGGCCAGTCAGAGAAGTCCTTTAGTGTGTGCGTGCATGTTTTAAGTAAACTTAGTAGTTCAGTATAACAATAATCCTTTAAAAACCTAAGCCAGATGATATCACTCCTCCGCTCCAAACAGACAGCAGCGTCCCGCTCTCAGGAAAACCCTCAAGTCCTCCCCTGGATTAAAAGGGCCTATGAGACTGAGATGTCTCGTCCCACCCACCTTCTCGCTCCAGACATGCTGGCCTCCTCATGGTCCTGGGACAGGCCTGGAAGGTTCTGCCTCAGGCCCTGTGCACTTTGTGTTCCCTCTGCCCTCCCCCGATCTCTCCCATCTCTGGAAGTCACTGGCATACCCTGTCCTCCTCTGGCTGCTCTGTGCTTCTCCCTGGGGTCGTGTCACCACCCAGAAGCGCAAGAGGAAAGAATGGAGGAGTCTCCCCTCCAGGGCGGACTTTGTTCGAACCATTCAACCTGATGCTTGCTCAGGACACAGAACTTGGCTTGCTTACTAGGTTCCCAAAGGCAAAGCCCCATAGCTTGTTTGTGGCTCTTATATTCGGGGAGGGCTCAAAGGCCCAGGGGTGTGGGGGGGTACGGTGGGAAGGCTGCAGGGCTTTTCAGGAAAGCCATGGGAGACTTCACAGAGCCCCCTTCACACCTGGCTCCAGCAGCTGGGAGGCACATTTAGGGATTATACAAAGGGCGCAAATGGAAGGCGGGGAGCCCCTGGCTTGCCCTGTTCCTTTTATAGGCAGCCCTCATGCAGAGGGGGCAGCCCTGCAGCCAAGTCCAGAAGCACTTTCAGAGCACTGCAAATGGGGGTGCTGGGGCACCACGTGGCTCCTAATTCCCTGCCCCCGAACACTGCTTCCCACTTCCTAGGCTGGAAAAGTGGCCACAGAGGTGATGGAAATGCTCCAAATCCCAAGTGCTTTATTGCTGCGGTATAAGGCATGTTCAAAGGCTCAGCAGCTCCCAAAAGGGGCACGACAATTACAGCCCATAAAAAAGAGGAAGACAGGGGAGCAGGGAGCAAGTCAGGGGCCCAAGGCTCAAGTGGGCAGCCGCGCTGGAGGACACAGACGGTGGGCCCGTGGTTCAGACGGTGGGGTGCCTGGGGGCACAAGGCCCTGCCTGCCAGAGAACAGATCCAGTGGGCTTCCTTAGCAAAGACCCCCTCAAGGGAGGATATGAGAGGCTGTGCTGAGACTCCTAGGCCCCCTGACTGGTCTCTACTGGGCATGAAGTTCCCCATGTCCTGGTGACAGCCCACGCCCTGTGCCCACTGGGTCTGCTCCAGATTGTCTGTCTGTCTGGGGAGCCTCAGCCCCGGAGAGGGGGGCAGTTTCAAGCAGCCCCCTTCCCTGCTGCCCTGCCCACCTACTCCTCCTGCCCTAGCCAACTCTGCACTTCCTGGGGGAAACACCCGCCCTCAGGTCTCCAGATGAATGATGGGTGCTCCCTGTGAGGGAAGAGTCCTGGACAACAAAGCAGTCAGGAGGGCTCTCACCACATTCCCCAGGTCTGGCCCAACCGGGGATTGTTAGAGACCTCATGAGAATCAACGCGGCAACCTCAGACTTTGGCACTATCCTCACACCCAGAGCAGGGTAGGCTCTTCCAGGTGAGCTGGAAAGGCAAGGTCAAGGCATACCGCAAGGGCCCATCTGGTGGAGACGGGATGACCTCGCCACAGGGCTGTTGGGGAGCTGGCCCTCCACTACCTCCTCCAGAAGGAAAACGGCCGCCGGCCCCGGCCTCTGCATGTCCGCGTTCCTGGGAGGCAGCCGGCCTGGGAGCAGGAGGGAAGAAGGAAAAAGACACACAGTGGGTACAGGAGGGTGGGAGGAGCAGGCTTCCAGGCCCTCCCAGCAAGCCAGCTTCTCCACTGGCTTTTGCTCGCAGGTTTTAAAAGGGCCGGAGGAAGCTGACCAGCGACATTCTTGGCAACCAAGAAGATCCCATTCTGTGCCTCCGGGGAAAGTTCCCGAAGAGAAACAGTTTGTTCTGCTCCTCTGCTGCCCCGGGCAGAGAGCTCTCCAGTGGAAACCAGGCTACAGCCTCCTCTGCCCGCAGACCTTAGCCACTAAAGATTTACGCAACACCTACTCCTTAACTACCCTCCCTGGATCCTGGCAGCCAGCCCAGGGAGGTGAACATAAAATCACCCGCAGGAGGAGGGCAAGGAGTTGAAAGGAAAGGCCAACGGGGCAGGCCTTCGAATACAAAACAACAGTAACAAAAAACTGACTCCAAGTAGGAGAGAAGTTCCCCATGCAGACACAGGCCGCCAAACCAGGATGACCTGTTTGCACAGATGGTAACGCTTTCTCTGCGCTGATGTAACAGGGCCCAGACGTTCCCTGCAAAACAGCTGGCTGCTTTGCATGCAGCCTCTGAAATGACCCTGCGGGGAATCCAAGGTTTCCGTTCGCTGGAGCACAGCACACAGCAGCATCCTGGTGGCGCCGGGTAAATAGAAACAGTTTCCATATGCCGCCATAAAGCTGCACTAGGGAGGAGCCGGAAAGGATGGAAAGAACAGGCAGGAGGGGAGGGCTTCTGGGATCCAACCCCCAGACCCAGCAAGGGCAGGGTCTGCATGGGCTGGGGAAGCCACTGAGACCTTCCTCAGGGGCCTAGGACCAGAGGCTGCTATGGATAAAAGGCCTATGAGCTCCCGGATGGGGAAGAACGCCAGACCGGGAACGCCGCTGGGCAGGTCTATACCAAGCTCTCTAGTCCCGTTCCATCCTTGCTAGTCTTCCTTCGCCCCCTCTTACATGTGCACGACCTCACCCACCCTCAAACACACACACACCGCACATCCTCTTCGAGCCTCCCTCCCGACTGGGCCCCTTCCCTCCCGCTGGTTCGCCGTCAGAATCCCCAGAGCCTCAGTTTCTCCACCCGTTAACTGGGACTGGGGCCAGCTGTGCTCTGGGCGGTACAGAAACAAATGTGAATGCCCACAAAGCACCCGGAGCCCCCCCGGAAACCAGTGCCCGCCAGAATGACAACGAGCCACCGCCCAACCGTTTGCCAGTTGTCACTGAGAGCCCCACTCCATGGGAAAAAAACTCCGAGAGCAGAGGAAAATAAACCAGAGTGACACTGATGAGTTTTCCGGGCACCGCTTCTGCTGCTGGCTGGCTCTTCAAAGGCCCCCAGATAAAAACCGGGCAAAAGACACTCTGCAGCAAGAAAGCAGGGCGCACATTTCCTCCCACTCGGGCCTCTCTTTCTGATGACTGGTTGTGAGATGGCACGGGACGTAGGGCCATGTTATCAGTGCATGCTACGAAAGACGGCAAACACGGACAGAACCCTGGGCAGATATCCTGACCTCCAGGAAAGGGAGGGCTGGCACAGAGCCAATATAGCTGAATCACTGGCCTCAAGCCCAAAACTCGTTCTGCCAAAGGCTCAGGCCAGAGGAGGAAAGGAAAAACAAAAGGCTCAACTAGGCCAGTACTACGGGTCAACCACTGTTCTAGAAGGAGGAGCCTGGTTTGGAAGTAGCCAGGATAATGCCCTGTGCCACCCTCAACTTTGTTTCTGGCCAGCTGACAGAGACCAACGCGGCCAAATCCAGAGGGATTCTCTGTAGGTACAGGAGGTCAGCCACACAAGGGCCTTGAATTGTCAGGGAAAGGGCTAGAAGGTTGAGAGCAGTAGCTGTAAACAGAGGCTCTTGTAATTAAGGGTAGTGGTTACTGCCCCAGGAGCCCACCCCCAACTGGCTACTCAGAGCACTTGCTCCCTGAGGTTGCAAACATGACCTTGACAGCCACTAAGCAGGCTTCATAAATCATGCAGTAATCTGGGGGAGAACAAGGGAGGGTGGAATTTTAAAAGGCTGGCCTTCCTGATACAAACAAATACGGCTTAATTTAAAGACATTTATTCAGGGGCGCCTGGGTGGCTCAGTGGGTAAAGCCGCTGCCTTCGGCTCAGGTCATGATCTCAGGGTCCTGGGATCGAGTCCCGTATCGGGCTCTCTGCTCGGCAGGGAGCCTGCTTCCCTCTCTCTCTCTCTCTCTGCCTGCCTCTCTGTCTACTTGTGATCTCTGTCAAATAAATAAATAAAATCTTTAAAAAAAAAAAAAAAAAGACATTTATTCAGCACCTACTGAATACCAGGCATGTGCCAGGTGTTGGGACTTGAAAAAAGTCAAAACATATACTTTGTCCTCATGGGGCTCACCATCAGGAGTCATGAGAAGGAATGTGATTCTGGTGCAAGTCATTTCTTAGTTACAACAGCCTAGAAAAGGGTATGAGAACTGCCCTCCATGGGGGCTTGTGGGCAGATGCAGGGAGATTCAGGGGTGATGTCTGGGCCACTTCTGAAGGATGAAGGATGAAGACGATTCACAAGTGCATTGAGGCGGGGGGGGTAGGGCGGAGAGGGAGGAGAACATTCCAGAAACAGGGAAGGTCATGCATAAAACTCAAAGAAGCAAACAGCAGGGCATTTCTGGGAAGCTAGAGAAGGTTCGGTGATCCTGAAGCTGACCCAGGCAGAGACAAGGCAGGAGGAGCAGACCGGCTGAAGGAGACAGGGCCTGAGCCACTGGGTCCAAAGGGAAGCAACCCGAGCAAGTGTGCCAATCGGAAGCACATGACGAGGCGGTCTGTCTTGGTGAACCTCACAACCCCATCTACAGACGCTGCACGCAGCAAAACCTCAAGTTCAGTCTCACCGTGAGCGCACCTGTGCAGGGCAGGTGCCCCGCCGGGAGCTACCACACTCACCTCCGATACCTAAGCCTCCTCACCACTCCGTGCCAGCCACGACTGGGTGCCCCGCAGACCCCTACCCCTTCTGCCGGGGCAGAGAGGGAACGAGTGGCTGCTGGATGCCCGCAGGCAGGATGGCATCTCTCCCTCCTTCATTCATGATAGTCAACTCGGCTTGCAATTCTGCTTCCTGCCCCTGCGTCACTGGGTTTATGGAAACAAAGGGCTTTCACTGGGACTGTCACTCATCACCAAGGATTTACTGAGCACCTACCATGTGCAAAACGCTTTGGGTGCCTTAAAAAGACATTTGTGAGATGTGCGCACCCATCAGAAGCCTCCCCTCCCAACTGCTTCTCTCACATACACACACACACACACACAGGCTGCAAGCCCCACTCTGTTTACCCAGTGAGGAGTACAGCACCTGTGTGAACATCTGTCCCGTGTTCACTTGGAAGCCTCAGAAATGCTAATTGTGAACCACGCAGGGATAGGGACGGGAGCTATGGAAGGGTGACCCGGGAGAGGAGACATTTTTCACCGCACGCGGGCACTTCCAGAGCCCCCATGAGAGCTCAGCAGTCAAGCGGCATTCGGAAGACGCTTCTGGCCATGAGACTCATTCTCCACAACGCCCCTGAGGTGTCAGCGGAGGCGTCAGCATGGATCCGCGTCCTCACCAGCCCCTGCCTGGGAGCAGGAAGAGCATGCTCGAGCCCTCCATCCAGAGTCCTTAAATGGCCTACTCAGGGTTCAGGAAGGGGAAACATCGCCACTTTGTTGAAAATGAAACCCTCTTTGTTACTATTTACTGAATTGGTCCTAGGCCATGTTATATGGAATTTCCCACTTAATCTTTAGGTCAACCCTGAATGGAGGTATTCTTATCTCCATTTTACAGATGTAGAAACTGAGGCTCAGCTCCTCACCTGAGCTTATGCAGCTACCAGCCGATGACCCCAGAATTTCAACCCCGTCCTTCTCTGCAGACTAACAGTCTTTGAAGAAGCGCCAGAATGTTGGAGAATGCCAGCAGACAACATCGCGCACACAACACACGCCCACATCTCTAACGACCTGAGAGTTCTCCCAAGCCACTGGTCTCCAGACTTGGAGTCTCTAGGCACCCTGGGCCGGCATCTGAGCTCCACATCAAAAACAGCACAAAATAACCTGCAACACGACCACACGGGCCAAAGGGCCCGGAGGCCGAATGGGCTCTCATACTGAACAAATCTGGGCCTTGTCGAGGCGACCAGACCAGCCCCAGGGTGCGCCATAAAAACTGCGATTGCCGACGACAAGGCCAGCCAGCCAAGTGTGAACAGCCGAGCCGGCAAGAAGAGGGCACCCTCGGGAGTCACAGAGAGGAGGCATCACGCTTGTCGACGACCACCCACAAGTGAGAGCCAACACATCCGGCGGCTTGGAGGGGCTCCAAGCCATTAGCCAGCACTGAGCACCACTCTGCCCAAGCTGATTTTCAGCAAGAGCTAAAGGAATTTAAAAAAATAAATAAATAAAAATTAAAAATAAATACCCAATCCAACAAAAAGAGAGATTACAGCAGAAGAAAAGAAGGCAGCCTACCAATGGCAGGATGGTGGGGTGAGGGGTGGGAAGGTAGGAGCCGAGCACCCCAGGCCACCACGGCAATTATGGGACACGTGTGGGCTCCCGGAGAAGTGCAAAGTGCTAGAACCATCCAAAAAGTCAGCTCTTCCCAGGGGCAGCAAGGACCAGGCCCTACCTGGACTATTTCTGGCCCATCACATGTGTATGAGTCTTCTTGTCACCCCAGATGGCTGCCGGAGCTGGCTACGCTGTGACCCACAGAGTCACTTGGGGCCTTGGATATCCTGTGAACCCGGTGAGTCACTCCCAGACACATTACTTCACATCTATTTATGAAGTGCTCTTGCTATGAGTAGAAAAGTCACGGTCTCCGCCTTTGCAAAACTTGGACCACCAGAAAGAGGTACATCCGTGCCCCGTATCAACACCCAAAACAACAGCGCCTATCCAGACATTACACCGAGGGGCGCACGGTGCCTTCCTGCCCTGTCCAACCCAGCCGCCCTGAATGGGCATCACAGAGACACTGGAAAGACACCCACAAACAGGCTGAACCCTGATTGAAAGGAACTTGGTTTATAAAACCCAACTCGACACCAGATGAACTCAGGCATATGAATCATACTGTGAAGATGCTTTGTCAAACTCAGCCCTCTTGCCTGTATTTTAAATTATCTACTTCACCAAAATTCCACTTTCTTACAACCTTTAGGAACCCACCATGGTGCAAAGCAAACCTTGATCCAGTCCATAAGACATCAATCAGATCTATTGCATGCAGGTGCTAGGGAGGGAAGGGGCCTCTGTGCCTGGAGAGCAGAGAAGGAGGCACAGACAGCGTAGAGAATGCGAGGGTGTGGACGGGCAGCCACTACCCTAACTGGTTTGGGAGGCCTGGGGAAGGCTGGGTAGAAAAAAGGACAAAGGTCTTTAGCTGGAGAAAGTTGGGGTAGGGCTAGATCAAAAGCAGGTGACAGCAGCCCATGGCGACACTGGTACTGAAAAGTGGTTTAAATGAGAAAACAAGGGCGCCTGGGCGACTCAGTTGGTTAAGCATCTGCCTTTAGCTCAGGTCGTGATCCTGGAGTCTCGGGATTGAGTCCCACATTGGGCTCCCAGCCATGGGGAGTCTGCTTGTCCCTCTGACCTTCTCCCCTCTAATGTTTTCTCTTACCCGTTCTCTCCCTCAAATAAATAAACAAAATCTTGGGGTGCCTGGGTGGCTTGGTGGGTTAAGCCTCTGCCTTCAGCTCAGGTCATGGTCTCACGGTCCTGGGATTGAGCCCCGCATTGGGTTCTCTGCTCAGCAGGGAGCCTGCTTCCCCCTCTCCCTCTGCCTGCCTCTCTGCCTACTTGTGATCTCTCTCTCTGTCAAATAAATAAATAAAATCTTTAATAAATAAATAAATAAAATCTCAAAAAAATAAATGAGAAAACAAATGAGATTATGTGAGTGGTGCCACGTTTTAAGACTTCTGACTATGAATTCTGAGTTCCGGGGTGGAGTAAAAGAAGGAAGGCCAGTCAGCACAGAGTGTAACTGAGAAGAAATTTCTCATGGCCTGCAAAGTACCGGGACCCCTGCCAGGGCCTCAGAGCAAGGCAAGCAAGGTGGGTCAGAGTACTTGGTTTCAAAGGACTTCATCTTACACTTGATCCGAGAACTTGGCCTAACCTTCACCATGGGAGTGGGAGGAAGTTTATGGTTTCCTTGTCTACACTCTGAGGTTAGTGAAACTTTCAAGGCCACTGGAGACTGAGCAGAGATGCACTCCTTCTGGGCAAGGCCCGAGAGCAGAGGTGGCGGGTTCTGGGATTAGGGCTTGCCACACACCAGTCTGCCCAAACGCCCACCATCAGGGATGGAACGAAAGGGCCCCACTCAGCTTCACTCTCCGCGCCTCCAACTGCCCACCTGCAAAATGGGGATGCACGTCGTTACTGCACAAGACCTGCAGGCGTAAACCAACTGAAACATGACTGCACACGGCTTTTCCTTCAGCAAGCCAGTGTCACAGGGCTTGCTGCCGCTAACAGAAGAGTAAGGACAGTGGCTCGGGGGAAGACAGACTTCAAGGCAGCATAAAGGGCACAGATTGGCAGCTACTGGATTCACTGCTGGACCTGGGAGTAGGGGTGGAGCCCACAGAGCACTCGTGGGAGGGGTCTGCGAGGGTCGGTCCAGAAGACACCGGGCCTTCACCTAGGAGAATCCCCAAACATAATTGAGGCTTCCGTGGAAATACAAAATCCCTAAATCACGCCTTCTAAAATAAAAATGAAAAGACACTAGGGCTGCAATATTGTGCTTTGTGCTTGCTTTTACAGCTCAAACAGATATATATATATTTTTTAATTATACTTTAAATATATTTAAACAAATATAAATATATTAAAATAGATTTATTTTTTCATTGTGCAATCCAAATACCCCAGCTGTATTCACTTCCTCAGTACATGAAGGGTGGCTACTCCAACTCTTCTTTTCCCCACGAGGGGAAATGCACCCCGTGAAGGCTTTATCGTTTGGGACGACAGACAAAGTTAGATCTAGCTTCCCGCTAAGCGGACTGAGAACTTCCTGATCAACCCTCGATTACAATGGATTGTTCAGGCGCTGTGTCAGCGCCCAGGAACAAAGCAGAAACTTATCTGCCGGATGCAGTCAGAGGCCATGCTTTTTTAGATCAAGAGAGTAGGTCCTTTCTGATCCTAAGGGCTTGGCGCAGTGGGACTAGGAAAGGCGTGGTGGGCCCGGGCACAGTGGAACACTCATCCCAACCTCGCTCTTCTTTTCCTGACCCCTTTCCCCATGTTGGACGCAGTCCCTGATGTGTCTAGGAGGCACTGCCCTACTCCCCAGGCCAGGTGAGCCTGTGCGAGTACTCCTCAGTTCTGTATGGCCCAGATGTTTCCTGAGGGCCCAGCACGAGGCAGGCAGGGAGCTGAGCTCCGAGGCTGTGTGCAGGACCTGGCCCTGGGGAGGGCCAGAGCCTGGTTGGGAAAGACAGAAAAATGCCAAACCTGGCTCCTGCCGCTACAGGACACTCTGGGAGTTTCCTTTCCACCCACCTCCCAATGTCCAGGGAGAAAAGCCATTCCTATTCAGGGCTCGCCCACCTCAGGGTTTCTAAGGAAGAGCATCATGGTGGCGGGGAAAGCAGCAGAGTTGGCAAGGGTCACAGGGGAGATACTGCTCTGTCATCACATCACTTTCTGGCCCAAACAGACACAGAAGCTCCCTTGCCCTCCTCGACCAAGTTCAAACTCCTGCTATTGGCATTCTAGGCCCTCCAGAAAATAGGTCTGCTTGCTTTGTCCCTAATAATGGCTCGCATCCACCAAGGGCTCCTTCTGGTGTAAACCAGGCCCCATACGGATGGTCTGCGGTATGCCACCTTGTTTAACCCACAACAGTAAAGGCAAAGCAGATTCACACTCAGCTGGCTTGACCCTCCAGCGTGTACTCTTAACCACCCCCAGTGCCATCCCCACTAGCACTGTTCCCGCCAGAATTTACTCCAAAGGCAACAAACTCAAATGCCTACAGGCCCCCAGCGGGTAACAACCAGGGGAAGCTGGGGTGTGTGAGACCACGGGTGCTACGTGCTTATCCCGTGATCAAGGGGCCTGCTCAGTGAAGCCGCTTCTGAAAACACTGTTCGGGCCGAACAAAACAGGTCCACCAGGTCCCCGGGCCACCACACCCAGCTCCAAACACACCTCGCAGGGCAGCCTGCGTGAATTCTCAGACACTCCCCGGAAACATGACCGTGTCACCCTCCTGCTTTGAGCACCCTCTTGGGCTTCACCGTCACCCAGGATGAGGTCCCAGCTCCTTGGCCTGGCCCCAAGGGTAGAGGGTGACGGAACCTTCAAGATCAGGGGCCAGTCTCTCCTCCCCATCCTCCAACCCAAGCACCCCCCCCACACCCTCCCACCCGACACCTCCAGGCCTTTGTCCCCCTGATCCCTTCCTCCGGGACAATCTTCACTCCCTGTGCATTTCCTGAAAGACTCCGCCCGCTCAAACACGGTCTCTCTAGAGCTTCTGCTGCCGCCGACTCCGCCTGCCCCATATCCCACCTCCCCTGCCTTCCTTCTTCTCCCAACTCCAAATCCCTTCCACAGTTATAACACATGCCGCAAAAGAAACGCACTTCGTACTCATTTGCCTCGAGGACAACCAGACCATCGGTCCTTCACAAGACATAACTACATCGGACTCTTTCTTCTGACCTCCATAGTGGCTGTTTGGTCTAAGTTCTTCAGAAATAATGCATCCACCAGCTGAAAAGCTCTAATCCATTTTTCAGTTGACAAGAAGGCAGTGATTGTTAACATAAGAAGAATTAGGAGACGGAACTAGCTATTAGACTATTACTTTTTTTTATTTCTAACACCAGCTTGAATGTTCTACATCTCAAAGTAAAAGCCAAAAAAAAAAAAAAAAAAAAGAAAAAGAAGTTTCAGCCAGCTTGGTTCAAATAGCTAAGAACAAAGAGGAGAATCTTTAAGTTGGACAGAATGCAGATGAGAAGAATGAGAAATGGGTCCTCTGGCAGTCACATGAATCGCAACCCAGAGGGAGGAAAGGATAAACAGAAAAGGAAGACAAAGGAGTTTGTGGGAGATGCACCCGCCTGTTCTGTCCTCTCATCCTTCCGTGCCCACGGCATTCCTACCCCCCAGCTCCGGCCTCCAGTCCACAAATGGATGAAATCTGGTCTTCCTCTAGGCAAATCATGTGGAAGCAGAGAGAAACCTCCCGGCCAGTTCCAAGTCCCACTGAATGCCACGCAAAGGTCAAGAACATCTTATGGGCCACAGTTCGTTCGTCAGCTGTATACTGTTTTCTGATTTTGAGGTGGCTGGTTCTGGACAGAAAGCCGAGGCTGACTTGGTGGGCTCTCGCTCAGCGGTCATAAAGCAGCAGCCCACTGACCAGATTTTATTTGGTCGGCTGTGTTTAAGAAATGAGAACTGTTACCGACACTTAAAAGTCAGAAGACTTCTGATTAGAAGTGTAGGTGCTTTTTTAAGATTTATTTATTTATTTATTTGTCAGAGAGAGAGAGAAAGAGGGAGAGAGCACAAGCAAACAGAAAAGCAGGCAGAGGCAGAGAGAGAAGCAGGCTCCCCTCTGAGCAAGGAGCCTGATGCGGGACTTGATCCCAGAACCCTGGGATCATGACCTGAGCCAAAGGCAGTGGCTTAACCCACTGAGCCACCCAAACGCCCCTAAAAGTGTAGGTTTTGACTTCTCCTGATGCCGTGGAAAATCTGGTAACGACCAGCCTGTGGGCCTACACAGCAGAAGGTATCAGAGTGAAGGAAGGGGCAGCAGGAAGGGCAGCACCAGGAAGCAAAGGCCCAGGCCTGCTGGGCCCCAACACCTATGCTATAGGTTCAATTCCGCTGAACCAGATCTTCTCAAGTGGTTCGAAGAGAGGGAAGTGGATATATTTCCAGTGAAATAAGTCCCTCCCACAAAGCACAAACAAGGCAAAAGGGGTCCTCGGTGCCCAAAGCAGCCCAAACACCCATGACCTAACTCAGTTATCCAGTCCAAGGACATCCTCCGGAGGGCCCGGATGTGGGGGTCACCTATCCCAAGAACCACTGACCTCAGGGGGTCACCCTCCTCAGGACCCCAGCCAGCCTTTTGAGCCTCATGCCACACTCCCAAGCTGGTGTTCCTTTGTCCTTTTCTATTCCCCAATCTGGACTCCTCCAAGTTCTCATTTTCAGCCCCACCACCATGAAGGAAAGTTGAGCCCAATGTCTGTGTGAAGGAAGAGGTGAGGAAGGGCTTGTGTGGCAGAGAGAGCTGGAGTTTTCTACTGGGGGGAGTCGTGGGTGTCCTTTGTGGTCTGGTTTTTCACTTGCCCATGTTTCCTGGTTCCTCTGTGAGGATCCAATAGTTTGTACAATGACACCCCATCGGCTTGGATATTTTTACACTATGAAAAGGAGCTCTAGGTATGGAACTCCAATTTAGAATAATGTGCCTCGTAGGAAATAAAAGTTAAAAAAAAAAAAAAAGAGAGAGAGAGAGGGGAAACCGACTTCCTTTTGGAAAAGAAAATTGAGCCTAAAATTCTCCCTCTTCCATAGAGTTTAACTCTTGGCATGTAGCACTTGAGGTAAGGGCCAGAGTCTGGGGTTAGAAGACCTAAGTTGATGCCATGGCACTTCCTGGCTGCGTGACCTTGGGGAAGTTTCCAACCTCCCAGAGCATCAGTTTCCTCACCTGTCAGACAGGGATCCTGAAGATGCCAGCAACACACATCCACTGGGAGCATCCAATGAGAGAGCCAGCACGAGCAAAGAACACTGAACACTGCTGGGCACACGGTAGGGGCATCGCACCCGAGAGCCGTGATCTTTATCATGTAAGACCTTACTTGGCTTGGATTGACCAGGAGAGAAGGGAAGGAGTGAAAAATGTCCAAATCAGGGAATTTGCCCCAGCAAAGGGGTAAGAATGGAGAGCCACCCTGTGGGCCTTCCGAACACCAAGGTGGGATGGAGTCAGTCTGGGGGGGGTTCCCCCTCAAGAGCCTGAGTTTCCCCCCTGGGCCACCCTTCGAGGCAGCCTCGGGGAGGACGCGGCCATCAGGAGCCCCCAGAGACGCACTGCTGTGAGCCATCAAAGCCCTCCCAGGTTCCCTCCCTGACTTGGAAGCTGAGAAGCCAGCTGCTCTGGCTGCCGGAGCACTCCGGAGCAAACGTGAGGCGATGGGGAGAGAATAGCACAGCCAGCGCTCCAGCCCGCACCCAGCTGCCATGACTGCCATTTCGCCGTGGCGGCTTTCTGCGTGCCGAGGGGAGAGATGGCATTTCGTGGCGGGGGACCTGAGGAAACAGACAGGATCCCCTGTGAAGATGTGGAGGGCTGAGGAAGCGAAAGCCTTCAAGTCTGGGTTAGGAGGCTGGAACCCAGCAGGCCGCGTGCTTGCTCATTTTAATGGGTGCCTCCACGGGCCTGGTGACACCCAGCGTTCTGCCTTGGTGAGGCCCGAAGAAAGCCTGGGGAATGACTCTGTGGAGCCAAATGCCCAGGCTCCCTGGGAGGCTGTGAAAATCTAACTGCTGTTTGGTTTCCAGCTGCCACTGCCTCTGCCGCTGCTTCCTGGCTCGCCCGTGGCCACCCGTGGGCCAGGAGTGAGGCAGACAGGATTCAGATCCCGGCCTGGGTTCAGGACTCCTGCTCATGTACCATGATGTTCCAAAGCAGCAGCCCAGTCTCCGGCCATGACGCCACCACCTATGACTGGCTGAGCACGTCTCATGGGGAGAGCACACACGTGATCTCACTACATCCCAACAACCCTCCTGGGAGATGCTAGCATGACCCCACTCTACAGATGAGGAGGCTGAGACTTACAGAGGCAAAGATCCCTGTGTAGCCAGGACTGGCACCCTGGAGCTTGACTCTAGAGCCCGCATGCTGAACCAGTCCACCACCCAGGCTATCACAAGGAACAAAAGCTACATGAGTCCCTTGGGCAGAGTTCACTCTTTGGCAAGGACATTGGGCAAGAACTACAGCCCCAGATTTCTGTGATGCAGAGTTCACCTGTGGGGTTGGTCGTTGGGTGGACAGCCCCAAGCTCTTTCCCAGATCATCCTGGCTATTCCTGCCCCAAGGCCAACGGCTCTGGCCCACCTTGACTGAGCCTGGTGCCAACTGGCTCTGGCTGCATGAAGACTCTGGAAAAGGAGCCAGGATGTCACATGTTGGCTCCCTACCAGGGGGCAGTCACCCTCTACATTGCTAGATATGGAATGAGTGAGATAACTCCCAACGGCATATCAGGCATCAGGGTGAAGGAGGAAGAGGGGGCTCCTCTCCCCTGTTACCTTAGGCATTATCCCTGCATGGCTCGTCACCTGGAAACCAGGGACCACTGGCACCAAAGTAGCCCCATGACATGAAGTGTCTCAGCTACTCCCCTCGACCCCAATCCTTTTTATACACAGAAAAAGCACAGAGCGCAGGCCCATCTTAGGCAACTGTTGGGCCAAAAGGCAATGAGAAGGCAAAAGGTGAGTGTGTCCAGAACTCCCTTGGAAAATCCTTTGTACTGCCCCCAGCGCTCAGACGCTGTGGCGTAGCGGCCGTCTAGACCACTGCCGGATACGCAGTGCACACCATGAGCTATTTTGAAACCATGCTGTCAAATGCCAGCTCCACTGCCCGTTTTCAAGGTTATTCCTAATTTCCAGGCTTTAAATACCTCTGCTTCTACCTGCCTCCTTTATCAAGTCGACAACTTCTGCCGATGAGTCACTCATTAGCATTTCGGCAGCCGCTCTTAGAGCCCAGAGACATCTGAGTCTTGGATAAAATCCATTCTTGCCCACAAAGGGAAAAAAGAAAAAATGATCCCAACCCTCCAGTGTCCTGCGGAGATAACGCCCCAGCACGGAAACCCCCTCTCTCGCCCCTGCGCAGGGTCAAAGGTCACAGGCAGTACGGCCAGGTTCCTGCGCACATGCATGTGAGGAGAGGGCAAGGAGGGTTACAGGCTGAACTGTGTCCCCCTAAACTTCCCATGCTGAAGTTCTAACCCCAGGACCTCGGAATGTGGCTGTATTTTAAAGAGGTAATTAAGGTAAAATGAGGTCCTGTGGCTGGGACCTCATCCAATCTGACTGGTGTCCTTGTGAGAATGGATGAGGACCCAGACACCCAGACTAAGGGACGAGCATGTGAGGACACAGTCGGAAGGCGGCTGTCTTCAGGGAAAGCAGGGAGGTCTCAGAAAAGAAAACTAACCCTAACCTTGATCTTGGACTTCCAGCTTTCAAAACTGTCAGAAAATGAACTTCAGTGGCTTAAGCCCCCACTCTGTGCTATTTGTCATGGTCGCTCCAGCTGCCATGTCCTCCACAAAGGAGGACACAGGTACAGAGCCGCCAGAAGGCCTCCGTGACAGCTGCTGGGTTGGGCAGGGGCCCAAGCTCGAGCAAGGCTCACGCTCTTAGAAAGCTGGCTTGGGTCTCAGTGGCTCATGCCCACGTAGCTGCCAGTTCTGCTTTGTGAATTCGGCCAACTCCTTGATACTGCAAGGGTTTATGTTAGCCACAGCCTGGAGGCGACGGGGGCAGCCTCCAGGGTAATCAGCCTTGAGCTATGAGACTCCAAGCACTGGTTAGGAGAAGACAAAGGGGGAGATGTCGCTCACTTCTGACCAGGACCCTGAAAGCCACACGCACGAGCCAGCTACAAGGCTCCAGAAACCCAACGAGGTTTATTTCCACCATGATTTGTTGAGGACCTATATAGAGTAGGCATGGAGCTGAGGGATACGAAGATGAATGGAACTCGGGGCACAGGAGGTAATCAGATGGTTAAACAAGTCATTACCACACAGTCAGCGACTTGTACCTGCGGAAGCCTCATCTAGATACCGAAGCAGAAAAGGGCAGTGAGTAATTAGCCACGTCGGGAAGGGGAGGTTCGGTGAAGCCTTCAAAGAGATGGGATTATCAGCAGGATTCCCAAGACGGAACTGGAAACAAGCAACAACACTAAACAGGAAGCTGGGAAAGACCTTCCAGACGGAGTCACCCGTAACGCAGAGAGGTTTAAGAAGGCACGGTAGTTTCGCAGAACTGGAGGCAGTATGACACTGGGGGCTAAGGCTGGCAATGAGACTGCCCGGGCAAGAAGGTGCCAGAACACGCAAGGCCTTGAACACCAGCTAAAGAGCTTGGCCTGTTTCCCATGGGGGACAGTGAGGTCCTGGGGAGCTGCAAGCTGGGGAGAGTACTGGGTCCAGTTTTAGACATGCTGCTCAGACAGCAGGGTTGGGGGACACAGAGTAGAAGGTCAATGCCAAATCCAAGCACAAAATAACACAGGTCAAACTGTCCTCAGACAGGCCCCACCATTTTGCCAACGAGCCTTGGTGGATTATACCATTAGTTCCCAGAGGTCTGAGCAAATGACCTAGTAAGAGGGTGAGAAGGGAAACTGAGGCACCAACACACTGTGCAGAAAGCACAGTTTCTTTGGACCTTGACGGTTTTATATTTCATTGTTCTCTTTTCCTTTTTTTCTTTTTTTTTTTTTTTTGAGAGAGAGAAAGAGAGAGCATGAGAGGGGATGGGTCAAAGGGAGAAGCAGACTCCCTGCTGACCAGGGAGCCTGATGAGGGACTTGATCCTAGGACTCCAGGATCATGACCTCAGCCCAAGGTAGTCCCTCAACCAACTGAGACACAGATGCCCCTTTCGTTGTTTTTAACAGCCAAAGAAGCTACCAACTTCAAGATAAGAATAGCCTCACTAGAGGCCCATCCAAGGTCGGTTTTATTGTCTACTGGGCCTAATTCCCACTCAAGCTCCATCAGTGGTTCAAAATCTGATCTTGACACAGAACTAAGTTGTTCTTCCCACTCTGATCCACAGGACAGCCAGACACCTGGGCCATCAGCTCTGGTGCTGTGGAAGGACTTAAAAGAGGCACCCAGACAATGACCAGGATTCCAATTTAGAATCTTGAGCCCAACTACCTCCAGAATGACCCACACCCTTAGTATGTCAACCGCCCACCCCTGCAGTCCATTCCTTTGTTGGCCATGGACCTGGCCACCCTCCACACTAGGGACTATCCTACTTTGAAACTGAGACTGGGCGGGGTGGGGGGGGGAACCTGGGTCCCTAGTCGGTTGAGCGTCCAACTCATAACATAAAACATAAAAAAAAAAGAAGCAGCAGCAGCTAAGGCTAGGTCACATTCATTTACATCACTTTCTTCAACGCACCTTTACATAGTGGTGTGGGGTTGGACGGCAGAGGGGCATTACTGCTTACTAGCTGTGTGACCTTGGACATGTTACCCAACCTTTCTGAGGCTGCTCCTTCCTCTGTGATATGGGCAATAACAGTAATTTTATCTTGAGGTTCTGTGACAAGATTAATATACGTAAATGCTAAGGGCTAGTGCTTGCATTTATTAAGGGCTCCTGATGGAACAAGGAGGAGGAGCAGGAGAGCAGGAGAGCAGGAGAGCAAAAAAGGGAGGAGGGGGAGGGGAGTCAAACAGTCCTGGGTTCAAATTGATGCTCAGCCACGTGCTTGGCTGTGTGACCTTGGGCATGTCATTTTACCTCTCTGACTCATGGTTTCCTCCTCTGTCAAATAGGGATAATACTGCCTACCCTGCAAAAGGATCTTAGTTAAGATAACAGAGAGGAAAGAGCCTCATACTTAGCCTGCCAGCTCTAGGGCATTTAAGACGTGAGCCTGAAATCAGAGCCACTGATTTTTTGGCCCTGAATGGCGCTTAGGGAAGAATCTGATTTCTATTCCAATCTCCCTGGACCACCCAGCTCAACCACTCTACGTGAGGTGAACATGATGAAGCAAGGAGAGGCCAGTTTATAGGGAACCGGCACTCCCACCCCCAGGAACACTGCTGTTCTTCAACACTTCCAAGGGAAGGCTACGGAGTTCCCCGCGACTCAGCAGTGTTCTCTCCGGACAAGGGAGACAGGAGAGCCAGGCTCGTGGACTGGAGGACAGCAGTACCCCTCTGTGCTGGCTCAGGAGCACTGCCAGCAGATGGAACATCCATTTGGTGAGAAGATCCTAAAGCGTGAGTCCCTGACATCTTAGGACCCTCCACAAAATGAAAGTTATTTTAAGTTCTCCTGGACCCAGTGGCTCCGGGACAAGGACCAGAAAGCTTTTTAAGGTCTTTCATTCTGCCAGAAACACAATTAAAATGTAAAAAATTTAAAGCTCACCTCTCTTGGGCTCACTTTGTGCTCGGTTCTGGTTTAAGAGGAAGACAAAGCAAAACCCCAAACCCTCAAATCAATGCATCACGACCAATGCTTGTGCCCCCCCCGCCCCGCCGGCCCTATCCTGGGCAATGCAGGGACTGAGCTCAGCGTGGAGAAGCAGTCATCTCTGCTTTCCTGCCAACAGTTTCAGGTTGGGCCGAGGAGGCTGGTGTTGAAATCTGTTTCTTTTTTTAACATGGAATGGGGCAGGGAAGCTAGCCAAAGAGCAGATTTGCCCGAGGTCCCCACCAAGCATCCACAAAGCCAGGGTACTTCAAGTGCAAGGGAGGTAAGGCCCTGAGGGAGGCAAGAGCCCCAGGAAGGGCAGCCTATGCAGTCCCTGGAAGCATCCCTAAGCTAGGGATGCAAGATTAAGACTCCATGGTCTCCCAGTAGTGTGTGTCAGAACTCAAGGGTCAGACATGGGGTCAGGCATTAGCATACACGCATCTACTACCAGACCACCAAGCCCACAACTCACCCCCTGAAACAGAAAAGCTGTGCCCCATCCCCAGCGCACCCCACAGTCTTACTTCTGCTAGGCAGCTCTTCTTGGCCCAGGCCGTTGGAGGGAGCTAGTGGGGCACCACCACCCTCGTCCAAGGTCAAGATGAGGGGAACGTCGTCATCTAAACTCACGGCCATGCTCTCCTCTCTGACAGCCCTCAGGATGCGATGTCCAGAGCTTTAAACAGTCTCTGCTTTGAGCTTCCTTTCAAAGCCACTGGCCCAGAGGTGCTCTTCAGAAACTCCTCCATCAGAGGCATCTTCTAGGGGTTGGGGGATAAAAAGAGAAAAACAATTATCAAAATACAACCACTATAGACGACAAAGTTCTGGAATTAGAGAGTAGCAACGGTTGCATAACTATGCAAATGTACCAAAAACTACTGAATTGTACCCTTTAAAATGGTGGATTCTTTTTGGTAAGTGAATTATATCTTAATGAAGAGTATTACAGTAATAGCATTAAAATATTGGAGGAGGAGAGCCTGGGTGGCTCAGTGGGTTAAAGCCTCTGCCTTCAGCTCAGGTAGTGATCCCAGGGTCCTGGGATCGAGCCCTGCATCCAGCTCTCTGCTCCGTGGGGAGCCTGCTTCCCCACCCTCTCTCTGCCTGCCTCTATGCCTACTTGTGATCTCTCTCTCTCTGTCAAATAAATAAATAAATAAATTTTTAAAAAGTATGGGAGGAGACTCTGTAAAAACAAATACTGAAAATTTACATGTAATTATGTCTGGAGATTGAGATTATGGCTAATATGTTCTACCTCCATCCCTCTTTGCCCTTGTTTATGTGTTTTGTGAGGATTTTAAAGATTTAAAAAAAAAATACAACCATTAAAATAATAGTAGTTCATACTCCATGAGCACTTCGTCCTGGGGGTTCTCCTAGCAATTTTTAAGTAAACCTAACTGAAACTTTGTAAGAATAAACAGGATTACTAGGCCCCATTACAAAGTGGGAGACTCTAGGCTCAGAGAGGTTTAAGTAACTTGCCCAAAAACCCACAGTTAGAAAGCCCAACTTTGAACGACACAGTCTGGTTCCAGATCTGTTATCCCATCAACCACTCTACAATTTCTCCAAGACCCAGCCTTGGTATTTTACATAGCACCTAACTCCACTGATTTGTAGGGTTAAGCATGCCAGATCACCTATATGTGCCCAGCTCATTCTTATATAGGTCTTATTCTCCTAGGTTTTGGCGTTTTAGGAGGAAGAAGAAGAGTATTTTTTAAAATGACGTCCAGAGTCACACAGCAAAAGTGCTCATCCTGGACTCCCAAGTTTAAAGCACTCAGAACCAGCCTGTTACAGTTCCTATTTATACACATTCCCATTTCCGCTGAGTAGGACCAAATGCAAAGTAAAGACTCAGCAGATCTGATAGCAGACCTTTGAACTTGAAACGAGCAGCAGGTTCCTTCCTCAAGCTGAGGCCTTCTGGGCTCAATAAAGTCTGCCTCCAAACTCACCCACTAAATGGCAACCTGGCAATTTGCATCTTTCACACATCATCAGAGTTAAGTTCCTGTGCGTCAATATCTTCTTAAAACTAGACAGCAAAAGTGAGCCCCATTCTGTTTGCTAAGCCGGTTGCTCTCTGCCCAGCCAACTTCCTGTTAAGACTTAAGTTTCCCCCAGGTCTGGGAATTCATTTTATTCTGCGGTCCCAATAATGGAGAGACAAAAGAGGAAATCCCAAATGAGATGCTACCATTCGGCTGTCTTAAGAGCTATGTGTTTTATTTGTTTTGTTTAACTTTTTACCGCAGGTATTTTCAAACATACTCAAAAACAGAATTATGTAAAGGAACTTCCTCGTAGCCAACACTCCGCTTTGACAATTAACAAGACCCGTGTTTATTTTACAGGAGAGAGAATCAATCAACCTTCTCATCTTATCGAGAAGAGGGTTCTAAATTTTTATCACTGTTATCATAAGGGCTAGAGGTTTTTCCTTTTACTGTTTCATTCACGACTTTTTGCTTGCAATGCATGCAGTATCTTAGCTCCGTGGACCTCAACTTGGGTGACTATTCCCCCCACCAGTGGGTACCAGCAACACACAGAGACATTTTTGATTATCATAACTAGGGGGCGGGGGTGCTCTTAGGCAGAGGGCAGGGATGCCTCTGAACATTCATCCTACAAGGCACAGGCGAGATCTACCACAATACAGAAACATGTGGCTCAAATGTCAACAGCGCTACTGTTGAGAAATACTATTTAGCTAATATCCCCACTTCACAGATGAGGAAAACCGGGGCTTAGAGGGGTTAACTTAATCCGCCTTTTACAAGCAGGAAACTAGGAGAGCCCAGATTTCACCAGGGCAGTCTGAACTCAGTCTGAAAGCCCACTTAACCATTTCCCTCTACCTCCTGGCAGAACCAGGCTCCTAGTTTGAAGTCAAGCCCATCATTTTGCAGAGAAGGAAAGAGTGAGGCCCAGAGGGGAGAAGGGACTTGCCCAAGGTCACCCAGTGCAGGACTCCTGAGTCCTAGGCCAGGGCTCCTTTGCCGGACTTTTCTTCTCCCTCTATGGAGGATCCAGAAGGGACGGGTCACCCGCGGGGACAGGTCCCAGGAAAGCGGGCCAGCAGCCATGCCTGACCCGGGCACGAGTCTCTGTGGGTGGGGCGCCTCAGGGAGCCGGGGAGCTGAGCAGATGGCGGGGTGGGGTGGGGGACAAGGAATGCGGGCTCCAGCTCCACGTGCTCCCAGCCTTGGTCCGGCCCCCGCGTGGGGGTCGCCCCAGGAAGCCGGGAGGCAGGAGAGCGCCCCGGCCCGGGCTGGAGGGAGGAAAAGCGCCGCGATTACTTCCCCGCAGCAGGTCTGGGACCGCCCTGCCCGCCTCCCACAGCCCAGTGCACAACGCAACCCCTCACTCCGCGCCCTCTGACCCTTGACCCCTGCCCTCTCCGTCAGGCCGTCACTCGCACCCCTTGGATTCTTACACGCGCCGCCCCAGCAACCCGGACCGCGCGCCGGGGTCCGCACCGCGAAGCCCAGCCCGCGGGCGCCGCCGCCACCAAAGCCCTGAGCCTGGAGCTGTTGCAGCCACCGCAAGCGCCGCCACTTCAGCTGCTGCCACCACAGCAGCTGCGCCAGCTCTCCGATCCACCGCCTACCGTCCCTTCAACCCTGCCGGCCCCGCCCCATTTCTCCTTTGCCGCGACCTATTGGCTACCTAGGCTGCATGATGAGCCTTGATTGGCCAAGCCTCACGTCCTTCCCCAGTTCTCTCTCGAGGCTGATGCCGGACTCCCTGCCCACCTCCTTGGGAAGGGGCGGGACAAATAAGGTCTGCCCCTTTCCCCGCCTACCTTCCCCGCCTTACTTGTTCAGCCCAACCCAGAGAGAGCCCCGGGTCTTTCAATTGGTGGAGGGTCAGGGAGGCGGTGCTTCTGATTGGTCAGGCCTCAGGAGGTGGGGCGAACTGAGCGGAACAAGAAATTGAATGGTGAAAAGGAAAGTCAGTCAGGTGCCGAGTCCCTCCTTCAGTGATTGGCGGGTAACCTAGCAACGCAGGCACAGCGGAGAGAACTACGCTGAGAAACCTGGGACCCTCGGGACAGGTGAGTTGACCAGGTGGGGAAGGGCGGGGAATGAGCGGGAGATATGGAATGGCGTCCAGCCCGCTATCCTTTGGCTGCCCGAGGAATCAGCAGCCCTCACCGCGATCCCGTCCCTGCTTCAGAACAGTGCTCTCCAGCCCCTGCCTCAGTCCAGACCTCCCTCTCCACAGCCTGCCGGGACTCCTGGACACCTTCTCTGTCCCTGCCTCTACTCTGCCCCTCTGCTTACCACTTAGCATCCCCGCTTCTTCGTCCTTAAAGCGTGGATGAAACTAGTCAAGTGGAGTCACATCCTGGTTGGGTGATTTCAAGTCAATCATAGGTGATGGGGATATAAGTTCCCTTCCATTCCACCGAACGGCCATTCATTCCAAAGTGGGCATGCAACAAAAGGCATCTTGCTCGAATGAGTGTTCAGATTAGGTCATTTTGATCGTACCAATTATTGTCTTTTGTGCTAGCAACTTTAGAACCTAACTCCCATTCTTGGCCTTAAAATGTGATTTCATTGTACATTCAAAAGTTTTGTTGTAAGGATGAAATGGGGTGACGGAAAGCTTGGCATGGGAGCTGAGCTCAGTAAATACTAGCAATGTTTTGTTTTGGTTTTTTTTCTTCCTAAAGCACATTTGTCCTTGACTCTTCCTGCTTAAAATGGATCGGGAAAGTCTTCTCATTCCATACCTTAAATATTCATATATGCAACAAGTGTTCGCTGAATGGCTACTACCAGGTGCTGGGGTAAAGCGATCCACAACAACAACCACAACCAAACCCTCATTTTCCCACTCAGGGAGCTTGTCTAATGTGGGAGATTGTCATTAATCTAGTAAAATATAGATACATGTATAATTATACCTGCGGAGATTCATTTCCAGAATGATGCAGCAGGAAGGTCAACAAATCCTTTCCCCAAAAAGCAACTCGAGTCCATCAGTGGATAAATGGATAAACAAAATGTGGTCTGCACACAACGGAATTAGATTCAGCCTTTAAAAGGAATGAAATTCTGATAAGTGCTACAAAAATGGACCACAAAGACATAATGCTAGGTGAATGGGAGCCAATCACAAAAGGGCAAATAGGCAGGATTCCACTTAACATAAGATATCTAGAATAGCCAAATTCATGGGGACAGAAAGTAGAATAGTGAAACGAAATGACAATATGCATTATAATATGGATGACCATCAGGAATACTAGGCTAGTGGTGCCTGCGTGGCTCAGTGGGTTAAAGCCTCTGCCTTTGGCTCAGGTCATGATCTCAGGGTCCTGGTATCGAGCCCATCATCGGGCTCTATGCTCAGCAGGGAGCCTGCTTCCTCCTCTCTCTCTGCCTGCCTCTCTGCCTACTTGTGATCTCTCTCCCTGTCAAATAAATAAATAAAATCTTTAAAAAGAAAGAAAGAAAGAAAGAAAGAAAGAAAGAAAGAAAGGAAGGAAGGAAGAAAGAAAAGAAATACTAGGCTAAATCAGGGTTTCTCAACCCTGGCACCTTTTGGGTTGGATAATTCTTTGTTGTGGGGGGGTGTGCTATTCAGAGCAGAATGTTTACCGTTACCCCAGCCTCTACCCACTACCTACCAGTAACAGCCCCTCCCCGTTGTGACAACCAAATACATCTCCAAATTATTGTCAAATGTCTCTTGTGGCCAGAGTCACCCCTGCTTAAAAAGTCCTGTGCTAAGCACAAAGTCAGATGCAAAAAATTACATACGATATGATTCCATTTATATGATTTTATTTATATGATATATCCAGAAAAATTAAAGGTGGGAATGGAAATTGTTTGCCAATTAGCTCACAGGAATTTGGGGGAGTGACGGAAATTTTGTGGTCATGGGTCATAACTTAGAGCGTTTACCAAAAAAGTCCTGAGTTGTACACTTACAATGGGAAAATTTTATGGTATGTAAATTATACTCCAATAGAGCTGTAAAAAAAAAAAAAAGAAAAGAAAAATTACACCCTTGATCACTACCATGCACAAAAGGTGGAGAGGGTTTCCAGAGATTATGGTACACTTTCTTTTCCAGTCTGGGGAGATGCTGCCATTGAGCTGAGTCAGAGATTGAGAATTAGCTAATCCAGGCTTGGCAATTGATTTCTGGCAAAAGGAACATGGTGGGTGACGATCCTGGTGCTTTGAACACTTCAGAGACCAGTACAGCTGCAGCACAGAGAGTGAGAGCAGAGGTCAAGTAGGCTGAAGTCAACAAGAAGGAATGTCATCAAAAGAGTGAAAGAGCTTCATCCTTCTCACTCTCTGTGTCCCCTACCCCCACCATGGCTTTAGTCACCATCTGTGCAGTGACAGTTGTCCCATTTCTGGGTCTTTCTGGGTCTTTCTTGAAATCTACTCCAGATACCCAACCACTCCTGCACATCTCCTAAATGTCCCACTTCGGTGGCTGCTAGTCTATCCATACATAGTGCCTTGGTGTGAATTAGGAAGAGGTTCTCCTTCCCGGCCCACACGGCCCCACAGTTTTCAAGGCTTGGCACATAGATAGCAATAAACACCCCAACTCCTCAACCCCTGCTTGTCTTAAACACCAAAACAATCCATCCAGACACCCAAGCCAGCACACTAGACATCATCCCTCATTTCCTTCTCCCCCATCCCCTATGTCCAGTCCTTCCTCTCATCCCACTGATTCTGTCATCTCAATGTTTCTGGAGCCACTGCTTTGTCTCTCCTGGAGGCCACCCCCATCTGTTCCCCGTTCACTGCGACAGCCTTCCAAACCTGATCTTCTTGTCATGTTGCACCTGCCAGCCCTCCTACCACAATTTCCCAGGCTGTAGGTCTGGTCTTCTCGGTCACTCCCTGTTGAAAACTCCCCCCACGCCCCTCCTGAGCTTTTGATCCCTCCTCTTGAGCAATGAGGAAAGCTGTCGGGGCCAGATTTGTTAGTTTGTTTGTTTGTTTGTTTGTTTGTTTGTGAGAAAGAGAGTATGAGCAGGAGGAGCAGAAGGAGAGGGAGAAAGAATCTCAAGCAGACTCCAGGACAATCACTGAGCCCAAAGCAGAGCTTGATCTCCCAACCCTGAGATCACAGCCTCAAGAGTAAAACCAAAACCAAGAGTCGGATGCTTAACCGACTGAACCACCCAGGAGCCCCGTGGCTGGATTTCCTAACCAATCAAATCAGGATGACTTCCTTATTCCCTGAGCCCCCTGTAAAGTGGTCAAGAGGAAGTGAGAATAGAATCAGAACCAGATAGCCAGGCCAGGCCAGGACAAAAGGCAAAGTAGTGACAATGGCCGGAAAGGCAAGCACGAGAAGGGGTGAGGTCTGAGGTCACTGTTCATGCCTCACCTCAATATACACAAGCAGTTCGTAGAAGGCAAGAATCTACCCCACCATTCCCTTTCCCAGACTCCACCCTCCACCCAGAAAGCCCCAAACAGCCTTAGATTGGAAGCAGTGATAACAGAGGTGACAAAGTTCCAGCATCAACCTCCCTGCTTCCAGGCCCGACAGGCTGCCCAGGGCATCCCAGACAGAACTCTGCCCCAGCCCTGAGCAAGGCATCCCTCAGGAACATTCTAGGCATACGTGGTCAGACATGAATGCCATGGCTTTAGCTTAGATTTTCACTCCGTTTATGGTGAAAAATTCAATGAAAGGGGAGTCTTCTCTGCTTAAGGGCCAAATTCACCCCCACACTTTTTCCCCGGGACACAAGCACTCAGGGCAATGAGGCACCACCTGATTTATGCCTCCACATATAATAATTATTACTCCCCTTTGAAGAGGGCTTTTAACTAGCAAAAGGGATTTCCCATCTAGTAAATCAACCCTCCTCCACCCAGCTACATTTTGATGTGGCTAGGACAGGTGTTGTATCCCCCAGACACCAGAGAGATAAGGGGCTTGCCCAGACTTATTCCAAGAGCCCCAGCGGGGAGAGTCATGCCCCTGGGTCTCCTAACACCCAGCTTGTGAACCTGATCTTGACTCTGTAACTGATGGCCCGCTTCAGACGGCACAGAGCTCAGCTTGTCAGATAGAGCTGAGCTAGCCAGGCACAAGCCTTCCTTTGAACCTGGATAGAGCACTGGACTTAGGGTGGGGAAGGCAGGAGTTTTATAGAAGAGCAAGGCCACTATGGTCCAAACCAGTGACTCTCCACCAGGGACATCCCCCGACCCTCCATCCCCACCCCACAGGAACATTTGCCCATCTCTGGGGACATTTGGTCTCCAACCGATCAGAAGGGGTGTTGGGAGAAATGCGCTACTGCCATCGAATGGGTAGAAGCCAGGGATGCTCCTAGGGCCCCCACGACAAAGAATCATGTGACCTAACATGTCAGAAGTGTGGAGCTTGAGAAACCCTATCCTGACTGATTTTTTTCTTTTTCTCCCTTTTTTTTTTTTAAGTTTTATTTATTTAAGTTATCTCTAACCCAACATGGGGCTCAAACTCAAAAGCCTGACAAGAGTTGCGTCCCCCTCCTACTGAGCTGGCGAGGACCCCCTGGACTGATATTTTCATACAAGGCAAAATATGTGCGCGCGCATGTGCGCGCGCGCACCCACACGCACCCACACACCTACCTTTCCCTTCAGGCCCCAGTTCGTGCAACTGAAAGCAAATGTGATTGCAAATCAAGATCATTTGAAACACAGAGCATCGGGGAGAAATATCTTTTTGACCTTAGCTTTCAAATCATAGCCCCAGTTTATACTCTATGACCAATCAAATGCCTTTAACATGGGGGCTTTCAAACACAGACTGGTTTTGTGTTTTTTTTTTTAACAGCAAACCAGACAAAGAAATACATTTTCTTTCTCGACCCAGCACACGTGTGTTTAGTTACACCTGACTCCTTACTACATGCAATGCACTCTAATATTTTCTATTGTATTTCATTTATTTTGAACTCCAGTCCCAACAGGCAAATTGATTTCACCATTCACTAAAGGGTCACGGTCCTTGGTTTAAAAAAAGACATTTCTTCAACGTAATCAAGCAGTCAGGAAAAGCCAGTGTTTTGCATTTGATAAGATGATGATTTAAATATTTTTCTTAAGTGGGGGAAGTTTATTTTAGAAGAGGGTAAATGCACCACCAGGAAATTCTTCCTTCGGTCTCAAACAACCACAGGGATACTACCCACAGTTGGATATAACCAGACATAAACACTCCTAAAGCTACATTGTAAGCAAAGGAGGAATTAAAAATCATGGTGACTTAATTTGTAAGGAGGAGGAGGAGGCCGGAAAAGAGACACTAAAGGGGCTCCAGGCCTCCTCCATCACCAGCAGAAAAAATGAAAATAATGTACGAAGCAGTCAAATTAAAAATAAATAGTTAAAAAAGAGTCAAAGTGGTTCCATTTTGGCTCTTTATAAACCCTTCTGCACAAAAAGAACACACATATATATTGAGGAAAAATACATCTTCTATTTTAAAAAGTAAATTTTCATATGTTAATACTAAATTATATTATTGTTGATGTTATAACAAGTCAAAAAGGTTAAACATTACTGAGCCAGGATTTTTTTTAAAAGGTTTTATTTACTTATTTATTTGACAGACAGAGATTACAAGTAGGCAGAGAGGCAAGCAGAGAGAGGAGGAAACAGGCTCCCTGCTGAGCAGAAAGCGGGAGGTGGGGCTCTATCCCAGAACCCTGAGATCATAACTTGAGACAAAGGCCAAGGTTTTACCCACTGAGCCACCCAGGCGCCCCTGAGCCAGGATTTTATTTCATATGACAGTTCTCTTGAGCATGGGCTCCATCCCTGTCCCCATTTTACAGATAAGGAAGCCAAATCTTAGAGAGGTTGATTGACTTGCCTAAAGCCACACAGCAAAGATTAAATTTCACATTTGCCTGCCACGAGAAGCCACAAACTTAATCACGCTGCAGTAGGCTTGTGTTTTTCTTTTCTGCTTCAGAGATGAGGAGATGAAGGCCCAGAAGGTCAAGTGAATTTGCCCAGGGCTATAGCTATGGCCAGTGTCCGGCAGAGAGTGTTCATTAGAACCAGGAGCACATTCCCTCCCAGGCTCTGTCACTATTCAGTGTCCTCTATCTCCAAAGCACAGGGTCACACTGGAGCCCACAGCCGTGGAGTCATCACCACAGATGAGATCCCTTCTCTGAATACCTCTAGCGTTCAATGCTACAGCTCCCACCTGGGAATCTTTTGCAAACCAAATATCATCCACAAAACACAGGTTCTCAAATAGGACAAGAGATGATTGGGTAATAGATCAAAAGTGGCAATAGGGGGAAAAAAAAAACAACAAATTATGAAAGAGAAAAACAAATTAGATTTAAATCTTTTTGTTTAAAAATTCCAAGCCCTGAGTACAGAGATGGGAAACAATCATAGGCCAAATCTTGGCCCATAGTTTTCATTATTAAAACATGACACTATTTTCTGGTTCTAATCCAGGACATAATGTATTTTGTGAAATAACATTATCCTATTAGACCAACATCTCCATGTGAGGAAATGGGTCTATTGTTAGAGCTGGATTTGCTATCTCTTCATTTATTCAACAGCGATTTGCTGATGCCATCCTGGTTTTGGGTAACAGTCACCATCATGGGTTTTCTACCCTTTTCCACCCCTCACTCTCTCCACTCTAGACTTAGAAACCTCCGATAAAGCATACAGAGTTCTGAAGAAAGCTGTTGCATGGTTCCCAGACCAGTGGGATCTTCGAGGCTCAAAGGAAAAATCCTCCTACTTCAAAGGCAAAACCTCTGCCTATAACCCAGCAGGTAGGTGGTCAAGTCAGAGCTAAGTGACCAGGAATCCCTTAGCCATCAAAGACTTCCTTGAGTCCTAAGCAGGACCTCAGGGGGTGAAGCAGGGAGTGTTAGATTGGTTAGTGTTAGTGATAGGACTATCACTAGTGGGTGGGTGGAAATTGTATATCTCAGACAAAGTACATGAAACAGTTATGCAAATTGTAGAACCCATGACATGGTGTTATTCAATCTTGCAATCATGCCAGAATTACAAATTTTCCACTAGGGTAGAAAATAAAAACAAAGACCATGAACTCCGTCTCTTTTGAAAACTTCTCTTTGTCATCTCGACCTCCAGCCATAGTTCCCACCCTAACCCACTCTTTCTTAGCTCTTTCACAGCTAAACTTCAAGCAGCCTTTGTTTATCTAGTCGTGGGAAGTACCAAGACTGGGGCTAGGAAGGCAAAAAACAAAAACAAAAACCTCCATCGAAGCTAAGAATCACTGAGGAAATAGTTAGTTTTCTAGGAATCCAGTACTATGAACTTGACTAGGAATCCATGTACTATGAGGGCTGGTATCAGAGAGGAATGTGTTTGGTTCACTTTTCAACAATACCTGGTTTAGGAAGAGAGAAACACACATGGCACTCATGATATTTACACTGATTCCTGGTGAGAAGCCTGTGCCGAAGACCCCTTTCAGGTCTCTTTGAATTCTAATTATGCCAGTGAGAAAGTCTCAGTTTGGTGTTAATAGGTCCTTTGTATATTAGCCTTACATCCTGCAACTTTGCTGTAATTATGTAATTCCAGAAGTGTGTATATTGATTCTTTGGGATTTTCTATATAAACAATCATGTCATCTGTGAATAAAGATAGTTTTATCTCTCCCTTCCTAATCTGTATTACATTTTACTTCCTTTTCTTGTCTTGTTGCATGAGCTAGGACTTCCAATATGATGTTGAACAGGAAGGAAAGAGGGTACATTCTTGTCTTGTTCCTGATCTTAGGGAATAAACTTCTAGTTTCTCACAATTAAGGATGATCCTAGCTGTAGGGTTTTTGTAGATGTTCTTTATCAAGTTGAGGTAATTCTACTCTCTCATTCCCTGAGAAGTTTGTTTTTGTTGTTGTTGTTTTTTTTAAGTCATGAACAGTGTTGGAGTTTGTGAAATGCTTCTTTGCATCCGTTGATATGATATGACTTTTCTTTTTGTTGATGTGATGGATTACACTAATTGATTTTTGCATGTTGAACCAGCCTTGCAGACATGGAAGAAATCCCACTTGGTCATGGGATGTAATTCTTTTTACACCTTGTTGGATTCAATTTGTGAATATTATGTCAAGGAATTTTGCATCCATGTTTGTGAGAAATGTTGGTCTGTAGCTTTCCTTTCTTGTAGTGTATTTGCCTATTTTGGTGTTAGAGTAATGTTAGGAAATATTCCTTATGCCTCTATTTTCTGGAAGAAATGTTAAAAAATTGGTATAATTTCTTCCTCAAATGTCCGGTAGAATTCACCAGTGAAATCTTCTAGACCTGGTATTTTCTGTTTGGGGAAGTTATTAATTATTGATCAATTTCTTTAATATATAAAGACCCATTGAGATTATCTATTTCTCCTGAGAGTTTCGGTAGATTCTATCTTCAAAGGATTGGTCTATTTCATCCAAGTTATCAAATTTATGGCCATAGAGTCGTTCATTATATTCCTTTATTATCATTTTAACATCCATGGGCTCAATAGTGATGGCCCCTCTTTCCTTCTTGACATTAGCCATTTATCTCTTCTTCCTTTTTGTTAGTATGTCTATAACATCTCTCTACCACTTACTCATCTTGCTTTTCAACAATAGCGACCTGGGCTCACACTCATCATCCCTGGGCAATAGCATCCGGCCTAGAGTAAAACATCAGGCTGTAGACATTATTACCTTCTATATAAGGAAAATGATATAGATTTTTCCGGTTATAATGGAGATACTTTTTAACAAAAAGTCCTTAAGAATGAACATATACTTCAGGAAAAAAAAAGAGTTGATAATAGAATAGCTTGGTCTATAGACTTGGCAGAAATCCCAAAAGTGGCATGCTAGTAAAAGAGATTTGGACAACCCTGAATTAGACCTAACGCTTATGAAGGCTTCTTTCCTGACCCGGAACCCATGTTCTGCCTCATACATGGCAGCCTCATGGTGCCCAACGATCCCTGTGTTGTGATAAGTTATGAGGTGTGTCTCGGTAATTAGTTTGTAATAGTCTCCAAAGTACGTAAATGATTGGCTCAAAAACATAAAAGTCAATGAGAGATGATTCAAGGCTCTCCCTAAAATAATTCAGCTACTCACTCACTTGCATTCTGATAAGCTCTCTTGAGCTAGGTGAGAGGGATGGGGTGACAGCTCTCTTGTTGCAAACTGTGTCTAATCCCGGGTCTACCCAACAGAAGCATGACACCAGCAGGAACACTACCGGTGGAGGTATGCATATATATAAAATGAGAATTCATATTTGTGGTTGCTAAGTACATTGAATGCCATAGGAACTGAATCCTAAACACGTCTGTCCTCTGGGTCTCTGCTTGACAGAATTTATTGAAACTGGACCAGCAAAGAATCACTGTGCCTGGTCCACTATAGAAGCTGATCCAAAAATGGTGAGACCAGACAGAACATCAGTTTATAAGGGGCAGGCCCCCGAGAAAGTCTGCCTGGGCCGAGACCCCATCTCAGCCCCTTAGGAGCTATAAACTCATGAATGCATCTAACCTCCCCTGGCGCCCTTTCGTTGTCTATAAAAAGAGCTAATGGAAACACCCACCTTATAAGGTTGCCATAAGGAGTGAAGGAGTTAATTCCCGCAAAGCATTTAAAACAGTATTTGGTATGCAGTTCTCAAGAGTTAGCTAATATTAAAATGGCATTCTTTAAAATGAGATTTCCACTCCCCCAAAATAAAATGAAATAAAATGAGATGTTCCCCCCCCAAACACTCACACACTCTGGTTTTGTTTAACCCCCTCTGACTTTTCCACGGACCATTGTCGAATTTGTGCGATATTTTTGAGGGTTGGGTTTTCTTCTTCTTCTCCCAAGGGAAAAAAAATATAATTTCACTCAAACTTTTTTTTTTTTTTTCAAAATGTTCTGAGAGTGAAAGTAATAAAATATCCAACAAGCCCATTTGAATAAAGACGAGGTATAATTTGCATGATAAAGATATATTTCCATTTATAAAGTTCATCAGCAGAATTAATGACAAATAAAGGGAAGATCCAATTAAGGTTCCCCATCCATTAACAATCTTGCTTCACTCTCAGGGCAGGGATTTTAAAAGGGGAGGCTTAAGTTGGAAATGATTTAAATATTAAGGTTGGTGGCATTAAAAAGGACATGAAACGATCATATTAGGATTCAAGGAAAAGAGATTCTCCGGTGATTTTTGTCATCAGAGTCAGATGCATTTCCCCGATCCCCGTTCCACCGGCTTTTTCGTGTTCACCCAAATGAGCTGTCAAAAACTGATGGGCGTCATCATAATCAAAGAAAACAAGTTTGCCCTTTAAAGCAAAAGAGGTAATTTGGCTGAAAGCAAATTGGAAACATTTTATATAACGTTGCATTTCCAGCCGCAATCTCTGAAGAATTCAGGCGTTTTGATTTATGCCTGAGAGCTTTGGGGGACAATGGGGAGAAGTGCGTTCGTGAAACACTTTGTTCAAGTTCATCCTGCGGTCACGGGGCGAAGATCCTTCGTCCTCGCTGAGAGGAGCTGAGGAAGCTCCCGGCTGCCCCCAAATGTGATCTTCGGGAAAAGCCTTAAGAGAATTCACGAGATTGACTTGGGAGCAGAAAGTGGGTGGGAAACGAAGAGATGCAAGATAATGGCCCCCCTCAACTCGTTGTCAGCTTCCAGAGGCTTCTGGCTTTGGGACCCATTTTGCCTGGCCAAGGAACCAAGAAGCATCCTTAGCATCTGATCTGACCTCCGTTCTTCCTGGCTCATAGTCACTTGAGATGTTCCTCTGATTCCCACTCCTCTCTGCCCTGACTCTGGTTAGAGAACTGAACATCTCTTGTGGCTTTGGATATCAGACTTTGCCCCTTGCATTTATGTCTCCATCCCCAAGGCCTCCCTGGAGCCCCCAGGATCTGGATCGTTCATTGTCAGATGCCTGGAGTGTTCCCAGCTAGGGTTCTTTGATTGCAAGGCACAGACACTGTGGCTAAGGCCACATGGTGAAGGAAAGCTGAATAAGGGGTCCCAGAAAGGACACAGCCAAGGAGGTTTCTGGGAGTCTCGGTGCAGGATCCTTAGGAACCCCCCACTTGGCATGACCCAGCTCCCACTGTCTCCCATCCACGTGTGATTCTTCAGGGTTACCAGCCTTCACGGCTTGGCCGTCCCACCAGGACTGCATACAGTGGGAGAGATGGAAAACCGGGGCGCTATCACCTGACAGAGAGGACGTGGGTCTCGGGAGGCAGAGACACTCTTGTCCACGGTCTACACCAGTGACAGGCACGAGAACTAAATGACTTTAAAACCAAGCTCTTTGTCCTCCCTTCCTAACCTCTGTCCCCAATTTTCCTAGTTTCTCAAGGGCCCCATCTTTTCTCCCAGGCCCCCGAATGCAAACGGTCTCACCCATCAAGTCCAGATGACTCCTTCTTCAAAAGACTTCTTGCCTCCCCAGAGTGTGACAGTAAGAATGGCACATACCTGTCCTTGCCAGCCCCACACCTGTCCCCAACACGAGGCTGAGGTGTTTTTTTCAGGGCTGGGTATGCAGCAGTGATCAAAATAGATGAACCCCCTACCTTCATTGGAGCTTACTTTTTAGGGGAGGGGAAAGGCAGACAATAAACAAACCAGCCCATTTAGAAACATCAGATGGTGATACTTAACTGGGAAAAAGGTAAAGGATAAGGGGATAAAGGCAGGGAGAAGGTGAGGTTTTATATTTTAGGAAGAAAATCAGGAAAGCACTCACTACTACCCTGAGTGTTGAGTAGAGAAGGAAGTGAGTGAGGGAACAAGCTTTATAGCTATTTAGAGGAATGTTCCAGACCTGGGGCTGAGGGGCTGGGCATAGTGGTGTGCAGACAGCAAGCACAAAGGCCCTGTCAGAGGTTGGAGCACATTTGACATGTTCAAGGAGTAGCAAAAGTGTCAGTATGAGGACAGAAGAGTGAGTGGTCATAGATGATGGAAGGCCTTCCTGGGGACTGTAAGGACTTTGGCTTTTATCCTGAGTGAGATGGGGAGCTGCTGGAGTGGAGGGAAGGGGTGCTGATTTGTAGTATTTGTCAATTTCCTTTGTATAATACTTCCACCATGGCTGACTTCAAGCTACCCATGGCTTCACAACCAGCTCACAAATACCTTAAATTTTAACAATCAGCTCCGGGGAGCTGGATTTGGAGCAGAGGAGTGGAAGGATCTGACATTTTAAAAGTCTCCCTCTGGCTGCGATGCTGAGACAAGACAGGGGCAGGGGGGCAGAAGCAGAGTGACTGGTGAAGAGGTTATCACAGTCATCTGGGTAAGAGAAGATGGACCCTTGGAAGGTCCAGTGGCTCAATGACATCAGGGACAGCATTCCTGTAATTCTCTTAACCTTTCCTTCTCATTCACAAAGTGGCTGCCGTTGCTCCAGCATTAAAGCCCAAGTTCAGGGAATGGAGATAAAACCAACAATGCCTTTCTTTTGCACTGGGAAGGAATAAAGTCTCCCAGAAGCCCCTAGGAAACTTCTCGATTTTATTGGCTCTAACTGTGTCTATAGCCACTCTTAACTGAAAATGAGGTTGAGAAGTTGAGCATTGAATATTTCCAGCCACTCCAGTATACACAAGCTAGAGGGAAGGAGATTGGAATGGGGATGATGCCTGCAAAAAAGGAGTGTGGCCTTATAAGAACCTACTACAAGAATTTGACCCCGTCTGGAAGTCCAGGGATGGCTTCTGTGAGGAAGGGACACCTGAACTGAGCTCTGAGTACAAAGAATTAACTTAGTAAGGAGGAGAGGGAGAAGAGTATCTCAAGAAAAAAAAGCTGCATATGCAAAGGCCCTGAGGTAGAAGGTTTATAAATATCCCAACTTAACCTACCTGCCTTTTCCCTATATATAACCAACCCTTTCCCTGTAAATCATCCATTATGACCCATCTTTCTCCAAGATCTGACTTCATCCTGTTACTTGTTTCCTGAAATCAAAATGGATCCCAATTTCCTACAGGGTCAACTCCAAAGTCCCCCCTCTGCTGTTGAAGGCTGGTCATGACCTCAGCCTATTTTGTGACTACAACTTTATGGGTCTCTGATTCCTGCCATACATTTTTCTGAGCATCTTTAATTTTAAATAAATCTTTTATGTTGTGATAATTGTAGATTAAGGGATGCCGAGGTGGCTCAGTTAGTTAAGCATCTTCCTTCTGCTCAGGTCATGATCCCAGGTCCTAGGATCAAGTCCCACACCAGGCTCCTTGCTCAGCAGAGAAGCCTGCTTCTGCCTCTGCTCTGTTCTCCCTGCTTGTGCTGACTCTCTTCCTCTCTCTCTCTCTCTTTGGCAAATAAATAAATAAAACCTCAAAAAAACCCTGTAGATTAAAGTCACGAAGATAGTCCAGGATTCCCAAAGCCCTTCATTCAGCTCCCCCAACATTAACATCTTAAATAACATCTTAAATAGCCTGTCAAAAGCAAGAAATTAGCATTGGTTCAATGCTGCTAACTACGCTATCAGCTTGGTTTGGATTTTATGTTGCCCTTCTAGGGTCCATTTTTCACCCCAGGATCCAATCCAGGATACAACATTGCATTTAGTGAAACAAGTTTTAAAAATTATATTTCAGGGCACCTGGGTGGCTCAGTGGGTTAAGCCACTGCCTTCGGCTCAGGTCATGATCTCAGGGTCCTGGGATCAAGCCCCACATCAGGCTCTCTGCTCAGCGGGGAGCCTGCTTCCCCCTCTCTCTCTGCCTGCCTCTCTGCCTCTCTGTCTGCTTGTGATCTTTCTCTGTCAAATAAATAAATAAAATCTTTAAGAAAAAATTGTGTTTCGAAGCCATTGTTCATCCCCACCCTGATGTTTGCAATCCACTCTTAAAAACCAGTGTGGAGGTGCTGCGCTGTTCCCAGTCCCTTTTGCTCTCGGCTTCCTTGTTTGCTCTGTCCCTGTGCTGCTCTGTCTCAGGCCGCTGGCACCTGCAGCTGTAGTGCCCATGATCCCTTGTCATCTGGTTTCCCGGCTGGTTTGGCCAATAGGAGGCACTGGCATTGGCTTGGAGGGCGGGAGGAGGAAGAAACCTTGGTGTTTCTTCCTCTCTCTGCTTTGGGCTGCCTTGCCAGCAGTGGCCCCAGCTCCTTGGGGGCTATAGCTCCTCCTGGACAGGAAATGGCTGTGGTTCCAGCTTCCCCCAGGGGGCCCTTGTCCCCAAGCTCACCACCACCTCCTTCTGTGGTGGCCTCCTGCCATTGTCATTGGCTGGGTGGCTTTTCCCCTTCCCTGGTTAGCCTCACAACTCTTTCCATCACCCGTGTGACTCGTTTTCTGTATTTAGATACTTAAAAAAAAAAAAAAGTCCATTAGTGATGACTTTTATTCATTCATGTTAAGTCACCCGAAATGCTATCTGTTGCATTTAAATGCTCATTACTATAAATGGCTGAACAAATCCATTTCATCCTCCATAGTTAAGGATCTAATATCTTCCATAGTTAAGTCACTTCAACAGAATGGTGTTCCCTGCCTGACATCTCTCCACTCGGTCTCCCCACCCTTGCAGCCTGATGCCGTCACAAAGCTAGAAACTGCTTCCGGTGAGAGGTTCTGTGTCCTTGCTGTGGGGCACCCAGGACGAACTTCTGTGTCAACTGCCTGTGGCTGCCGCAGCCACACCAGCAGCCTAGCTCCACTAACCGCCCACTCCTTCCTTCGCAGGGTCGCTGGAGATAATAACAGCGGGAGACCCGTGCAGCCTAGCAACATCTCGATCTCCCGGGGCACACAGAGGCAAGGCGACGGCTCAGAAAATGGCTCTAGATATCGTCGGTGTGGCCCCTCTCTACCAAGGCCCCGACATCAACAGAATGAGGCTGACGGCAGAGCCATCCCAGAAGCCAGCCTCCCTGCTAAAACCCTTGGTCCCCTCTAAGTCCAAACTCACCACCATTGAGACCAAGAGGATCATGTCCGTCCTGGATGAGACCATCCACAAGGTGGAGTTGGTGACCCTGCTGTCCTATGTGGGGGCCAATTACGAGACTCTGGAGAGGATGCTTGGGGGGGACATCATAAAGGCCGTGAGAGAGCACGAGGATCTCTGCCACAGCCTCCTGGACAGCGTCATTTACCTGCAGGATAAAGAAAGGCGATTGCAGGAGGAGGAAGAGTGTGAGGAGGAAGGGTGGTTCAGAGACCGCGTCTTCTCCATAGAGAGGCAGAAATCCCACCTCCTGCCCTTGATGCACCAGATCAAAGAATCCACCAAGGACATCCTGAGACTCTTACTCAATAACCCACAGGCTGCGAGCCTCGCACAGACGTATACCCTGAGCAGAAGCGTCGAAGCGCAAAATTTCATTGATTGCCTGATGGAACTGCGGGGTTTCCTGTTCGAGAAGCTACTCACTAGTCCCGTGGAAGCTAGAGACAAAAGTCAATTCATACAGGACATCGACAGACGGAACAAGAGGAACCAAGAAATCATCAACACTCTTGAAGATGAGTTGGCAGCAATCACGCAAAACAGGGAAGCAGAGGTATGGCTCCGTGGTATTGTGAGGTTATGGAAGGAGCTGCACAGAGGATCCAGACCTTTGGGCAGCTGGGTTTTTTCCCTCAGTGATTGAAACACCTGCTATCATTCATTCACTTGACAAATGTCAGTGCGAGCACTTGCCAAGTACCAGGTCTTATACCTAAGTCCACATGGCCCCTGCCTCATGCAGTTCCTGGGAGGTGGGTCTTAAAGACCTGATTTAATTACAGTTTTGAGAAGTACAATGCAGGGTAAGCATAGAGCGCTAGAAGATGGTGTTACAAGAGAACTGAGCTTAGACCTAAAGGGTCAGAGATGTCGACGCCAACCCAGGAAGAATGAAAGGGAGCGTAGCAGGCAAGAGAGGTAGGCAGGAACCTGCCGGGCCAGCAGCAGGCAAACTTTTCCTACAAAGGGCTGGATAAGTAAATACTTTGGCTCTTGCCAGGAGATCACATTGTGCCTTTGAGGCCTGATCAAAGAATGTGATCTCTGTCCTGAGGACAAGGGCCAGATGGGACAGGTGGAAGCTTAGAAGACTTTTTTAAGAAGGGAAATGATAACATGATCCCTGCCTAATAACCACTTGGGACACATAACTATGTATTATGTTTTATGTACATTTTCTCACTAAAGCCTTACAAAGTCCCTGTGAGGTGGTGTCTAAGAACAGGTTTGGCTGCCGAAACAGAGACCCCAAATCACATGGTTTAGTCAAGATAAAAATGTGTTTTTCTCTAGTGAATGAGCTGGAGCAGACACGGAAACTCTGCCTCATGAAATTGTCAGGGGTTCACACTCCTTCCGTCTGGCCTTTCTGCTGTGCCCCACACAGGACTTCTAACTGTGGACCCAGAAGCCCCACCCCCATCATGTCACATGTCACTGGTCCAGCCAGCAGGTGGGAGAAAGGGGAGGAGGGCCCTCCAATCCTTGCCAGTTAGGGATACAACCTGGAAGTAGCATGGCACAGTTCTTACCCACACCCAGTGGCTAGCAATGCTGGGAAAGCTGGACCGTCCCTGGGGGCGCATTCTGCTCCACAGTCTTTCCAGGGAGATTGGGTCCCGAGGGCAGCCCACCAGTGCTACTGTGCACACTTGCCCCTTCATCGCCCATGATGCATGGAGCTCGAGGCCCTCGGAACCTCGTGCCGCCCTCCCTCCCCCACGTGCTGGCTCAGGCTGTTCCCCCGCCTTATGTTCTCACTGATTTTGCCCTTTAAGGCATTCATTGGTGTTTGTTGATAAATGTTTATGTGATTCTTTGATGATTTGGTATGGGTCTGACATCCCCACAAAAGGACAAGGACCTTATCTCTTTTGGCCCACTGTCATGTCCCTAGTGAGCCTGGCACAAAAGAAGGGCATGGAAACAATTTTCTTTCTTCTTCTTTTTTTTTTTTTTTAAGACTTTGTTTATTTATTTAAGAGAGAGATTGAGAGCAGAGCAGACTCCCTGCTGAGCAGGAGCCTGATGTGGGGCTCAATCCCAGGACCCCGGGATCATGACCCGAACCAAAGGCAAACGTTTCACTGGCTGAGGCACCCAGGCACCCTGGAAACTATTTTCTGAGTGGAAAGATGACAGGCTCTTGGGTGCTCAGTCAGGGGACATCACTCACAGGTTAAAGGGTGCCAGAGAGGGACAGAGAGGGGACCCCGAGTGGTTTTATTGGTCCTGTTCAAGTGGTAGAAACAGCTCAGTCATCCAAGTTCGACAGGTCTGGGGTCAAATTTCATTTTTCCAGGTGGGCAAATTTTATCGTGTCCCTTGCATCTCAGTGTAAAATAAGGGAGTGACACCAATCAGGAAAAGCTCTGACTGCTGATAATACCGCCTGCTCTAGAACCCACCACCTAGAGCCAGAAGCCTTGTGCGCAGGCTAGGCTTGCCCCAAAGGCCCCTCCTGCCTCGGGGCTCCCTGCAGGCAGGAAGCGAGCTCAGAACCCCGGCGGCCCAGCCCAAGGCTGCTGACTTGAGCCTGCCACACCACTGATGTGCTCTGAGGGAGACTCTGGGGCTTGGGACCAGCCTGTGGAGCTTATTTGCAAAACGGCCCCATCCTCAACCCCCGTTCCTGTTTTCGAGCCAACTGAGGGCAGGGGACAAGTCAGGCCCTTGGGCTTCAGCAGGTGGCAATACCCACAGTATGTGTATCTCCTACTTTCCTGAATGACACCAAGTGTCTCTTCCGACTGAGCACTCCCGGTTCTGTGCCCCAGGCAGGAGCTCTGTGGCTGGCCCCGACCTGCCTGGCAGCCTCTCTCCAGCTCACCTGTGCCCATCACTCCTGCCAGGAAGTGGGGGGGGGGCGGGCAAGAACATGGGCCCTGAACCAGACAGACCTGGCCTCGAGTCCCTGCTCAGCTGTAAGCCCCAGACAGATGACCCGACCCCCTTCCTTGTCTGTAAGCAGGCTGTCTCTATCCCGCCGGGGCGTGAGGGGTAGGAATCTGTGGGGTAGTAAGGCAGGTGGCCTGTTCCGCCGGCCAGAAGCAGGAGGCCATGCTGGTTCTCCTGGGATTGCTGGGCATATGGGAGGGAGTAATGGAGCCTCTGGTCTTCCTGGCCCAGGTGGAGAAAGAGAACTTTGTAATCCAAGAACTGAAAAACCACCTGCACCAGGTGCTCAGGCTCTCGGAGAACAGCCTCCTTCGCACCAAGCAGGAGGCCGAGAAGCAGCAGAAGGCTGACTTCCGGGCCTCGCAGGCCAGGGTGGCCAAGATCCAGCAGGAGTTACTGACCCTGAGGTCCCAATACCACAACCTGGTGGCGGAAAACCGGGAGGCAGAGCAGGCGCTGCGGAAGGTGAAGGTGCCCGGGGACAGCAGGGGGCGGGGGTGTGTGACAAGGGAGACGGAGGGGGGCAGGGCACGAGGAGAGGCAGAGGGAGGGCAGGGCAAGGCAGGGCTGCTCCAGGCACCCAAGGAACAGCTCCCTTGAGGAGGAGGGCAGGGGAGCAGGGGAAGCCCAGGACTGAGCCAGCGTCCCCTGGGAGTGGGAATGGGAGGATGCTGCACACAGGCCCTGGGGACTGGGACAGGGAGACTGGTCTGTCCAGCAGCAAGCCGGCTGTGTGGCCTTGGGAAAGTTCTTTAACTACTCTGAGCCCCACCCGCCAGGGGTGATAATACCCATCTTGAGCAAAGGACATGAAGGAGCTTAGACACCTCGGACAAATTTTGTAAGCCCCTCTAGCCTCAGTTTTGCCTTATTTATGTATTTATTTGTTTGTTTGTTATTTATGTTCAGTTAGCCACCATACAGTACATCATTAGTTTTTGATGCGGTGTTCAATGATTCATTAGTTGCATATAACACCCAGTGCTCATGACAACACGTGCCCTCCCTAATACCATCACACAGCTCCCCCATCGCCCCACACCCCTCCCCTCTTAAACCCTCAGTTTGTTTCCTGGGGTTTGGAAAACAGTTTGGAGGTTCCTCAAAAAGTTAAAAATAGAGCTACCCTACGACCCAGCAATCACACTATGGGGTATTTACCCCGAAGATACAGATGTAGTGAAAAGAAGGGGCACGTGCACCCCAATGTTCATAGCAGCAATGCCCACAATAGCCAAACTGTGGAAGGAGCCCAGATGTCCCTCAACAGACAAAGGAATAAAGAAGATGTGGTTTATATATACAGTGGAACATTACTCAGCCAATCAGAAGGATGAATGCCCACCATTTGCACGGACATGGGTGAAACTAGAGGCGATTATGCTGAATGAAATAAGTCAGTTTCACCATCTTGAAAGCAAAAGTGATCAGTTTAGGCTAACGGGTTGTTAGGAGGATGGAATGAGATTCAACAGTAAGTGTTCGGTTAATGTCATCTCTTCTTTTGTCTCTCCATCATCTCCCCTGAACCCCAGCGCACGCACACCCAGCTTGCTTCCCCTCTCCGTTACACTAGGATCTAAACTCCTTTCCCTGCTGACACTTCCTTCCACAGCTTCTCACTCTGACCTCCCTGGGACCCCGCTCCTCCTCAGTCACTCCATTCAGGCCACACTGGCTCTAAGTCTATTCTTAAAACCACAAGCCTGTTCTTACCTCAGTGCCTTTGCCCTTGCTACTGCCTTGCCTAGAATGTTCTGGAGCCTGACCTCCGGCTTCCAGTTCTAGGCCTTACCGCTGGTTAGCGCTGTGACCTTGGGCAAGTGAGTCAGCACACCTGATCCCCAGTTTTGTCATCTGAGCAATGGAGGAGAAACTACCATGTTGAGTAGATTCAGTGGGTAAGGCATTAGCCCTGGTGAAGAGCAAGCTTGGAGCAATTTATTATTCATATCAATCCATCAAACACTGACTCATTGTGTTTTTTTAGAAGAAATATAAAGTGGAGACGGAAATCGAGAACTGGATCCAGAAGTACGATATGGAGATGGGTGAGAAGCAGGTACTTGTGCTGCCATCAGTTTCTCAAGTGCATTGCCCATGTTCCTGTAGGAACAGTGCATTGTCTGTACCAAGCTCTGGGCCTCCCCAGGCAGTCTTCCCTGCCCCTTTGCTTAGGCCTGAGATTTGTCTGGCCTGGGGCAGCAAGGCGAGAGATGGAAAAGAAAGAGCCAGAAGCTGCATGCTACCAAGTGCTTGTCACTAGGCCCAACGATCTTGGCTCCATCTAGTGTCCGCATCCCATACTCTCTGTCCCTTCCACGCTCAGCTTCTGCCAGCAGCCTCGCAGCTGGGGCTCCTTCCCGGCCGACTCAGGCATGAGCCTGCCTCCCCTACTTCGCTCGGTCACCCAGCAAGTTTCCGCCGTGGGCCTGAGATGTGCCACATGTTGGGATAGTGCAGGGAAGATGGTCCCCATTATTGCTTGGAGGCTCTACTCTAGTGCCACTTATCAGCAGGATGACCTGAAGCAAGAGGCTTGACCTTTCCGAGCCTAATCTGCCCGGGATCACCAGAGACAGTAGAACCATGCTGGGACCAGGATGGCGAAGCAGTGAGGCACCATTGTCACACTTGCTTGTACCTAGCACGGGATCTGGAAGTGCTTAGGGAATGGTGGCCTGGAAAACAGGGTGCCCTTAAACCCATCACGCCCCTCCCCACAGCTTTGTGCTAACATTGGGGCCCATGGGCCCAGCTTCAGGGCCAGGAAGGTTTGGCAAGCATTGGAGATGACATCAGTCTCTGAGTGGTCCCAAGTCAGGAGAAGGGCAAGTCAGGGTCTTGCTCTCTCTGATCACAAGTGCTCCAGGGAGGAGGAAGCTCAGAGGCTGTGCTCTTATTTCTCTGGTCCCCGTGAGGGCGTTGGGTTCCTTGTTGGCAGAGACCGAGTGTACTCAGCTCTTTGCTTCTGGCAGATGCTTGGTAAGTGTGAGTGGAAGGGAGTGAGGATAGATGTAAATTGCAGGAGGCAATGGTTGGACATAAGGAAGAACTGTGGGGCTCAGTCACCTGCAAAATTTCCACTCTGGGTATCTTTGTGAGAAACACAGCTTTAGTAGGAGTAGCTTTAAAAAAAAAAAAAAAGATTTATTTCTCGAGAAAGAGCGGGAACATGAGTGAGGGGAGGAGCAGAGGGAGAGGGGGAGAGAGAATCCCAAGCAGACTCCCCACTGAGTGCAGAGCCTGATGCGGGACTCGACCTCATGACCCTGAGATCATGACCTGAGCTGAAATCAAGTCAGATGCTTAACCAATCGAGCCATCCTCGTGCCCCAGAGCTTGCATTTTTATGTCCCCACTGTGTGCCTGGCACCATATCGGTATATGGTGTCCACCCCATCTTTTAATCCTGCAGAAAGCTCCCACCCACTTCTTGGGTTTGGAGTTGTCCCCATGTTGCAGGGGACAAATGAAGCCCCAACATGGCCTAGCCAGGCCGGAATGTGAGAGCCAGTCTGCAACCCCCCCACACCAGCTGTGTTCTTCCTTTTCTCCAGAGATGATTTCAGCCAGGTCCTCCCGCCCCCCTGCGTGGGGATGGACCCCACCACCTCTCCTGGTCTCATCTGGGCCTTGGATGCAGGAAGGCTTAGTGCAGGTGGCGCTGTTGGGGCAGAAGCCCCTTCCGGATGGGCGGGGATACCTGCGGGGGAGGGTGGCAGGTAGCACCCTATGCTTGGTGACCCCCACCCCCTGACCCTCATCCTAGGAAGAGTACGAGGAGCTTGACGTCATCCACAAGGAGGAGAAGGTCCAGCTGGAGGAGCTGAAGCAGAAGCACAATGTACTCGTGGAGGAGTTCTCCCAGATCCGGGCCGAGCAGGAGGTCAGTGCCAAGAAGAGAATCGAGGCCGAGCAGGAGATGCTGCGCATGGTGCGGGCCGCCACGCTCATCCAGGCTTTGTGGAAGGGCTACCTGGTCCGCTCCATGCTCAAGTCCAGGAGGAAGAAGCGAAGCAAGAGCAAAGGGAGGGTCAAGAAGGGCAAGGGCAAGGGCAAGGAGAAGGGCAAGGGCAAGGGCAAGAAATGAGTCTCCCCTTGGGGCCCCCGCTCCTGGCCTGTGCCACCGGGCTGCTCACTTCCCGGAGAGCAGGCCAGGAGGCCACAAGGAGGGGGGAAGCTTCCCATTCCTGCTTGAACGGTTTTCCAAAGTTAAAAGCCATTTTAAACCACATCCTCTATAAATAAACCTCACTTTGCCAGGGCTGTTGGCTGTGTGTGTGTCCATTCGTGTTGATGCCCTTCCCATGGGGAAAGCAGAGGCCAGAATATCAGCACCGAGCTATTCCTTCCCTTAGCCTCAGTGGGAAGCCAGACCCTGGGCTGCAGCCTTTCTGGCCCAACTCTGGGCCATGGCTGCAATGGACGTACCAGCCACCAGGGCAGTGGGCTGTGGTCTCAGCTGCCTGCAGGAGGTTGAGGGTAAGGGGTGGGGGCCAGGGAATTCCAGGAGGATGAGGTTTTCAGGTCAGGGACTGTCCTAGATAAATCCAGCTGTTTTTTTCTGGAAACATCTCATCCGTATACCCTGGCGTCTCCTGTCTCCTGGAGCTGAGCAGCAGCCCCTTTTAGATGGCAGACACTGCAGGTTACACCACTGTCCACCACTCCCAGCTGCCTTCCACACACACGTGGCCTCTGTCAATTGCCCCAGTCTCTTCGCACTTGGGCTGTCGCCCTCTTCAACGTACTTGGGCGGAGAGACATACCTGGCTTGTCTACCTTAACACAGGGCAAGGAAATAAAGGCAGAGGAGAGCTGGATGTCTCCTGTGAAACCAAGGATGAAACTAATTCTCTGAAAATTCTAGGAGTTTAAACATCTTATGTGTTTGCAAAGTGTGCCAAGAGTGTGGCTGGTTTGCTTTGCTCGTGGCCCGCCTGACCCCTGTAGGCATCTGCATGTATGTCCCTGGCTTTGGTCCCTTCCAGACTCCTCCACGTGTCCGCTCGTCCCCTTGGAGGTGATGAACCAATAATGTGGCTTCCAACTGGGCTCTCTAGAATCCCAGTGCTTCCTGGAGGTGCAATGCAGAGAAATGGGGACACAGGCCAGAGCCTAGCCCCCACCCAAATCCAGCAGGATCCTGGGATTCTGGGTGCAACTCAGAGCAGAGTAAGAGATCTGACCCGGGGTGGTGCAGATAGCAAGCACCAGAGCCAGAGAACAGGGAGCTCCCGGACTACTTACGCCTCTCCGTCCTGGGTGCTCTCCACATCCCATGTGTAACTTTCCAGCCTTCTCAGACTTCTCCACTTGGCGGAGTCCTCATCACTCTGTTTTTTGGGAAAATGTGGGAAATGCAGGAGGCCCATGCTCTCAAACCTCAGTTGTCAACTGACCACAGTTACAGTTTCTGCCACTTCACTGTATTTTTTAACTTTGTTATTTAACTCAACCCAGGCCTATGTTGGCCCTTACCCTAAGAAAAATAACATTAGTAAAGGCATGTCTTTGATGAGCTACTGATACATTTTTAATATGCGAAAATAAATACATGATTATTAAAATAAAAACATGTCCACCCATGTATCACCCAGGTCCTCTGTTCCCCATGGTCCATTCACTGGGCCTGGGAAAACTCCAGATTCAGCTGGAGACGCATCTTGAGCAGGAAGCTTGGCTGGAAGGAAGAAGGGACCCACCAGGTTGGTGATTGTGCCACTTACCCACCCGTGGCAGCAAGATGATGTTGTGGGAGTGATGGGGGAGTGGTGGGCCCCTCCCAGGGGCACCCTAGGTTGGCACTCATTCGGCCGGTAGCTCTAGCAAGACTGGAAGAGACATCTCAAGGGGCAGCCGTGAATCCCCATGGTGGGGTAAAAGGTAGGAAGAAACTGGCGGTTGTCAGTATAAAGGGAGGCACTGCCCACTCTCGCTATGTCTGCCCCCCATCCCCCACCCCCCGCCCCCGAGCACATCTCCAGTGCCTCATGGTTACTTAGGAGACTCTGGTCTGCCCTCCTCTGAAACTGGGCCCCTCACAGTAACCCCGCGGGCAAACCAAGAAAAGAGAAGACCAAGAAACTCATTTCCAAGGGGGCTTTGGTTTCTGGGCGGCCCCACCTTGCTGAGGGGCAGCTGGCACTGAAACACGAACCGAGCGAGCCCTGGGCATCACTAGGGGGCTCTGGAAGGTCACCCCTGATGGGGAAGGCCTGGGATCCCGAGGCCTGCTGGCGTGGGGGGCACTGGCGGGTGGGCGACCAGTGCTGGGGACATTCAGGTGTGTGAGGGAATGAGAACGTTCCCGCCTCCGAGGCTGTGGAGAGTCTAACCCACCCCTGCGCAGCTTCTGGGAGTCTGCCGCCACTGTGGGCTCTGTCTTCAAGGGACGTGCTGGGTGAATGGCTCGCAGTGGGGTCTCCCTGGGGCGGGACGAGTAGCTGCCCCTAGGGGTGGCTGGGGGGGTCCAGAAGAGGGCATGGAGTTTGGCAGCACCCCCCTTTGCCATCCACGGGCCTTCCCAGGTGGTGCCCTCGGGTCGGGAGCCAAACAGCGACTCATCACAGTAAGAAGGAGTGTGGCTGATCAGTCTGGCAAAGGGAAAAGAAATGCAGTGAGCTGGGGGAATGAACAAACCCTAAAAACCTTAAGGCCCCATCCCCTGCCATCTGCAGTAGCAGCAAGGGCTGTAGATCCCAAAGTCCCTGTCTCCTAGCCTGGCATTAACAGCGAGGCCACAGCCCCAAGCCTGTTGTTTTTCCCCTGCCAAGGAGCCCGTCTCCTGCACCCTGACCTCCCCCTTTCCCTCATGCGTGTCCAGGCCTGGCTAATTTGCATATTCCATCTTCCTGGCCACACTGATTGGCTTGGGAAAGGCCACAGGACAAATTCTGTCCAATGAGCTCCTGCCTTAGGACCCTTGCTGAAACTACTAAGAAAGATGTTTGTCTGCCAACTGGCCCTCATAAGCCGGCCTCCAACAACAATTTGAGCCCTTGACAAACAAGCCTTAAACATCCTTTTTCTGCTGAAGCCAGTTTGGGCAAGTTTTCTGTCACTTGTATCTCAGAGTCCCAGTTAATATAGCCCCAGTCTTTACAGTCTTTACTTTTTTTTTTTTTTTAACCTCCAATTCTCCTTCTCCCTAGTGGCCTTGTCAGCCAAGCTCTCTGCTGCAGCCCTGTGGTCACTGTATTTGAAATGACACAGGGTGCTGCCTGGCCTTGAGAGGGCGCTCACTTTGAACTTGTGTTACAATGCTGACATTGCCTCATCACTAGAGAAGCTTTTTGGAAATTTTTGAGTATTTATTGAGGGCTCTTTAAGTGCAGAACCAGAACTCAGCATGTCACGTGCATCATCTCCTTATTTCTCACAAATGTCCACAGGAGGGAGATATGATAATCCCATCTTACAAACAGAAAAAGGAGGCGTAGGAAGGAGAAGCCCCCCCACCCCCTTTCATCAGCAAGGAGGGTGGAGACAAGATTCAGATCCAGCCTGGCTCAAGGGCCCAAGCTCTGGGATCAGCCTGTCAGATATAAGGGACTTCTAAGCTTCTCACCTTTAATGAGATTCACTCAGCAACTATTTTTTTCTATTAATCTCACAAATATTCACGGCACACCAGTGAGGTGTCAGCTCCATGTCTTTTGGCCAGGACTGAAAGTGCTTCTGTGTTCAAACCCCAAGTCTTTGGAAAGTCCACTTTTTGTCACTTGATTTAATTGCTCAAACAATAGTCACTTGTTGCCTAGGTCTGTCTGGCACCAAAGGTTTTACTCAATAGCATCTCTCTCTCTCTGCTATGCACCTTCTCACTTGACACTCTCTACCTGTCAGCATCCTGCGCAAAATTCCATCCTCCAGGACAGCATGGAGTTGACCTCCCTCATCGTGGACACCATACCTCTGTTAATGTGGCCCACACTTATATCAGCGTTTTCAGCTACGTTGTAGGTGGCAGTGTTGCTAACATCAACCTGACCCTACTTTACAGCCCCTACATCAAATGCATGGCACTCAAGCTGGCATAATAATAACAGACTCTTGCTTTTTCTCTCACTGAATTTTATCTCCTTAAATAGGGACCATTCCCATTGTACTTCATTCCACCAATCCATGTCCCTCCTGGCTTGGAATGGACCCTAAATAGGATTGGCTAGTTGTTATGGACTGAAGTATGTCTTCCCGAAATTCACGCTGAATTTGAAAGACATAATTAGGTTTAAACGCGGTCCTATAGGTAGGCTGTAAAGCAACAGGGCTGCTGTCCTTGTAAGAAGGGGGGAGACACCAGGAATGTACATGCTAACAGAGAAAAGGTCATATAAGAACAGGGCGAGGAAGTGACTCTCTGTAAGCCAAGGATAGGCTTCAGCCTTCTAGTACCTTGAACTTGGACTTCTAGCTTCCAGAACTGTGAGAAAACGAATTCCTATTGTTTAAGCTTCCCAGTCCATGGTATTATATTATAGCGGCTATAAATGACTAATATTCTAATCTTCAGTGTTTTGTCCAAACCACTGAGAAAAATAAACAAGAAAGAGCCCTGTGGCCCACCACTAGGCACATCCCTCCAGGCTGATATCAACCTGAAATAAATAATCCAAATAACCTAATTCATTAACTTACAATAATAACTATCAGCATCAACTCTTGTTTTTCTAGCTTGTTCATGAAAAGGCGGCAAAAACCATTTCCGAAACAACTTGCTGAGACTGGGACCCACCACGTCTATGTCATTTCATGGATCAACCACAGTAATATTCTTACGCAAATTGCTCTGTGATCTTGCTCTGTGATCACCTGACACCCACCCACACACACACACCGTGGGCCTCACTGGCATTTGGAAATGGATGTTCAACCATCGTTACTATCACTTACTGAGAGCTTCCTGTCAGGGTACTACGCCAAGCCCTCTACACACCTCACTTCATTTACTCTCAATAATCCCACTAGGTCCCATTTTCCACATCAGGAAACTGCAGCTCAGAGAGGTCAAGGTACTTGCCCAAAGTCACACAGCATATCAACAGCAAGGCTCTAATAGGAACCCAGGTGGCTTCATGGGTACAGGAGTGTATCACCCTATCCTGTTACCTGTATTTGTTCTTCTTCCTTGGTGTGAGGGTTGGGGTGCTGCCCCTGGAGGAGGTCTCACAGCTCCCATTGGTCCCTGAAGCCCGTGATGTCCCTGTGCCCACTCCACTGGTTCTGTTAGTCTTCTCCTCCCAGGGTGGGTCAAAGTCTGGTGGTGTGGGCCGGGTAGACGCAGGGCTGCCAAACAAAGACTCATCCACATATGACGCCCTGGCCTTGACCCGGTGGCTGCCCCGGCAACGGTGCTGAAGATGGAGGGTCTGCATCCCACTGATGGCCAGCTCCACAGGGGTCTTCATGCTGCCCATGGTTCTGCGTGATAGCAGGCATGCTTTGCCTGCCAGGTCCTGCCTCCAGGGCTCCCTGTGAAAGGGGGTCATGGTGGCATCCGTCCTTGTCTGTCCCAGCAGAGGAAGATTAGGCTGTCCCTTAAGTTCCCAACCCAAGGACAAAAGGGGAGCTGCCAGTCCCAGGGGACACTTCAGAAATGTGTTCATCTGTCTTTTGGCTGTCAGAACAAGAGGAAGAGGAGGTGCTACTGGCAAATATTTAATGAATATATATGCATTCCTAGCATACAGTGCTCAATGTTGAACGCTAGGGGGATGAAGAGATGGGGCCTGTACCTATTTTGGCACCAATGAGAAAACTTAGCATGGTGGGATGGGGAGACAGGGCAGGTCCTTATATCCTGTATATGTTTATGGGGTGAACAACCAGCATTATCTCATGCCTACCTTGTGCAAAAAGCTTTACAAGCATTGTTTCATTTAATCCTCGTAACAGTCCTTTGAAGTAGCTTCGGTTATGTCCATTCTACAGATGACAAAACTGAGACTTCAGAAGACCACGTCACACCTGTAAGTCGCACCTAATAAAGCTAGAACAGTAGAAGAGAAATCGGAACCTCACAGAGGAGAGCAGAGTTTATGCACTTAACCATTCTACTACTGGCGGGTCACACCCATCCCTCCAATTGCCCCATATTCCCCGCTCCCCAAGTCAATGCCCGGTTGATATCCGAGGTCCTTACATTCTTGAGTTATCTTCCTACCTGAGCATCTCCGCTCTGGGATGCCGGCTGCAACCTCAGCGCCCCCTCCTCACCATGTCTGGACTTCTCGGCAGATGTCTCCGAGAACCCAGTTTCTCTGCAGCCCAAACCCTGGGAGTCCGGGAGCCCTGAAGCCCAGGCACCTCGAGCCGTCCCCCACCCTCGCCCCAGCCCCAGCCCCAGCCCGGGGAACCGCAGGGACCCACTCACGCCGCAGGCCAGGTCCTAGAGACGTGTGCTCAGCGCGCGCAGCCCAAGGCAACCAGCAAGGGGCGGGGCGGCGCGGCCGGAACCATCAGCACCGGGGGTGAGGGCACCCCTTTCCGGACGCCAACGGCGTTTCCCCGAAGTCACGGAGAGGGCCCGCTCAGGCCAGACAGGGATGTGTCCGGGCATATGCACCAATCTTCCTGGGTCTATAGGTGAGGCAGTGGGCGGGGTGGGGGGGAGAGCCCGCATAGACACGGCGCCCCCCCGCCTGGCCGCACCGTTGGTACGTCCCCGCAGGCCCCGCCCCCTCCCCTGTTCCCTGCACCAGGGCCCGCATGGCGGCCGGCAGGCTCCCGGCGGCCGGACCTCGGTCCCGCACTGCCATGGCCCAGTGGAGGAAAAAGAAGGGGCTGCGGAAGCGCCGAGGCGCGGCCTCCCAGGCCCGCAGCAGCGACTCGGAGGACGGCGAGTTTGAGATCCAGGCGGAAGATGATGCCCGGACCCAGAAGGTAGGAGCGCGGGGCCAGGGCACACTTTGGAGTCTGGGCCCCGGCTCCGCGCATCGCCCCGCGGTCTCAGTTTCCCCAGGTGGGGTGTGAGCACGGCTGAGGGTGGGGAGAGGTCGGCTGGCGGGGGTCGGGGACAGGACCGCCAGCCTGAGCACGTGTCTCCGTGCGGGTCACGCCCCGGCTCCCGACTCTAGAGTCTCTGTGTTTAGGGGCTCGGGCCTTCGGGCCTTCCTGGCCGGCTTTTGGTCGCGGCCCCTTATTGGCTACCTCCTGCCCATGGGGCGGGTCCTAGCGCCCTTTGGTCCAATGAAAAGTGCGGGTGCCGCGGCACTGACTTCAAGAGTTTGGGGGATTCTTGCCAGGTTGAATTGAGCGGAGGCCGGGCCCCGTGGCTTAATTCAGTGACGCCCCCAAGCCCCTGGGTAACCAATAGTAAATTAAACTCGCGTTTGCTGACCGCTTGGTATGTGCCGGGCTCCACACTAAGAACTTTCCAAGCCTTATAATTTAATCCTCATACCAGCACCGGGAGCTAAGTGCTCCATCCCCGTTTCCCAGAGGAGGACCCTGAGGCCTAGAGAGGTTAAGGAGCTTGACCAAGGCTACACAGCCTGTCAGCGGAAGAGCTGGGATTCAAACCCCTGGTTCTGGGGGGCCGTGATTTTTCCACTACTGAGTGCCAATTATATGCAAAAGGCTGGTGTGAGCACCAAGGGGACATTATTTCCCACAGCCCTGTGCCCATCCCGTGCCTGGCACAGAGTGGGATTCGGGTAAGTAGACGAAAGAGTGGGTGTTTAGATGAAGAGAGGGATCTATGTTCCTCTAGGTCAGGGACCAGACTGGATCTTATTACTTTTCCCCACCCCAGTGGAGCCAGTGCTTGGCATACAGTAAGTGCTCTAGAAATGTGGAGAAATTGCTAAAGCACAGGAGGGCAAGGTAGTTGGTGCCAAAGGAGAGCCCACCGATATGGTCCAGACGAAGAGCTTTGTCCTGGTGCAGCCCTGTGTTCAAATGTGGCCCAACCTTGTACTGGCTGTGGGACTTTGGAGAGGTTGCTTAACCTCTCTGTGCGACATCTGCAGAAAGCAGAAGTTTCCATATGCGTACAAGACAGAGGATTATATATGCCTCAAAGACTCATGAAAGGATTAAATTAGGGTGTTCACTCATTCTACTTATTCAGTAAATATTGCTGGGACACCAGTGGGTTCCAGGCACTTTGTTTTCACATGTCTAGAACAGAAGTTGACAAACTCTTCCTGTTAAGGACCAGGTGGTAAATATTTTAGGCTTTATGGTGCCATATAAGGTCATTGTCTCCTTTGTTTGATGTTTTCACAATCTTTTAAATGTATGAAATCCATTTTTAGCTCACAGACCATACTAGACACGCTGTAACTCTGACCCAGACAGTTGTAGGGGCCCGCAGAGGCTCACAGAGGAGAGAACATAGACTCTGAAGTCAGGGTCCAAATCCCTGCTGGCTGTGAACGTGGGCTGTCACTTCATTGCCCTGTGCCTCAGTTTCCTTCTCCGTAAAATGGACAGACTAATAGTGCTTACTTCACAGGGTTGCCGTGAGGATTAAAAGTGGGCGAGTTTATACGCATGCTCAGAGCGTCGCCAGGCTTAGAGTGAATGCCACAAAAGTTTTAATCTTAGTATGAATTAGTGCTCCATAAATGTTATTTCTGAGAGGAAGGGGGAACAGCTCTGTGGTCTGAGAAGGCTCCCCAGAGGAGGGGTCAGGGTTGGATATGGCTGTGCTGGGACAGGTGGGTCCTGTCTAGGCAGGAAGGAGGCCTGCACAGGAGAGATCAGAGCTGGGAGGGGTGATGGGTCAGAAGGGGGCTCGGGAGAGGGAGACAGGGCAGCGTGGAGTGTGGTCCCATACGCGGTACATGTTTGCTTGGCCCTCTAGACTTTAAACTTTGAGGGCTTTGGATGACAGATCAGGATGAGGATGAGGATGAGACCACCTTTTATGTGCTGAGTACTGTTTTAGGCCTTCCACTTGTCCGTGTAGTCTTAACACGCGCTATGAGACCCATGCTCCTGTCGGTCATCCCCGTTTCCCAGATATGGAAACAGACTCGGGGAGATATAGTGTCTCCCCTAAGGTCTCGCAACAGGTAAGTGACAGAGAGACGGAGTTAGGATTGAAGCCTAGGCAGTCAGTCTGCACAGCCCACTCTCTGCCCTCTGCCCTGCCCTGGCCCGGTCATAGGGGAGCCCTTTAGCAGAGAGGTCACGTGATCCGGCAGAGGCCTCTTCAGCTTGAATGGAGGGACGTCCACAGCAAGACAGCCCCTCTCCCTGCCCCCAGCGGTCTGCTTGTGCCTGGCATGATGCTGCCTCTCCCATCCTTCCTCCCAGCTGGGACCTGGCAGACCCCTGCCCACCTTCCCCACCTCGGAATGTGCCTCAGACGTGGAGCCAGACACTCGGGAGATGGTACGCGCCCAGAACAAGAATAAGAAGAAGTCCGGAGGTTTCCAGTCCATGGGTGGGTGAGCCAGCGTCCGAGGACTTTGGGGGAGTCGCAGCAGGGGCTCACCCTGCCCTCTGTGCTCTGGTCTCTGGTACTGATGTCAGCCCCGTGGTAGGCGTTGGGTAGACTGAGGTCGGGCCCAGTGTGAGAGCAGATAATGCAGACTCAGGGCAGCGCTGGCCCCAGAACAGGTGAGGCCGTTCAGGGTTTGACCGCAGGACGGGAAAGGGAGGAAAGGGGGAGCAGCACCTAGCTAGAGGGAAATAACGCCGAACCCTCTTTCTTCTTCTTTACGAATGGCGCAAAGATTTAAATATCAAGGCGAATGTTTTTATGATTTTAAAAAGCAGAAGCCCTTTCTAAGTATGATCTGAACATTGTCTGATGTGACTTTTTTTCGGTTAGATATATGTTCACCAAAAAACGCTGCAAACAGAGTTAAAATACATGCTGTATCCGGGACGTACTTGCATCCTTGGGGATGGATACAGGATTAACATCTCTAATATACAAAGAGCTTTTACAAATCAATAAGAAAAAGCTACCCTGATAGAAAATTGGGTGAAGAAAATGAACAGTCGACTCACAAAAGGAATTTGGACGATGAATTAATATATTAAAACTGCTAAACTTTTATCCACAATTAGAGAAAAAGCAAATAGAAATGTCCACACGTGGCTACTTTATGCCTTCCTGGATGATAAGGATGAGGCATTGACCCCAAACCAGCTACAATCACAGTGCTTCCTGTCCCTAGGCCTCCCATTGCCCTCCCATTGTCACAAAGCTGAGTCAGGGACAGTCTCAAAAGGCCACCTCCTCCCCCAGGCGGGGCCACGTGCCTCCTTGGTCAGCACCCACACCCACACCCATCGCAGGCCCTGGCCACTTCCCACCCTTCCCTTTTAGCTATAAAAAAATTGCAAACATATTAAAAAAATAGAAAACAGTGAGTCTCCCCATATCCATCGCCAGTGTCGTCTGTCCTGTTTCCTCCACAACTCCCCGTTTGTTCCCAGCATCCTGGAGGAATCTGATGAGAATGGCAGACGTGCCCTCTGGGTATCCCTGAATACTTCCCACATGACCTTACCGCACCTGCAGCAGGCACAGATTCTCAGCAGGGCCGAGACCCCAGTGGTCTCACGGTGCTGAGTGTGTGTTCAAGTCAGAATCCGACTGAGGTGCGCCACCCCCCCAGGGGGTAGGTGTGTCTCCTGAGGTTTGTTCTGTCGCCTTTCTTTTCTTCTTGCTGTTGATGTTGATGACATGGTCATCTGCCCTTGTTGGCTTTCTGTCTTGTGCTGCAGGGGCCACCTTCCCTTGACCATCCCTGTCTCTCTCCCAGGCTTGAGCTACCCGGTGTTCAAGGGCATCATGAAGAAGGGCTACAAAGTGCCAACACCCATCCAGAGGAAAGTACGAGACGGGATGGTTGGTGGGGTTTGGGAGGAGGGGATGACCGACTCGGCCCTCCTGTCCAGCCTCTCGACACCCGCCCCCTGTCTGGCTGTCACGTCTATGTCCCTTCTGACTCTGCCTGAAGCCCCACACAGAGAGTCCATTTCCCAGGCAGAGAAAGTTGGCATCTTTGCCCTTTGAGTCTCCACAAGGCTGCCTGCTGCTGAGCCCATGGCGAGGCAGCTTGCAGGTGTCCCATTATCTCTCCTGGGTCATGAGCATTGCGCTCAGACATTTAGCCAAGAGGTGGACAGTGATTCTCTGGGGTCCCAAAGAGGATAAGACAGGGAGGTAGAGTCTGGCTTTACCTAAAGAAGGGTGTATTCCAGCAGTGGAAAGAGCTGGGAGTAGTGAGCTGCTTGTCCCTGGAAGTGTACACAGAAGCCTTGGCAGGAATGGGCTCAGGACCTGACAGCAGGCCCGAATTTGCCCACTCCCTAGGGCCTCAGTGCTCTGGATCATGCGGTGCAGGGGTCCAGAGCTGACCCTGCTCCCTCCCCCCACCTGCTTCCCTCCAGACCATCCCTGTGATCCTGGACGGCAAGGACGTGGTCGCCATGGCCCGGACTGGCAGTGGCAAGACAGCCTGCTTCCTCATCCCCATGTTCGAGCGGCTCAAGACCCGCAGCGCCCAGACTGGGGCCCGTGCCCTTGTCCTCTCGCCCACCCGCGAGCTGGCCCTGCAGACCATGAAGTTCACCAAAGAGGTGTGCTGGGGCCCGGGCCGCTGGGCTGAGCTGGGGCCGGTTTGGGAGGCCGGCACAGGCTGTATCATCTCTCTCTCTCTCTCTCTCTCTCTCTCTCTCTCTCCATAGCTCGGCAAGTTCACAGGCCTCAGGACCGCCCTGATCCTGGGCGGGGACAAGTAAGAGCCCCCTTGCTCCATGCGGTGGGCCGCACCCTGCAAGCGTAACCCAGGTCTCCAGGGTACCCGGGTCTCCAGGGTGCCCGATCCCCTGAGCCTGGGTGGCTTAGGAACGATGGCGGCTTCTCTGCATATCCCAAAAAGAAGGGGAAACATGCAGTAAAATAGCACAAGAATTTCCCACGCAACTCCCAGTGGGGGCTCGTGCTCTTGGGGGAGCCTGTGGTGCACAGGGTCTGCCCTTGGGCAGCTCAGTTGTACCAAATTTCACACGTACGCCTAATAGTGAGCTGTTGCACAGAAATCAGGGAGTGTTTGCAGTCGCTCAGATTTGAGAACTGTAGGGTTTCCTGATGTGCTGGTCCCATGTTTGCGGGTGGCAGACGCCATACCTGTTCTCCAGATGAGCAGACAGCACGTGATGGGCCCGGAGCCGCGGAACCTAGCTTCCTGCCCCATCTCACAGCTTTTCCCTCACAGGGCGACCCCTTCCTTGTTCTTCTCTCGGAATGTCACTGTGACCAGTCACTTTGGATTCTGAGAAGAATGTTTGGTTTTTAAGTGTTCCTTTGCCTGCATTGTATTTAGTTATCTGGGGACCTCGCGATGATCCGAGATACCTCCCTAGATGAGGCCAGACTCAAAATTCTGGCTCCTTCGGGTGTCCCGAGTGTTCCAGAGAAGGGCCAGAGTTAGGGCCTCAAACCCAGGGGTGTAAGAACAAGGACAGGGGTCCAGGCCGCCTGGAATCTTGGGGAGCTGGTGGTTCTGGGGCTAGCTGGTATATGGCACTAGAGGCAGAAGCAGGCTTGTGGTGGTCCAGAGAGGGGGTGTAGGCAATTCCTGGGCAGAGCCCATCTCCTCGGGGAACTCTTCATGGTATCAGTCCTTCTGTGTGTTTGAACTTGTGTCTTGTCAGCACCTTTGCCCAGAACCTCTGTGATAGCCTTACGCTACCTCAGAGCCTAGGGGCGGGGTATGGGCCTCCCATGGCCACCTGGAGAGGGAGAGGGAGAGAGTTTAAAGTGGCTGATGTGTCAAGCTGACACCTCCTCTCCCCACCCCCCACCCCAGGATGGAAGACCAGTTTGCTGCCCTGCACGAAAATCCCGACATGTGAGTTTGGGTTGAGGACGGCGGTCTAGGGTCTCTTCCCTGACAGCCAGCTGCTGGGGAGTGTGAGGAGGGGTCTGCTGGGAGCCCCGGCTGACCTGGCCTGCACACCCCCTTCCAGCATCATTGCTACCCCAGGGCGCTTGGTACACGTGGCTGTGGAGATGAACTTGAAGCTGCAGAGCATAGAGTACGTGGTGTTCGATGAGGCAGACAGGTAAGGCCACATGCACTGCCCCACATACATGCGCCAGGGTATACCCCGAGGCCTGGAGGAAGGGCTTGGCCGGAAGAGACTGGCATGGCCGCACTCAAAGCAGTTTACCCCCACTGTGGGCCACAGACCCGAGGCACCACTGGGGCTGACGGCTGCCTGCACCCAAAGTTTTTATTTTGTGTTTGTATGTTGTATTTCGTTTTAGGCCTATGGGAGGAAACAGTAAAACAACAAACACATGATTTCGTAGAAATACAAAGTAGCGCAAAGCTGGGAGCAGGCCAGAGCCAGGCAGTGGGATCATAACCCAGCTCTGAACTTGGGCAGATCTGAGGGTCAGTGCCTGTCGGTGGGCTCCGGACAGGGGATCCACCAGCCCACACTGGCAGGTGCCGGGAGAGTCCACGCTTGGAAAGCATTCAAACCATGCCTGGCGCAGAGGGAGGGCCACTGGCATTGGCCTCAGAGCTGCGTAGCTGAGAACAGATGAGGTTTTTAGGTCGTCACTGCCAGGGATCAGGTGGTCACAGGTGGTCACGCAGAGAAAACGTGAGCTAGAAAGTGAGGTAAAGAGTCATATGGGGCACACACCAGTGCACATGGCAGAGAGCGCACCGGGGGCAAGGGCGACGGGTTTGGAACTTGCTGGAATGGGAGCCCCTCACCCAATCCCTGCCCTCTGTCCCCCAGGCTCTTTGAGATGGGCTTTGCCGAGCAGCTGCAGGAAATCATCGGCCGCCTCCCCGGGGGCCACCAGACTGTTCTGTTCTCTGCCACGCTGCCCAAACTGCTGGTGGAGTTTGCCCGGGCGGGTGAGTGAGCCAGGGTGGGGCTGGGGCCGCCACTGCTCAGGGGCCTGGGAGCTCGTCCTCCCGTCCCTACCCACCCCCTGCCCCCAACACCTTCCCTGTGCCACCCGCAGGCCTCACGGAGCCTGTGCTCATCCGGCTCGATGTGGACACCAAACTCAACGAGCAGCTTAAGGTGAGGCTCCACTCGGGCCCCTTCCGGAGCCTGCAGCTGAGACCCTGTGAGCCCACCTCGGCCCCTCTCCCCGCAGACCTCCTTCTTCCTTGTGCGCGAGGACTCCAAGGCTGCCGTGCTGCTCCACCTGCTGCGCACCGTGGTGCGGCCCCAGGACCAGACGGTGGTGTTTGTGGCCACGAAGCACCACGCCGAGTACCTCAGCGAGGTAGGGGGTTGGGGAAGCCAACACTGGGCCACCCTCCTGGGGACCACCACCACCCTTCATGGCCAGCTTGGAGCTGCAGTTCCGGGTGAGGCCACCAGAGGGCAGCACCAGAGCAGGACACTTGCGTGGCCAGAACCGGTCCTCTTTTATTCTTTAACTTTTTATCATAAAGAATTCCAGGGGTGCCTGGGTGGCTCAGTCAGTTATGCATCTGCCTTCGGCTCAGGTCATGATGCCCGGGTCCTGGGTTCGAGCCTCACAGCGGGCTCCCTGCTCAGCGAGGAACCTGCTTCTACCTCTCTCTCTGACTGTCCCCCTGCTCTCTGTTTGACTCTCTTGTGTGCACTCTCTCTCTCTCTCAAATAAATAATAAAATCCTAAAGAAAAAAAAAATTCCAAACACATATTAACGTCAGCAAATAGCATCACAAACTCCCAAGTACTCAGTGATCGACTCACGCCTAGTCTTGATTCCTCTGACACTCTCCTACATCCGAGTTACTTTGAAGATTCTTCCCCGCCCCAATCCTGCCATTTTCTGTAGATTTTCAGTGTCCCGTGTAGTTCACGTTCTAAAACGGAAGCGTCCCCTGCGAACTAGAAGCTGGGTAAAGTGTCCTGAGCTTCCGGGAGCAGCATGGTGGAGTTTTTCCATACCTGTGCACCTGGGACCCTCGGCATGGGGCAATCTGGGTGCCCCAGAGGCTGCCTGGGCCCCTTGCCAGTCATTGCCACTCCCCCAGGGCGGCCACCTCTGAGATCTGTTATCTGAGGACACGGTTCACTGGGTTTCACATGGTTGTTGTGCATTTAACGGTGCTTTCTTTGTGCAGCTGCTGGTATCACTGATGAATAAAACCAAAATAGTAGTTTTTAATGAGCAATTGACACTGTCACAGTACTTCTTATGTCCCAGGCCCTGTGCTCGGTCCCTGTATGAGTGTTAACTCATTTAATCCCCGTCACAAAGCCACAAAGAAAGAACTGTCGGTCTCCCCCATTCTACAGATGAGGAAAGCGAAGGCACGGAGAGGTTAGGGAACTTGCTCAAGGTCACACAGCTTGTTAGTGGTGGAGGTGGGATGAGGTTGGTGTCCTGGGCTGGCACTTCCCTCCGGGAGACCTCTGCCCATGTCCGCAGCTGCCCCACAGAGCTGGGATTCCGACCAGAGGTTCCTGCCCCCCGGAACCCATGGTCTTCCCATCCCATCCTCGCACCCCTGCCGGGGCTTGGCTCCCTTGCCCGCCTCCTGCAAGCCCTCTCACCGTTTCCCTCCCTCTTGTCTTCACTCTGAGCAGCTGCTGACAACACAGGGTGTGAGCTGCGCCCACATCTATAGCGCCCTGGACCCGACGGCCCGCAAGATCAACCTGGCCAAGTTCACCCACGGCAAGTGCTCCACCCTCATCGTGACGGACCTGGCGGCCCGCGGCCTGGACATCCCGCTGCTGGACAACGTCATCAACTACAGCTTCCCTGCCAAGGGCAAGCTCTTCCTGCACCGCGTGGGTGAGGAGCCCAGGACCGGGCCTGGCCCAGGGTGGGAGCTTCCTCTCTGCCCTCCCAGGCCCAAGTACTCTATAATTTTGGGGGGATAAAAGTAAGGCAGCCACATAGTCAGAAAAGTGGGAAATGAACCAAAGCACATAGAAGGCGGTAAGCCACGCACCTGTCAACGGTGATGTGACAGCGATTGGTGCCTGCCCAGCACACCTGTCGGGCCCGGGTGTGAGCATTTTACTGGCTCTTTCCATCTTCACAACCATCCTAGGTAGCAGGTGCCAGCAGCATCAGCCCTGTTTTACAGACAAAGAAACTGAGGCTAGAGATGTTCACAACTGGCCAGGGGTCATGCAGATAGCAAAGTGGGGCAGCTGGGGTTGGAACCCCCCCCCCTCTTCACCATTGTCCCTCCTTGTCTCCCTGCTGGCACGGCTGTCATTCTAGTATGTCTCTTGTCACTGCTGCCTTTTAAAAAATCATGGTAAAGTATATGTAACACACAGTTACCATTTTAATCATTCTTAGGTGTATGTTCAGAGACATTAAGTACATTCATATGGTTGTGCAACCGTTAACCGCCTCCAGAACCTTCTCGTCTTTCCAAACTGAAACTCTGTTCTCATTAACACTAATACCCTGTCCTCCCTTCCCCAGCCCCAGGGAACCACCATTGTATTCTCTTTGCTTTCTTTTAACTCAGAACTGTGCGTGCTTCATTTGTAAACACAAATAAGTTAAATGCATGTCTGTGAGAAAAGAATCTGGAGGGCAGGTTCCGTATGATTGAACATCGTTGAATAAGTAAATTCGGGCTCCCCGTGCTGGGCCCCAGGGGAATTGCTTCCACCTTCAGTCGGGGCGTGTGGGAGGCCTCCGTCTGGGCCCCGGACTGCAGGTCTGGAGGCCTTGGCTCCCTGTTGGTTCCTGTTCACTATGTCCATGGCTCTGGGGAGAGCTGGCTTGCAGGTTCCTTGAGGGGCACAGAATCCCCGCAAAGGGAGTTCCTCATGTGCTCTGTGACCCGCAGTCAGACCACCCCAAATGAATCTTGCAATCATGGTTACACTTTGTTTTTGCGAGATGCAGAAACAAGCCAAAGGTAACGTCACACTTGGATTCACTTAACACAGAATTAGAATCAGGCTGGACATTCTTTCCTGTCATTTTTTTCTTGCGTCAGTGTATGTCCTGCATGTTTTCTGTTCACCATGAAACATCACTCTTTAACGGGTTGGCAAATCTGTTTGTAAAGGGCCAGATAGTAAATGGTTTAAGCTTCAAAGGCATATAATCTCCCTGATCTCTGCCATTATAGCTTGAAAGCAGCCTTAGAAAATATGAATAAATAAATGAAGAAGTATGGCTGAGTGCCTATAAAACTTTATGGACACAAACAGGTCGGGGGCCAGCTCTGGTCACTGGCCACAGTTTGCCAGCCCGTTTCCTCACCTGTGTAATTCGCACCATGTGATCATCAGCTAAGCCGTTTAGCCCAGCCTCTGTCAAGTCTTTTTTTTTTTTTAAGATTGTATTTATTTATTTGATAGAGACACAGCGAGAGAGGGAACACAAGCAGGAGAAGTAGGAGAAGGAGAAGCAGGCTTTCCATGAACAGGAAGCCCAATGTGGGACTTGATCCCAGGACCCCGGGATCACGACCTGAGCCAAAGGCAGATGCTTAACATCTGAGCCACCCAGGCGCCCCTCTGTCAAGTCTTGACGTGGTTTCCGACTTGGGCTTGTTGTGGGCAGAGCTGCCGTTGACATTCTTGAATGTACACCTTTGGATCCTCGGTTATTTCCTCGGGGAAAATCTCCCAAAACAGGGATGCCAGAGACTTTTGATATTGATAATGAGCACAGGTGGCCTCATCTTTATTTCTGCCGACTTCCCAGAGCGCTATGTGGGCTCACACACATGTGCAGGGACCCTAGTGATCATTGCTGCCCCTTCTCACAGTCGAGGACAGCAGCTCAGTGAGGTGTGGCCTTGGCCTGACCCATACCCTTGGAGTCGGGCCAGCGGGACTCATGCTGGGCTGTAGGGCCCTTTGTCTTTGCTTCAGCTTGACCTTTTCCCCCCACAGGCCGCGTGGCCCGGGCTGGCCGAAGCGGCACGGCCTACTCCTTGGTGGCCCCAGACGAGGTCCCCTATCTGCTAGACTTGCACCTGTTCCTCGGCCGCGCCCTTACCCCTGCCCGCCCCCATGAGGGGTCCTCAGGTGAGTGGAGGCCAGGGCATTGGGGCAGGAGGTCCCTGGGGGTCCACTGCAGAGCCCACGGTGCAGGCAGGGAGAGGCTGTACTGGCTCTGGGAGGAGGCGGGCCTGGATTGGACCCCAGGGCGAAAGCCCTGTATTTTAAACTCAGAATTTCATATAAAAATCTGGATTTCTGATGTCTCTTGGAAAGCGGCTGGGTCTGACTGCCGAGTCTACCTTTCCCTGAGGTGGTTGTACAGCTCATCTGGGCCGTGCTCCCCGGATAGAAGGGCCCCCAGGCTCTCTGCACGCCCACCTCCCTTGCTCCTCTTGTCTGCCTGGTGTCTGTGGGCATCTGTTTGAGACCCTGCCCTTGACTATGTTTCCGGGACAGTCCAGGCAGGCAGAGGGAGACTGAAGTTCCCAGAACTTTCCCAGAGTCTCTGGGGTGGGACTGTATGGGGTGGGCGACGGTGATCATGGTAGCCTCCTCCTGCGGTCCTACTGTGTGTCAGGCCCTTAGTGCACCTTGTCTCCTGTGTCTATCTGAGAACACAGGAGGGTTGCTTTATAGGTGAGGCCAGGCCACTAGTCCCACATTGCTTGTTACTTGGCAGGGAGTTGGGAGCCCAGATTCAGGAAGCTGGGTGTAAATGGAGCCCGTGCACGGGGCACCCTGCGCCTTCCCTGAGCACCCCATGTGCCATGTCCTGGTTCCAGAACGCCAGGAGCAGCTGCAGCTCAGCCCTTTGTCCAAATGCAGATTCCAGATCCCTTGGCAGACCTCCTGGGTCGACACCAAGCAGTGGGGGTGCGAGGGGCAGAGAGAGGGAAGGAGCCCCACAACGGTGTCCCAGCAGAAGCCAGGCACGGGGTAGTCATCTGTTGGGGGTGGCCATCCTGCACCTGCCCCAGAGCTAGCCAGGATGGGTGGCCCTGCTCTCGAGCCAGTGCGGGGGCCGAGTCCGGACAGCACCCTGTGGCGCGCTACTGGGCAGGACTAAACCTCTGCTGAGCCTCGTGTCCTCTTCTGTAGCGTGGGGTTGTCCGGCGGTCTCGTGGGAGAGTCAGTGGAAAGAGCAAGCTGGTGAATGGCTTGGGCTCTGCAGGTCGTACGACCTACAGCAGCTCCTCAGAGTCTGACAAAGACAGAACACAGCTAGAGGGGTTCTTCCAGAAAACAGGCAGCGGCCCTCAAGCTATCACTACGGACACGTGGTTGAGCTCTGTCAGGTGGCCGGCCAGAGCCGCGGCTCCATCCCTGGGGACGATGTTGTGATTTGGGACCAGGGCGGGGAGGGACGGCTGCAGGCAGGGGGCCAGGCCGCAAGGCCTCCGACGGGCTCCGTGTGTGGCTGGCAGGCGCGGGCATCGTGGACGGCGTGCTGGGCCGGGTGCCGCAGAGCGTGGTAGACGACGAGGAGAGCAGCCTACAGGGCACCCTGGTGGCGTCGCTGGAGCTGCGGGGCCTGGGCCGGGTGGCTGACAACGCCCAGCAGCAGTACGTGCGCTCCCGGCCCGCGGCCTCGCCTGAGTCCATCAAGAGGGCGAAGGAGCTGGACCTCACAGGGCTGGGCCTGCACCCCCTCTTCAGTGAGTCCCCACGTGGGGGGTTTGGGACAGTGCACTGCGGGTGGGCCCCGCGGAGCCTCCCCAGCCTCACGCCTCCTCCCCGTCCCCACCAGGCTCACGCTTCGAGGAGAGGGAGCTGCAGCGGCTGAAGCTGGTGGACAGCATCAAGAATTACCGCTCACGGGCGGTGAGTAAGGGGGCGGGAGAGCCCACGGGGGCTGGGGTCCCAGAGGCCGCTATGGAGCCAGGACTGTGGCCAAGCTCCTGATCCCAAACCAGACCCCAGTGGGGCTTTTCCTCTGAGCTTGCAGCTCTGCCCCCTCAGCATCTCTAGACATGCCCCTTGTTCTGGAACTGTCCCTGCTAGTCTGCAGCGGGTACCCTGTGTGGTAGCCATTTCCTGCCGCTTCCAGAGGGGGAGTGACATGTGTTGGGCCTGTCAGTGGCCTCGAGCTGGCTTTTAGTCACCTTTCATGCCCTCTTGACTCACACTGGGCACCCCACCGGGGTGCCAGGTAAACCAGGATCAAAATACCACTCTCACTTGTCCCAGCTGTGTGACCTCGGGTTGGTGACTTGCTCTCTCTGGGCCTCCTTTCTAATGGGGAAATGCAGGTAATCAGAGTACCAACCTCACAGAGTTGGAAGGACCTGGGGAGGAATGCCGCAGAGAGCCCACCAGGCTGCTGAGGGCAGGGCTGGGAAGGAGGCCACTGGGGGAAGGACTGGTGTGTTCCCTCTGCAGACCATCTTTGAGATCAACGCCTCCAGCCGGGACCCAAGCAGCCAGGTGATGCGTGCCAAGCGGCAAAAGGACCGCAAGGCCATCGCCAGCTTCCAGCAGGGGCGGCAGGGGCGGCAGGAGGACACAGCTGGCCCAGCCCCCAGCTGCCCAGCACCCCAGGAAGAGAAGCCTGAGGAGGAGGAGGAAGAGGCAGCAGGAGAGAGTGTGGAGGTACTGCCCCCACTTCTAACCGCCCCCTGCCCCCGGCCCAGCCTCTATCCCCAGGCCCAGTCTCTGAGGCCCACCAGGATGTTCCTCTTGTATTTAATTTGCACCGAGGGCTCAGTAGCCAAAAAATACAGGTTAAAACTTCCTGGACTAGTCCATAGTGTACAGAGTAAGGCCAGGCCCAGAGAGGGGCAGGGCCTTGCTTTGGTCACACAGCCTGAGGGACCAGCCTGGAGCTGGAAAGGGGTCTTAAATGATTATTTCTTTTTTTTTAAGATTTTATTTATTTATTTGACAGAGATCACAAGTAGGCAGAGAGGCAGGCGGAGAGAGAGGAGGAAGCAGGCTCCCTGCCGAGCAGAGAGGCCGATGTGGGGCTCGATCCCAGGGCTCTGGGATCATGACCTGAGCCGAAAGCAGAGGCTTTAACCCACCGAGCCACCCAGGTGCCCCTGGAAAGGGGTCTTGCCCCAGTTGGCCCCCAGCTTCCTCCTCTTACACCCGGCCGGCTCTTCTGGTGCCAAGGTCATCCTACAATGCAGACCAGGAAACAGGGCACAGAGAGAAGTACCAGACTTTTATTTTTATTTATTGTTTTCTTTTAAAGATTTTATTTATTTATTTGACAGAGAGAGAAACAACAAGAGAGGAAACACAACCAGGGGAAGTGGGAGAGGGAAAAGCAGGCTTCCCACTGAGCAGGGAGCCCAATGGGGCACTCGATCCCAGGAACCCGGGATCACGACCCGAGCTGAAGGCAGACGCTTAATGATGGAGCCATCCAGGCACCCGGAAGTATCAAAGTTTTAAAGTCCTGGAAGCCGCTGGCCCTTAACTGTAGCCGGACTGGCGGGTGACAAGGCCAGTGGCTTCCCCGGGGGGCTGCAGGTGTGACACTGGTGTCCATCTGCCAGGATGTCTTCACGGAGGTCATGGGCCGGAAGCGGCCACAGCCGGGACCTGACCGGAGAGCCAAGAGGCAGAGGGAGGAGGCCCGGCATCGGGACCAGGAGTTCTACATCCCCTACCGGCCCAAGGACTTCGATAGTGAGCGGGGGTGAGTGGCTGGTCCTGGGGTCAGGCAGATGGGGCCTGATGGGCCCCCCACTAACCCTGTGGCATGTCCCCTCCCTTTGCCTGCAGCCTGAGCATTGGTGGGGACGGGGGCGCATTCGAGCAGCAGGTGGCTGGCGCTGTGCTGGACCTGATGGGGGACGAAGCCCAGAACCTGACCAGAGGCCAGCAGCAGCTGAAGTGGTGAGCCAGCAAGCTAGTTAGCGAGCGCACGCCCCCTGTGGTCCCACACAGGAGGCAGGTGGGCTCCCATTTGCTCCCCCAGAGCAGGAAATATCACCCCCCCACATTTGATTGTGTGCAGCGTGGACTGTGAGCCCTTCCGTGTCGTCCCACGTGATCGCGCACGGCAAGGACACTGACCCCATCACCCCCGCCACCACAGCCTGTGCCCATGATTTGATCGTACACAACAGGGATCTGGGTCCATCTGTCCTTCCTGCTGGCTCGTCTTTCTCGACAGAGCTCATGACCCGTCTCTCCCATTTGGACTCTGGTTCGAGAGAAATGGCGTGACTCAACCCAGGGTCACCAAGCCAGGAGGTGGCAGAGTAGGATTGGTACCCTCACTGGGCCCCTAACCCTGATCCAGGGACCCCAATTCCCAGTGACCCACACACCATCTTTTGAGACCTGGGCTGCTAGGAAGAGGCGAGGAGGGGCAGGGAATGGACCTTAATTGAGCACTTGCTGTATGCTGGACATGGGCCAGCTGCCTCCCTTGTGAGGGTGGGGAAGAAACAGGCGCCGAAGGAAAGTAGGCTGCGCCAGGCCACCTCCTTCCACATCAGCTCTCCCAACTCCATCTCCTGCAGGGACCGGAAGAAGAAGCGCTTTGTGGGACAGTCAGGACAGGAGGACAAGAAAAAGATCAAGACAGAGAGCGGCCGCTACATCAGCAGTTCCTATAAACGGGACCTGTATCCGGAGGGGCGGGGCCGGGGGGCGGGGCAAGCAGCCCCTAGAGGCGGGCGCGGGTTGAGGGGAGGGGACAGGGCAGCCTCTCTCACTGGGTACTCTGGGTGTGGGGGCGGGGCTGAGCAGCTCCTGTTGCCCCGCCCCCAGAGGTGGTACCTGTATCTGCCGGAGGCGGTGCAGGACCTACTCCCCGCCCAGGGGTATCTAGGGCATCATGGTCCCGCACGTAGCCTCCTTAACTCGGCTCCCCAGCTACCAGAAGTGGAAACAGAAACAGAAAATCGATGATAGGGACTCAGAAGACGAAGGAACGTCCCAGCAGCGAGGCCCAGAGCGAAGAGGTGGGAAGCGCAGAAGAGGCCAAGGTAGGATGGTCCTCAGAGCAGGTTGGCAAGTGTCCTTTGGATCATCCCGGCCTTGGTTCTCTCTGCGAGGCTGCAGTGGGATGTGAATGGGCTCGGTCCGCTCCCCGCAGCGTCTCTCCTCCCTGGTTAGGTCTCTTACATTTCTTCCTCTGACTGTCTCTGTCTCGGGTTTTCTCAGAAACTTCCTCTCTGTCACTCTCTGTCACTCTCTCTTGCTGGGTCCCCGTTCCTCTCTTCCTCTCTCTGACTGTGCATCCCTGTCCCTGCTCCTCTCGGCCGCTTTCTCCTCATTCTGTATTTGTTTCCTTTTCTTTCCATCTCTCAGACTTTCTGCCTCCATCTGTCTCCCTTGTCATTTCATTTTTTTGTTTCCTTTCTTCCTCTGTCTTGGTCTTTCTCTCCCCTTTCTGTCTTCATCTCTCTCCCTCATCATATCTGTCCCTCTCTCTACACAGGCATCTCTGTATTTGGTCTCTCCTTCCCTGTCTCTCTGTGCTCTCTTTTCCCTCTTGGTGTCTCTGTCTGTCTCCATCTCTCTATGCCTCTGTGGACGTGCCCCTGCCTCCCCTGGGCCTCTCACCCCTCATGGCTCAGCTCCCAGTGTTAGCCACTGCTCTGGGTCTGCCTGTGGGCTTCAGGAAGGAACAGCCATTCTCCCTCTGTGCTTTGTCCTCATTGGGGGTGATGAGTTCCTGTCAGGCACCCTGGCCCCTGTGGAGACATCTGGGGCCGCCGTAATGATCATCTGTGTGGAAGCCCTGAAAAGGTCACTCTTACGGGTGGGGAGGAGCCAGGCAGGGAGAGGGAACATGGTAGAGGAGGGGAGCCTAGGGTTTAGTGGGGAGCCAGGGAGGCGGGAGTGGGGGGAGGTGCCCTTCTAGATCCCTGGGAGATCAGGCTGAGGTAGGGCCATGATGTCTACTGCTGCCGCTATGTGACCTGGGGCCCAGCCCTTCGCCTCTCTGGCCTTCTCTGCCCTCTCTCCTGCCCAAGGAAGTTAAGCTAACGGCCGAGAGCATGCGGTCTGTGGAAATAGGGATTGGAGTCTGTCTCAGTCAATGCTGGGTCCCCGGTGCCCAGCATAGGGCTCATGCTCAGTAAATCTCCATCGAGTGGTCTGTAATCGTGATAGTGCACTTGGGAGGCCCTTACTGTGGGCTGGTTCTCGTTCCCAGCACCGTACACACCTCTTCCTCAACCGACTCCTCGTTGGGACCCATGAGTCCCATAATTCACAGCGGGGAACGGAGGCTCAAAGAACTTAAGTGACTTGCTCAGGGTCTGAGAGGTCACGGCTGGGATTTGGACCCCGGCGGTGTGGGCTCAAGGGTCCATGCTGTTGACCACGGCAGCAGACTGTGGAAGCTTTATTGAGCACCTACAATGAGCCAGACCCTGGGGCCACACCAGTGAACCCAGAATGGGCAGGGGGCGGGGTCTGGAGGCTTCCGGGAAGAGGAGGCCCTAGGAGTAGACCAGAAGGCTGAGCTCCCTGAATTCCTGACAGGTGCATCCCAGCCCCGCAGCCCGGGCGCCCCCGCGGGCCGCGTACGCTCAGAGCTCAAGACCAAGCAGCAGATCCTGAAGCAGCGGCGCCGGGCGGAGAAGTTGCGCTTCCTGCAGCGAGGGGGCCTGAAGCAGCTGTCCGCCCGTAACCGGCGCCGAGCCCAGGAGCTGCAGAGGGGCGCCTTTGGCCGGGGCACCCACGCCAAGAAGGGCAAGATGAGGAAGAGGATGTAAGGCAGGTGACCCTGCCCCATGGCTCCTCGCGTGCTGCAGGGGTGGATGTCAGTAGATGTTCCCGAGTGCCACCGTGTGCCTGGCCCTGGGCCGGCCGCTGGCGGAGCTCCCTGCAGGAAAGGGGTGCTGTCTGGCCACCCGGGGCCGCGGCCACCTCTGCCCGAGGTGGAGCCATTCGTGCTCGGTCTTCAAGGATGCACAGGGGTTTGCCAGCCGGGTGGGGGTGGCCAAAACCCAAGTTGGCCACTCAGCTGCTGCTGCTTCCATGAGTCCTGAGTGGTTCACGAGTTCAGAGGTGGTGGCCACATGGGGCGGAGCCCTGAGTGCCTAAGGCCTGGTGATGTATTTTTAATGTAATAAACCTTTATTAAGCATCTCGAGCGGACTGGGAGTGCAGTCTACCACGGAGCCGGAAGGGGCGGACCCAGCTATGAAAGCCCCAGCTACTGTGGCCAACAGTCAAGAGAGTGGTGGCTCCGGGTAGGAGGTGGGGTGTGGGGCAGAGGGCTCAGCGGCTCCTCCTCTGGCTGTGAAGGGGACTCATGTGGCCCCTACCACACCCACAGGTCAGAACCTGTCCTGGCCTCCACCCTCTGAGCCCAGTGCTCTCCAGCCCCAATGTGGGGTCCTGGGAACGTTAAGGACAGCCTCCAGCAGTTGGATTCTCAGGCCACGGATCCACAATAGAGGAGGCCTTGTGACGGGTGCCCCACTTGTGGGTGCTTGCTGTGTGGCCCCCATGCTGGTCCTATTTTACTTTACTTACCAAACACTCTTCTAGAATTTACCAGAATTTGCATCAGGCTTCATTCCAAACCCCTGACACACATCAGCTTGTTTAATGCCGTGATTGCCCTGGGAGGGAGGATCTGGCCCCAGGCCATATGGTGGATGACAGATTGGTGCCCCCCACATGGCCCGCATTTATTTAGTACTTGCTGTATGCCAGTCCTGTACTCCCCACAGTAGTCTGAGTGGACACAGCCCCCTCCCATCTCTCAGGTGAGGACCTCTTAGCACACAACCCGCAGGAAATGTGCACCTCCTTTCAGGGTGGGGGGCCACCCTGTCCCTCTGCTTACCTGGGTCAGGGCGGGGAGGCAGGTGTGGGCTCGGCCTGACGAAGACTGGCTAGCATGGCGGAGAGGTCCAGGATGAACAGCTTCACCTGTGGGTCCCCAACACAGCCAGTCACATCCCAGCCCCTGAGTGTCCACTTCCGCCATGTCCCCAACACAGGATGCTGCAGAGCACGGGTTGGGGGTGGAGACCCCTATTAAAAGTGATGGCAGTGGTTCCCAGGGGCCGGCCAACCTGCCCTAGACTGTTCTGGGTCCTTCGGGCCTCCATCCAAGCCTCCTAAATGGCCTGTGAGCAGACGCTCTCAGTTTTCCTACCTGGTTATCACCTGCATTACAATTAAACGAGTATTTTCACTTCCCTTAATTCATTTTCCCCCCTTTGAATCGGATCAGTCACATTCACTGGTGTTTGACCTGCTCTCGTCCCCATGGGTTAACCTCCCATATTTCCTTTTAAGTCACTTATTTATTGATAATGAATTTAATGTCCACTGCCAAGAGCCGGAACTGGAGGCCAACTTACCCTTGGGCTCTCCCTTCCCCTTTGTCACACTTGAAAAGGAAAACAATTCCAACAAAAACAGAATCAAGTTACCCCTTGTCACAAGCGGAGGGGCAGTGGAAAAACACAAGGCACAGGAAACCCAGCTGACTCTTGCACTCCGCTGTTGCCTGGAGGGGGCGTGAGGCTCCGGCCCAGGGAGCCCCACAGGCGTTAAAGGCACACTCACTCGCCCCATCTCCTTGGTAGGATCAGGGTCGGTTGAAAAGGGACAGGCTTTTGCCCGTTCCATCCTCCTGAGCCTCTGTCCCTCCTGGAGTCGTCTCGTGTAGCTCAGGGTGCCGGGCCACACTTGAGAGAACAGTGGTGTCCACAGACCTGTCCCACTCGGCCCGTGGCACAAAGGTAGGCTCCCAGGGCCCGAGTTCTCCATGTCTGGTTGGGATCCGGGGTGTGGGGTGCAGGACAGGAACGGCAGGGGCAGCTGTGCCTTTCATATTTCTTCCACTGAAAGGGACCATGCTTTGGGGCCCCATTAGAAGCCACGGAGGCATCTGAAGTCAGAGCCACCCCACCCCCTTTCCGTTGTAAACCATGTCACACGTTCTACAGCCTTGCAAACCGGAATGACTTGGTACACTTCTGTGCACCATCTGTGATGCACTTCTGCAGAAAGAAAGACAAGGACCCAGCCCCATCCTCTCCCTAGGGAAGCTGAGGCCCGTCCATGCAGGGAGCAAGAGGGTCAGGGGTTAATTAAAGGTGAGTCTCCACCTGGCTTCTCATCAATGTTGTCACTTGTTTGTGCTGTTTGACCCTGGGACAAAGGACAGACTCTTGTCATGAACGAGTGCGTGGTCAGTACACACCCCCAGCCCCTGGGCACAGGTGAGAGCACTGAGGCCCAGAGAGGAGCATGACTTCCTTGTGGCCACGGAGCAGATGCCCCTCGGAGCCAAGACCCAACCCAGGCCTCCTCGGCAGGGGTCCCAGGAGGCCACCGAGCCCACCTCTGGAGTGCCGGCATCTGGGCTCACAGAGAAATCATGCTTAGCCCAGCGTAGGTGAGGTTCCTGAGGGTATGGGGTTGGGAGGGGACAGAAGAGGGAGCGCACCTGCTCCAGCTGCCCCTCGGTGTCCTCGATGGCCAGGGTGGGGGGCTGTGCCTTGCGCTGGCACACCAAGTGGAACAGGGTCAGCACCGCCATTCTGCTGCGGCCCAGGACAAGGGTCTTCTCAGCCGCTGTGTTCTGGGTCTGAATCCACTTGGATTCCTGAAGAACACCCCGCCCCCTTCCAGATCAGGGTTGGAGCCTGCTGAGGAGGGCTGGGGCCTGTCCGCTTCCCTCCAGGGGCGCAGAGGCGCCTCCGGGGGAGGAGAGCAGGCACAGGGGTCAGGATCTGCTGGGCCAGGCCGCCGGTGCCCTAAAGCGCTTTCTGATGCTTGCACCTGCCCGTGAGCGCCGCCGCCCGTCCGGGGTAAGCATCGGTCTGCCTGATCTTAGGAACCCCGGGCACTCGTCTCGGGCGATGGGCGGCTGGGGTCCCGGGTGGGCGTCTCCTCCCGGCAGGGCCGTACCCAGCGCAGCGTTCGCTCCCTCGCAGCCTCCAGGCGCTCCAGCAGCTGCGCTCGCCGCTGGCTCTGCCCCAGCAGCTCGTCCTGCCCCGCGTCCCGAAGCCTCTGCAGCCGCGCGCGGGCCTCCTCCAGCTCCGCCTGCCGCTGGCGCTCCGTGAGCCTCAGCGCTGCCTGCATATCGGCCAGGCCGTCGAAGCGCGCCACTAGCTCGGGGACGTCCTGGAACTGGGGTGGGGTCAAGATGGGGTCCGCACGCCACCTGGCCCTCCGGCGCTTCCTCCTCGGTTAGCCCATGTGCCAAAGGAGGGCATCACACAGCGCCTACCCCAGAAATGAGGGCTCGTCCCGCCCCTCCCCACTCCAGCATTAAGCCTAGCCCAGCCTCACTCCCGTGATTGTTCCGTTCAACTGGTACTGAGTGCCTGGACACACCACCTCCCCCTTCGCCTGTGTGTCCCTGAGTGCAAGTTACCATTGTGAGCTTCGGTTTCCCCATTTATAAAACGCGGTAGACAAGAGCAGGACTCACTTCACCGGGATTTGGGGAGAATTCAAGAACAAACTTTGTCCCCAGGCATACAGCCAGTGCTCAATAAGTGGTGATTCCTGGCATACAGTCAGCACTCCAGTAGTGCACACCCGGAAAGCCGTCCCAGAGGCTATGCGACGCTGCGCGGTGGCGCCGAGCCCCAAAACCTCCTGCAGGGCCTCACCTCCGGCAGCTGCTCCAACACTTGGCCCAGCAGGCGCGCGCAGGGCTCCAGGCGCTCCAGCCGGCGCTGCAATCGCGCGCGCTCCCGCTGCAGCTCCTCCAGCTGGATCCTAAGCCGTTGTGCCTCGGCCTCCTGGTGGCCCGCCTGCAGCCGCTCCTCTGCCGCCCTCTGCAGCGCGCGGCTGCGCCGGGCCTCGGTGTCCTGGGGAAGCGGACAGAAAGGAGGCGACTGCCCTCACGACTGGGGAACCCGCGGGGCTAACCGCTTCTACCCGCCCCAACACCGGCACGCCGCGCGGGAGGTAGCACACAGATGGCCTGTGGGCAGACTCAGCCAGGATCTCTGATTTTGGTCCCTCACTTACCCCTATGTTTTTTAAAAAACTCAAATGCCTCAGGCAGTGCGTGCGTATTTCCTACTACTCCCTCTCGAATTAGTAAGCCCATTATTTATTTATTTATTTATTTATTTTAAAAAGATGCTTATTTTTTTTAAAGATTTTATTTATTTATTTGACAGAAGTCACAGGTAGGCAGAGATTCAGGCAGAGAGAGGGGAGAGGGGGAAGCAGACTCCCCGCCAAGCAGAGAGCCTGATGTGGGGCTTGACCCCAGGGCTCTGGGATCATGACCTGAGCCGAAGGCAGAGGCTTTAACCCACTGAGCCACCCAGGCGCCCCAGTAAGCCCACTTAAAAAAAAAAAAACAAGGGACGCCTGGGTGGCTCAGTTGGTTGGACGACTGCCTTCGGCTCAGGTCATGACCCCGGAGTCCCGGGATCGAGTCCCACATCGGGCTCCCAGCTCCACGGGGAGTCTGCTTCTCTCTCTGACCTTCTCCTCGCTCATGCTCTCTCTCACTGTGTCTCTCTCAAATAAATAAATAAAATATTAAGAAAAAACAATTTTGCTTATTAATTTGAGAGAGAGTAATCGAGTCAAAGAGAGCATAAGTTGGGAGAGGCGCAGGGGGAGAGAGAGAGAGAAAAGCAGACTCCCTGCTGAGCAGAGAGCCAGACGTGAGGCTCAAGGTGGGGCTGGATCCCAGGACCCTGGGCTCAGGTCATGAGCAGACACTTAACCAACTGAGCTGCTCAGGGGCCCCCAATAAGCCCACTTTTAAAATTCACATGCAGGTCTGGCCCCGACAAGATGGCGACTTTGTGACCCGATGAACTGCCTCCCCTCCCCCAACCATATCCGCCCACCTGCAAGAACTTGTCAAAGTGGACAAAAGATCCCTTTAGCTCCCGCTCCTTCTGTTCCAGCTGTTCCCAGCGCTGTTTCTGGGCTGCCGTCATAGCCTGGAACACCTGGGGAGAGGTGAGGCGTGGGTTTCTGTGTGTGTTTGGGGGTTCAAGTTATACAGCACCTTCGGGTTCCTACTCCTGTCGTCTGTAGTCCCTGATCTAGTCCCTACACCCCTGTTCAAATCCGCCTAATGCTCCTACCATGCATGATGAAGCCTGAATGCCCCTGCATGCCACCGTCCCTGTCCTTCCTTCTTGTCTCATTTTACCCCTTTCCTCTGACACTGTCTTCTAGACACTCGTCCTCCTGTGTTTTGTCCTTGTCTTCCAATCTTTGTATGCGCCCTTCCCTCTGCCGTCTTCTCCCTCCTCACCCAAACCCCTCTTCTGCGGGATAAGCTGACTTGCCATTTGCCCATCCCTAGACATTACTTCCTTCAGGAAGCCCTCCCTGACCACCCTTGGTGGAGATAGGGGCTTCCTCTCAGTGCGTCCCACCTGGACATGTGTCTCCTTTAGACTGTGAATCCCACGGAGGGGGACCGTGGTGAGACTTCTAGATCCCAGTGCCGTATCGTGCACGTAGTAGGTGCTCAGTGAGCACTTATGTGCATCAGCTGATCTCACTTGATCATTGATAGGAAACACAAGCTCAGAGTGGTGAAAGGACCCATCTCAGACTCAGTAGCTAGTAAGTTGGCTGCATTATTTCCCAAGCCCTGCTCACCACCTTTTTTTTTCTTTTTCTTTTTCTTTTTTTGCCCAGGGTCCGAAAAAGTCTCAGGGACTGCAGTGGAGGCTCACCTCCTTCTGGGCCTGCAGGTCCCGGTCCGCATCCATCAGCTCTTGCCTCTTCTCCAGGAGGCGCAGCACTGGCGGGAGGTGGTCCACATTGTGCTCTGGGATCTTCCTGGAGGGGCTTCAAGGGGGAGATGGGAATGAAGGAGGCAAGATCCAGGGCCCCCAAACTCCCTTCTAGTGCTTGAAATGCCCCCAGGAGTCATATACTAGTTGTTGAGTTGTTCATTCATTCAACATATCATACAGAGCAACTACTCTGCCGGGCACCTTTCTAGGCACGGGGTGGGGGCAGTGCAAGTGTGAGCAAGGCAGACAAAATCCCCACCTTCCAGAAGCTGGCATTCTGCTGGGGTGGGGGCACAGGAAATAAAGCTAACAGATAATAAATAAGGCCAGGACATGGTAGGTGTCTGATGAAGTATTAAGCAGGCAAAAGGAAGTCTTTCAATGGGGAGATGAAAATGTCTCTCCGAGGAGACCCTGAGGTCACCTGGGCAGAGACCCGTGGGGCAAGAGGAGGTCAACACGTGGATACCAGCAGGGAACGCCCAATGCCAAGGCTTCAAGAGAAGGACTTTGGATTGTAGAAGGCTCTCGAGGCTGCTGTGGGGGCCGAGAACCATAGGAGAGGCAGGGCAGCTGCAGGAGATGGTGAAGGGGTTCTGGGATAACACAGAGACAGTGTGGGTCTGATCAGGTGGTTGTAGGGGAAAGGAGAGGAGGGCAGTCACGCTCAGTTTGAGAGCAGAGTTGATGCAGTGACAGGGGCGGGGTTGAGAAAGGAGAGAAAGGGGAATTCCAGGTGAACTGGAAGGAGGGGGTTGGTGGAAGGCTGAATGGGGTGCAGGGGAGATCAGCTACTTGCTGTGGCCAAGCTGTGGCCGGAAGGCTGGAAGGCTGTGAGACCTCCCCTGGACCTCTCTGCGAGGGCTCCAGGAGGTGGCTGGGATCTGGAGTCTTGCTGGGGTGTGTGTGTTGGGCGGTGGGAGGGGTTGTGCACGGCCCTACGCTGTGGCTGTGTAGACAGCAGAAGGGATGCTTGAACATTCTGTTCAGCAGGGCAGTCCCGGCACCGGTCCCGACTCTGGCCCTGAGCTGCGGAACACAAAGGAGATACCCCACAAGCTTCCTCCACTCCTCCTTGTAAATGCAGAGTTCACAGGGAGAGCAGAGCAGGAGTTCACAGAATTCCTTTCCCCCTCGGTCCAAAATATTTAATCTCAGCTGGATGTCAGCCAGGGGTGGGGATCAGGAACAGAGGAGAGGCCTGGGCTGCTAGCTCTGCCCTAACTAGCCCAGAGGCCACTTTCCTCTGAGCCTCAGTTGCTTCCTCTGTGAAGTGGGGACAGTAATACGCCACCAGGAACCGCCCAAGGAAGCTGTGCGACACAGGCAAGGGGAAGGCATGGGTCATCCCACCTACTTCTGCCCCCCTTCCACCCTTCCCCCGCAGTTCCATTCCGAAGCACTCACTCGGGCACTTTCTCTTGCAAGGCCAGTCGGAAATATTCCTCCCAGGGCATGGCCATTCTCCCTGCAATTGTCCCAGAGCTTCCTTTCCACAAGGCAGGAGTCTTGCACTCGCTCAGAAGGCCCTGGGGGTTTCGGGTTGAGGGCAGCGTGGCCGCGAGCTCTTGTACTCCAAGAAGGCAGCCACCTAGCAGGCCCCGGTTGCCCAGGCAACCAACCACACAACATTCTGTTGCCCGGTTGAGGCCAGGGGCATCCATCCTGGGAGGGAGGGAGCGAGGTGCGGGGGCAGCCGGGAAGGGAGCGCGCTCTGCCCATCCCAGAGAGGGCTTTAACTCCCAATCTAAACTAGGGTGCGGTGAGAAGGAGGTGGGTCCCTCGGTGCGCCGTGTCTGGTCAAGCTTCTTCCTGGCTGGGTGGGATAGGACACCTCTATCGTGGCTGCACGCTCAGTTGTCTGTTCAAAAGAATAATTATTAGGCACCTACTGTTTGCCAGGTCCCAGGCAGGGTGCTGAGGGCCTACTGTGTTGCAGCTCTTTGAGGGTCAACTCCCTTTGCTGGGGATGGGGTTACCCTGGCCAAGTCTCCGGGAACCCCCTAGCCTGGTTAGGGAGAGCTCAGCACCACCCAGCGGAGACCGGCTTGGAAGGGACCCATCATCCAGATCTGGAGGATACGGGAGGGAGGAGCTGACATACTTTGGGCAACGACAGTTACTAAGCGCTCTCTATATAATATCAATTTAATTCTTTTTTTTAAAAGATTTTATTTATTTATTTGACAGACAGAGATCACAAGTAGGCAGAGAGGCAGGCAGAGAGAGAGAAAGGAGGAAGCAGGCTCCCTGCTGAGCAGAGAGCCTGATGCGGGGCTCAATCCCAGGACCCTGGGATCATGACCTGAGCTGAAGGCAGAGGCTTTAACCCACTGAGCCACCCAGGCGCCCCATATCAATTTAATTCTTAAAACAGTACTCCAGGGAACGGTATTAGGGAAAAATGCCCAGAGTAATACCCCTGGGTCCTCCACCCAGAAATAACACACGCTAGCATCTTCTCGTCTTTGCTTTCTATCATTTTAGTTTCCTGTTTTAAATAATTTTTTCATGTAAAGAATTGCATTTTCTTATCGTAGAAGAACACTATTAGCAAAAAACCACACCTATACTTATAATCCCTAAATCGCTAAAAACAACTCCTAAGCATTTTGTTAGAGCATATTTTTAGAAAGGAGCTGAAATAATATACATTTTCCCTTTGAGGACATTGCATTAAATTGCAAATACATCCTTCTACATAAATCGATGTGCAGTTATAAGATACATGACCTGGGCGCCTGGGTGGCTCAGTGGGTTAAGCCTCTGCCTTCGGCTCAGGTCATGATCTCAGGGTCCTGGGATCGAGTCCCTCAGCGGGGAGCCTGCTTCCCTCTCTCTCTCTGCCTGCCTCTCTGTCTACTTGTGATCTTTCTCTGTCAAATAAATAAATAAAATCTTTAAAAAAATTAAAAAAAAAATAAGATACATGACCTAATGTTTTCTTACTTAAAAACATTGAGGTATAATTTACATACCGTAAACTTCCTATTTTCTTTCACATACAGTTCTGTGAGTTTTAGTAAATGCGCAGAGTCGTGTAATCACCACCGAGGCCAAGACACAAAATGCTTCCCTCACCCCCTGCCATCCCCATGCTCCATAATCAACCCTCGTTCCCACCCCAGCCCCTGGCAACCTCTCACTGACCCGTTCTCTGTCCCAGTGGGTGTGCTTTTTCCAGAATATCAGAAACTGAATTCTCTGCTTTGTGGCCGCTGGAGTCTGACTTCTGTAACCCAGAAGCGTTCCTCTGAGATTCATTCACGTCCACATGTGTACCTGTATTTCATTCTTTTCCATTGCGGAGTAGTATTTGATTTTACATCATGGTCTCATTAGTCAGCCCCCTGGGCGATTACAAATAGAGCCTGTGTTCATGTACAGTTTTTTGTGTGAACATAAGCTTTCATTCTGTTCCATGTAAGTACTTAGGAGTAAGCTTGCTGAGTCATATGGTAAGTCTGTGTCTAATGGTATAAAAAAACAGCAAACTTTTTCCAAGTGGCTGTACCGTTTTTATATTCACGCCAGCAAAGCATGAGGGTTTTATCGCCGCTCCGAGCCTTGCCTGCAGTTGGTACTGGTGGGTTTCTTGAACGTCATTCTAATAGATGTGTAGCTCCTGGAAGACTTTTTTGTTTAGAGAACCTTCTCGATACACACGCTGTTGAAGAAGCAACACAGCGAGATCCCATTTCCCCTCACTCTGTTCCCCCCAGGGGTTCCATCCTGCACCCTGCAGGACACAATCACCACCAAGAAATTGGCATCAGGACAATCCGCCAACCTTATTCAGATCTCATGGTTTTACATGCGCTCGTGTGTGTGTGTGTGTGTGTGTGTGTGTGTGTGTATTTAGTTCAATGCAAAGTTATCACACGTGGGGGCACCTGGATGGCTCAGTGGGTTAAAGCCTCTGCCTTCCTTCGGCTCAGGTCAGAATCCCAGGGTCCTGGGATTGAGCCCCGCATCGGGCTCTCTGCTCAGCAGGGAGCTTTCTTCTTCTCTCTCTGCCTGCCTCTCTGCCTACTTGTGATCACTGTCTGTCAAATAAAATCTTAAAAAAAAAAAAAAAAGTTACCACACATAGATTCCTATGACCGCCACAATCAAGCTACCTACAGAACGTTCCTCACAGAGATCCTTCATGCTACGGACAGCTAGGACCACCTCCCTCCCTCCTGCCTCATAGTTGCCTCCTGGCAACTATGTATCTGTTCTCCATCTCTACAGTTCTGTTACCTCAAGGATGTTCTGTAAGTAGAATTGGACTGTATGCAACCTGTGAGACTGTCTTTTGCACTCAGCTTCATTCTCTTGAGATCCATCCTACTAGCCACACGCATCAGTGTTTACGCTCTCTGATCACTGAGTAGCATGCCACGGGGTGGATGTGCTGTGCTTGGTGAACCATTTGGGTGGAAGGATGTTTGGGTTAGATGCCGTTTGGGGCTCTCATGAAGAAAGCCACTGTGAAGATTCATGTCCTGGTTTTTGTGTGAGCATCAGTTTTCCTCCCTCCAAAATAGACGCCCGTGAGCACAATTGTTAAGGAAGCTGCTCGAGTCTTTTCCAGAGTGGCTGTACCACTTGGAATTCCCACCAACAGCGAACAGTGATCCAGATTTTCTGCCTCCTCACGGTCATTACCGTGTTTGCCTTAGCCAGTGCAGTAGGTACGCCGTGAGGTCTCACTGTGGTTTTCCTTGGTATTTCTCTACTGGCCGTGATGACGATGAACATGTTTATGTGTGCCTCTTTGCCATCCCCTTCAGCAAAATATCTGTTCATATCTGTTGCCTGTGTTCTAATGAATTGTTCTTAGCTGTTGAGTTTTGAGAACGTCTTTATATATTCTAGATACAGGTCTCGATGTTCCAGATAATCCTCTGTTGGATATTTTCTCCCAGGCAGAGCTGATCTTTTCATTCTCTTCGCATGGTCTTTTGCAGAGCAAGGTTTTAAAGTTTGATGACCTGATTTGCCACATTTCCCCTCATGCATCATGTCAGGTCTAAGGTGGGATTTGAACTTGGGCCACCTGGGTGTGGAGACCACCCTCTTAACCACAATGGTCCAGATATAGCCGAGCACCCCCTTGGATCTTTCCCTCTACAGGTTCATTACCTTCCTTGTCTCTTCAGAGGATGTCATTGTCGTGAAGCTAGTATGCATCCTCCCTTTTGAATTTCTGTTCTCTTAGAGGTGTTTTTTGGCAGGCAAATGTTTATTGAGCACCTACTCGGTACTAGAGAGTGTGTGAAGATACAGCAGTGGATAAGGCAGAAACTGCCCTCATGGGGCATACAGGCTGATGGTGCACCTATCAGACTGGCTAAGACAAACACGGTGATGACCGCGAGGAGGCAGAAAATCTGGATCACTTTTACGCTGTCGGTGGGAATTCCAAGTGGTACAGCCACTCTGGACTAGGGAGAGAAGTCTAGGGTGCAAGGAGCAGGGAGGGAAGATTTTTTGAGGCAGTAACGTGTGACCTGAGACCTCAAGGATGGGGTGGGGGGGTGAGAAGAAGAAAGCAAAAGTATTCCAAGTAGGGGGAAGAGCATGTGCAAAGGCCCTGAGGCAGGAGGACGTGCACCCCACCCCCTTTCACAGAGAGAACAAAGGTCTGTAGGTTGGTATGCAGAATTCAAGAATGATGGGATAGGTACTGACCGGAGAGGGACAAGGAGGGGCCGGAACTGTGACCAATAACAGATGAGGGAATTGAGGCCCAGGGGAGTTAAGTGACCCTCTGAGGACAAGAGGCTGAGAAGTGATGGGCCTTGGTTTTGTTTTTAGAGATAACCCATCCCTACCTTGAAACTGCTCATAGCTTCGAGGAGAGGAAAAGGTCCCTATACAAGCAGCCCGTCTTCAGAAGGCTGCAGCTGTGGGTACATGACCCAGGCCTCAGCATTTCTATTTTAAACAAGGCGTCAAGGCACCTGGGTGGCTCAGTGGGTTGGGCCTCTGCCTTCGGTCATGATCTCAGTCCTGGGATCGAGCCCAGTGTCAGGCTTTCTGCTCAGCGGGGAGCCTGCTTTCCCATCCCTCTCTGCCTGCCTACTTGTGATCTCTCTCTCTCTGTCAAATAAATAAATAAAATCTTTTAAAAAAAATAAATAAGGTGTTGCTTTCAGCTTCTCTTGGGGCTCCCCTCTCATGCTGCTAAGGCAGAGGTCTCAAATCCCCACCTGTGTCTATCCCCACATCCTGGGAGAGAGGGTGAGTGGGACTGCTGAGTGACAGTGGGACACAATTTCTCAGCTGGCCTTGCCCTTGGCCACAGCGCACAGCTCTGGAAATAGCCACTCTCCCCACCCCCAAGTCTCATGCTTGGGTTGTTTCCCCCTTCCTATTTCTCCATTCCAAGGCAGGGGGTGGAGTGGGGGGGTGCACCTTGGGAAATAGGGATGGGGAAGGAGGAAGCAGGGGCGTTGGACAGACAGACGGATACCTTGTTTCAGGCTGTGGGAGGACGGGACTGACTGCTTCCTCGGCAGCCAGCCCACGGGAGGGGTTTGTGGAAATCCTGCCCACTCCTCCCACCGCAGCCTCCTGTCCTACGTGGCTCCCGGCCCAGAATCGTGCCCAGCGATCACAAATGGGGCTTTGTGTTCCCGAGACAAAGAACACGCTCCTTACCCCCAACCTGGGCCAGGGCTTGTCTTTCTTGCCCCAGCCTTGGCCGTAGAAGGGATGGGGCCACAGGAGGGGAGCTGAGGTCTAGAGACAGGCAGGTCTCTGGAGCCAGAAGAGGGGGTCTGCCCCTGGTTTGGGGGTGGACATGGAGCAGAGAGACGGTATGTTGGCAAGGATGAAGCTGCAGTCCTAGGCACTGTGGGCAGAAAGGAAGTAAGAAATAATACGACTATTATCGCCACGAGAGAGGCCAGATTCCAGCCCCGGAGGGGAACAGAATTCCATTTAACCCAGCGAGTGTGTTTTGAGTCTTTCCTACGTGCCAAGCGGTGTGGGAGGCACGGCATGAATCAGACATTGTCCCTGACATTTAAGAGATAAGATGAGCGTGTAAAATACCATAAAACAAGAGAACAAGACACCAAGGTCGCAGAATGGTGCCAACAGGCAGGGTTGAGGGGCTGGGTGGGGAGGGGTCGTGGCTGCCTTTCCGGAGGCTGCAGGCCATCCACAGAGCTGGGGCAGCCGAGATTTCAGAAACGGGAGGCAGCGAGGCGTGTTTTCTGAGGATGAAAAGAAGCTCAGGTCTTGATGTCTGGGGAAGCCCTCTGCTGCTGCCCGATTCCCTTGTCTGCTTTCTCGTCTGCGTATCACTTCCTACTTCCTACTGAGAGTGTATTCTTCAGTGGCAAGCAACTTTTGTCAGCTCCCCACGCTCCTGAGAGCCCCAGGGGAGCAGGGCTGGGCGGTCCTGTACTTCGCTGTATCCCCACTGCCTGGGACACAGTAGGCCCTCGACACAGATCAGCTGAATAAAAGGAATATTCATACAAAGAATATACACGTAATCGTCTGCGGCATCCGGATGGTGGTATGGAGATGGTCGTGTTTCCCCCACGACTTCTGGCTTCTCTTTTAGCATTTTTTTCCCGTCATTCCAAGTCTTTGAGCATATCCTTCTTTTTTAATTTTTTTTTAAGATTTTATTTATTTATTTGACACACAGAGAGAGAGATCACAAGTAGGCAGAGAGAGAGGAAGGGAAGCAGGGTCCCTGCTGAGCAGAGAGCCCACGCAGGCAGAGCCCGATGCGGGGAGAGCCCGATGTGGGGCTCGATCCCAGGACCCTGGGATCATGACCTGAGCCAAAGGCAGAGGCTTTAACCTACTGAGACACCCAGGTGCCCCCTGAGCATATCCTTCTTAACAACCATGTCATAGTCCATGATATTGACACGACATTGTCTCTACTTTGCTAGCCCCACCCCTCCTCGTTTTTATCCAGTTGTATGGGTGGGAGATCAACAAGGGAACAGGAAAAGGAGGGAAGGGGCTTTCCTAATGGAAGGCAGGGTAGGGCGAGGGCACTGTAGGTATGGGGAGAGGGGATAGGAGCAAAATCTTAAGAGTATTGAGTTCAGGAGTGTCTAGAAGGCTATGTGGCTAGGGAATCTGGTGCCCAGTGGTGTGTTGTTGAACTGACCCCCCACCCCCCCCAAGCCCCTGCATTGTCGCATTTGCCAGTTTCCATGGGAGTCAATTCTCCTGCCACGGATGGTTTCACGTTCCCATTGTGGCGTTGCTGAACATCGAGTGGGAGATGGGCACAGCCATCCCTGACCTTGGAGTCTATCGATCAGAGTTCTCTGCTGAGATGCGAAGCCCCAGGTTCTTTCTGTGCAGCAGCCTGGAGCCGTACTGGCTACTAAAGTGTGGTTGCTCCATCACTTCCTGGAATTCAGGGTGGGGCCTGGTGTTCCACTTAGGGGGAGCTCGGTGTCAGGCACAGTCATGGGTTCAGGATGTCCTCCTATGGCCATGACTCTTGCTGAGTCCTTGCTATATGCCAGACTGTGCTAAACATCTGACTTTTTCTTCATGCCATCCTCACACCCAGGCGATGAGGTGGGTGCTGTTATTATGCCCAATTTACAGATAAAGAAACCGAAGCCCCCAGAAGGTGTCCAAGAACACCCAGCTCATAGTGTAGGTGCCACAATTCAGTCCCAGGTTGGGTTGACCGGATGCTAGAACTTCTGCTCTTATCCCACGAGCTCAGCGTCTCCTGCCACTGAAAGCAGTGTGTCCCAGGGGCGCTAGGCTAGGGAGAGAGCTGGCCGGAAGAGGATTGTGGGTTTGTCTTTAAGGGCTTCGACGAAGTGGAAAGGGAGGAGGCTAAGCATTTCTTGAGCATCTACTAGGTGCCAGGAATGATAACAGCTGCCTCACACTGCCTCTGGATCAACTCTCACAACAACCCGTGAGAACAATGAGACCTTTCCCACGTGACAACCCAGGCTTGGGTGCTCGTGATAGTCTACTCTCTCCTCTCCGAGCTAGGTAGCACCCAGCAGGTGACACTCCTTCTCTCTGCTCCCTTCACCCTTTGGTCCCTTGACGGGAGCTGCCCCAGGAGACCTCAAACCCTCTGCCAGTTTCAAGTCAAAACTTCTCAGAACAACAGGAAGTGGCCAAGCCATTCGGAAAGTTTGAGGACTGAGGCCACAGTCCTGGGTGCATTTCAGGCTCCAGTGCTGGTTATTGGACAGGTGACAGAGCTGGCTCCCTGGAGGCCTGGACTGCACATTTCATAGACTTCATAACCTCCCTGGGGGCCTGGGGAGGGGCATCCGGGAATGCGACTTCTTGCTCAGCTCCGGAAGATTGGCCGAGTTGGCTGATGGCAGTTTGGCTGGCAACCCAGGTGGCCCCAGGACTGGGCCCCTCAGGTTCCATCAGGGGTCCCTAGAGGCCAGAGAGCCTATCTGAGATCTCTGCAGGAGCTCAGACAAAAAAGGGTTAGCCAAAAGCTCTCACCTAGGTGGGGGTGGAAAAGGGACAGGGCGCCTGTCTTGAAGCAACACGCGCACAGCAAGTACATTTTCCTCTGATAAGGCTCGGGGATCACCAGTAAGGCACACAGAGGAGGTGGGTGGTAAACACTCACTTGTGGCCACCGCAGTTCTGGATTCAACCCTGGATCACCTCTCGTACTCTGCTGAAGGGTACCCTGCAGTACTTCTAAGCCTTGGGGCCAGCCCTGCTAGACCCATATCCCAGATAGGGTAACTGAGGCCCAGTCTTTGGAAGTTGGAGACTCATCAGACAGCGGCCAGCTTGGGGGAGAACTCAGAGAATCCCTTATAAGCTTGGCTGGAGTGTTGGGTGGGAAGTCAAGGGGGGAGCTTGGGAGGCAGATCACTGGCTACTCCCGGGGCTGTTCCAGGCCCTTCTGGTCCCGCCAGTCTGGGCGTCGGCTGGAGCAATCATTCAGCTGGGGCCTTCCCATTGGTGCCCAACCCTGGGCTGACCGAAGTGAGTCAGGCTTGGTGCCAGCTCTTCCAAGAACTCTTAGGCGGGTAAACAACAAACTCATGGGGAGAAATGTGTAAGTATCTATCCTGGGACAGGCTCTTCCTGTTGCATTGTTTCAGATGTGTTTTTCAAACTCCAAGTTTTGACACTTGAGAAATGGACAAATGTGGAACTGAGAAGCAGAGAAAAAGAGAAGGAAACCTCTGTCTGGGATAGAAGGGTATCTTGGAAGGCTTCTTAGGAGAGGTCATGTGATGTTTGAGTTATACCTTGAAGAATAATAATAATAGCAAACTCTTTCTATAAGCTTCTTTTTTTTAAAAGATTTTATTTATTTATTTGACAGACAGAGATCACAAGTAGGCAGAAAGGCAGGCAGAGAGAGAGGGGGAAGCAGGCTCCCCGCTGAGCAGAGCCGGATGTGGGGGATCCCAGGACCCTGGGATCATGACCTGAGTCAAAGGCAGAGGCTTTAATCCACTGAGCCACCCAGGCGCCCCTTCTATAAGCTTCTTATGTGCTTTATGTTTTATGTTATTTTTTTGAGACCTGTATCTGCTTCTTTCGTATCTGCTTTATCTCATCCAATTCTCTCAAAACGCTATGAGCAAAATACTATGTTATTCCTGTTGAACAGTTGAGAAAAGGAAGTCAAGGCACAGAGAGGTTAAGTGACTTGCTCAAGACCACACAGCTAGCAAGCAGTGGAGTTAGGATTCAAATCCAGAAAGGCAAGCCAATTACTGACTGAGGCTTTCCCTGAGCTATCTAATCCCTCTGAACCTGTTTCTTTATCCATGCAATGAGGGCGATAGTGCAATAGCACTTAGTGCACAGAATTACGGTGAGGACGAAGACGATACAATCCCCGGAAACCGCTTAGAACAGTGCCTGGCACACAGTACGTGTTCAAAGAGTTGTAAATGACTTCTGTCGCCGCCGTCGCGGTTGTCTTCAGGCTTCCCCTCCCCCCTCCGGCCGCGGCTGCCTCCCCCGCAGTGCCAGCTCGTGACGTGGGAGCTGCCGCTCGCACAGTCTGGGTTTAATTGGAAACTAAACGAGAAGGAAGGGGATGTTCGAGGCCCCTCCCTTGACTCTGAACGGAACCCCCCGCCCCAGCCCCTCGCCCCGGGGCATGTGCGACTCCCTCTTTAGCGACACCTCCCGCCGACCGCGGGTACTGCTCCCGCACAGAGCACGCGACTGGGACCGAGGAGGCGGCGCGGGGATGGGAGGCAGGGGAGGGCCGGGGAGGTGCGACTGTTCTGGAGGGAGGGCAGGCAGGGGACAGGCTGTGTCTTCTGAGCTCGGTGCCAGCTCACCACGAGCCAGAGGCCACGCCCGCCTTGGCAGTGGGCCGCTCCCCACCTGGCAGTCTCAGCGCGCCCAGGTCTCCGTGGTCGGTGCGCTCGGGCGCGCTTGGCTGGGGTGCCGGCAGAGGGCGCGCGAGGGGGCCCGGGGACGGGCGGGGGACACGCGAGAGGCGGGATTGGGGGGAGGGCTCTGGGCTGCCCCTCCCGCCCCCTGTCCGCCCACCCGGAGCTCCAGACCGGGAGGCAAGAGCTGCGGGTACCTCCTGCGCGCTCTGCCTCCTCCGCGCCACGCTCCTACCTGTAGAGTCCGAGGGACTCCCCCTCCCCGGACACCTATTCTTTCTCCTCCGGAAACCTCCCGCCTAGCTACCCGCGTCTCACACAGGCGGCGCTGGGACCCCGGGACGGGGCGCCAGGCTCGCATCTGGTGACATGTAGATGCCCCCTCGGTGGTCCAGCCTCGGCACCTGGGCACCCTTCTGGCCGTAAAGTTTGGGGCTGGGCGCCATGGCCAAGAGCAGCTCCCTGAATGTTCGCGTGGTGGAGGGCCGGGCGCTGCCCGCCAAGGACGTGTGAGTACCCCGGGGCGAGTCGCGGGTGAGAGGCGCAGCGGACATGGGCTGGGGCGGGGGTCGCCCGTTCCGCATGCCGGGGAGGAGCGGTGAGGTGGGCCCGGGGTTCCTGTTTAAGACACAATATTGGTGCAGATCCGCTTCCACAGGGCTAAAACCTCATGCCCATCGCTGTCCTATCGGAAAGGGGCGCCCAGACTTAGCAGATGCGCCACCCTGCCCCAGGAAGGGGGATGTCTTTGTTCCTGGGATGTACTAAAGGGGATTGGAGGGTCGGATTTTGTTGGAGCTGGGAGGGTAGTGTTGGGGGGGGTGTCTCTTCCTTAGTTCAGGCAGGTACCAGAGGTGGGGCTTCTCCAGACCAGGGTGGGTGCCTATCTAAGGAACCCTGGGAAGAAAGCCCAGAGCACCGGGTGGCCCCAGCATTCCTCTGTGTGCATCTGGTGTTTAGGTTCAAAGACAGTCATCAGATGGTCCACCAGCCAGACCTGGGGGAAACTGGGGTCCTCTGGACCCAGAGCCCTGAGCTCCCCAGCAAGGAGCTCCCTGTGTGGGCCTTACCTGGATGCTGAGTCTCTTGAAGACGCCACCCCCAAGCCCCCCCCCCCCCGCCCCCGTAACACCCTGTCCAGCCAGGTGTGATGGGGGCTGGAGGACCCTCGGGCTCCTGTGGGTACCAGTCCTTGGCTCTACTTCCTCTAGGGCTGAGTCAGCAGTTGCCGAATCAGCAGAATGGCAGGAGGGGTCCCCCTCCTGCTTGGCCTGGAGCCCAGAGGGGCTCTGAGGTGTCAGCACCTGGGACAGGTGTGGGATTCTTGGCAGGACATCAGCTGCGTGACTTTGAACCTGGTCCTCCTGGGTCTCGATTTCCCGCCTGGACAATGGGAGCTCTGGACAGGGGCTCTTCAGCCTGGAGCAGCTGTGAGGGGTGGAGAACCTGTTAGGATTTACCCCGTGGCCAAGGGTGAGCAGAAACCTGGATTCTAACCCTCTACCCAAGTTGAGATGAGGGCTTAGCTATGTTCTGACGCCCCCCAGCTGTGGGTCCCCAGTGAAGGGTCTCCGGCCTTTGAGGGCTGCCGAGAGAGGTTTTAGCTTCCCTTCATCCTCATCATCTACCCCAAATAAACATGCACCTGGGATAGAGGCAGAGCGCTTGCTGTGTGAATGCAGCATCTGGACAAGCCCCTGCTTCCCTCCTTCTGGGACACCCTCTCAGAGCCTCGGAGAATGACATTCTGGAACTGTCAGGGCAGTGAGGCCAGGAATGGGGGCCTGGAAACTGCCAGAGGGCTGGGGTGGGGGGCCCTCCAGAAATCAGGTTTCCATCTCCCGGTCCTGGGTGAGGCCATTAGGGTGTGGACATGGTTCACGGTGGGGACATGGCTTGTGGGGTGGACACGGCTCGCGGGGGGTTCCTTCTGCCTCTCCTGCAGATGGAGTTAACTCATACCTGCTTCCTACACCTCTTGGCCGCCCTTTCTCCCCCCAAGTTCTCGGGTCAAGGTGAGCCCCAGAACAAAGGTGGGAAGAAGTCCCTAAACCCTAGTTGGGGAGCCAGCCCTCTGCCTCAGTTTCCTTAGCTGTTGGCTCCCTTCTTCAGAGAGGCTGTCCTCAGAGCCTGCTGGGATCTCCACACCCAGGGAGACTCTTAGATGGGGGTGTGTTCTCTCTCTGGTTTCATAAGGGAAAGGACCCAGCCTCATTCTGAAGCCGCATCAGGTTTGAGGGCAGGGTCTGACCTGACTCCGGAGGAGGCCTCCACTGACAATTTTGAGAATTACTCGTGTTAATCATAGTAGCTGTAAGTCATCCAGGGCTTACTCTGGGCCAGGGCCTATACTTAACACTTCCTGAGGTCCTATAAGCATTTCCATTTACAAATGGGGGAAACAGGCCCAGAGAGGCAAAGTCACTTGCCCAAGGTCACACAGCTGGGATTTGAGCCCTTACTGGCCCCGTGCGTAAGCCACACTGGGCAGGCAATGGCTGAGGGGCCTTCTTTCCCACGCTTGAGTTGGGGCAGGGCCCATGGGAGAGGTCAAGGTTCTGGAGAGATTGAGGGTCTGGTGGGGGCACCCCTCCTGCCACAGCTGCTTCCTACCTGATGGGAGCCTGATAAGGCCCTTGTGCGTCAGAGCCGTGGAGCCGACAAGCGAGCTTGGCTCCCGAAGTGGGTGCCCCAGGGTCAGGCCTGGTTGACGGAAGGGGGCGGGTCTCCCAGCTCTTTGCTACTGGGATCCCAGCCAATCCTCCTCCACATCTGCTGTTGGGGAAACTGAGGAATGGGACCATACCTAAAAGAGGCTCAGAGATAGAGAACCCAGCCAGAGAAATGAGATCTAGGGGTCACCCAGCCACAGGCATCCCAGGGTGTTGAGCCAGATTAAGAAACTGAGGCTCTCAGGGTTACTCAGCCCAGAGGGTCTGAGGTAGATTCAGAAGGGGAAACTGAGGCCTAGGGCACTACTCAGAAGGGAGTTCAGCAGTAGAACCCAGAAAAGAATGTAGGGACATAGGCCACCACCCAGCCTGAGCTGTTCAGGGATAGAGGCCAGATGGGGAAATGGAGGCACTGGAGCACCCACACGGAGGGAGCTGGGGACAGGAGTCCAGAGAGGAAACTGAGGCACAAGGAAGGACTCAATCCAGCAGACAAGGCTCAGACTGCCACTGGCTTCGGGTGCCAACAGCCCCTCCCCTGAAATCCCGTGGTAACTGTGGATTGGTGACCGATTAGAGATGGCAGAGAGAGAGTGTGGGGCCTGGGGCATCAAAAGAGGGGGTGACTTGGGGAGAGCATTTGAGCTGGGGTGGAGGGGACATTGGTTAGGAGCATGCATGCTGAGCCCCCTAGACCTGGGTTTGAATTCCAACTCAGGAGGGGGGTTGTGGGATGGAGGATACAGGTCCTCCCCCAAGGAGCTCACAGGTCAGAAGTTTGAGGGAGACAGACACTAAACACAGAGAGAAACAGGGAGCAAGATGCTTTCTGGTGCCCAGGGGGATCGGAGGTCAATTTCACAGAGGACAGAGGTAGTCAGGGATGGCCTCTCTGAGGTGGTGACTTTGGGGCTGAGGATTGAATAGCAGGACTGAGGCAGCCATGACAAGATCGGGGACAGCGTGTCTTAGGCAGCTGCAATGGTGAGTGCAAAGGCCCTGAGGCTGCACTCAGAACTTGGGGGAAGACAAAGGAGGCCTGTGCGATGAGACAGAGGGGAGATGAGGGCCCTAGCAGACAGCTTGGGATGGGGCTGGTAACTCTTATAATGAAGGGGGGGGTGGAGCTGCGTTTGGTTGGCTCATGGCTCATGCCTCCTCAAGGGGCTGCTGTTGGTTGTGGTTTTGAGATCTGGGTGCCCTGGTCTGTGCCAGCAGAAGTGGTCTCACTGGGCTGAGCACTGGGAGTCCCCCCCACCCCACCCAGGGAAAATCTGGTGGAAATGAAAAGTTGGCTGAGAGGGTAGGGGGTCCTGGAGTAGAGCTCTGGGGCCAGCCCATGATGCCTCCCACCATGCGTTATCTCCTTTAGTTCCTGCAGCCACCCCTACCCCCACCGCCCCCACCAGGAGATGTGTGTTACCATTATAGGGAGGAAAAACTAGCACCCACAGAGACAGGGGGTGGGGCTTGTTGGGTTCCACAGCGAGCAGGCGGTAACCCCGAGAAACCTCTCTAACATGGGCTGTTGACCATAGCTCTGGGCTTCCTGGGACCAGCCCTGGGAACTTCCTGGCCTCAGTCCTCAGTGTTCTGTTTCTATATGTGGAAGCCTAGAGAGACCACGCATGGGGGTCGGACATCAGTGGATGGGCTGTGTACCCATGACATCTCCTGCCGGTCCCCTGAGATTCTGCCTCTTAACCCGACTTGCTGTGTGACCCTGGGCCGGTCCCCTCCCCTCTCTGGGCCGCAGTTGCCCCATCCATACATAATGAGGGTGGACTGGGACCTCCACTCGTGGCTGCCTTCTCGACCTCCCTCCTGAACGTCCTCCTCCCACAGGTCTGGGAGCAGTGACCCCTACTGCATCGTGAAGGTGGACGACGAGGTGGTGGCCAGGTGAGGAGTGGAGAGGCCGGGCCTGGGGGAAGAGGAACAGGGCAGGGAATGGAGGAGGAGCTCCTTCTAGACCTGAGGGGTCCAAGCACAAGATTTGATGTTGAAAAGAGGAGCCGGGTGAGGGCAATGCCTATGCCAAGAGCGGACGAGGGACCTGCCAGTGGATGCTTTGTGCTTTGGCCCTTCTGGGGACAGACAGCTGGCGCTCCCAGCTCCCCTCTCCATCCTGCCCCTCCGACTGGCCGACACCTTCCCCCTGGACCAGATGATGTCCCTGCCAGTGTCCTGGGGCTGACTCAGCGGCTGCCCGCCTGTGCCTCCCACCGTGGCCTCCCTGGAGGCGGGCATCTCACGCTTGGCTGGGCTGGCTGGTTCCGGGCCTGCTGGGTGCTGCGGGCACTGGGGCGTGTGTGTATGTGTGTGTGTGTGTGCATGCGTGCCCAGCTGGGCCTTCTTGTGAGTGGTGGGGGGTGTTGGAGGGCTGACGTGAATGTCTGTGACTGCATGTGCATGTCCCTGGGGGTGTGCAGCTCACAGGCTCACACTGTGTACCAGTGGAGGGTGTGTGTGTGTGTGCGTGTGCGCACACCCGTGGGCTGCCCGGCATACACACGTGAGCACCAGTGTCTGCTTGTTTGGGTACACGGACGCCTTCGTGAGCACAAGTGAGGACATGAGGGTGTTTGCTGCATGAGTGAGTTTGGGCGGGGTGGAGGGACGAGGGGCTTGGCGGTGGTTGGCTCCCGCCCCTGCAGGCTGAGGGAGAGCTCTCCGCCCCCGCAGGCCTGAGGGGTGTGGGTGGGCAGGTGGGCGGGTGGCTGAGTCCTGGGTTCCTATGGAGACAGCAGGATTCAGGATGCTTCTGGTGCTGGTTGCAGTCCGGAGGGGCTGGGGGCAAGGGGGTGGGGAGCCCACATGGGGGAAGGTCAGCCTGCAGTGCCCCAGCTGACCCCCTCCATTGCTCTCTATGCTCATGCTGCCCCCTCCCCACACGCTGTGATACCACCCCCAAACCCGCAGAGAGATTTCTGTGGGATCCCAGGCTGCTATTCTGTGCATCTCTGGGCCCTGAAGAGGGACTTCCAGCTATGAAAAGAGGGGGACAGGGGGAAGAGGGTGTTCAAGAAGATGGGTCCCTCTGACTGTGGTGCTCTGGGCTGGGGTAGAGGGCAGAGTGTGCATCTTTGTGTACCTGTGTGTGGGTATATTCACAGTCTTTGTTGGGGAAGAGGGCAGAGCAAGGGATAAAAGGAGTGGCCCAGTTCTGGTTCGATCCAATTCTGCACCCATAGATTGGGTGTGTCTTCAATGGGCAAAGTAGGTTCCTCATTCCCTGCTGGATAAAGTGCATAGGCAGGGGTGTCGGAGTGAGGATGCTCTCTGTGTGTGTCTGTTTCTAGGCTTGCTTGGGTCCCTAACCCACCTGTGGTTCCCTCTCACTTCCTGAGTGCTCTGGCTCCTGCTGACTTCAAGGTCTCTTGGCCCCCGCACACTTCCCATTCACCATCCAGTGCTTTCCTGTTCCTCAGACTCAAGTTCACTCCTGCCTCAGGGCCTTTGCACATGCTGTCCCAGCCATCTCGTCCTCATCTTCTCTTCCCCCTTTGCCTGACTGGCTCCTGCAGGAAGCATTTTCTGACTCCTCCAATCCACACCCCCAGACCTAGCCAAGTGCCACTGAGCTCACCCCAACCACAGGACTTGTCTTACTGTGTCATGTGTCATAAGAGTTCAGGAGAGAGTACCTGCCCACTGAAGGGGGCTCTGTGGGGGCAGGGTCCTGGGCACCTCTTCCTCTGATTCTCCATAGCCCACAAGGTTTGGCACACAAGGTGTTCATGGAGTGAATGAGTGAATGAATGGAATTTGCATGTTGTCAGTTACTGTGTAAGGGATTCTGTGTGTGTATCTACCATCTGTCACCATACGTGTGTAAGTGTGTGTCTGTGGGTCTCTGTGTCTCTATGTGCTGGGCTTTTTTTTTTTTTTTGATCTGTGTATCTATGTGAATCTGTCTGTTTTCTCTGTATCTGTATGTGTCCCTACATAGGAACACATAGATATGCATTTCTAGAAATTTCTGAGGATGCCTGTGTGTATCTGTGTGTATGGGAATGTGTCTCTTGGCGTGTCTGTGTCTCTCTTTTCATGTCCAACCTTGTGGGAATGTGTGTGTGTGTGTGTGTGTGTAGGTCTCGGGGTATGTGAGTATTGGGGTTCCTGCGTGTGTATTTGTGTTTTGTTTTTGTTGTTTTAAGAAGGCACCATACCCATCATGGAGCCCAATGTGGGGCTTGAACTCATGACCCTGAGATCAAGACTTATTGAGATCAAGATTCAGACACTTTACTGACTAAGTCACGCAGGGACCCCTCTGTGTGTGTATTTGTGTGTGTATCTATGCACATCATGGATAAAAGTGTGAGGTTTGTGTGCATGTGTATGTCTGGGTCCCCAGGTGTCTGCCACCTGTGTGACCCAAGGGTCCCCAGCCCCCCTATGCCCTCCTCTGCAGAACAGCAACTGTCTGGAGGAGCTTGAGCCCCTTCTGGGGGGAGGAGTACACCATTCACCTGCCCTTGGATTTCCACCACCTGGCCTTCTACGTGCTGGACGAGGATACAGTGGGGTGCGTGTACTGGGGACCCCTGCTTGAGTACCTGGGGAAAGGCGGGATGCCCCAAAGCAAAGTATTCACCCAACTGACCCTTGATGCCTGTTCCCGCTATTTAATGACTCGGACCCTCACCTGCCCGCCTTTCCACAGGCACGATGACGTCATTGGCAAGATCTCGCTGAGCAGGGAAGAGATTGCAGCCGACCCCAGAGGTGGGTGAGGGGCAGCAGCCTTCAGCTGGGCAGAGGGAATATGGGTGGCCATGTCTAGGCTGGGCATTTGTGAGCATGTAGCAAGTGGCAGGGGAAGCAGTCTTCAGGGGGAAATTATTTCAGTTGTTGATTTTTCTTTTTCTTTTCTTTTCTTTCTTTCTTTTTTTGGGGGGGAAGAGAGAGTGAGAGAATGCTCACGCCCAAGGGGGGTGGGGAGGGGCAGAAGGAGAGGGAGAGAGAGAATCTTAAGCAGGATCTTTGCCTAGCATAGAGCCTGACACTGGGCTCAGTCTCATGACCCAGAGGTCATGACATGAGCTGAAACCAAGAGTCAGATAATTAAACGACTGAGCCACCCAGGCGCCTCATCAGTTGTTGGTTAAAAAAATTTTTTTTAAATGTATTTATTGAGTAGTTAATTACTTTACGTAGTTCCATATTCAAAAGGTATAATTAGCAGGGGAAACTATCCCTCTCTAACCCAGCAATTCCATTTTCATTTTAAGGTTGTCAGTTTCTTATATGTCCTTCTAGAGATAATTATTCTTTTTTTTTTTTTTTTTAAGATTTTAGTTATTTATTTGAGAGAGAGCAGAAGTAGGGGGAGCAGGAGAGGAAGAGGGAAAAGCAGGCTCCCAGCTGAGCAGGGAGCCTGACATGGAACTCAATCCCAGGACCCAAGGATCATGACCTGAGCCAAAGGCAGCCGCTTAACCGGTTGAACCACCCAGGCACCCCTAGAAATATTTTAAATAGGTTTATTTATTCCAAGTGCTTTCCATGAATCAACTCATTTAATTATCGTAACGAGCCTGTGAGGTAGATACCCTTATTCTGCCCGTTCCACAGGCGAACCTCCCAAGGTAGAGGGGATTGGTTAGTTGGCTTGCCCAGGATCACAAAGTTACTAAGTGGGATGGCTAGGATTTGAACCAAGATTGTCTACCTCCAGTCTGCGCTCTCAACACGGCACTGTATGTGTTTGGTGCTCTGCTCAGAGGAATGGCAGCGTGTTATACTCACTGTTCTGTCCCTTGCCTTCCACTTCACCATCTACACTGGAGATGTTTCCATATTGGTTCCTCAAGAGCTTCCACATTCTTTGATCTTTGACTTCGTGGCACTCCATTGTATGGATATATCATCGTTTATTTGGCTGGTTCCCTCCTGATGGGCACTTGGGTGGCTCACTGTCTCTCCCTCGATCAAACAATACAGCCGTGAATAGCCTTGTACAAATGTGATTTCACACATATGCAAGTTATATCAATCAATTTGATAAATTCATAGAAGTAGATGGGTCATAGAGTATCCATATTAGCACATTACAGAGTTGTTGCTAAGTTACCCTCTTTGGAGGAGGTAACAATTTGCCTACCCTGCCAGGGTACCTTTGCCAGCAATTACCAAACTCTTTGATCTTGTATCTGATAGGTAAAAAAATTATCTCTTTGTGTAGGTTATTCTGTATTTCTCTATGAATGAGATTGAAAGCTTTTTTGCATATTTAAAAGTTGCTTTATTTCCTTTTTTGTTTGTTATTTATTTGTTTGTTTGTTGCATTGCCCCCCACGGGGTTGTGTGGCTTGTCTTACTGATTTGTAGGTGCTTTTTACATATTAGGCAAATTTAACTCTGTCATATTAGCTGCAAATAGTTTTTCTCCCTTTGTCACTTATGTTTTTGCTTATCACTTTTTTCTCTGTATAGAATCTGTTCCTTTTTCTCTAGTTTTTATGGCTCTTGTTTTTCTGTGATACCTAAAAAGGTCTTCCCAACTCTAAGATAATTTTTTTTACATGATTCCTTCTCACAGCAGTTTGTTTTCCTTGTTTACATTCAAGTCTTTGATCTATTTGGAATTTAACCAGATTCAAGGTATGGAGAAGGATTGAACTTTATTACTTTTTATCTAGATGAGTACTAATTATCTTGATGTCGGTAATCGAATAATGTATTTTTTCATCAGTGGGGATTAGTTGAAAATGTACATGTTAATCATCATAATCATTGCTCCTATTTAATTAGGACTTACTATGTGCCAGGCATGATGCTGAACACTTTATATTTAGTTTTCACAACACCAAGTGAACCGTGCTCTAGAATGATCTTGAATTTATGGCTGATGGAAAATGAGGTTTGGAGAGGTGAGGGCACTTGGCCTTCCTGGAAGTTGTAGGGTTGGGAGTTGAGTCCAGGCTGTGCCTGCATCCAAAGTCTGTGTTTTCAACCCATCTGCTGACCTGCACCCATTGTGCCTGAAACATCCACCCAAGGGAGTGGAATTAGATGATGGAAGTATGAGGCCAAGCTTCAGGAGCTTATGGACCAGACAGAAACACAAAATATGCTCACACAGAGCAAGGAGCAAGGAAAAAAGGGAAGCTGTCCATGTGTCTGGATGTGGGTGCTTTTTATTTTTTAAGCAGGACAGGAATGTGGGGGTGGAGGCATGTAGAATATCACTGGCATGATGGTGGATGAGGATAAGCAGACAGTGAGGCTGGTGTAGTCGAGGAAGTTTTCCTGGATGAAGGGGAATGAATTGGTTCTTAAAGGTGCTTTGGCAGAGACACTAAAGCATGTCTCCGTAGATTCTCTTTTAGGGTCAGGTGTAAGCCAGGCCAGGTGGAGCACCGGGTGGGTCTCGATTGGAGAAGGCTGTAGGTGCCAGGCTAGAGTCTGGACTTTCTTCTGGAGGCACTGGGGAGCCACTGATGGTCCTTGAGCAAGACACCAAAGAGAGTGGAGCCGTATTATCAGGGGATGGAGTGACAGGAGAGATTAGATACATTTTCAGAAGATCTCTGTGCTGCGTTGTGGATATTGGATCACAGTGGGACAGGAGTACATGTGGGAGATCAATTAGGAGTCTGTTGTCATAGTCGAGTGAAGAAGCTGATGGCATCCTGGACTGGGGGGTAGCAGTGAAGACAGAGAGAGGTGAGGTGGGACAGTGCTTCATCACACACACAAGGAAGTGGGCCACCATGAGCAAGTGTCAGCAGACACAATAACCTCCAGATTTGAACCCATGAAGATTTTAGAATTTATACTTATGATATACAGAATTTTAAAAGGAATAAAATATTTAAGTACACTGAAATGTAATCACCAGAAAGGGATGGCGATAATCATAAAATGATACATTAAAAACAGATTTTTAAAAGAACCAAATCAAACTTTTAGAGATAAAAAGTAGTCACTGAAATTGAAAACTGGGAGGCTGAGTTCAACAGCAGATCATTCAGAGCTGAAGAGAGAATTGGTGAACTGGAAAAGAGATCTGAAGAAGTTATTTAGACTTTGGCCCAGAGAATCAAGAAGGAAAATATAAAAGAGACGTTCAGAGACATAAAAAATTACCAAGAAGGTCTAATGTCCTTTTAATTGGAGTCCTGGGAGGAAAGAATAGAAAAAATCGGGGAGAGGAAGGGATAAAAAAAAAAAAAATGTTGACCTGACATTTTCCAGAACTCAAGGAAGGACATGATTCCATAAGTAGAAAAAGCACAAACCACAGTAAGCAGGATTAAAAAAAAAAAACCTTACCTGCCCATGCAGTGAAATTGTGAACATCAAACACATGATCCTTAAAATTAAAGAGAAAAGATAGATCATTGACACAGATCAGTTATCCGGCTGAAATGACTTCCCAATAGCTACAGTGGAATCTAGAAGTCAGTGAGTGAGATCTTCAAAGTGTTGAGAGAAATAGAGAGAGAGGGGAAGGGAGTTGAAATTGACTTGACTGATTCAGGCAGGGAGAACTACCTGGATGGAGGCTCAGAGGTAGGCCTGCCCAATGTTTTTGTGAGGGGGGATGTATTGGGATTAAATAATGGAGGGTTTTGTGTACCAGGGTGAAGAGTGTGATAGTACAGGATTAAGGGAATTAGACTATACTGCCTACATTCAAATCCCAACTCTGCCACTTCCTAGCTGTGGGGTCATGGGCAAAGCCCTTCTTTCACTGTGTCTCATTTTCCTCGTCTGCAAGTGTGGGTAATTACAGCGTCTACATCAGAAGGTGGACATGAGAAGTCCACGATTTAATACATATTTAATGTTAATCGAATTTTTTTTTAAAGATTTATTTATTTGACAGACATAGATCACAAGCAGGCAGAGAGTCAGGCAGAGAGAGGAAGGGAAGCAGGCTCCCCGCTGTGCAGAGAGCCCGATGCGGGGCTCGATCCCAGGACCCTGGGATCATGACCTGAGCCGAAGGCAGCGGCTTTAACCCACTGAGCCACCCAGGCGCCCCTGTTAATCGAATTTTTAAGTTAACACAATGCCAGTGTCTGGTAGGTATTTAATAAATGTTAGCACCTGTGCCCTCCAGGCATTGATAGCTGGATCAACCTGAGCCGTGTGGACCCAGATGCAGAGGTTCAGGGTGAGATCTGCTTGGATGTACAGATACTGGAAGATACACGGGGCCGTTGTCTTCGCTGTCATGTGCTCCAGGCCAGGTATGGTCAGGATGGGGGGACATTGTGGGTTTGGTCTGAGAATGAGCAAGAGTTCACTGGATTCTTCTAGTTGTGTTGGCTTTTGAGACCACCTCTCTCCTGGGGCACTTCTGGGCTCACAACCAGGATCCCTTGCAGGCAAACAGTCCACGTTCACCAGGTTTGCAAGTTCCTGGGGTCAGAGCACAAGCAAAATCTTTGCTGGGTCCCCAGTGACCAGTAGCCAAAGGTCAGACACTCAGGATGGCCAGAAAAAGTGTGGAGGTGTATTAATCAAATTGTAAGTGATAGATACCCAATTTGTACCAGTTTAAGCAGATAGGCTTATATGAATGACATGCAGCTACAGGTATGGCTGGATCCAGGTGCTCAAACAGTGAGATGAGGAATCTATAGACAGATTTCACAGCTTTCTTTTGTGTTAGTTTCAGTCTCAGGCAGTCTCTCTCCAGGTGTGGACAAAGAGGACCCCAGCAGTCTCAGGATGGCATCCTACCAACTTGGTAGGTCCAACTGAAAAAGAAATTTCCTTCATTATTTCCAACTAATGTCCTGGGACTGATTCTTATTGGCCAAATATGGGGCACATACTGATCTTTGAACCAATTACCTGGACTCATGGGTCAGGCCTGAGTCCCACACCCACTCCTGGACTGGAGAGAGGGTTCAGCCTACCTAAGTTATGGGAGCTGGGAGTGTGAGAGAGGGGCAGGTACTGTCCCAAAGAAACAGGAGAAGGAAGATGGATGCAGGACCAGCAAAACCCACAGATGACCCTCCAGGGGCACCAGCTCATGGGATATCCATCTCCTCTCCTGCTTATTTATCACTCTGTAATCCCCTCCTCTCTCCCTCAGCTCCCCCATCATTCTGCTTCCTTAAATACTCCCCTCCCTTCCCTCCCTCATCTCCCATCTTGTCTTTCTGCTTTGTTTTCACACCTTACTCCCCCAAGCCTCACTTTTATACCAGTCCTCACTCAGGTTGTGGAGGATATCTTTTTCTGCTTTGCTGTGTGACCTTAAAGCCTTTTCTTGCCCTCTCTGTGCCTCTCTCACCATCTCCAGATTTCTGTCGCCAGCTGGCACTCCTCGAAGTCTGGATGGAGTACCAGGGTGGCAGAGGACAGGCAGAAGCACTGAGCATGGGACAGGGGGCTCCTCATCTGCTTTGTGCCAGTGGCCTCCTCCCCAGCCACAAGGCTATGCAGGAGCCTTGTAAGCAGGAGAGGGACTGATTGCTGTCGCTTAGCAACTGGGCTGGCTCCTAGGAAACCAAAGAAGGCTTTGGATGCCAAGCAGGGGTGGGAGAGGAACAGCAGGAGGAAGCAAGCAGCCCCTGGTAGGGGGCTGTCACTGGATTTGGGGGACTTCAGGAAGGAGGGATTGGGGAAGCTGTCTGAGGTGAGACTTTCGGGTTGTCATGGCAACCAGAGACAGGGGGTCCATGCCTCAAGCCTTTTCTTGGGTCCTAGGCAGGGTGTGGATGAGTATTTGTTGAATAAGTGAATTAATGAATGAGCGAGCACTCACATCCCACCAGCTGCTATGCAAGCCTTTTATATACGTCATGTCATTTAAGCCTTGGCCCTGTGAGGTTGATCTGTTATTATTTCCATTTTCCAGATGAGGAAACTGAGGCTTGGGGTCATGAAGGGACTTTTCCCAGTGTCACTCAGCCAATGAGTGGTGGACCCAGGCTCTGAACCCTGGCATCTGGTCTTCCCCGGGGGCTCCAGAGAAACCGAGGCTCCCTTCCCACTCCCCACTGTATCTTCACCTCCTGGACTTCGTGATTTAGGACTTGATCTTCTCGTGCCTCAATTTCTTTATCTGGAAGATAGGGGCATACTAGGGCTTCCTCCTAGGGTACCGCTGGTCAACAGGAAGATACTGGGCTTGGATGGGCAGGGTGAAGGGTGCTCCTGGCTGGGTCCCTATAGTGGAGGCCAGAGGTCTTTGAACGGTCTATCCCGAACCCCTTTCCAAGGTCCGGCTTGGGTCTTGGTCGTCAAAGGTCCTATGTCCCTCGATCCTTTCCTCATATGTCTGCAGGGACCTGGCCCCCCGAGATATCACCGGCACATCTGACCCATTCGCACGCGTGTTCTGGGGCAGCCAGAGCTTGGAGACGTCAGTGAGTGGTGGTGTGGATCGGGGGAGGGGTGGGCATGGAGGCGGGCCCTCCTCAGCTCTCCCTCCCTCCCCTTCCCCTAGACCATCAAGAAGACCCGCTTCCCACACTGGAATGAAGTGCTGGAGCTGCGGGAGATGCCGGGAGCCCCAGCCCCGCTGCGGGTGGAGCTCTGGGACTGGGACATGGTGGGCAAGAATGACTTCTTGGGTATGGTGAGCGCCCCTTCCCCTGACACTCTCCATGGCTCCCCACTGCCTCCAAGAGGGAAGGGGAGGGGAGATGGGCTGTGCATCCTGGGATCTGGAAGGATAGATGTGAAAGCTGTCTCAGCTGGCTGCTTGGCCAGACCTGAGTGATGCAGGCCCATTGCCCCGTTGTATAGGTGAGGAGACAGAGGCTCTCCAAGGGGCAGGAACCTATCCAAGGTCACAGGGTGGGCCCAGATTCTCACTGGGGTGAGAGGACTCAGTATGACCATGTGCTTAGTGCTTTGCTAGCATAATCTCGCTCACGTACCCTTCATGGCCACTCTGTGAGGCTGGGACTGTCGTCTGCATTTTATAGATGGGGAAACCGAGTTTCATTCAGAGAAGCTGAGCGGCTTTCCCAAGGTTGTATGACCAAGAAAGGGCAGAGCCAGAATCTGAGTTCAGGTTTCTCTGACTCCAGAATCCCAGCCCTTAACCCCTCTCCCTGGAAGCACCAGGCTCAAGATCTGTCTCTTGGAACCTCAGTTTACACATCTGTAAAATGGGTGTGACTGCCCTGCCCCTCAGTGGGAATGGATGTATAGTCAGGACTGACAGTTTTTATAAAAGGAGGCAAGATTAGAGCAAGTTATGGGTTGGCTTGGTTATGCACAGCCAGCGGGGAAGGGAGCAGAGGAGTAAATGGAGTAGCCACTTTGGGAAACAGTCTGGCCATTCCTCAAACGGTTTAAGACCGTCCCCACATGCCCTGGCGACTCCACTCCTGGCCATGCACCAAAGATCAATGAAAACACATGTCCACCCAGAAGCTCATACATGAAGGTGTTCACAGCAGCGTTGTTTGTGATAGCCAAGAATGGAAACAACCCAAATGTCCCTCCATGGTCCAATGGGTAGATACAATGTGGCTGGTTCTTACAACGGAATATTACTCACCCATGAAATGGAATGAGGTCGTGGCACCCGCTACAATGAGGATGAATCCTGGAAACATGGTTTCGTTTAGATGAGATGTCTGGAGTAGGTGACTGTGTAATGACAGAAAGTAGGTCAGTGGTGGCCTGGAGCTGGCGGCGGGGGTGGGAGACGGGGACTGACAGCCAATGAGCGCAGGTGTTTGGGGAGCAGACGGAAAATGTTCTGAAGTTAGTGGTGACGGTTGCGCAGCTCTGTGAGTAGACCAAAAACCATTGAACTACACACTTTAAAGACGTGAATTGTATGGGATGCAAATTACATCTTTATGAAGTTATTTTAGAAGAGAGGCAGTGGGGTTCAGGGCCCTTTGGGACTATCTTTAAGCTTTCGGACAGGTGCAATGTGTGTCCCCAGAAAGAGCTGAAAATGTTCTCAGTCTAGATATTTGGTCTCTAGCAGCTGTGTGACCTCGGACAAGTCATTCCGTCTCTCCAAGCCTCAGTTTCCCCAAGTGTAAATTGAGTGTTGGCTGCAGGCCCTCGGTGTCCGGGCAGGAGTTAATAATTTGGGGCTGGGGGAGGGAGTGTAGCTACGGCTGCATCGATGGGGGTATGGTAGTGGAGAGGAGGTGGCCCCTGGCAGGTGAGCAGTCAGCTCTTCTAGGCCTGGGTGGGGCCTTAGGCCTGGCAAAGTCCGGTTCAGCTGAGAGTCTACGTGTCCTCCCGCAGGTGGAATTCCCCCCACGGGTCCTGCAGCAGAATGCCCCCAGTGGCTGGTTCCGTCTCCTGCCCTTTCCCAGAGCCGAGGAGGATTCTGGGTAAATGTGGGTGCGGAGGGAGGCGGCTGGGCTGAAGTCAGGGTGACTGCCATCTTCAGCTTGTGGGCAGGTCATGCGGGGTGCCCATGTCAGCCCCCAAGCTGTCACTGTGTCACTCCGTTCCCTTATTTAACACACGTCTTACAATATGTGTGTACTTATGTCCAAAGGAGTTGACCTTGTACCCACCCACCTGTTTGCACATGAGCATATCAGCTAACAGTAGTTGATGCGTGTTCCGAACCCTGGGTCCTTCCGTGCCTGTGCACACCTGTTCACGCTGGCCTTACAGTGGCCACACTGCTTACATCGACTTTACCTGTCCATTCCTGTGTGTCCCTTTCAACATCTGTTCACCTGTCCACACTTGCCTGCATCAGGCTACACTGTCCACACCTGCCCCCACTGTCCGTTCACAGTGTACACGTTTTTCGACGCCAGCCACGTCCTTCCACGCCCGTCCTATGTGTTGACACTGTCTGAGCTCATCTGTTCTGTGTATCCCCGTCAGTATTGGTTCCCACCTGCCCACACTGGCCATGCCTGTTCCCGCCTGCCCACAGCTGTCCCCATCTGCCTTGTTTTGCTAACATCCATGCTCCTTATCTGTGTTTGCACCTGCCTCTCTCGGCCATCCGCACCTGCCTGTACATACTCACTGTTCCCTCACCTGCGACCTGACCCTGGCCAGGGGAACCCTGGGCGCGCTGCGGCTGAAGGTGCGCCTCATCGAAGACTGCGTCCTCCCTTCCCGGTACTACCAGCCGCTCACGGAGCTGCTCGTGGCCTCTGTGCTGGGCCCGGCAGAGGTGGGTACATCCATTCCACTGGGGATCCAGATGATAGCCCCCTCCCGGGGTTCTTCTGCTGTGGGGTCGCAGAGCCCTGGGCCACCTCTCCTGCCTCCTGTCCTTGCCCAGGAGGATGCTGCCAGTCCCCTGGCCCTGCTGGAGGAGCTGACCTTGGGGGACTGCCGCCAGGACCTTGCCACCAAGCTGGTGAAGCTCTTTCTTGGCCAAGGCCTGGCCGGGCCCTTTCTGGACTATCTCACCCGGCGTGAGGTGGCCCGGACCAGTGAGTTGCCCGCATGAGCCCCAGACATCACACCCCAGGGATGGGTCTGCGTGGGTCTCTTGGGGAGAAACGGGGGCTTCAGGCAGAGGTCAGGGGCTCCTATATGTGTGGGTAGGGGGCCCCTATGTCTTACACCAGCAGCCCTCTGGGGATACAGTCTTGGATTCAGGCGCTGGCTTTGCTACTCTTGAGCTGTGTGACCTTAGGCCGCTCATTGAACCTCTCTGGGCCCCTGGACCATGAATGGCGTTGATGCTGCAGCTGTACCTGATTCCTGAGGCTGGAAGAAGCACGACTCCCACCTTGGGTGGGTGGGGTGAGGTGGATCCGGCCCCAAACCCCAGCAAACACTTCCCTCTGTCCTCCCAGCTGACCCCAACACCCTCTTCCGTTCTAACTCCCTGGCATCCAAGGCAATGGAACAGTTTATGAAGGTGAGCAGGCGACGCCCGGGGCCCAGCTGCAGCTTTTTCTCCTTTTCTGTGCTTCTTGGGACCCCAGAGCTTGGCCGGCCTCGGTTGGCTCAGGGTGGCAGAGCCGGGCGGCTGGCGGCTGATGCCTGGCCTCACCCTGAGATTCACCTGGATAGCGTCCCCCGCTCCCGCTCTTGGGCACGCCTCGGCCTTGCTCTGAGCCTCTCCCTGCACGGTTCCCCCGTCCCAGCTGCTGGGCACGCCCAGCCTCACGCTCAGCCCCATCCCATGCGGTGCCTCCTGCCCCCAGCTCGTGGGCACGCCTGATCTCACGCTCGCCCCCATCCCACGTGGTCGCCCTGCCCCCAGCTCGTGGGCATGCCTGATCTCACGCTCGCCCCCATCCCACGTGGTCGCCCTGCCCCCAGCTCGTGGGCATGCCTTACCTGCACGAGGTCCTGAAGCCGGTGATTCACCGCGTCTTCGAGGAAAAGAAGTACATGGAGCTGGACCCGTGCAAGATGGACCTGGGCCGCTCCAGGTGAGCAACGCCTCAGGGGCACACCCAACCCCCCGGCAGCCCCCTGGTCTGTCCAGAGCCTGGCCAGGCTGGCTCTGTGCCAATGCCCCCCCGCCCCGGTGCAGTGGCTCAGGAGCTCCGTGTTCCAGCAGAAAGCCTCACTGGGAGCACAGCGATCCTCGGGCTGTGTCGTGTATGGGGATGGGCAGGGCTCTGAAACTGAGCTCCTGGGTTCGAATCCCAACTCTGAGGTGGGCAAGACAGACCCTACACCTGTGCGGGAACAAGAAAGAAGGGACTAGAACATAACTGGTAGAAGAGTGTCATTCCAGCATCCACTCAACAAGACAATGGTTGAGAACCTATTGTTCAGACACTGGCTGAACTGAGTCCAGAGCAGGGAATATGTGGATGCAAATCCGCCTTCCAGGGGGAGGTAGCCAGCCAGCTAAAGAAGGTTACTGAAGGTCGTCAGGGGAATGGAGGGAGCTAGAGCACGGAAGGGTTGTGGGAAGTGCCAGGAACAGAGCAGGGACTTGCAGAGTTTCAAAGGGTGGCCAGAGGGACAGTCTCATGGATCAGGGGACCTCTCAGCAGAGACTTGAAGGAGAGGAGGGAGGGAGGCATGCACATCTGGTGGAAGAGTATCCCAGGCAGGGGGAAGAGCATGTGCAAAGGCCCTGAGGTGGAAGTGTGTGTCTGGCATGTCCCTGCTGACATGTCCCGTGATGATGTGTGATGGGGAAGGGATGGCCCCTTAGAGGAGGGGACATTTAAGCTGAACGTGGGTGCCAGGGTGTCTCAGGCTGAGGGAACAGCGTGGACAAGTATCCATGACAGGAGTGAGCTCAACGTGTTTGAGAAGCAGCCAGAAGCCTGGTGGGAATGGTAGGAGGGGAGGTTGGGAAGGTGGGTGCTCTCAGCTCAGTGGGAGCTGGTGGAGGGTTTTGAGCAGAGAGATGCTGGGCTCGGAGGCACAGCCACTCTGTTTCCCCAGGAGAATCTCCTTCAAGGGCGCACCCTCGGAGGAGCACGTGCGGGATGCCAGCCTGGGGCTGCTGACGGGCTACCTGGGGCCCATCGTGGACGCCATCGTGGGCTCTGTGGAGCGCTGTCCGCCTGCCATGCGCCTTGCCTTCAAGCAGCTGCACCAATGCGTGAAGGAGCGCTTCCCCCAGGCGGAGCATGAGGTGGGCCACGCGTCCCCATGGAGCAGATGGGGAGAATGAGGCTGGGGAGGGGCGGTAGCTTGTCCAGGGTCACACAGGGAGGCGGGCGGGGCAGAAGACAGAACCTGGGCTGCTCACGCTCAAGTATGTGTCCTGTCGGAAGTGGGGACAGGATTCCTGGCAGGGTCTGGGATCCAGGGGTGGTGGTAAGAGTAGTGACAGTAGCTCCTGCTCTATATAGCCCTCACCAGGGGTCAGACCTACTTGTACGTGTTCCTTGCCTTGTTATAGCCACCCGATGGGACGGGCACCGATATTCTTCCATTTCCCAGAGTAGGAAGCAGAGGCCCAGAGAGATCGAGTCCCGTGGTGCTGGGATTGGCACGTGTCTAGGCAGGCTGGCACAAAGTGAGTGCGTCTTAAATTCAGCTCTCAGAAAGAGAAAGAGAGTGCGAGCGAGAGGGAGTGAGAGCACCGGAGAGCGAGTGAGCCCGCTGATAGGGCTCAGGTAGGTGCTCTGTAGCAGACATCCCAAATAGCCCCAGATAAACCCCCACATGTGCTAGTGCTCTGTCACTGTTGACTTAAGAGTTGGGACCCCAGGGACTGCCTCGGGCAGGTGAGCTGAATGAAGGCAGAAGGCCAGTGTGGGGCAGCAGGGAGTGGTAGGGACTGCGGCAAGCTGGTGCTCCCATGGCTGGTCTTAAGGGGGCCGCTCTGGACGGTCAGTCATTGCCACATAGGAATGGGGACCCAGTATTGCCAGATCGTGAGAGTTCCTTTTCTAAAGGGAGCCTTCTGGATTTTATGTGAGGTCTCTCATTTTTTTTAAATGTCGGCACTAATTCGCCTAACGACAACAACAACAACAACAACAACACAACAACACTTTGAGCCAGCTGTTACACGTTTGCAGCCGGACCGGTCCATGGGTTACCCGGTGGGACCTCCCTGGTGTAATGGTCAGCATCCCTTCCACGTAGCTGTTTTTGTCCTGCCTTACAAATGGTGTCACATCAGGCTAACTCTTACATAGTGCTGATGTCTTAGAAACGCGGACTAGGGGTTCACTTTGCAGAAAAATCTGAGACCTGCTCAGTGTTGGAGACGTAACGGCCCAGTCCCTAGAGATCGAGTTAAGAGCCCTTGATTACGCCACACTTCTCTCCATGTTCTGTTTACAGGTGGGGAAACTGAGGCCCAGAGAGGTAAAGAGCCTTGGCCAAAGATTGTGGACTCAAAGCGAGGCCTCTGGTCTCCCAGCAGGGGTCTCTCCCTTCTCCCCTCAGCCCCTGCTGAGGAGTGAGCTCTGGGCCTCCAAACTGGGACCTCGCTGGCTTTATGCCCCACTTTGCCAGGCTCTCGCCTGGGCTGCAGGTGCTAAGTGGGACACAGTGTGGCAGGGAGGAGGGAAGGGAAGAGGGGAGGCCAGCTCCCTAGACAGCCTGGCCCTTGTGAGGGACCCAGTGTGACTCCCGAGTGTCCTCCAGCCCTCAGTTCCCACGGTGGGCAGAGGCCGTGGGCAGGGAGCAGGGACTTTCTCAAGCCCAAGAGGGTGAATGGGGTCACAGAAACCCAGGGGAACTCCTTTCTCTGCCGCTCTGACACCTGTTCCTCCTCAAGAAAGGAAGTCAGAGCTGATGTCAAAGACTAAAATTACCCTGGAATACGGCAGATGGGAGGGGGGTGGTGGCCTTGGGGGCAGCTCAGGTCCCAGATGAGGGCGGGGCTGGGGGGCAGAGACCCACCTCCTGAGCAGCGTTAGGAACCCGGCTGTCGCCAGGGCTCACTGTCAGCACGGAGGTGCCGTAGGAAGTTGGCCACGTACCCAGGGAGGTTATTGTCTCGAGTGTGAATACGGCCCCTAAATAAATACTGGAGCACATTCTCGGGCTAAATATAGCCAGGCAAGTGTGAAAGGTAGGTGGGGAGTGATCTGGGGAGAGCCAGATGCACCCAGGATAAAGGCACACCCTCTCTCTGAGCTGCCTCTGCCTGCGCTGGGGGTGGGCCAGGCCCGGGACTCACCTGCAGGTGGGCCGGGCCTGGGACTCACACAGAGGGGCACCGCCCTTTACAGTTTGTAGGAGGCAGAGCCTGGGGTGGGGGGCGCACCCAGGACAGGCTCAGGAGCCAGCCGGGCTGGGTTCACTCTTGAGCCTGTGTCCTCGTCCAGAAAACGGGGACAAGAGTACCTATTCCACGGGATGGTTAGTGGTTCAGATGAGCTCCTGACAACTCAGCAAGCAGTGTGCAGGGTCGGATGCAGGAGAGTGTGATGAAGAGCCAAGGGCTCCGGTCCTGCCTGGGTTCAAGTCTTAGCTCTGCCATTTACAGCTGTGTGGCCTTGGGCAGGTGACCTCTCTCTGGGCTTCAGTTGTCTTCCCTGTAAAATGGAGATAGAATCCCTCCCAGGGTGAGTATGAAATAAATGTGTGGCCAGTTATCTGGCATGGTGCTATTAATAAAATAAATCATAGGTCGGGAGATCGAGTTCTGCCTCCTCCACTCATCTGCTGTGTGACCTTGGGCCAGTCACTTGGCATTTTTGAATTTCTGCTTCGTCCTCTGTAAAAGGGGAATAATGATGCTGCTTCCTTTCTAGGTCTGTGCCCTTAGCATGGTGCTTGGCACAAAGCAGATTCTGAGGATGTTGGGCTAAAGCTGATCATGCAGGATTGGTATTGTTACTCTATTTTCCAGGTGGAGAAACTGAGGTCCAGAGAGAAAAAGCCATCTTGGCAGACCAGTATGGTCTTCTGGCCCATCTCCCATCCCGCTTCCCCTTGCACCACCGATCTGTAGTCCTTCCTGCCTCAGTTTCCCTGTCTGGGAAATGGGTCCTTGGGGGCTCTTCTCACCTGCTGCTCCTCTCGGCAGGATGTGAAGTACCTGGCCATAAGCGGCTTTCTCTTCCTGCGGTTCTTTGCTCCTGCCATCCTCACCCCAAAGCTGTTTGACCTCCGGGACCAGCATGCAGATCCCCAGACCAGCCGCTCACTGCTACTGCTTGCCAAGGTGCCAAAACTGGAGTCCCACAGCTTGGGTGTTCTTAGCCAGGGAAAAGCACAGGAACAGAGCTGGAAGGCCAAACCGACAGAAGACCCAAATGACACCCAGAGAAATCCATCTCAAACACCTATTAGCCTTCCATCCTGAATGTGAAGGCATTCGTTCATATGTTCTCCAATTTTGTCTCTTAAAATGAAAACCCTACCCTTCCAGGAGGAAAGTGGGAAGTGGGCTGGTAGTCACTTACACCTTAGTATGAATTAGACCATTCTTTGCAAAGTGGCCATATTTTGAGGTTCTGATGGGCTCCGAAGTATGCATGATAGGATAGGGCATTCCTTAGTAGGGGAATCGAGCTCTGGAGGGAACAGAATAAGGGCACTGGGGGTGCATATCTGTCCACAGGGAGGGGTAGATATTGTTCGAAGCAGGTGCTGCTATGAGTCTTCCCCTTTCATTGAGCACTGATTTGAGAGTCAGGACTCAGGGGCTCTGCTCTGGGTCTGTAGGCAGCCCTTCCCCCAGCAGTGACCTTCCCCCAGCGACCTTCGCCCTGGCATCCCTTGCTTCTTTACTCCAGGCTGTGCAGAGCATCGGAAACTTAGGCCAGCAGCTGGGCCAGGGCAAGGAGCTATGGATGGCGCCCCTCCACCCCTTCCTGCTACAGAGTATCTCACGTGTGAGACACTTCCTGGACCAGCTGGTGGATGTGGATGGGGAGGAGGGTGAGTCCCTGCATTCCTGCCACATCTGGCTTGTCACTCTGTGGACCCTTGGGACCTGCCCTTCCCCCTCCCACAACCCCACCCCAGTACTGAGACTGTGGACTTGTGGGTCAGCTAGTCAGTCAACGAACATTTCCTGGCCCCTCCTGTGCTAAGTCCCAGAGATGAACAGAGCTCAGGCCCTGTCCTCCAGGCTATCCCAGCCAATGTGGAGATGTGTGTGGGTGCTGTCGCATGGTGCGCACACAATAAAAAAATATCTCTTAAGTGCTTACTAGACACTGTTCCAGGTGCTGGGGAAATAGCAGTGGACAAGACAGGAGAAACCCTTATAGGTTTCTTATTCTAGCAGGGACCATGGGCTAAAAGCAAGAGGAGTTAGCAAATAGTACAGTATGTTCGGAAGTGATTGTGTAGGGAGAAAAAATAACAGAGGGAAGAGAATGTTGGGGTGGGGGTGGCAGGTTGAGATTTTAGGTGGGGTGGCCAGAAATGGCCTCATTAGGGTGCTATCAGAGCAAAGCCCCAAGGAGGACAGAGAACATGCCATGAACATCCCAGGGAAAACTATTCCAGGCTGGGAACAGTATGTGCAAAGGTCCCGAGGTGGTGAACAGGGAACCACAGGGAGGAGCCAATGTAGAAGAGGGAATGAGAGGGCACAAAGGAGAGGTGGGGGCCAGACTGTGTGGGGGCTTCATAGGCAGCTGGGCTTTGATGGGGAGTGAAATGGAGCCTGGGACAGTTTTTTAAGCAGAAGAGTTGGGGCTAAGTCTGTATCACAGTATAGGGCCCAGTGCACTATATAGTTGGGTCCAAGTCACATAAGAGGAACCTGTCGGAATGTGGAGCCCTGGTTGTGGCATGGCAGGGTCCCTGAGGCATTGGGGAGGATCACCCCCCACGGAAGCGGGGCTAGATCCCATGTACTCACTGGACTGACTTCATGAGGCATGCCCCCTCTGCTGACTGCCTGCACCACTGCCTACAGAGCTTCAGGAGAGGGACGCCTACTTGCCTACTTTGTGCTGCTCCCGGCCCCACCTTCCATGATGCGTTCTCTGAGAGCAGGAGCCGTCCGCAGCAGTCCTGTTGTTCACCCTCCTGCCTCTAGGGGGCAGAGTCATGCTTCACCATAGAGGCACCTGGGCACGCGGGCAGGGCAGGTTGAGCCTGGATATGAGGGTTTCATTGTCCCTTCCCCCCCCCCTCCATTTCCCAGAGGCTGGGGGCCCAGCCAGGGCCCTGGTGGCCCCCTCGGTGATCGTCCGTGAAGGTTACCTGCTGAAGCGCAAGGAGGAGCCCGCCAGCCTGACCACCCGCTTCGCCTTCAAGAAGCGGTACTTCTGGCTCAGCGGGGAGGCGCTCTCCTACTCCAAGAGTCCTGAGTGGCAGGTGGGGCTCTAGCCCACAGCCAGGGCGGGGAGCAGGAGGGAAGGCGGGGGCGGGGGCGGGGGGAGGCGGTTTCCAGCAGCGTCCTCCCTCCCTGAGCTGCCTCTCTGTAAGCAGGGGGGAGCTGAGGTCCGGGAGGGGCCAAGGTAACAAGTCCAAAGTCTAGGCCAGGCTCTGGTCACACCTTTTGGGCCAGTGTGGGCACAGTACAGACGTCTTTTGGCTGGTGCTATCCTGCTCACGTAAAATTGGATCTGCTCTCCCAGAGGTCCCCGCCTGGATGTCTAGGTGTACACACACACACACACACACACACACACACGGCCATTTGTTTACTCAGTCATTCGTCAAACAATGATTGAATGCCTCCTGCATACCATGCAGTGTTCTAGGCGCTGGACATATAGCAGTAAACAAGGCACAGGATCCCTGTTCTCGTAGGGTTGCCACTGAAATGCAGCAGAACTCAGGCACCTGCTGGTGTGCGTGCATTTCTGTGCCTGCACGTTGGTGCATGATAGCTAACCCCAGGCAGGGCGTGCTTGCTCATTATTCCCACTTTGTCAGCAAAGCATAGAGTCTAGAGTTCTAATCCCTGGTTTCCAACTCTGGCTCTACTAGCTGAGTGACCTCAGAAGGATCATGGGTCCTCCTGGGCCTCAGTTTCCTCCTCGGCACACAGACCCAGCCTCAGAAGTTGGTGTAAGTTGGTAATTGCGGAGTGCTGGAAAGCACATTCCGTCTGCCATGTCTGCCATGTGGTTGCTGGGCTGACCGGTGGATGGCGGTGATGGACACTGGTGCCCTGGGGAGTTGGTGCTTCCTTAGATGGGGCAGGACTGGGGGACTCAGTGCTCGAGACAGGGGTCATGAGCCCAGATTACAGACACACCCCCGGGGAACATCCCCAAAGGAAAGCTGTCCCTGGGCCCCACCACGCTGGCCCCCAGCCCACCCTGCAGCGACAGACCTGTCTCCCAGATGCGCTCCTCCATCCCGGTGTCGCACATCCGTGCTGTGGAGCGCGTGGACGAGGGCGCCTTCCAGCTGCCACACGTGATGCAGGTGTTAACGCAGGACGCTGAGGGCGTGCTGCACACCACTTACTTCCAGTGCAAGGTAAGGCACCGCAAGGATAGGGAGGAGGGCATCCCTTAGGTTCCGCACCCCTGACATCCCCCGCATCCCGCCCCCCACCCCGGCTTCCCGCAGAATGTGAATGAGCTCAACCAGTGGCTGTCAGCCCTGCGCAAGGCCAGCGCCCCCAACCCGGACAAGCTGGCCTCCTGCCACCCTGGTGCCTTCCGCGGCTCGCGTTGGACCTGCTGCCTCCAGGCTGAGCGCTCAGGTGAAGGGCAGGGTGGGCTCGGGTTCGGCCCTCCCTACCTGTCAATCAGCGGATGCCCCACCTCCTCTGGCCGCTGAGCAACCTGGGGCAAGTTATTTAACCTCGTTATGCCTCAGTCTCCTGAAGCGTGGAATGGGGTTGATGACAGTCCCTGCTTCCTAGGGTTGTGAGGAGTGAGTGAGTTGATAGACACAAAGCACACAGAACGCTGTCGAGCACGTAGTGCTCAGTACATATGAGGTCTTATTTTTTTAAGCACTTACTATGTGCTAAGCATCTAGTGGAACACAGACATCAGGCATGCTCTAGAGGAAGACAAGTGAATAACCAGACAATTGTAATACAGTCTTCTAAGTACCAAGATGAGGCTTTTGAGATGCCAGAGAATGCCTCTGATCCAGCCTCAGAGTAGGAGATCAAGGAGGGCTTCCTGGAGGAGGTGCTGTTTCGATGTCACCTGAGAAGATTAGGCGTTAAGCAACAAAGTTGGAGACAGGGATGGGGTAAGGAAGTGTAGTCAGAGCAAAGAGCATGAGCAAAGGCCCGGAGGTGGCTGAGGGAGGGCTGAAAGATTGCAAAGGGTCTGAGTGGCTGGAGCCCGGACTGTGGGAGGAGGCTAGAAGGAGGTGAGGCTACCGCTATGCTGGGCGGGAGTGGAGACAGTGGGGTGTGATGGAAGTAGTAGGTCGGAAGAGTGAGTTTAGAAGCAGAAGGGTCGGGGCTTGGGGACCATCAGCAGTGGGGGCTTCTGGAGGGGGTGATGGGAGGCGGTCCTGATGGTGCCGTGTCCCCCTCAGCTGCTGGTTGCAGCCGCACACACTCGGCCGTCACCCTGGGGGACTGGAGCGACCCGCTGGATCCTGACGCTGAGATCCAGATGGTGTACCGGCAGCTGCTCCTGGGGCGGGACCAGCTCAGGTGGGTGCCCCTGCCCAGCCTCCTCCCTCCCACCCCGCAATGGCCAGCCGGGCCAGCTGCCCAGCATGGCCCCCCACGTCCATTTATTCATTCTTTCCATCCGCTTCAGCTGAGCTTCCCGGTGCATGGTGTGCAGGTTCAAGGGGAGGACGGGGAGACATCCTCAGGCAGGCCCCAGTGCAGAAGTGGGTCTTGGATCTTTTCATATCCGGGTCCCTGGGGACACGGGCACAGACCTTGGATGTGTTCCTTTTCCTTCCTGGTGGGCTTCAGTGCTACCCAGTGACCGATTTGTTCCAGCTCCTTCTAGAGTGGGTTCTGAAGCTGGCCTGTCTGGTTTCAAATTCTGGGCTAGCCATTCACTGGCTGTGTGATCTCGGGCACATTGCTTACCCTCTCTGTACCTCTGTTTCCTCATATGGAAAAGAGGGATAATAATAGTACCTTCCTCCTGGAGTTGTCCTGAGGGGTCAAACGAGCTAATGCAGGTAAGGCATTTTGTAGATGCCCAGTCACAGCATAGACAGCAAGTTATTATGCTGTGCAACCTTAGGCAAGTTACTTTACCTCTCTCTGTCTCAGTGGACTGTATAATGGAGGCAATAGTAAGTCCTTATCTTGGATACATCTTTTGTGGCACTTAAATGAGTTAATACATGGGAATGGCTTATAACAGTGTCTGGTACTCTGTAAGTATTTGCTGTGATAATGGTGGTGGTGATGGTGACAGGTGGGAACCTGTCATGTCTCCTGCAATCAGCTGAGAATCTCCGGAGTGGAGAACAAGATCGGGAGTCAGGGACCAACCCTGTCTTTCTCCCTTTCAACTTCCAGGATGAAATTCCAGGAGGATCCCAACATAGATTCCAGTCCAGAGGCAGACGCAGAGAAGGGCTCCAGGGCCACGGAAGGTGAGCGGCTAAGGAGGTCCCATTTCTTTGCCATCTCTGCCACCTGCCATAACTTGCCAAACACACGACTATGTCCTTCCCCACTCCCCTCCCCTTCGCAGTTCACCAGCAAGTGTGGTGAATGGGGGGATGGAGTGTGTGGGATTTCAGGGCATAGGGCCAACCTGGAGCCTGAGAAAGCCACTGGGTCTGGGTTATGGCAGCCTGCCTAGTCCTGGCTGAGCCCCCGTGGCTCCTTGTCTCCCTCGCAGGGGTCTGTCCCGATGTCCTGGCCCAGCACAGAGAGGCAGCTGCCCACCTGCTGGAGGTGCTCGAAGATCTGGACAGAGCCCATGAAGAGTTCCAGCAGCGGGAGCAGCAAAGGGCAGCCCTGAGCCCCCTCAGGCACTGAGAAAAGGCCAGAACCAGCCTGGAAGGGGAAGGAAGGCGCCAGAGGACCCCCTCTCAGAGCACCCTGGCATCTTGAGGCTGTCCTATTCCTTGTTGATGCTGCAGGGTGCAGTCTTCTGGAGATCTCCTAGTCTCTGTGCCCAAAGTGCAAAACCCTGGGGAACGGAAGCCCTGTGGCATGCGGCTGGCCTTTGTACCGAATGACTTTCAGTCTCTGGGCGAGGCAGATGGGAGTGGATGGGATAAGGAGCCTGACTCATTCGGCTCAGTGGAAGGTCTCTGCTAAACCAGACTGGCTCCTGCCCACACCAACCGGGCCCACCTGGTCCTGAGCTGCTGGATACAGCTGTCTGTGAATCCCCGACACCCACGTGGCCTTGTTGCCCCAGACAGGCACTAAAGAGGCTCAGCCCTTCCTGTTTTCATGTCTGCCAATCCGTGTAACCTCACTGATCCTCCTGAACCCTGCCTTGGCCGAGAGTCCTAACCGCAATCTTCCAGAATCTGGTTCCCTCGGGAATAATGGAGGCTTGGAGCTCAGCGTGCCAGACTCAGACCTTTGGAGCCTGGGAGGCTTGGCCTAGGTTCTGACCCCCTCTTTGAGCCTCGGTTCATGCTGTATAAAATGAGGGAGTGTCTAGATGTGTGGTTGTCAAACTGGGTTCCGTGGAACTGGTTTGGGAGCTAGGGAGGTGTTTCTTACACTGTTGTGGTCCAAAACTCACCCCCTAGGTTGTCTGCTAGAAATGCAGATTCTCGGCCCCCACCCAGATTTACTGAATCAGAATCTGAAGGACTGTGGGCACATGGACCAGGATTTTTAACAAGTTCCCCCGGTGATATGGTCGAACACAGGATTTGATGATCACGAGGCTGGGCAATTTTGTATAGTGGGGTTTGAGGTGAGATTTTGTTTGAGAATGAATCATAGAGGGTAATATATTTGGGAACACCCAACTGGCAGAACTGGAAGGGCCTCCAAGGACTCGTTTCTGGTTTTTGTGTGACTAGAGGGTGGGACAGAAACCAAAGCGTATCTGGAGATTAGGGGGACCCAGGAAGATGCAGCGCTATCCCGAGCGTGGCCAGCAGGGGTCGCCTGGAGCCGCAGAATCTGCCTCCGCCACCCAGCATCCTGGGATGCTGCCTTGCTGATAGGAAGCTTGTTGCAGATCCTGGGATTTGTCCCTAGTCAGAACCGACCCCTCCTTTCTTAGGGCAGGGGCTGGGGATCGAGGGGCCAGTCACGGTGTCTCCCAGCTCGTCCATGTTTTTCCGAAAACTCTCAGCTCCCAGCCCAAGTCCCTCATTCCCAGTACTGTTGGGGGGGGGGTCCCCTCATTCCCAGTACTCTACTAGGGAGCAGCTGTGTGCATTGCCTTGGGCCGTGCCTGAGAACAGCACCTTCAGGCCCGCCTCTTGGGGTCTAGGGCTGGGAGGGCCTGCCTCTGTCACCCTCACACTCCCTGTGTGCCCTAAGACTATAGAATTATGGGGACCCTCCATCTCCAGCTGCCCAAGGCTGAGAGGGCCAATGGTCCTGGGGCCATCATTTTGTAGCAAACTCCCCGATGGGGTGGGCCATAGGCCCCCCACCCCCGCCCCAGGGACAGAGCCATCCACCCCACTCCACCCCTCCGCAGGAAAAGACTGAGTGAGGAGGAGAAAGACCATTTATTTCTCCACCCACAGTGGGACTGGTAGGTTTTCAAAAGAGCAATCGCTGGCGTCCCTTTAAATCTTGGCTGACTTCCGCCGTGGCAGCCAATCAACAGAGGCGGAGCTGGTGAGTTGCCTGGGCAACAGGCCCCTGGTTGGCCAAGACCATCAGCCACCCCACTGCCCACTCCCAAGGAAAGCAAAATGGACTCTTTGCTGCCCGGTCTGCTTTTTAGACCTGCTGGCCTAAGCTAGGCCTCCTTGTCTTGCTCCTGAAGCCAGAAGCTCCAGCCTTTGGATCTTGACATTTGGGAGCATTTGGTGGAGAGGATGGAGTGGGGAGGAAAGGAGAACAGTGCCTTATCTGGGACAGACATAAGGCCTGGGGATGGGAGGGGAGAAGAAGGACGTCAGAGTCCCAGAAGGATGGAGACACCAGCACAGAATAAGATCCCTCTGGCCCTCTCTCGAGGGGGGGCCCTTCTCTCTGGCCTGCCCCTTTGCAAACCTGCTGACTAAGCTGGGGCTTCTACCCCATGGGCCCACAACTGCCCATCAGTGGGTGGTAGAGATGGGTGACAGAGATGGGGGGGGCGGTGAGAGGCTGAGCTTCCCAAGGGCCCCTTACCCCTTGGAGCCCCAGCAGGCCCCCGGGGTGCTTGACCTGAATCCTGCCTGTGGACAAGCCTGTACTGATGTGATAGAGACACAGATGGGAATCCATATGGAGTATCACAGGGGTCTTCTGTCTCTTTCCCCCCAGTCTGGGGGTAAGTAGAGGCACGTGGGTGTGCGTGCATGTGTTCAACAGGACACGTGTTTGCGTGAGGGGGTGGGGCTCTGTCTTTTTGGTAGGGAGGTTGCTGTGGTTCCTGGTACTCTCTCCGCCACCCTCTCGGGGAGCTACAAGTCGGAGCCGGCTGGCCTGCCATCCTCCCAGCATATTCCAACTACCTCCAGCCACATCTCCAGAATGCTTCTGGCTCCTTCCGCAGGCTCCTCCCCAGCCCTGAACCTGGGCCGCCAGGACACACCTGGTTGAGGGAGGCAAGTGCCGGACCAGGGGGCCAAGCAGGAGGGAAGGTGGGCAGCCTCGGGCTTCAGGCCTTGGCCGCAGCCTCGGACACGCCCTGGGCTGTGAGCTCCGCCAGCACGTTGTCTAGGTAGCTAGCGTCTGGGTAGCCGTGGCCTGTGAGGTTGGACCCAAACTCGGTCTTGTGGTGGATCTCATTCCACACCACGGTGTCCGACTCGCCCGTGGTGTTGGATGTGCCGATGGTGAAGATGAGTCTCCGCTCCCAGGCCGTGATAAGCAGCCTGAGCACCTGGTGGGCAGATACCGGGGCAGGTGTGGGTGTGAGGGGAGGGCCCCCGCAGCCCCACCCTGTGGCTGGAGCCCCCATCCCCTGCCCCCTAGTCCAGCCTCCCTCCCTCCCTGGCCACTCTGTGGCTCCGTTAGTGCCTTCTAAGCCCTGCAGCCTTCCCAGTGGCCACCCAGCCTGGCCGTGTCCCTAGATGGGGTCCCAGTAAGAGCTCCTTCCAGGCTCTCTGCCTGTTTCATCTGGGTCACAAATGGAAGGCCCTCAGCTGTATCTGGTGTGCTAAATAGCCATTTGGTGACTTCCGGGGCAATATTCAAAAACCTGGAGATTTCACATGAAAGTCAGGAGGTCGGAGGTCTCTTGAACAACAGGAAGTGAGGCCGACAGCCGGGAGTGTGGTGGTGGAGAGCCTGGACTGCATGGGGTGAAAGCCAGGCTTTCCCACTTACTAGCCTGTGTGACCTTGGGCAAGTCACTTGCCCTGTCGGAGACTTCCGGTAAAATGGAGTCAAGACCTTGACCTCACTAAGCTGTAAATGAGATGGGGGGTGTGAAGCAACTGGCAGGGCTGGACTTGCACTAGGGGGTAGTGGTCGCTGTTGGTGCAGAGAGAAAACAGGGACTGGGGGTGAGGGGGACCCTGGCCAGCTTCCACACCTCTGCACCCTCAGGGCACCCACCTTCCGGCCCTTCTCGTTGTTGGGTAGATAGCAGTGGCGCGGGAAGCCTCTTGCGGTGAACTTCTTGCCTGGGTTGGGGTGCTCGGGGCCCTGTGGGGAGGGGAGCACAGGCTTGAACCGCAGATAGGTGGGAAGCGGGGTGGGGGGGCTCTGCAGGGTTCAGAGGATTTGAGACCACGGGGCCAGGGCGGGGGTGACCTGGATGCCTGTGGGGATGTCGTAGACAATGCGGATGGTCTGGGTGTCAGCGAAGCCCGGCAGCGAGTGGGGGATGAGGTGGAACTCCATCTTCCCGGGCGGCTGAGTGCCCGTCTTCTCTCCGTAGATGGCCTTGCAGGTGGGGCACTGCAGGCTGCCATCCTGGGGCGGGGACAGCGGCTGGCGGTGAGGCCCCCAGGCATCCCGGCCACGCCCCTCTGCCTGCGCCCCACCCACTGGCCCCACCCACTGGCCCGCGCCTCCCACCTTGTTGCCATTGGAGTACATGGCCACGAGGCACAGCAGGTGGTACATGTGGCCGCAGCGGCCCAGGCGGCCCACAAGCTCGGGCCGCACGCCCTTGTGCCGAAGCACGCCCTCGTAACCGGATGCGGTGACCAGGCGCTCCATGCAGATGGTGCAATCCTGGGGCAGGGGCACAGAAAGGAGACTGAGGATGGGCCAGGGCAGGATACCCTCAGGTGGGCGCGGCCCCTGGGCGGGGCCACGCCCCCAGGCCCCCAAGTCCCCAAGGGTGTCAGACTGCCTTGCCTCTGGTACCCATTTGGCAAAGGGCGAGGACACCCCCTTACACTGAATGCAGACACATGGCAGAGGAAGACGGGGCCCCCTCGCAGCCCCCCTCCAGAGGTATTACAGCTTTAACTATACAAAAGAAAATTTTAAATATGGGGTGGAAAATACGGGTGAAAATAAGATACGAAAACTGTCATTCTTCAGGAGATTGACAAATGTGATTCTATTACATCAAAGCATTTCTGTTTATCACAAGACATTGCATAAAAGGGAAAAGGCGAACCCCCAGACTGGGAGGAGACACTGACACACAGAACCATAGGAGAGGGTGGTAGGGTGGGAGGTCGCCGCCCTCTGCCCAGGCCAGGACCCGCCCGTGGGGGCTCACCTCATCTGGCGGGTTCTTCACCTTCTGCATGTACCTTCGAACCACATCCTCGGGGTTCTTACCTGCAAGGACACAGCGGGGTGGGTTCGAGGGTGCCTAGAATCTCCCCCTGAGGGCTTGGCTCAGGACGGGGTCAGGGGTCAGAGAGGGGTTGGCAGGAGTCACCTGTCAGCGGTTGCCGCACTCAGAGTTGGTGGCAGAGGGGGTCAGGGAAAAGGGAGCTGAGATCAGGAGATGGAGGTGGAGTTCTAAGTCCTATGAGCAAACTGGAGTTAGGGGTCAGAGGCGCTGGGGTCAAGGGTGAGGTTAGTGGGGTCAGGGTCAGCGCGGAAGGCGTACTCTTCTTGAGGTGCTTCTTCTTGGTCTTGCGGCACGCCCCGGGCACCCCGGGCACGGGCTTGACGTCGCTCTTGCTCACAGGCGGCGGGTGCAGGATGGGCTTGGGGGCCCGCGTCAGGCACACCGGCAGGCCCGCGGCACACAGCAGGATCCCGGTCATACCTGGAGAGAGGGCGGGGCCGTCAGGGTGCGGGGCGCCCACCTGGTCCGCTCCCACCCCGCCCTCCCGCCATTGGGTGAGCGCTTGAGCCCTCCTCAGGCCCCGCCCACCTGCTCGGCCCGGGAATCCGGGAGCCTTCAGGTGGGTAGGCTGGGGCCCCCTGCGCCCCACCGCGGGTGGAAGCCGAGTGGAATGTCTTCTGCAGTCCCCCCACAATGTCAGTGGGACGTTTCCTCTGGGCCCCGCCCACTAGTCCCGTCAAGGGGCGGGGCCACAGGGCAGATAGGTGGGGCCTCCTCCTCGTGGGCCAATACCCTTCTGCCACTTCAGGGCTGGATCTCACCTGCCAGGGCTGGATGGACTGGCCCGGTACCGTTCAAGTTCTTCACCGGGAGCGCCGGGACCCTGAGGGGAGAAAAGAGGCCGTAGTGGACTCCAGCCCCACACCAGAAGATCAGGGGATCCTGGTTTGCCTTCTGGCTCCTGGGCATACTCTGACCTCTTTGCGCCTGTCCCGTCATTTAGAATGATCACCAGGGTCACAAACATCCTTCTTTGGGGGGGGGGGTGGTATGTGATTGGGATCTCTGCCCCAGTTACAATGGAATGGACCCCTAGACTTAGTACTTTCTTCCCCACACCTCAGCTGGTCTCCCTTGCTTGGGGTCCAACAGCTCCCTTCCACTGGCCACTGTGCCTTAAAACCAACTATGAGTGATGTAGCCACTCCAGCATTTCTCCCAATAAAAGGTTCTGGGAAAGAGGCATTCAGGGATCAAATAAGTTACGAAACACTTCACTGTCTCCTTGAAAATTCACAACATAGATGAGCACATTGAAGGCTCTGATAAGTCCTGCATAAGGAAATATGATTGGGAATGATAAATCCAGGTTTTCCAAAGACATTTTACAATGAACACTTTTTTACCCCTCTCGAAGACCTACTAATGTCGGTTCCTATAACTGAGGCATTGCTTCTCTTCAAATGCAGAGGCCCTAGGAAACCATAGCCTGCTTCCCCTCTTTGCCCTCCCTGACCAAAGAGCTCTGGCTGATTTTAAATGCTCTCATATCTCAGCTCAAGCACTAACTGGCTGGGTGTCACACCGCACTTCACAGCACCTTTCTTAAGCCTGTCTCCCATCTGTAAAGTGGCACGTTCCTTATGTTTGCTGCGAAGAGTCCATGAGATTATGCACGTTGAGGGTCCCACAGAATTCCTGGCACCTAAAAAAGCCATTACCTATCACCAACACCCCACTGATGAGTAATCCTGCTTGAGCAGTTTTACCTCTCTGCACCTCAGCCCTCTAAGTCATGGTGTATCTCACCTTCCCCTTGGAGAAGAAACCATGAAAGTACTGCAGTGACAAGCTTGGGCAAGTCGCTGAACCTCTGTGACCCTCGGTTTCCTCATCTGTAAAATGGGGATAATCACACCTCACACCCAGGGCTGCTGGGAGGGCTGAATGAGAGTGGCTGCGGTGATCTGTACACTATGCCCGCCTGAGTTGTCACGACTTCAGCGCTGGATTACAGAGGTGTACTACGGTCTGTCTGGCTGTTGACATGCTGGATAGATAAGTCTCCATGCAGAGACGTGTTATTCAAGCCAGGGGAGCCAGAAGGGCTTGGGCAATGTGCCAGGAGAGGGTGCAGGAGGGGATGGGGGCAGGGACAGCTGGGGAAGTTGCTGCTACCGCCCCTTTGCCTGTCTGCTAAGGTCTGAGCCTGGGCCAGGGCTGCCTGGTTACCTGGCCCTGGCAGGCACAGGCGATCCCGGGCAGCCGGCTGGAAAGCATATTTGAGCAAATGGTATACTTGGCAGGCTCAGGCGCAGCTGCAGCAGATCCAGAAACATACACACACACACACTCCTGGGGAACAGGCATTATTTTTCCGTGTACACATATACTGGGGGAACATACCACACATCCAAGTACACAGACACACACACACTACATAGAGAACACTGCGCCAACAGGCACCTACCCACACAGATACACACATCCCAGGAAGCTCCTTCCCCAGACACAGACACGGAATACATGTGCATGGGGGAAACGCACCACACACATTTGCACGCAGACACACAAAAGCACACAAATGCACCAACATACTAGGGAACATATACCACGCACACATATATCCAAAGACACACACAGATGCATCTCAGGGAACACACACACACACACTTCTGCAGGGGACACACCATGCACATGGAGGCACACCCATGCACACAGCGTGAGGGCATGCCATTGGACAAGAGAAGCCAGCTCGTGCAGCCACCCGGTGCACATGGGGACACACACAGACATGCAGATGCTTGGCTGGGGAGGCCCCCACTTTGCCCAGAGTCTTGTGCACCCCTGCACTGCACACAGGCTCTACTCTCCCTGCTCAGCAGCACAGACTGAACTTGGGCTCCCTGCAGCACTCCTCCCAGACCCCCAGATGGCATGGGGAGGGGTCTGCAGCAGGGTACCACCTGGTCACAGTTGAGGTGTGTGTGCAGAAAGGTGCTGTGCCTCAATTTCCCCATCTGTAATGGGGATTAAAGCCCTGTGAGCATTCAGTGAGTTAAAACATGCAAAGCTCATAGTATGGTGAAAGGGTGTGAGTGGAGAAGGATTTTCTCCTTCTTGTAGCCTGCCGGGACCCAAGAGATGGGGCTGAGTTTCCATCTGACCCTCCAAGGTCTGTCATAATCCTCTAGAACCTTCCTGTAGGATATCACCTAATCTCATCCCTCCTCTTACTCTTACAGGAAAACAAAGGGGCACGTACCTCAAGCTCCTCCTCTTCCCTGCCCTGTCCTTTAATAGAGTTCTAGTGTAGGCATACTGCTAAGGCCCTCAGAATATCTAGGTCCCCCCCACCTCCTATCTTCCCTTCTGTCTCATGAAAAAAAAAAAATCCTTCTTTTTCTCCATGGCTATCTGTAAAATGGATAGCAAGAACAATATTTAGCGTGCAAGCAACTACTGCTTGTCTTCTACTGGTGGCAGACATCACTAATCCATCACCGCACTCTCAAGCAGAGCAGAATCCTCAGCACAGCCTCTGCCCATCAGGGAGGATCGTTCCCTACCCCAGGTCCATCTAATGCCCAGCATCTGGTCCAGTTCATGACCCTGGTCTTGCTGAGTCTTTGTCCTGGGATTTAGGCAGGAGGGCACCTCGGAAAGGGAAGGTTTCTAAAATTTCAGCCGCCCAACAATTTCTGGCAGCCCTTAAAAACCACAGAACCCAATTTGCAAAAATGAGTCTTGCTCCTGGGAAGGTGGTGGATAGGGTGTGACAGTGGGGCTGTTTTTTATTTACTCATTACGAGCCGGGGAAGAGTGTGAAGGCAGCCCCCAGCCTCTCTCAATCTGCAGGCCCTCTGAGAGAACCCAGGGTAGCAGGGTTCCCACGATGCCCGAGCGTGGGAGCCGCCCGGGGCCCCCTTTTGATGTGGGATGTACTGTTTCCTCCGAGTCAGCGAGCACATCCTCATGCCCTGGACAAGAGTCTGGTGCCCGCAGGCCTCCCGGAAGGGGGGCCGGCCTGCACTCTCTGCTCCACCCTCTTGGGGCCCAGGCTGGCAAATGGTAAGAGGAAGCCATCGGACCCCCTTGAGATCTGCTCTAACCAGAAGCCAGGGCTGGCCACCCCAGGATGGAGGTGGGTCCCATTGCCATGCTGGGTTTCCTGCTGTCTTTCCCACCTCTGCATCGGCCCTGTTCTTCTTCTGCCCTCAACCCCACACAGATCCTACCTTGCTTGGGGTAAAATCCAACCTCCTTACCCTATGTGAGATAGCCAGTACCTACGCCTTGAACTGTGTTTCCCCTGTAGTTACCCCTCACCCACCCTACCCCAGCCCCACCCCACCTACCCCCCTGGTCTTTGTGCTGAACACACCAGCCATATTCCTACCCCAGGGCCTTTGCACTTGCTGATCTTTCAGAATGCTCTTCCCCAGATATCCTCATGCCTTGATCCCTCACTTAACACAGATTTCTGCTCAAATGTCACCTTATCAGAGACCTTCCCTACCATTTTACTCCAGAGAAATCTCTTGTCTTTGCATTACCTTATTGATTAGTTGATTGTCTTAGTGCTAACCATGACCTGATTATAAAGTCTTTGATCTGACCAGGCCCTCCCTGACTCTGTGGCCTCATCTCCTAAACCTTCCATTTCGCTCCTCCAGACACATCTGTTGTGGCTCTAACCCACCAGGCATAGTCCCCTGTCAGGGCCTTTGCACCTGCTGTGCCCTCTGCTCGAAGGCTTTCCCCCCAGATGCCAAATGGCTCTCCGAGGTCTCTGCGGCAATGCCACCTCATCACAGAGAACTTCCTTGACCACCTGACTTCAACCCTAGTATACAGCACGTAGCAGGTGTTTGAGAAACACTTGTTGCATGAAGGAAGGAAGGCTGAATTTGGTGGGAACCTTCTGAGCAGGTGACCCATGAGCACACATTCAGGCCTTTTGTCCCCATGTGTTCTCTACACATATTTGAAGTGAGCCTTGAAGGAGGTGTCCCAGAGAAACACCATCTAGGGCCTCTAGTTCCCTGGAGTTCCTCTGCCAGCACTCACGCTCAGGGGACGTCCTGCCCAAAGGCCTAAGCAAATGTTTCCTGAGAAATTCCCAGAAGTGCTCTGCATCCCAGTTGGGGCCGAGGTTCCATGACGAGGTTTTGAGGATCCCGGGCATTGCACAGAAATTGTCTTGGTGAATGCACCACACAGAGACAGGCAAAGGGGTGTTCCCTGTGGTCAAAAATTCCAGGCACTCACTATGGGCCCGATGCTGTTGTCCTGTTTCACTCCCCTCATCTAATCGTTCCCCAAAGTCTACGACATCCCCACTATAGAGAGGGGAAAAAACTGAGGCCCAGAGAGCTGAAGTAATTTGCCAGTGGTAGAGCCAGGATTCCAGCCCAGGCTGTCAGACTCCAGAGTCTGTGCTTAGCCATATGACATGAACCGAGTTCCCTCATCATGGCTCAGTGGCCCAGGCAGGAGGCTCTGTCTGAGAGAAAACCCCCCAGGACTGGTCTGAGAAAGAGGGCTGGGGTGTTTGGCTTTCCTTCTTGTCAAGGAAGAACAGAGAGGCTTCATATCTACACAGACTGGAAGGCAGTGTTCAAAGGCAGGATGAGATAATGCAAGATTTTCCTAGCTGCTGTTCCTCACACTGTTCCCTGCCTTTTCCTGCCTGGGCATCTCTGCTACACTGTTCCTCCAGCCTGTCCCTACTATTCGTAATTCACACCTGTCCTTTGAAGACAGGCTCAAAGGCCACTGTCTTCATGAGGGCTTTTCTGATCTACCTCAAATAGATCCATAGCTACCCCTTTTAATTCCCAAGGGACCATGCTTCTCTCCCCCCACCCTGCTGTTTTTGTTTTGTTTTGTTTTTAGGATACAGACATATTATCTTGCTTTCTGGTTGTATGGTTCCACTTCTATCTCTTGCACCAGATTGTGATCTTCTAGAAATGTGTCTGAACCAGCTCTCGGGCCCTTGCATTGTGGACGAAACCCCATGCAAATGGGTTCTCAGGAAGTACCAAATGAAGGAGTTGAATCAAAGAAAAAATTGGCCTGCTAGTTCTATGGTCCCTTCAGAGGACCCATGGTGCAGTTCTAATACCAGTGTCCCCCCCAGAGACAAGGATGGAGCAGGATTGGCAAATACATGACGTGTGTAGTACTCTTGCCATTCCTGCACCCATGGCAGGCATCACCAATCGATCCCAGCATTCCCTTCTACTAAGCCAAAACACAACTTCAGACTCCTCCTCAAGAGTGCTCCTGGAAGACATAACCTTTCGAGCAGAGATGGTGCATGAGATGAAATCTGTCATTGGTTTTAGGGATGATGGGACTGAGGCCAAAAGAAGGGAAGTGACTTCACTAAAGTCACCCAGCTGGTTAGCAGTGCAGCTGGCACCAGTTCCTGGAGTTTCCGAGTCAGAGGCCAGGGCTGACCCCACCAGGCAGATCTGTGGGGCCATCTGGAGTTGAGCAAGCTTTGTGAGCCCACCAGACCCTGAAGTTCTTGATGTGGACCCCGGAGCTGGCTCAGGCCCAGGCAGGCTGCCTGAGTGGCCGAACAGAGGACCCATGGGCCTGTTTTGACTACTCGTCTCTCTGTCCCAGGCACGAAGTAGGGTTTGGGACCGCAGGGAAGAAGGAAGCCACATGGTCACGCCCTTTAGGCCAGCTGCGTTCCCATCCTTCTGCCCACAGCTGGGCTCCCTGTCTTCCCCCTGCCCCTGTGCCCTGGGTAGGCGCCAGACAAGTCACATTCTCTGGTGATGGTTTCCAGGTCCCCTGATGGGCCTCAGGGGCCCTCGGGACACCTGGTGCTTACCCCGTGGTCCCTTAGGGAACCTTGGGAGGATCTGGCCTCGGTCACTTGGGTCCAAGTGGGTGAGGAAAGGGCAGAGTGAGAGTGCCATGTTGGGGAGAAGGAAGTTGAACAGTCCCTGGGGATCCCCCACGTTCCTTGGGCCTGCTCCCCTCACCTGCTCCTTCTACCTATACCTGGGACCAGCCAAGTCTCCGCTCTCACTCCCCTCTGCAGGGCCCAGGGCTGAGGACATTACACTGAGCTCCAGGGTGCCCCCTGGGCCTAGCAAAACCACATGCCATCAACAGCTGCTGTATGGAGGCCTTTGCTCACTTCCGCTTTCTGCTTGGACAAGTCTCTGAGCTCCTGTGGGCCTCAGTTTCCCCTCTGTACGATGGAACCTCTCATCCCTGCCCCTGTCTACGCCTAGGGAATAAAGTGTGCAAAAGTCCACTAGGGAGACTTTTTGAGGGCTGGTGGCCACTTAGGGCCAGATTTATCCAGGGGCCTGGGGGCTTAGCATCATTCTCCTTCTGCCCTGGGCTCCCAACCCCCCAGAGCAGGGCTCTGTCAGAGAACCCCGGGGAAGGGGAGGGGAGGGGAGGGCTGGGCTGGCGGGTTCCCACGGCCTGGGGCAGCCACATGCAGACAGGGGTGTGTGGTTTGGCCTCCCAGGGAGCAGGGCAGGAAGTGCTTCAGGTCTGGGGAGTGGGGGTGTTTGGTTTGACCTTGTGGTGAGGCGCCCAGGAGGGAGGGGGGACTGCACAGGAGGCCAGGAAAAGGGGGAGGGTGGGCAGGCCACAGGCCTGACGGGGGGGGGGGGGGGGTGGCGGAGGGAAGTAGGGGGAGACACGGTGAAGGTGAGATTTTCATGATGTCCTTTGAAACACTGAAATGTAATACCTATTAAAGAACTGAAGAACAAAATACGAAGTCTTTAAAAGAAAAACGTAAAATCACTGGTGGAAGTAGAAAATGGGAAGAAAACACCTAAATATACTGACAATATCAAAGCCCACCTCCAGATGGGCTCCTGTCTCCTGCATTGGCCCTACCTGTGGCATAGTCTCAATATCCAGAGGGAACCTGTTACAACAAAGTCACACCAGCCTCTCCAGCTGACAACCCTCCTGGCTTCCATTTCACTCAGAATAAAAGCCCAAGTCCCGCACCATCCCCCCAACCCTCCCAGCCTCAGGCCCTAGAAGACTGGCCCCATTTCATCTCTGACCTTATCTCCCACCCTCCATGCTCACTGCCTGCAGCCTCTCCAGCCACAATGACTTCCTCAAACATACCAGGCCTGCTCCCGCCTCAGGGCCTTTGCACAAGCTGTTCCGTCTGTCTGGAATGCTCTTCCCCCAGTTCTCCACGTGGCTTGCTTTTTAACCTCCTTTAGCCTTTGCTCAAATGTTACATTCTCAGGGAGGCCTCTTGTGACCTCCTTATTTAAAAATCACGCCCCTCTCATCGGTCCTACATGTCACCCACTCTTTACGTTTCCTCTGCAGCAGCTACCCCTCTCCGGACCACATTCTAGAATTTATTTATTTAGTTTATTGTTTGAGTCTCACGAGACTGTGGTTCGGGGAGGTTAGGGATTATCTGCTCTGTCCACTGTCAGATCCCCAGGGCCCCAAACAATGCCTGGAACACAGTAGTTGCTCCACGGATATGGGCTAATTCCTTTAAAAACAGATAAACATAAGATCCTGTAAAGAAGGTCAAAAGAAACTACAGACTGTGACAGATGAAAAGATGGCACGTAAGGGCTTAAGACCCTTAACGCACAAGCAGTGTGTGCAAATCAGTAAGGGAGCAAAAAGTAGCCCAAGAGAAGGACAAGCAAAAGGAATAGACAAGTAATTAGCAAAAGAAGGAAGCGCTGGCGGCCGGCAAATAGGTTCTCAGGCTCACGGAGAACCAGAGGTAGGAAGATGCCACTCAAGGGGCATCACTATGACACCGCTCAGGTTGGCGTGGTGTGCCGGCCTGATGCGGGTAAACGGGAGAAGCACCTCTTCCCACAGCTGGCAGGTGGTGTAGACGGTATGGGCTTGAAAACGCTGGCCTTGCGCTGGACAGCAGCCCCGCGTCACAGGTGCAGCAACTGGGGACTAGAGGGGGCGATGAGTCCCGCTGGGGTCACACTGTGAAAGAAGGGGCCAGAGTGGGGCCCGGTCACTCCCCTGGGCTCCCTGAGGCCCAGTGCAATCAGGGCCAGGTCTCTGGGACCCTGGCAAGAAACCTGGCGTGGACAGGCAAGGGAGTAGGGCACCCCAATACCCTGACTCCAACTGAGGACCTTGAACAGGTATCAGCCTTTCGGAGCCTTGTTTCTTCACGTGAAGAGTGGGGAAAATTGGACGCACCGCGTGGGGTTTCTGTGGGCATGATGACAGGCCACGTGTGGAAAGGCCGTGACATGAGGTCGGGGACAAAGCGAACGCTCAGTAAATGGAAACAGGCCTGCAGCTGTCCCCTCTCTCCCCTCCAGCACGTGAGATGGAAACTCTGAGTCTGCCCCGCAGCTGTGTTCCAAAGTGCTGGACACTGCCCTCTCGGGAGACAGGGCGGGTCTTCCCCACCCCTGAGTGTCCCCCAGGCGTGGGCTGCCAGCTGGCTCCCCGCCCCAACACAGGGGCAGTGGAAAAATACCCAGGCCGCGGGCACTGTGTGACCTTGGGCAAGTCGGTGCCCCTCTCCTGTCCTGTTCCCCACCCGGGGCTGAGATGCGGCTGGGGACTGATCACACGGTGGGGACAAATTTAAAGCTCTACATACCATGGGCCCTGCAGAGTCAGGGCGTACGAGTGGTGCTGAGAGGGAAACTGAGGCTAGGGAGGTGAAGCCATGCACCCAAGGTCACCCAGCTGGGAAAGGACTGGACCCGGGGTCTGTGTCAGTCCTGTGGGACAGAAGGAAGTGCGAAGAAGAGAACAGGAAGGAAAAGGAAAGGTGGCGAGGGGAACCACAGACAGACAGATGGACAGAGAGATACACAAACCCTGTTATCGGTTACACCGTGCACTCCTAGAACTCCGATGTTGAAGTCCTTACCCCCAGGGCCTCGGACACTTTGGAGACTGGTCCTTGCAGAGGGGATTAGAATGAGGGATTAGAGTGTTTTAACGACATTAGCACAGGCCCTAGCCTATGACTGGTGTCCTCACACAGTGGAAAATGGGCACATAAACATAGAGTCAGAGAGACCATGTGGAAGGCCATGAGGGCACGGGGATGTGGGGGACCAGGGCGAGGCCTGGAGGTCTGGCTGCCTGGCTCCTCAGAGATCTTCATCTGTCTCCCTGCACAGGCTGTGCCCTGGCAATAGGGGCTTCAGCAGGAGGAACCAGGGTCCCCTACCTCCACCCACCTTGCTCACAAGCCCCTTGTTTGGAGGCAGAACCCACAGGTCCTGTGCCCGCCCCCCCCTCTGAGCCACAGAGAGTATTTTTAGCTCACGTTCTTTGGAGGGGTGAGGGGGCTTGACACAGGCTTGTCTGGCTGGGCAGGGTCTGGATGGCTTTGGAGGGATGAGAAAGGCCTTGACGGTTCCCACCCCGCCCCCTTCCAGGCCAACGCCTGTTCTCAGAGAGGGTAACAAACGGCTCCCAGGGGGAAGAGTGCATACTGGGCGGAGGCACATGTCTGGGAGAATGGAGTTCCAGCAGGTCATGGGAGGACATGCTCAATGGTCAGCCCAGCACTCCCAAGGAGAAATTCTTCTTCTCCCTATAACCCTCTTGAGCTTAAGCACACTCTATAGCTCCCCACTGTTGGCAGCAAAAAGCCTTAAGGCTCCAATCTGGCTCTGTACCTCCATTTGGGAAAAATCTCAGCCCCTCCTGTTCCAGCAGGAAACCTCCATCCTTGTACGGTCTCCAGAACCTGCTGGACACATTCCCACCCCAGCCCCTTTGCACCTGCTGTGCCAGTACCTGAGACAGCCCTCCCTGCCTGTGCCATGTTCTGCAAGCACCGCTGAACTGCCTATGCTGTTCCCTCAACCTGGAACAGCCTTTCTCCAGTTCTGGCTGCCTCCTCAGAGGGGGTCTTCCCCGACCACCCCCATTCCCTCTCCACCTTACCACCCTATCTCCATACCTCCCGGCGCTTCCCTCTCTCTCCAGCGATTGTGTTCATTTACTCATTTACTTGCTGTATGTTTGTCTCCCTGTCACTCTGGGCCCCATGTGTCTCGTTCAGTTCTGTGAACACACACCCACAGTACATACTTGGAGAATTAATATTGAGCAATAAAGGCTGAGTAATTCCCAGCCTGCTCTGAAAGACTGGGTTGCCCAAAGTTCATCAGTGATGAAGAAATCCACTTCACCTGGAAACCCGCTGAACACACGTAAAAGTGATGCAAAAGGTTCCTGGACCAATTCTTAGGACCAATTCTTAGGATCACTAAGTAGGATGCATGCCTGCATATTTTACTTTTTTTCTACTCTATTCTATGTGTTCTGTTCTACTCCACTCCATTCTATTCTATTCCATTCAAAAAAAAAAAAAAATCTGGTTACAACCTTTTGATTTCGTAACCCAGTAGTGGGTTACAACAATACAGCCCCAGAGAGAAGGTTCTCGAATTTTTGCTGCTGAGGTCCCTGAATTTCCCTGGTCCTGCCCCCTCCACACCCACTTCAGCTGGCTGACTCCCCTTGCTGTCATTCGGGGGCCTGCCGGTCCTCCCTTCTCATAACACAGCCAGTCTGCTACCTACAGGGAACATTCCAGTCCCATGACTCCAAGTGGGTGACTCCCTCCTGCAGTGCCTCTCTGAGAAGACTTCTGACCTCCATGGGGCTCCTCTCTGTTGGCACTGGGCCACTAGGGGCGCACCTCTGCTTGTCCCCATGGCCCGCGCTCTTCTCCCTCAGGAAAGGCCTGGGGGGAAGGCCCAGGGAAGGGTGAGGAGGCAGGTGGCAGCTGCAGCAAGCCACCCCAAGAATCAGGAGTCATTTGCTGCTCTGAGCCCTGGCGGCGGCTCCCTTGCCTCCACACCATCCCTCTCCCTGGATGCCAAGAGTCCTCCCTGCCACCGTAGCCCCATTGCGATGACCAGATGCCGTGCTCAGGTCCACAGCGTCCTCACACCATGGAGATCCTGCTCCCATATGCCACTGTGAGGAGGCTGAGGGTCAATGAAGGAAAAGGATGTGCGCTTCAGCATGCCTAACTCAGAAGTAGCTGAGAGGGCATCTGAACCCAAGCGGTCACCTTCAAAGGGACAGAGGGCAGACAAGGCAGCCAGCTTTAGGGTCTTGTCCCTTCTCCAGCCTGCAGGAGTAACCTCAAAAGTTCCTTCCTGATCTGACCTTTGCTGGTCTTTCCTGGATCAGGCCATGGTGAAAGGAGCAGAGCTGGCTCTTGGTGCCCACCCCACCTGGTCATTTCCCTTCTGGTCTGTCTCAAGGTCAAGGTCTTTGCTCCTCCTTCTCATTCCCACTGGTCAGGCTGAGACGGATGGAGTCAGGGCTCTAGAGCAAGCAGATGACAGACTCTGGCTGGGTCTGTCTCCTGGGGCCTGGGATGCCTTCACCCGGGGATTTCCTCAGTGAAATCCTGCTGGGAAAGCCAATTCCTAGGAGATTCCTTAAAGGGCTGCTCTGGCTAAAACAAGAGCAGAGACGCTGGTTCCTGCGGGCCTGACTTCTCCTGGTCTACCACCCCATGCTGCCACTACCCCATGTCACCCCGGAGTCTCCGGAGCCCCCTGAAAGCCACAGTATCAGCCCAAAGCAACAGGGAAACTTGAGGTGCGGCGTGCAGAGGAAATATTCCTAACAAGTGGCCCAAGTCTGTTGGAGCCTCCATGAGAGAGATGGACAGGAGACTGGGGGAGGGGCGGGAACCTTCTAAAAATTCCAAGACAACACAATACAGTCTCTGGAATTCCCCGGCTCTGAATTCCAATCCCTGCTCTCCAGCTGGGGGACATACCTCTCCCAGCCCTGGCCTCCCCACCTGCAACCTAGGCATGATAGAACCGTCTGGAGCACTAGTCCAGCAAGGGATACACACGGAGCTCACACCATTACTGCTGATATGCCCTCCCACCCTCGCTTGTGAATGGTGGGATCCTGGGGGTAGTTAGGAACCCTCCCTGTGCTTGGGGTTTCCTCATCTGTAAACTGGGGGTGATGCGTCCCGGGCATGGAGGGAAACCAGCGAGAACGCGTTAAGGGGCTTAATTAGTGCTTAGCACAAAGTGAACATCTACTAGATGTTAGATATTGCTCGTGACTTAGGATCACAGCGATTCTGCGCTCCTAGCCCTGGAGGGCAGCCCCCCTGCGCCCGGGGCCCGTCTTACCCCGGCGGGATGGAGGCGCGTGCGCTCACGCTGGTGGCGCGCTGGGGCCCGGGCCGGTTGAGGTTGTTCTGTCCGGGGGTGGGCGCGCCGCCGGGGGCACTTGGGCTCCGCGGGGGCGCCCCGGGGGGCGGCGCCGGCTCGGCGGGGCCGGCAGCGGGCGCGGCCCAGAGCGCGGCGCCGGCGAAGGTGGCGCTGGGGCGGACGGCGAGCGCGCCCGGCGGCCCTCCCGGCGGCGGCGGCGGCTGCGGGGGAGCGGGGGGCGCCTTGCGGCGCTGCGAGGCCAGGATGGCGTTGGAGGCGGCGCGCGTGCTGTTGACCAGCAGGCACTGCTGGCACGAGCAGGGCTGGCCAGAGCTGGCGCCCACGGGCCACGACTGCGACTTGGGGATGGAGCCGACGGTGAGAGGGTAGGCCAGGTCCAGGCGGCGGCGCAGGCGGCGACGGCGGCGCGTCTGGCGGTTCATCTGCGACATGCTGTTGAAGTAGATGAGGTAGCAGAAGCCGAGCGACGAGAGGTCGAGCCACGGGTGCTGCTTCTCGTAGGCGTTCTGGATGGTGATGCAGATGTCCATGTCGTAGGCCGTCCACGCGCCGCCGTCGTTCTCCCACTCCCACACGATGCCCTTGCCCGGCGCCGACGACGGGTCGTAGAAGTTGCGCCGCACGGGTCGCATGGTGCCTGCGCTCACAAGGGGAGGGCGGTCAGAGCGGGGGTGGGGGTTGGGGAGGGCAGCCCCCCCCCAATCAGCACCCACACCGGAGCGGTGGCCGCACAGGCCCCAGGGGAGTGGGGAGTGGCGGGGTGCACCAGGGCTGTTCGGAGGAACCCGGTGCGGGGAGCAGGGGCAGCCAGGGCCATGCACGCAGTGGGGGGCAGGCCGGCCTTCTTGCCTCAGTCCAAACTTCCTTCACCCAGCCCCCTCATGGGAGCTTTAATCAAGCACTCTTCTATTGGCTCATTCGTTCATTCATTCACTCGCGCCTTCATTCATTCATTCATTCATGCCTTAGTTCCGGCATTCCTATCTGGGTTCATTCAGGAATTCCTTCATTAGCTCCTTCACCCGAGCCTGCCATCATCCCTTATGCTTCTCGTCGATGCATGCCTTCGCACTCCCTAATTTAATTCATGCATTCAGCCGTTCCCTCATTTACCGCTACCCTATTTAAAAATGTGCCACCCCTCCACATACTTCCTTTTCTCTCTCTCCATCCCTGCTTGGTTTTCTCCATCTGGCATAAGTTATATTTTACCTATTTATCTTGTTTTCTGTCTCCTCTCACTAGAATGTCACCAAGGCAGGGACTTCGTTTTCCTCACTGCGGAGTCCCCAGCACCTGCACACAGTAGGTGCTGAGCAGGTGGGTGCCCAATGTATGAAGGCATTCACTAGTTCAGACCCCGATCCTTTTTGGGTGTGGTTACTCTTGTGTTCCTTCACGCCTTTTGCTCATTTCTGTGTCTGTCCATCCCTTCGCCCACCAGTTCCTCTGTTTTTTTTTTTTTTTCATCTGTTTGTTCATGTGTTCCTTCCTTTAACAGACATCTGCCCACTGTGCTTTCGAGGGCTCCACGCCTAGGACTCATTGGAAATGCACAGAACCACATGATAACCCCAGCCAGGTGGGTGTTGATGCCCCCACTTAGAAAAGGAGGGCGCTGAGGCTTTGCTCTCAACCACTGCTTCATGTTCCCAAAGCTCTAGGTGCTCCATGGGAGCAAGGCTCCCTGGGACACTGCGTGAAAATAGAGACAAGGCGAAGTCCAGGCTGCAGGACTTCTCAGAGGCTTTAACCTGCTCTGCGCTTTGGGACCACTTTGGAGGGATAGTTTTGCCAGGCTCACTTGGCACACCTGCAGGAAGGCTGCACACTTGACTGCTTCTCAACTGTGGGCAAGTCCCTTCAGTCTGCCTAGGTCTTGGTGGCCCCAGCTCAAAAAGGAATGTGATGCGAGCCCATGACATGCCCCTCCCCCTTGCACAGAGCTGCAGGGAGGATTCGGTGAGAAAAGCCACAGAGCCCAGGGATGGGGCTGGGCCCCAGGGGCTGGGAGGCAGACAGACTTCATTCCAAGTCCCCACTGCCCAATGGGCCAGCTCTGTGACTGTGGTCCCGTGACTCAACATCCCTGAGCTCCAGCTTTCTCATCTCTAAAATGGGCATCAGCAACCCCACAACCCCTTTGTGAGCTTGTGAGAAGGACCACTCAGGTGATTCCAATCCGTCATTTCCAGACCCACCCTCTCCCTCTGGGAGCCGGACTTGTGGTTCTAGCTGCTTCCTTGGCACGCTTCTGGGGAGGTCCAACGGGCATCTCAAGGTCACCCCTGCTAAAGCAGAGCTCTGATCTTTCCCCACCCTAAACCTGCTCCTCCTGAAGTGGTCCTCATTGCGATGGCTGGATAGAGCACTATCCTTCCAGCTGCTTGGGCCCCAATACCGTCCCCTCCCCCAAAACTTGGCCTCTTCCCTGCCTGACCTCATACCTTATATCCAGCCTACTAGCAGACCCAGTCACCTCTACCGTCAAACACATCCCACACCTGACCACTTCTCACTGCACTGATTCTACCTGGTCTAAACCCCTGTCTCTCTCCAGCTTGGACTCTTGCAGTAGACTCACGCCTGTCCTCTGCCTCTGCCCTTGCATTCTGTAGTCTGTTTTTTTTTTCAGTGCGAATCAGATTACATCTTTCTTCTGCCCCAAATCCTCCCATGGCCTCCCCTCTCACCGGGAGTAAAAGCCAAAGTCCTCGCTGTGACCTCCAAAGCCCCCATTGTCTACAAAACTCCTCCCAAGTCCCATGTTGCGTCTTCCTCTCTGACTTATTACCTCCCGCCTCCCTCTCGCTCACTCCGCTCCAGCCACCCTGGCCTCCTTGCCGTTCCTCCAACACTGCAAGCACTGTCCAGTCTCGGGCTTTGCCTCTGCTGTTCCCTCCACCTGGAATATGACTTGGTTGGAGCAGGGGCTGATATTCTCCTAGTTTCCTTTGGTCTCTGCTCCAATGTCACCCATTCAGAAAGACTTTCCCAGACCACCTTCTAACACAGCTGTCCTGGTTCCCATCTTCTTGCCTGGCGTTCTTTTTCTTCTTGGCATTAAGCACTACCTGATATGACACATTAGTCTGCATACTTTCTTTACTGTCTCTTCCCACCAGGCTGTCGGCCCAAGAGGTCAGGGATCTTGACTGCTTTGCTCACTGCTCTACCCCAGTGCCAAGCACAGAGCCTGGCAGGCAGTAACCCCTCACAATGTAGAATGCATTTCGGCTGTTAACTCGCATAACCCCAGGGTGCCCGGTCCAGTCCGGGGATCTGCAGCCAGATGGGTAGGGACCCACCACCCGCCCTTTCCTGAAGATCCCCGCCTCCCCCTGCCTTGCTCAGGCTTCTCTTTTCCTGAGCCTAGACTCTCCCAGACCTTCACTTGGGTCACCACCCAAGGCTGAAACAACTAACCCTCCACTCGCTCCTCTGTCAGAATCCCAAGGATTATGGACTACCCCTGCCTCTGTCAACTGCCCAGGCCCTGAGAGCTGGGAAAACCAAGGCAGAGGAGGGATGGGAGAGAGACCTGTGAGGCTAGAGTCCCTGGACACGTGTATCATTCAACACAACCACGTGAACATCTCCCCTCCCCCATCTCCCGGGCTGCCTTGTTCTGATGCCTGATTTATCACTTTAATTGAGTGTGTGCATATCGATTTTTTCCTTGACAATGCTGTTTCTCCAGAGCAGGTCTGAGAGGGGATGGGAGGAAACATTTTTGGATCCTGTTCCTGTTCTGCTCCTGAGGGCAGGTCTCCTCAGAGAGTCCATGTGCCCGTCTGCAAAATGGGGCCTCGTCATAGATGATCTTCAGGTCTGACATGCCTGGAGTTCTGCCCTGAGCCTCCTAGTGAGGGCGAAGGCGCTGTGTTACCTGGAAGGTGTTAAGCCCTGGGTGGTAAGGGAAAGGATGGGAACTTGCTTTAGGTAATCACAGCTGGGTGTCAAGTCTTGAGCGGGGCTAGGCAGGGTCAGAGGTGGGAGATGCAGCGTGAAGAGGTTGAGAGAGGCAATTCAGAAGACTCAGAGGCCATGGGCAAATCCTGGCTCCACACGTAGCCTCAGTGCGTTCCTCTGCAAAATAGGGGTATGAATATATACCCCCAAAGAAAACAAGATAATGCTGGTCATAGTGACCAGCAGAGTGATTGGCTGCGGTAGGTGCTCAGTGAATGTTAACAAGAAGCTCTTATGACACAATCATACTACATACCGCATTCTCCCTCTCCCAGCCCTTGTTCGCTTGGTGAACTCCTATTCATCCAGCAAAACCCCTCCCCGTGTCCCCCTCTTCCTGGACTTGCTTTTCTGTTTCTGCGGCTCTGGCTGGCACTGGCAGCTTTAAATTGCACAAGTGTCCTTGCATCGTCATTAAATCACTCATTGTTGTTCTTAATCTCCCTTGTTGGCGGATGACTTTCAGGAGGACAAGAACCGGGTCGGACCCACGCCTGCCTTCCCAGCACCAGGCACAGAGCCTGGTGCAACAGAGGTGTCTGTAACGGAAACAGGCAACCTACTTGGCACAGGTCAGGGCTCGGAGGGAATGGAAAGGAGGAGGAGAGGCTGGTCTTAGCAGAGAGGGAGCTGAGACTGCGGCCGGAGCCAACGCGCACACAGGGTCTCCAGGGAAGGGGGGACAGGGCTGGAAAGGCCGGTGTGGCCAGCCCGCGACAAAGGACTCTGGGAGCCCCTCCCAGCAGGTCAGGGCCAGCCAGCCCAGGCGTCCCTCTCTCCAGGGCTCTATTTACCCGGTATCGATTTTCCTGCCTGTTTACTGGTAGTTATTAAAGGCTGCATCCCTGGAGTCCTTTTCAAACGAGATTGGAACCTGAAGAGCTGGAGTAATTAGGGCAGCTGCCGTCCTCCCTGCTGGGCCCTGCACCCTGCCGCGCCCGCCCGCCCATCCATCCACCTTGGGCTCCGACTGGCCCTGCACCAGGCCGCGGGGGGCCTGCTGGATCCCGGGTGACCTGCCTGGGCTGCGATCTTCCGAGTTCCCAGGGAGCAGAAGCACTTCTTCCCAGTGTCCTTGGCCTAGATTTTTGGCCAAAACAATGGGTCTAAGATGGGGCCAGAGGTTCTTCAGCCTGGGAAACTGGGAAACTGGGGGCCTGGAGGCACAGCTGGTCTTTCTCACCCACCCACTCCACTGGGTGTCCCTGAGCAGACTGCTTCCCTCTTGGGCCTCCAGGGGCCCCGGGGGCAGGACAAGAAGGGGGGGGGACTGTGCTCCCCTGGCGGTTAGGGACCTGTGTCAAGCACGGACCACTTCTGGGCCTGTTTTTGTGTGTCTGCGTTTGTTGTCTGTCCCCCAAACTTCCTTTCATTTCTTAAGATGTTTGGCTGAAAAATTCCAATCTTGTTCCAGCTGCACTGAGGGAAGAGGGGCTTCGGCCAAATGTCGGCTGGAGGATTTCGGGAGCTGGGCCTGTGGAGACCGGGCATGGGGCGGCCGCGGCCACTGCAGCCAGTGAGTGGTTCACGCCAGGGGCAGAGACAAGCAGAGAGATCAAAACACAGTGGGGAGTGAGAGATAGGGGGAGGGAGGCGCAGAGAGACAGAGACACACGTGCACAGAGAGACTGCCAAAGGAAAGCCAAGTTCAAAATGGGAAATGTTGTGGCATGGAGGTACCAAGAGAGCTGGGGGCAGAGCACGAGACCAGGTGGGAGGGACATAAAGAAAAAAAAAATCCCAAATCTAGAGACTGACAGAGTCACAGAGAGAGAACAAGAGAGTGAGGCCAAGAGACAGGGAGGAGCCAGGAGGAGAGACAAGGGAGCCGGTAGTAGCTATGGCTGTAACAACGGAGTAAGCATTTATTGAGCGCCTACTGTGCACCAGATGCTGTGCTGAGCACTTTCCTTCACTAACTCATTTTCTCCTTGCACAGGGTTCCTTCCCAGGAGGGACCAGAATTATTCCCGTTTTACAGATGAGGCAACTGAGCCCCAGAGAAGTGAAACCTTGGGAGGGCTGGGACTGATGCTTCATTCATGGAATAAAGGGAAAGACCAGGTTGGGCTGGTTCTCAGGGGTTCAACACAGCTAAGCAGTAACCCAGCCTAGGATACCTCCAGCGATGGGGAACTCACTACCTCAGCTTTGATCTCTGTCTTTAGCTGTGAGAATTTTCTGCCCTGAGAATGTAGCGCTGATCAGACCCCCTTCCTGGAGGTGGGCTGTGTGGGTGTCTTAGTACCCAGCTTTTGGTATTAAGAAGAAGTTGACTGTAGAGAAGGGAGGGCCCATGCCCTCCTGTTTGTCCCTCACCCTCCAAATGGCCCCTGCCTAGACTGAGCCAGTCCCGAGGCCCAGCAGGACACCTCTCCCTCTGGGGGCAGCTTCCTGCAGGGAAGTGAACTCAGTTTGGGGATACCCAGACCCCAATGGGAAGGAAGGCCCTGTGGGAGGCAGTCATGGGACTTTCTGTTGGGTGGGAGGTGTCCTGCTGCAGGCCTGTGACTGGAGGCTGGGCAGTGGATTGAATGTGAGTTGAGTGCCCCCGAGATGTTGGGCCCCAGTGAGGGACCTCATTGACTCCTCCACCAACCTAGATGTAATCATAACACCAACAGTTCCCAGTCAGAGGACACACATCTATGGCCTGGGTTCATGTCAACTCACATAATCCTCGTGACACCCTGATGAGGTAGGGATATCATTACCCCCATGGTAGGGGCGGCGAAACGGAGGCACAGGGAGGTTTAGGAAGATGCCCGAGGTTATGTGGGAGGAAGTGGTCTCGCCAGACCCCATACCCAGCTGCCTGGCTCCCATTGCTGTTCCCTTTACTGTCTGCTCTACTGCCCATTCCTGGAGGAGGAAACTGAGGCACGGAGGTTGGGCAAGGCACACGGTTGAGGCTTCAGCCTGCTAGCTGGCCTTCGAGAATAGAGTTCCTCTCCTTTATCCCCCACTGACTGTCCGCACGACCAGAGCCCCCTGAAGCGGCAGCAACAGTAACGGTATAACCGTCCTGATTGCTGGAATGCGCTGAATGTGTCAGCTCCACGCCCGTCTCCACATCGGCCCGATGGATTTTAGCCCCATTCGGAAGATGGGGAGAGTCAGGCTCCCTGAGAAGATGAGTTGGGGTGTCTGGGGCAGGGGCCTGGCCGGGATCTGAACCACAGCCTCTGGCCCCAGGGTGCCTCTCCCCCACCCCACGCCTCGGAATCAATAATCCCGCAGCATTCTGTTTGCCTTCAAATGCTCCCAGGGGACTCGTCATGCAGAGCCGTGGCCCATTAGTGGTTTCTGCACGTTTGAAGCTGGCCCAGGCTCCCCAGGGTCGGCCGGCAGCCAGGCCAGGGCCACGGAGAGGAGAGGGGAGGGGCAAGGAAGGCTGGGGGAGGGGGACTGCCAGGGCACTGGGGGAGGCTGCAGCCTTCATGTGGGTTTCCAAAGACCTGTGTCCCTCTGGCTGCTGGCAGCTGCCTGTGCCCATTTTATGGGCCGTGTGGGGGCTTCTTGGTCACCTGGCTTCTAGCACACTTGGGTTCAGCCCCTTTGCACAACAGCAAGAGCTACAGGTGGAGATAAGGGGGTGGGGAATATAAGGAACAGACAGCCTCCAGCTCCTAGAGCGCTGTGTGGCCCTGGGCAGCTGACCCGACTTCTCTGAGCATCTCCTTCCTCCTCTCTGAAATAGACATCATCACAGTAGTAAATGCCCCCGCCGAGGAGCTACTGTGTGGCAGGGTCTGTTCTAAGTGCTCCATTTGGCCAACTCTCAGTCCACACAAGGCCCTTCAGAACCGTTCCGTTATTAATCGTTGCATTGTACAGATGCTGCAGCCCAGAGAGGTGAAGCGACTTGCCCCAGGTCACACAGCTACTACGTTATGAAACCCGGATGTAACCTAGATGGATCTGAACTTCTACCCACTTCCACCGCCACCTCCCTGGTCCCAGCCACCATCAGGGCTGGCTTCAGCTTCTGTGGTAGCCTCTGCCCCGGGTCCCAGCTTCCAGCCTCTGTGCCCTGCAGTGTGTTCTCACGTGGCAACCAGAACCAAACTGGTCCGACCACATCACTTCCCTGCTCAACACACATCAGTGGCTCCCCAGTGCCCTTCGGAATCAGTCGAAGCTCTTCAGCTCATCTCTGAGACCCCTCGCAAGCTGTGAAGCCTGACACTCTAACCACACCAAACTTCTAGTTATTTTCTGAACACACCGTGCATACCTGTGCCTCTGTGAATCTGCACACACCACTGCCTCTGATGCTCTAGTCACCTACCCCACTTTCCTCCCTGCCGAGTTCCCAAACAATCTTCCTGGTTTTCCTGGCTCAGCTCCAGTGCTATATCCTCTTGGGATTTTCTCTGCCTCCCCTAGGGAGAACCACACCGTTCCTGGGGCTCCCATAGCACCTTGCACCTGCCGTACCCCGTTGAAGTACATAGCTCACTCAAATATTGAGGCTGTGTTCGCTCCAGCCTGGGAGCCTCCCAAAAGCTGGGCTGGCTTTCAGCCACCTTAGCGTCCCCTGAGAGCCGGGAACACAGGGACAGGCACTTGGAAAATGCTCGCTGAATGAAGGAAGAAAGGACCAAATACATGTGAGGTCACCTGACTGAAGCTACAAAGCTTGGAGATTGCAAGTTAGTGGTGGATGAGAGTGTGTTTTGGTCTGCGTGCTATTTACATTTTTAAGAATGACCAGCATTTAAAAATTGGGGGAGACTCACTCAAGTCTGGATTTCAAAAATCCCCAAATATCCAAAGATGTGGCCACGGGGGCTGGCCTCCTTGGCAACCGTTCTCAGAAACTGAGCCACGGTCACCACAGTCATGGGTCTGAGCATTAATGGAGCACCTACTGTGTACCAAGCACTAGAGAACAACAACTGAGAACCTTTGCCTTCCCAACCAATGCACACACTTCTGTGAGCTTCCCGGGCTCTAGGGGCATTGGAGCTTTCTGCCCCTGTCAAGATGGGGGAACTGGGTCCCAGGAAAAGAAGGGATTTGGCCCCAATCCCCTAGAAATCGAGGTAGATCTTGAGCTGAGGCCCCTTCTCTTTCTTCCTCAGTGTCCGGTAACTAACACCTTGGCATGAATGAACCCTCGTTCTCTAGGAGAGAGGAGCCGCTCTACAAGGAGAGCCCCATAATGGTGTGGTTTCAGGTAAACCGTGTGCTTCCTTTTGTGTGTTCTGCTTGCGGCTGGAAGGAGAGGGGACAAAGGCCCCCGCAGTGGCGGGCCTGGCCTGTCATCAGGAGGAGCGGTGGCTGTGCTGCGGTTGCTGGCAGGACCGGCCTGGCCGCCAGCACTGCCTGCTTTGATTGCCTTGTCCTTTGTTCCGCATTTCAGGGCACTCAGCTCCAGGGCCGGGTGCCAGACTCCCTCCCGTACCCCATCACCAGCCTGCTACTACAGCCTGGGCAGGTGGAGGTGGCCCCCTGGATCAGCCCCAGAGCCCCAGTGGGAGGAGCCCAGAGAGGGAGAGGAGCTTAGCCAGGGTGGCAGAGCAAGAACACAGCCGCACAGGATCCGAGGGGACTGAGTCCCCAACCTGATCGCTCGTAGGGCTCCGAGGTGAGGAACAGCCCCACATCCTTGGTGCCTGGCCTCCTGGCCCATCAGACCCCATCCCCTCCCCTGCCACAGCCTCATCCCCTCTGGGTTGGACTCCATAGCTCCCTCTGAAGGAGGAGGCTGGGGGGATGGGAGAAGGCAGGGAAGGATGCAGGGGGGAAAGGAAAGGCAGGGACAGGAGAGGAGAGGGAAGAAGCTGGGTATGAAGAGGATCTGACCCAGGACCCCCCCAAGCCCCCACCCCCCCACCAACCGACAGGCATGGGCAGGGCGCTGGCAGTGCTGTCCAAGGTGCTGGGGCTGCCAGGCCTGGCAAGGGGAGGGGGTCCGAAGACCTGAATCTGAATGTCCCACCCCCCTTCTCCTAGCTCAGGCTCCCCACCCTCTGAGCCTCAGTTTTGCTGTGTGGAAAATGGGGTGATGCCTACTGGCTGGGCGGGGAGAGCCCAGTAGATTGTAAGGATGTGCCTGCGTCAGACCCCCACCCCCAACCTGCATCAGCTCTGGCTTCCAAGGGTCCGTGATTAACGAGGCTGGTCCTGCAGCTCGGCGCTGGGTCCCCTGGGGCCCGCCTGCTAACGGGCAGCAGCTGGCAGCCCTGTGAAACCCAGTGGGACCCAAGAGGCCTCCCTTACCCCCTCTCCTCTTGTGTCACAACCTCCTTCTTCCACCTGGGCCTGAGATCTCCTTCAGGACCTCGACGATGCTGCTTCTGCCACCTGGAAGTGTTCCTCAAACCGTACGCACTCGTGGAGGTCTGGTCCTCAAGGAAGTCCTCCCTCTCAGAGTCCCCAGGCTTACGCTGCCCACATTACCCAGCAGAAGGCAACCTGCACCTCGCCTATGGAGCATTTCAATCCTTTTCCTACTTGAGCATGAGGGATAACTATGGGCAAAGTAATATTCTTTGTGCTTTCACCTATATTATCTCATTTAATCCTCATGACAGCCCTCTTGGGAGGGACTGTTGTCATTGTCCCTTTACCAAGGCGGGAACGGAGGCTACCAGAAGTTAGGGGGTGTGCTCACCGTCACACAGCCAGCAAAGGACCAGGCTGAATTCAGCTCCATGTCTGAGTCAGAGGGTTCAAGTGTGGTTCCCATGCTATCGATCTGCCTTGGCCTTCACCAGACTCTGAAATCACTCTGGCAAGGGTCCTGTCCCTCTCTCGGTGTCCCCAGGACCCAGCCCAGAGCCTGTCACTGACCAGGCACCCCTGAACTGTTAGATAAAAGTGAAAATGAGTTTATGTTATCAGAAGAGTCTCCTGGAGCCAGAAAAGCACCTGGAGGCTAGAAGGGCTGTCTGTGGTGGTGGAAATGGAGGCCTTGTAGCAGGTAGTGCTGGGAGAAAACTGTGTGAATGGATTTCCATTCATTGGACCTGCTGCCACCATGGGATGGACCCCTCCCTGCCCCCACTCCCGCCCAAACACACAGCGTCCTTCTTGCCTCTGCTGTCAAGCCCAGCTGCTGGAGTCTCCCAGCTCGGCTGGGAGAGGGTCCAGGGGTCCTGTAACTAGGGAGCTGGTCCCGGAGGCCTCTGGCATTGCCCAGGCCACTCCTGCCTTGGACTGGACCCTGACAACAAGCCCCAACAGAGCTCTCAAGGGAGAAGGGGGAGGGGACCCTCTCAGCCCTTGTTCTCCATCCCTGAGACCTGTCTGAGTGGCCTGGATTCCAGCTTGGGGCTGAATGGCTGTGTGACTGTGGGCAAGTCACTCACTCTCTCTGGCCCCAGTCTCTCCATCTGTAACAACGGCCTGCCTAGGAGTTTAAATTCTGGCAGTGCTTTCCCTGGTGATGGCCGCTCCCCTCTCTGGGTGGCCCTTCTGGTTTCCAATAACCTAAGCACGTCCTCAGACAGGACATTCCCATAAGGGCAGTGACCAGGGCTGAGAGGAGCCCAAGCTCCCCGGAGAGTGAATGATGTAGGCTCAGGAAACTGAAACCAGCCGCCCCGATTGCTCCAGCCCTACAGTCTGGAAGTGCTGGTGCAGCCAAGCTTCAAGCCTCGGGACAGCAGCTCTGGATGGTCCTCAGCCTGACCTCCCCAGCCTCAGCTGTCCCATCCTCAGAGTGAGAAGAAGGCTGCCATAAGTCCCCCTAGCAAGGGAGAGGAGAATGGGAGACACCAGTCTGTCAGAAAGGTGGCCCATCCTGTCCCAACCATGTGAGTTCAGGGAGGAATGTGGGAGTTGCCTGGGAGGTGGCTAAGTCACATCACTGTTCAGCTGTGGGGAGCACGTGGAAAATCCGGGGTCTGGGTGAGACCCTCAGAAGCCACCACCCCAATGGCAGGGTGGGGGACAATGACCTTCAGGGAAGTTGTTGCCTCACAAGGGAGGCAGATAGCGGTTCCCCACCGCTAGTGGGAGCCAGCCCCTGTCCCCAAGACCGCCGTGACCCTTGGAGACACCTCTGCCCCCACTTGCTGCTCTCACCTGGGCAAACCCATTGACCTGCATTTCCCATTCGTGACTCTTGATTTGCCCATGGTAGGGGCAGCTCAAGACCAAGGAAGAATGAGGAAAGTGTGAGGGAAACAGCAAGAAGATCATGGTACTGCAGAGGACACGCCTCTGCCTTATCCCTTGCCTACCCTGGCTCTCCCTCTCAGGCCTGTGCCTGGGACCCCAGTGTGAGGGATCTAACATCACGTGGCCCAGGGTCACAGCCTTCCCCCTGCACTGTGGACCTGCAGAGCTTCAAAGAGAACCTCACCTCCCGTGGGGAGTGATGAAAACAGCCCAGCAGGGAAGAGGTGAGCAGGCACCGGCTGAACAAACAGAAGCCCCCGTGGGACCCGGCCTGGCCTCTCTCCTGTGGGCCGAGCCTGACACCCGGGCTTCCTTCCGCTGGCTGCACGACACACACACACACACACACACACACACACACACACAGGGCATTCCTGCGTCAGTGGCATCCAAGCGGGTTGGTGCTGTGTGTTTGTAGGCACACGCGTGTGCACCGCGGCACCCACCACGAGATGTGGAGTTCGGTATATGCTGTGTCTTGGGGGGGCGGGGAGCGAGGGGGGGTGCCCCTGTGTTACCCCAGGGGCAGGTCAAGAACACGAGACAGCAGGGGTCAGTGAACTGGAGCCTGCTGGCCAAATCCTCCCCCGGCCAGCCTTTGCACAGTTCATGAGCTGAGAGTGGTTTTCACAGTTTTAAATAGTTGGAAAACAAAGATTATTTCATGACTTGTGAAAATCCCACAAATTCAAATTTCAGCGTCCACAACTCGTTTTATTAGAACACAGCCCAGTTGTTCACTTGCTTCCCATCTATGGCTGCTTTCGTACCACAACGGCAGATGTGAGCACTTACAGCAGGGACCGTACGGCTCACAAAGGCTAAGTTACTATCTGACCTAATCAGAAAGTCTGTCAGCTCAGTTCTAGCGTTAGAGTACTAGCAAAGCTGGGGCTCCATGCTACCTCCCCCCAAACCAAGTTCAAATTCAGCTTCAGTGAACTTATCAAGAATTTTGCAATTAGAAAATCTAGATAGGAGCTGTGTTCATTTCAGTATATATGTGAGAGCTTTCGGTTTCCTAACTTTATACGGTTCTGTGTGTGTGTGTGTGTGTGTGTTTGACAGAAAGAAAAAGAGACAAAATCATAGTCTTCAAGATTGAGCATTTCCTACCCATTTCTTGCTCATCTGTAGTGTTTAGTACATGCTAGGCTCATGGTGGGTGATCAATGTTTGTGAGATAAAATAACAGGCTTGGTTCTCTCCATTACCCAACAACCCTGCTAGCAAGGTGATACTCTTGCTCATTTCATAAATGTGGACACTGAGGCAAGGAGAGCTAAGGACACCTGCTTGAGGGTCTCTCCGGACCATTACCAGTGAGAACAAGATGTCCTTTCTTGCCATTGTCTTACTTCTGGGAGGACCAGGGGGCACATGATAATGGGTCTGGTGGGGAGGCATTGAGCCCCTCCCTCCAACAGTTTTCCCCAACCAAAGTGCCCCACCCTCCACCCCATAGATTTCCAGGCCTTCCTCCCTCGCTGGGGGGTCTTGGCAGCCTCCCAGCAGCCTGTTGAGGGATAAGTGTTTTTTTTCCCTTTTCCGGCAAACAGGGGGCAGGTGTGGGTGAGCAGCTCTGGGGAGGAGGTGCAGGGAAGTAAATGAAGCTGAACTTCTGAGGGATTCAGTGAGGTTGAACCATAAAAGGGGTGCCACCAAGAGAGTAAGGGGATTGCCGAGGCAGGGAATGGAGGCAGTCTGGGTAACTAGGGGCCCAAGTGGGTGTGCTGGGTATAGAAAAGGGGCCCGAAAGAGGGGATCAGACACCGAGCGGTCAACGTGACAGCCTTGGGGGTGGGGAGGTGGCTATCCCGGCCACTCAAGGTCACCCTCCAAGCCAGACCATGGAAAATTTCCACACCCAGTGCTAGTTCTGAACCTGCAGAAGCCAAACATCAAACCAAAGAGAAAACCCACCTCCTCCTGATGTCTAACCGCTGCCCTGCACCAGAGAGGGTTTGGGGATAAACGGTGAATAGGGCAGGGGATGCCTAGCATTTCTCAGTTCTCTATCAGGGACTCAGTGCCTCTGTGGAAGAATGGGCAGGAGGGTTCAATGGCGATTTTCTCTACTGTCTGGAGAAAATTCAAAGCCCTTTTCATGCCTGTCCAGGCTGTGTTCCAACCCCATCCTGCACCACCTTCTCATTCACCGCATTCTACACACAGTGGATTTGAATGTATGCTGCTCTTTCCTACCACAGGGCCTTTGTACTGGCTGTTCCCTCTGCCTGGAACACGGCTCCCTTCCCTCATTCTTCAGATTCCTGTTCAAACATCACTTCCTCAGATTAACCTTCCATCACCACCCTTCCCCCAGGATTATTTCATGTTCTCAGGCCTGCAACTGATTATCTGTGCATTTTGTGTTTGCTTGCTCCCTGGGACCTCCAGCATAAGTCCTCTAGTGTAGGTCCTCCAGTGAACCTCTATTCAGCACTCTCTCTGTCTTGCTCCATGCATTTTTTTCCCTAGTGCTTAGCACAGGGTCTGCCACACAGCGAGATCAATAAATGACTGTATGATAGTATGAATGGATGCCTGGTACCACCAGTGACTGCCGTCAGTGCCTGGAGTTATGGCAACAGATGAACTAAAACCATGTATTATGAATTCATCTGTGCTTCTATACTTGGTGACCACTCTGTAAACACCAAGCAATGTCCTAGAGTATAGCTATCCACTAGAACTTTCTGTGGTAATGGCAATGTTCTGAATCTATGGTGTCCAATATGGTAGCCATGAGACATGTGTGGCTGTTTAGCACTTGAAATGGGGGTAGGGGACTGTGGGACTGAATTTTAAAGTTCAATTTTAATCGATGTGAATTTGAATAGCCACATGTAGTTGATGGCAACCATACTAGATGGCTCTAGAGAACAGGGAAGTGTCCTACTACTTCCAAGGCTGTTATGTGCAGTTCTACCAACCAGGGATTAACAGGGACTCCCCCCAAACCTCCATCACTGGTCCTTGGGGCCGAACATGCCAAGGATTCTGTGGCAGCTTCCTTGAGGCAGGCACTCACTGTCCCCCACTGCCTACCAAGCTTGTCAGAGACCACCAAGCTACAATGGCTCATAGAGATCTCCACAGGGATGGCATGTTTCCAGAACAAGAATGCTGAGCGTGGACCTCACCATCTTTATCACCATCATCTACCTATCACACAGCCGCCAAGACTGCCACCAACCTCACTCTCTCCACCATTACTGCCCCATCACAATGCCCCCCAAGACAACTCCCGACACAACCATCAATGCCACCACCACCAATTCCACGGTCAACACTACCATTGGCAACACCACCAACACTATCCCCATCGTTGCCACCCCACCCCCACCATCACCACCCCCACCACCTCCCCCCCTCCCCAAACACTGTCCCAATACCGCCAACACGTGGAACCAGTGCAGGAAACCAGTCAAGAGCACTGGCTCTGGAATTCAATTGCCTGGGCTTAAATCTCCGCTCTGAGTTTAAATCACTCAGTTTCTGCGAGACTCAGTTTTTTTATCTGTAGATGGGACTAATAATGACCATAATAATTATACGATTATAAGACTTCGTGTCTGTGACTGCTGGAAAAGAATCAAATGAGGAAGTGCTTGGAAAGCTCTCTTCCTGGGTGCTAAGGCTTTTCTAGGTCCTGTGCTCAGTAAGCACAATTGTATTTAATTGTCCCACAGCAGTGAGAGACACTGATTCCCCGATTTTACAGATAAGGAAGCTGAGGCTAAGAGACCTGATGTGACTCCCCCAAGGCCCTACAACTTATACAAAGGCCGGATTGGAGCCCAAGTCTTCTGCTGGACGAGGCTAGGCTGTCCCTTTTTTGGATCAGCAGACCAGCCTTCCTGCAGTCCCTGTCTCCCCGACTCAGGGATGCTGTGGGGATTCCAGCATCCCACCATGAAGGGTGGTGACATTGGTGTGGGCAGGTGAGGGCTCAGTCTCAGCCTGGCAGGAGGGGTGGGGAGGGCCGAGGTGGGGAGGGGCGGGGGCAAGTCTGCTCACCTGTGTCCTGGCGAAACTGGTGCATGGACTGCAGGTCAATGATGTAGGGCACCAGCTGGGCGTCCACCTGCCCCAGGACCACGGAACCGCGGGCATCCTCCTTGAGCACATTCTCGATGTGGTGGCACACGGTGGCCGTGTAAGGCCGCCAGCGGCTGTGCTCATTTAGCCACTCCCACACCACCACCCGGGCCACGTTCTGCGGTGGGAACCCCAGCCCGCTCCCTGGCAGCATCACACCTTGGCCTGGCCTGGACATGGCCACTGCTGCAGCCTCAGGGGCCAGGACCCCCCTAGGACAGGCCCAGCTCCTCCTGGGCCTGGGGGCGGGCAGGGAACTTCCTCTCTCCCCAGGGTGGGTAGCAAGAGCCAACTGGTCTCCTTTCTACCTCGGGGTCCTCTCTGAGGCCCAGAGGCCTCAGTGAAAGGCATGCAGGGTGCTGCTCCAGGCTCCAAGGACCCCTTCCCCCAGCACTGTCTCATAAAGGTGCTGCTCCGGAAAGCAAGTGTCTTTTTTTGTGATGGGGGAAACGCTGCTCTAGATTCCTTGGCTCCCTCCGCTCAGGAAAAGGAGTGAGGCAGCCGCCCCTGCTCTAGGTCCAGTCTCTTCCCTGCTGGTCTCTGGTCACTTCTTCCCAGCCGGCCACGCAAGGCCTGTCACCCAGGAGGCCTGGGGCCAGCCTGCTGCTGCCTCTGCGGCGCCCAGCCGGCCCTCTGCGCTCCCAACTGCGTCCCAGACCCTGCGCCTGGCTCCAGTGGGGCTGCTTGCCTGGTCTTGGGTCCGCCCCTCCGACGGCTCCTGCTGAAGGGGGGCGTCCCAGTCCCCCTGGTTCCTTCTCCACACGGCGTCCTGGTAGGCCTGGGTTGCTGAAGAACGCACGGGGGAGGGTGCGCCGCGTACCCCTGGCCCGCCGGCCGGGCTGCGGCTCCGGAGCTGGGCTAGGGGGACGAGGGGGGCGGGGGCCCGTGGGCACGCCCCACCCCACTCGTGCTCGCGACCTGCCGGGAGACAAGAAGGGGAGAGGGCCCTTTAAGAGGAGAGCGCAGCACCCCCTCCCCCTTCCCGGGAGAGGGATCGGCTGAGAACAATGGGGAACCGATGGGGGGGACGGCGAGGGGGGCTTAAGGGGGTCGCCGCCCGTGTTCCCTTGGGGCAGGCCTGAACTGAGGACTGGGGCCGGGGGCGCGATTTTCCGGGGCTCCTCGCCTGCGGCGCCCCCTCCTCAGCTCCCCGAGCGCTCCCCTCCCCCGGGGCCCGCGCCCCGCCGGGATGCAGGGTGCACGGGGATGCGCGGATATGCGCGGGGATGTGCGAGGATGCGCGGCGCTGCAGGCGCGGCCCAGGGCCCCTCGGGGGTCGCGTCACCGAGCAGGCGAAGCCGGGAGCTGGAACGTCGCTGCCTCCCGCCCTGGGAGTACCAGCCCCCCTTCCCCAGCCAAGACCTTCCCCCTGCGCGCGCCGGCCCCCTGCAGGAGCCGGGGGTGGGGTCCCTGAGCACCCCGCGCTCTCACCGCCTTCTCCGCTGTGTTGCCTCCTGCTCCGCCGCCTCTTCAGCACCGCCGCCTCCTGGGCTCCCCCCGGAGTGGGAGGGAACCGCGGTCCCGCCTCCGCGCCCTTTCCCTTCCAGGCCCCGCAGCCACAGCACGCCGGGGCGCTGGGCTTTCCGCGCGCGGACAGACTGCCCCGCCGACCGACGGACGCACGCGCCGGCTCTGGAAGCCGGGATCCCGCGGGTGGGAGGCGGCCGCCGCCGCGCTCCGGGGAGGGGCGGAGGAGGGGGCGGAGAAGGAGGAAGGGGAGGAGACAGACCAGCCCCGAGGCGCCGCCGGCGCTGACACGCGAGTACCCGGGACGCCCCAAATCCTCGGCTAGGCCCATCTGGGACCCCGGGAGGTCTCCTGACCCCAAGCAGGAAGCCAGGCTTGGAGTGAGGTGTCTGTGGGTCGCCTGCTTGAATCGTAGTCGTCTTCACATTCCAGCTGCCCAGTCCCAGGGCCTGGAACCCAATAGGTGCTCAATAAATGCTTGAATGATTATGATCCAGAGACTGCCCAAAGGAAGATCTGAGAGCACTCGAGGGTAGCTTTCTCTTCTCCTTCCACTATTCTGGGAGAGGGGAGTGGCGAGGGGCTAGCAAGGCCCATTTCAGAGCCAAATGGGATCATGAAACAGGGGAAGACTGAGGACCAGAGAGGGTAAGAAACTGCCAGGATCACACAGCAGGTTTGAGCAGTGCCCAGACACCAACCTGGAGCTGGTTCTCCTCCCAGCACGGAATTAATTAGGCAGCTCAGAGTCTGCTTCCCAAAAGCACCCCTGGGGAGTAGGATAGCTACAGCATCTTGCCCCCTGAGGGGAGTTTAGGTGACCTAGCCCATGGGACAGAGACTTTGGAGGAAGGTAAGGTGAGACCCTCCACCATCTCATTCACAGACGCTTGCAAACAATAGGTGCTTACTAAATGCTGGGTGAGGGTGGGCTGGATGGAGAGGGAGGGAGGTGATGGCAGCAGCTCCAGTGTTAATGGGATGGCCAGCTCTCCTTCCTCTGGCAGGCTGGACGCAGCTGAGCACAAACATTAGCTGGGAGGGGGATGGACCACCCGAGGCCTGTGGGTGTTTAGATTAGGAAAGATGAAGGATGCGTCCGGGAACTCCAGCCTGGGTGACAGATGGGGGTCAGCGGCCTGTTTGGGAGCCTGCCCAGAGCGGCCCACGTTCCTCTTCCTCCCCAGGGCAGATGTTGATAAACTAGGTGAGGTCAGGGGAGGACTGGTCAGGGGCGCTTTCCCAGAACCAAACTCTGGTTCCCCAGCCAGCTGGAGTGACCTCCCCAGCCCCAGGCAACCGCTCTGTCCTGCAGCCCAGTGCCTGATGGACTTTCCCAGATTGAACCAATGATTCTGCTTGCTTGTGCCTGCCACAGACTAAAGAGAGAGGCTCTGTGCGAGGACGGGGCCAGCTCTGCAGTGGTATCGATCCAACAGGATCCCTGAACCCTCGGAGTCAGTCTAGGGTGGCTTTACGGGGTCCATGAGGGCCCCCTCCCCCATTACAGACACACTTACATGTCTCTGCATTTTTCTGAGAAGAAGGACTCTCCGGCTTTCAGAGATTCTTCTCAAAAGAGCCTGTGACTCAAAAGATTCAGGGCTAATGCTTGTGAACCTTCTGTTACAGAAGGGGATCTGGGGACCCCAGTCTGGGGAAATGACTCTTTCAAGGTCACATGGAAATTTAGCAGCAAGTTCGAAAGAAGAACCCGTGACTCTGGACTGTATAATGCTATTTAAGTTCTGACTCAGTCTCACTTCCTCCAGGAAGCCTTCCGTGAATTCATTCCCATCTTCCTGTATGTTCCTTCACCCATACCTTGATGTGACAGCCTGTATCACAATTAGGCACTTCCGTGTTGTCCCTGCTGGAGTGAAATACCCATGAGATGAGGAGCTGTGTTTTATCTCTCTTGTGTGGTGGGGTTATCATTGTTATGTGCCAGGCACTTACATAATATTACTCTTTACAATTGCCCCCAAAGGTGGGGAATATTGTGCTCATTTTATAGATGGGGAAAACAAAAAACAAAAAACAAAAAACAAAACAAAACAAAACAAAAAACCCAAACACCTCCCAAAGCTCAAGAAGGTAAGTCCTTGGCCCAAGTTCCCACAGGGAGTAAGTAGCAAAGTTGGGGTTTGAATCTCAAACCCTTTTGCAACTCCCACAGGACCATGTTGCCTCTGTGTTTGTTGAGCGACTAATGAATGACATCCAGCTGAGGATCCGGTGCAGTGGCCCCTCTCCGTTGGGCTGTGGAAAATCTGAAAGTGCAAAAGCCTGGATCCCGGCCAACCGTAGGAGAAAGGGGTTTCAAGGAGGGGAAAGGAATTTGGCCTTTAAGGAGCCAACCATCCACTGAGATGGCTCAGACCCCAGTGGAGAAGCCACCAGAACAAAAGCAACCATGAACGCTTTTATGAAAAAAATCTGCATGTATGGGTTACATCCCTAGAAAAAGAATCCCCGGATTTTCTCTTCTGTGTGTTTTCATCTTGCTTCCTCGTGGCTGCGATACTAGCTGAGATTGTCAGCACAATGATTCTGCCCCTTTTCTGGGTCTTTGAGTTACACATCACATTTCAGGCTGATGGCGCTGAGTTAACCCGCATGCGAGCTTCACAGCGATGTCCTCGTTCTATGATAACAAGGATTGCAAATTCTCCTGCATAACCACGCTTCACCGTCGCAGTTAGGAACCCGGGGGCAGAACAGAAAGGAACTCGTAGTTTGCCTTTTCTCTTAGCATCGCTGGTGCTCTTGAGAACATCAGCCAGGAGCCTGATTCATTCGTTCATGGGCATTATGGCGCCATGGGAAGGTGGCAGGAAGAGATCAACTCAGTTTTTAATTCTTTCCATCCTGTATTCATCCTTTCATCCATCAGTCCATCTCCCCACCACCCCTCTATCCCTCCATCATTTATACAGCTATCCGTGTAAGTATTCTCCCCTCATTCCCTCGTTCCCTCCCTCCCTCTCTTCCTTCTTTCTATCCTCCTATCCACCTATCCCTCTGTCCATCGATTCGCTCCTCTATCTGTCCATCCGTCTCTTCCAAAATATTCACCCCTGCCTATGTGCCAGCCACAGGGCTATGTGCTGAGACGCAGGCATAGCCAAAACAGAATTGGTCCCTGCTCTCCCACATCTCAGAGTCTAGTACAAAGGTGAGACATCAAAGTATCACGCCCAGTGAGATCCTAAGATTTCACAAGAGCCATGAAGGAGAAGTTCAGGGTATCATGAGGCTCTCTCACAGGGGTCCTACCAGGTCTCGGAGCCAGGGAGGGCTTCTCAGAGGATGTGACATTTCAGCTACTGCCTGAAGGATTCAGAGTCTTCATGTGGTTAAGTGGGGTGGGAGGTAGAGCAGAGAGGACACGGAGGTGCAAAGGCCCAGGGGTGTGAAAGACCTTAGTGTGGGTGGGTTGCAATGTGTTTTTTAGAGCAACAGGGACAAGAGGGGGTAAGATGAAGCAGCAGTCACTGTGTCGGGCCTTGTAAGTCCCGGCATGGTTGGGGGATTTTTATCCGAAAGGCCATAGAGGGTTATGGGAGGGGAAGTTTCACCCTCAGAAACTCGGATTTTGGGGGGGGGGGTGCCTGGGTGGCTTAGTTGTTAAGTGTCTGCCTTCAGCTCAGGTCATGACCCTGGGGTCCTGGGATCCAGCCCGGGGTCCTGGGATCCAGCCCCGCATCGGGCTCCTTGCTTGGCGGAAAGCCTATTTCTCCCTCTCCCACTCCCCCTGTTTGTGTTCCCTCTCTTGCTGTCTCTCTCTCTCTCTCTGTGAAATACATAAATAAAATTTTTAAAAAAGAAGAAAAGAAACTCTGATTTTTTTTTTTTTTTTAGGTGGCCTGGGGTTCCAGGCATCAGTAGTTTTGGCCAAAGTTCCTTTCTCTGGACTGGAGACATTGAAATGGAGAGGTGAATCCATGTATCTGCAGGAAATGAATAATAATAATAATCCAAAGGTACTCAGGTCTTGCGTTGGCCATCCATTGGTAATTCAATCAGAAAATGTTTATTGAACACCTACTATGCGCCAGATGCTGTTCTAGGCACTGGAGACAGAATGGTGAACAAAGGGACAAAAATCCCTGCCTTGCTGACATGGGAATGGGGTGGAGAGAGATAGTAAACAAATACACAAAGAAAACCCATGGTATGTCTATCATAAAGCGTAAAACTGCTCCAGAGAGAAATAAAGACCTCTTTGCATTGCTGGTGGGCATGCAACCATGTTGGGAAGCAGTCTGGTTTCATCTTTTAAAGCTGAGCGTGTGCATAACGTAAGCATGACCCAGCATTCTCCTTGCACAGTTTGCCCGTCCACAACATGAGTCACGTGGCACAACATTCATAAGGCCTCTCTTTACAGTGGCCAACAATGGAGAAACCTCCACATGCCCACATATGGGAGAGCAGATGAATACATCTCACAATGGAGTATTATGCAGCCATCAAAAGGAAGGAACTATGGCCACACATCACAGGACAGATGGATCTCTGACACAGAATGGCCCATGGGAAATGTCCCATCAGAGAAATGTGTTATAAAGCTAAAAGCAACTCAAATTGCACATTCATAATGCAATAATAACTTATAGAAAGGAAACAAGAGAAGGATAAATGCTGGTGAGGGTTATGGTGGGGATGATGTGATGCTGGGATGAGGGAGGACGTATGGTCAGATGTAATTATTATTTTTTTAATTTTATTTATTTATTTGAGGGAGAATGAGTGAGAGAGAGCATGAGAGAGGAGAAGGTCAGAGGGAGAAGCAGACTCCCCAAGGAGCTGAGAGCCCGATGCGGGACTCGATCCTGGAAGTCCGGGATCATGACCTGAGCCAAAGGCAGTTGCTCAACCAACTGAGCTACCCAGGCGCCCCTCAGATGTAATTATTATCAAGATTCTAGTTTTAGTTTAGGGTGGTGGTTTCCTGGATGTTTGTTACATTGTTAAATGGATCATTAAAAGCTGATGAGAGTGGGTTATGATGCAAGCATTATGACTAATTTGTGTGTGTGTGTGTGTGTGTGTATACACCATAGTTAAAGGAAAAAAGCAGGCAAGCATGGAAGGATCTAGAGCATGCTGCGGTGGGGGTGGGAGGCAATTTTCAATCTATTGGCTAAGGAGGGGACCACCGAGGTGATCTCTGAGCCAAGACTTGAAGGAGGGATGTAGTTGATTAACCTTGGCAGAGATCTAGGGAAGAGGGTCCTAGGTAGAGGGCATAGCAAGTGCAAAGGCCCTGAGGTGGGAGTGTGCTTGGCATGGCCTAGGAATGGTAGTGGAATCTGTGGGCTGGAAGGAGGGTGGGCAGGCGAATGTCCTGGGGATCACCTGCATGGAGGGGATGAAGAGGGCTGAGGGAGGGAAGGAGAGACAGAGGTGGAGGGAAAACGCGAAGGACTTTCTCGGGTTCTTCAATGAGCCCAGATCCTGAGTCTGCTCTGCTCAGCTATTTGCTGCTCAGTGTTTTCTTGGATTTCATGAGACCCTTCAGTTTCCCTGATGTGCTTAACTGGGTTTCTGTTACGTGTAACCCAGTAAGTCTACTGGTTAAATCCCTGGTTAAACGTCCAGGAAATCAGGCCTGGAGTGTTTTCAGGAGAGGCTTCTTAATGGACAGTGGATGCTGTGCAGTGGAAACCCACTAGGAGACGGGAGGAGACCTGGGCGGGCATCAAACACGGGGCGTGGGACGGTAATTTGCTCATTTACTGAAAGTTTTCTAGGCATCAGGGATGTCACTAAGTTTTTCAATCCTCCCAAGTGTCATTCCAGATTGTATAGATAAGGAGTCCAGGGCCCAGGGAGGGAATAAGTGGCTGAGCTGGAAAAACCCCAGGCCTGGGTGACCTTGAGGCGCTTTCGCCTGGGATAAGAGGTCTCTGACCCATTTCTGTTGTGGAGTTCTCTCATCTTTGGGTACCCTGGGGCAGGGGACTCCTGTTTCCCTCTTCTCCAGCCCCTGGGCAGTCTGGAGGCCTGCAGGAAGCTAGCTAGGCAGGGAGGGACCTCACCCTTCATCCAGGAGTCCCCATGTCTCCAGCACAGAGGAAGGGACCCTGAGAAAGACCAGGGCCAGAGTCAACGGTGAGGGCTTTGTGGCCGGAGTGGGGTGCAGCTCTGGGGCTGGTCCATCCGGGTGAGGGAAGAAAGAGCTCTAACTTTCTCCAGGACCCTCATGCTTTTTGCCCCCACTAGAAAGCGCCAGCTCCTGCTGCGGGGGAGGAAGGGGGAGGCTGTGAATGAACGGGGAATGGGTACACAACGCCCCCTGGTGGCCCATTTTGGGCCCATTGCTCTGATGCTGGAAGGGTTTCCAGGTAATGAATTTTTATCTATTTTTAATTTATTTTCATTGTGGCAAAAATGCATACCATAACATTTATAGCCTTAATTATTTCGAAGTGTGCAGTTTAGTAGTGTTTTAGCGTATTCGCACTGTTGTGCAATCAACCCCCAGAACTTTCTCATCTTGCAAAACTGAAACACTGCACCCATTAAACAACCCTCCAATTCCCCCTCCCCACTCCACCCTACCCCCGACCCGCCCCGCCCCTGGCAACCCCCATTTGACTTCCCGTCTCTATGGCTTTGACTGCTCTAGATACTGCATATAAATGGAATTATACAGTATTTGTCCTTTGGTGACGGGCTTTTTATCCTTTAGCATAACGTCCTCAAGGCTCATTCATATTGTAGCCTGGCTTGGGGCTTCCTTTCTTGAGGCTAGAGAAGGTTCCGTCGTATGTGTCTAGCACGTTTGGTTTCCTGTTCATCCTAGGAATGAACACCGGGGCCGCTTCTACCTTTTGGCCATTGTGAAGATTGCTCCTCTAAAGGGGGGGTGCAAACATCTCTCTGAAACCCCGCTTTTAGGTCTTCCCAACAGAAACCCAGAAGTGGAATTGCGGGATCCTTTATCTGCGCGATGACTGAATTGCGCCCGTCCTCCGCAGCTCCCGTGCTGAAGCTCTAAACCCCGATGAGAGTGTATTTGGAGACATGGCAGATCCCAAAAGGAGTCAATTAAGATCAAATGAAGTCATGGGGGTGGGGTCCTAACCTGATAGGACTGGTGGCGCTAGAAAAAGACGAAGACACAGAGTTCATGCTCCTTCCTCCTCTGCCTTCATGCAGAGAAAAGAACAAGCTAGTGTGTAGTAAGAAGGAGGCCGCAGGCAAAGCCAGGGAGAGACCCTCTCAGCAGAACCCAGAGGCGCTGGTACCCTCATCTCAGACTTCCAGCCTCCAGCATGGTGAGAAAATGAATGTTGTGAACCCCCCAGACTATGGTGTTTTGTCAAGGCAGCCCGGGCTAATACAATTGGGGGATTCTGTCTTGCACTTTTTGGGGAACTGCCACCCTGTTTCCCACAATAGCAGAATGACCTTCCCACCAGCGGTGCACGGGGTTCCGATTTCTCCTCACCCTCAACATCAGTACTTGCTGTTTTGTTTTGTTTTAATGGTAGTCGTCCTAATGGGTGTTGCAGGTCATGATTCTCTCCCTGCCCCTTCAAGGAGGGACTTAGTGTGTGCCCAGCACCGGGCTAAGTGTGTCCCATGCTTGTCATGATCTAATCCTCTCTGTAGCATTGTCTACATTTACAGAGGAGGACACAGAGGTTGGAAGGGACAAGTCACTAACTTAGTGTCATCAGCCAGCAAAGGCTAGGCACAGGACCATGACAGTTGGTGACAATGACAGCTGGTGGCTACAGGGCTTCATCCCTGTGCCAGCCACAGCCCTCTGCCTTCACAAACGCTCCTATGAGCCGCGTGCTATTATTAGTCTCATTTTCCAGGTGAGGAAAAAGAGGCACAGAAACTTAAGCGCTGGCCCAAGATCACGTGGCCACTAAACAGGACAGCCCAGATTTGAATCTTGTGCCCTATTCTGCCACGACAGGAGCACACGCAGCTCCAAGCAAATCTCGCCTACGAAAATCCAAATTCTCCCGAAGTCTCCACGAGGGAGGGAGGATCTGCTGCTATAAAAACGTAGCTCTGCTGGTGTGTACGTGGTACTGTACAGTTTGGAAAAGATTTCCATAGCTCGATGGGATTAACCTTCATAGCTTCAAGGAGGCAATGTTTTATTATTTTTTTTTAAAGATTTTATTTGTGAAACAGAGCGGAGCGTGTACAAGCAGAGGGGAGAGGCAGGGAGAAGCAGACACCCTGCGGAGCAGGGAGCCCGATGTAGGGCTCGATTCCAGGACCCTGGGATCATGACCTGAACTGAAGGCAGACGCTTAACTGACTGAGCCACCCAAGGTGCCCCAGGAGACACTGGTTTTGACTATGAGAGGGACTATAACTGACCTGAGCTGGTTCCCGGGCATCCAGAAGCTGGTACTCTGACTCCAGGTTCCCAAGGAAAGGCCAAGCATTATGTGAGATAAACCAGGTTTGAACCTAGCTCCTTCCCCCTCCTTTTTTTGATTTAAATTTTTATTTTAAATTCATTTGGGGCATATGAGAAGTTGGGAAGAATGTAATAAATTCTTGTATACCTTTCACCCAGATTCTTCAAATATTCACATTTTTACCATAATTGCTTTCTCTCTCTTCCACCCCCTTCTCTCTCCTGCTCCCCTTCAGCTGATTGGATGAGGCCCACCCTCATTATGGAGGGTAATCTGCTTAATCAGTCTACTGATTTCAATGATAATCACACCTAAAAATGCCTTCACAGCAACATCTAGACTGGCAGGTGACAAAAGGGAACACCTAAAATTAACCACTCCAGCTAGCAAGGCTCCTTCATCCTTCAGCTTTTCCTTCCTAAACATATTGATATTTTAGCCTTAGCATGGTCCCTTCAAAGTCAAAGGATGGCGGCTGAAGCTCTAGAAATCACCAACCTCAGACAACAATGTACAGGACAAAAGGGAGAAAGAAGGGCACAGGATGCCAGGATTAGCTTAGACCAATCAAAGCTCATCTCCTGGGACTCGGTGGATGGTTTTGGGAGCAAGGAAGAAGGGCAGAGTGGCCGTGGGGTGAGCAATCAACATTGTTGTTATGTACTCGATGCTGCCAACTTCAGCATGTCCTCGGAGAGTGAAGGCATGACGAGTGAATTTTGGTAGAGGCGAGGGTCCCACTGAGGAAGACAAGCATGTGGAGAGCAGGCTTGACTCCCCTTAGCGGGATTAGTTGTCCTGGCTTGCCCAGTGCCTTTGGTGGTTAATGGGCTCCTGGGGGGGACTCCACTGGGTCAGGGAGACAGGGCAGCCCAGCTGCAGACAAGGAAGTGGCTGTCACGGGCTGTTGTCCTCTCTGCTGTGACAATCTGATTTTGTCCCATGGCTTCCCAGCCGGGGCCCTGGCCAACCCACTGACCCTGGCCGGCCACCTGCTCTTTATCTAGAAGCTGAATCTGTAGGGGGAGATCAAGGAAGATAAAACAGGAGATTTCCCCAGCACGGAAGAGGCAGTGGAAGGAGAGAGGAGGAGGAGGAGCTTTTGACCCTAAAACTAACAGCCAGAGAGAGAGGTAGTCAAGGATACACTGTAATGGACCAAAAAATTCCAATCCTCATTTATAGGACACTTTCCAAGCCTTTTTATATTTATTATTTTGTTTAAATCTCCCCATGGGTGGGGGAAATGGACATCATTCTCCTCACTGCATAGATGAGGCTGCTTTAACAAATGACCAAAAACTGAGCGGCTTCAAGCACAGACTTATAGTCTTACAGCTCTGGAGGTCACAAGTCCTATAGTCCAGGTGCTGGCAGGCCCGTGTTCATTCTGGAGGCTTCAAGGGACAATCTTGAACAAGAACTTGTCCATGATGATCCTGGATGTGGCCACAGAAAAACCTTGCAGGGGCCACAGGTTTCAACATTCAGGGTGGGAAATGGAATCTGGGGTTAGTCTGGAGGAAGAAAGATGGGGCAGAAGTGGGGTGATTCCTTAAGGATTTGGTGGACCTGGAGACCCTGCAGACTGGGACCACTGACCGCTTGAACTGGAACAGAAGAAAATTATTATCTTATTAACCTTTAACTGCCGTGTAGCATTTCCTTCTGCTACAAACACAGGCAACAAAGCACAGGGCAGTGGGTAAGACTGTGGCATCAGGAGAGGTCACAAAACCTTTACATCACATTTCCTTGTTGGAGCTATCTCAAAAAATACCACTTTTCTCATCACTACTTTCAAATCGCGATAGTAATGACACGGAAATCTTCATTTTAACCAGCGCCTGCTGGCTGGGTTAATCGTTGGCGGGCCCTGGGAGCTGCAGCTAGGGAGTCTGCCAGGCTCTCGGGTGGGACTGTTGACCCCCCGTGGGTGACCCCCTTGGGGTCTGGGTCATTACAACTGAGAGGGGATCACTGGCCCCACATTGGATGGGGGCTGCAGCCTGGGTTTGAAGCTTAGCTGGGAAGGAGATCACTCAAGGAGAATCTTTTGGTTTTGATTACCTGTGGCCTTTGGAACATTTTCTTGGCAAAAGCTGAGATCCACATGGTTCACTCACCCCCCAAGGCTGGGTTTCCAGGAGTCCATATAGTTAAGGGGTTAAAAGCTTTACATTTGGAGGCAGAACAGTCCAGGGTAAAATTCCACCAACCCCCTTACTAGCCATGGGCCCTTGGGCCAGGGAAGTGGCTTCACTGGGCCTCAGTTTACTTATCTGTAAAATGGGAATCACTGTAGGACTTAGGGTGACAAGGCACTTATCTCATTTCTTGGCCCAAGGGAACTGAGCGCTCTGTCCATGGTGGCAGTGCTTCCCATGTTCTCCCCTCCCTGGGCCAGACAGAACCAGCAGCAGGGTCCCTTCCCTCCCTGCCCTCTTGACTCAGACTTTCTGCTGCGGCAACGGAGGCGTCCAACCTCCAGGGCTTCTAAATCAAGCTGAGCAGTGAGGCATGCTTTGCCCATTAGCAGGGACATTTTGACTCAGAGCGGCTTTGAAATAGCAGGGCCGGGCAGTGCCCCCAGAATCAGGTTTGCTAATGGAGTTTCTGCCTTGGCACTGGGCCTGTCTGGGCTGTTTATTGCAGGAGACTTAGAGGATGAGAGCAGGGAGGGGGAAGAAGGACGTGGAGCCTTCTGTTGCTTTCAGGAGTCCTGCAAAGGCCGGTGGAAGGGACAAGGCTCACTGACCTCCAGCTGAGTCTGAGGGAGGAAACTCCTCATGCGGGGAATCCCAGGTGTGTGCAGGAGAAGTTCTCCTGGTCAAGATCTGGCAGGGTCCTGCAGCAAGAGAGCCATTCTAAACCTCAGTTTCCCCCTTCATCGGATGGAGGAGGAAGAAATCAAATGAGATGATGGAGACGATGAAGGAAGAGCTCCGCACCGGGCACAAGGAACACGGTGACATTCAGCAGCTTCTGATCGTTCCTTCTGGGACCAGCTGAGCCCAGCCTGGCTGAGGCTGAGCAAAGAGCGGGGTGAGGGTGTGGTATGGTGTATTACACCTGTCCAGTCTGGCCTGGCTACGCTAACCCCACTGGGCACCGTGGGACCACCCGCCCCCCTCTTCTCTCTTCTTTACGTCCATCCAGCGCCCCTGGATTCCCAGCATCTGCTCAGCACCTGCTAGTTCTCAGCTGCCGATAGGGCCAGCCGCATGGGCCCCTCACTCGAGGTGTGTTTGGCTCGATGCTCTGATGTCACGGTCTTGAAAAACTCTCCATGTTTTTTGAACAAGGGGTCTTGCTCTGGTCTCTCCATGGTTTTTGAACAAGGGGTCATTTTGCTCTGGTCTCTACAAGATGGTGGGGCTGGTCCTGTGCTAAGGGGATAATTCCTCTGAGTCCAGGTTCTCTGCAGCTTTCCGCGTACTTACGATCTTACAGAAGCCACGGGCTCATGATGTAAGGGTTAGTAACGCGTCGGGACACAGTGCAAGGCAAGTTAATAAATGTCCCATGGGCTTGTTTTCATTATTCTCATCTCTCCAGATCCCTTCACAATCCAGCCTGTCCTCCTATCCCCATTTATTATGACAGTTTGGGCTCTTGTTTTTAGTGGACTGATTGAGACGGTCTTTCCCCAGGTTGTGTGTGCATTTATTTATGATTTTCTTATTGTGGTTAAAACACACGACCTAAGATTTGCCACATAAGCCGCTGTCAGGGGTACAATTACTCATAATGACATGCCCGATGCTCAGCAATTATCACCTCTGTTTCTCTCCAAAACTTTTTCATCATCCTGGACATAAACTCTGTCCCCATTGAGCAAGAACTCTCTGCTCTTCCTTCCTCCCAGCTCCTGGTAGCCTCTTATCTCCTTCCTGTCTCTGGAGGTGTCTCTTCTCGATTTCTCGTATACGTGAAATCGTACAACAGTTGGCCTTTTGTGTCTGGCGTCTGCGACTTAGCAGAATGTTTTCAAGGTCCCTCCCTCGTTCCTTTCATGTCTGACTGCTCTCCCATTGCACGGATGGGCCACAGTTTTCTCTTGCATTGGTCTGTGGCTGCACATATGGGCTGTTTCTGCCTTTTGGCTGCCGAGAATCACGCTGCTAGGACTATTGCAGTGCCTGTGGTCTGTTCTTTTGGGTGTATCCCTTGGGGTGGAATTGCTGGGTCAGACAGCGCTTCTGCATGTAACTTTTTGGAGAATTGCCAGACGGTTTCCCCAGCAGCCATATGGTGTTACAATCCCATGGGCAACGTGTGAGGGTCCCGGCTTCCCCTCGCCCGTCCCATTGCTTGGTCTTCTTTGGCTTTTCAATGATAGGCAGCCTCCTGGGGGCCAAGTGCGGCCCATTAGGATTCTGACTTGCATTTCCCTGATGATGCGGAACATCATTATCTTCAACATTATCTTCAACTCCTTTGCCCATTTTAAAGTCGGCAATCTTGTCTTTTTGTTGTGGAGTTGTCGTCCTTTATATATTCTGGGTATGAAACCCTTATCGGATAGGGTTTGCGAAAGTTTTCTCCCATTCGGTGGGTGGCCTTTTCATTCCCAGGTTGTGTCCTTTGGTGCACTGTTTTTAATCTTGACAAAGTCCAATTTATTTATTTTTATCTTGGTTGACTATGTTTGGGTGTCACAGTTTAAGAAACCACGGCTAAGTGCAAGACGTGCCTGTTTTCTTCTGATGGCTTTATAGTTTTAGCTCCTAGAACTTGGGTCTTGGATCAATTCTGAGTTAATTTTTGTATACGGTGTATAGTAAGGGCCCAGGTTCATTCTTGGCACGGGTGCAACCTCTTTTCTCAACACCGTGTGTCAGAGAGACCAATTTCTCCTCTGTAGAATTGGCGCCCTTGTTGAAACCAGTGGGCCATCAACGTAAGAGGTCATTTCTGGGATCTCAATTCTCTTCTGTAGGTCTGTCTGTCTATTCTTACGCAGATGACAAACTGTTACAATTACCGTAACTTCGTGTCACGTTTTGAAATCAGAAAATGTGAGTCCTCCAACTTTGTTCTTATTTTTCAAGATTGTCCTGGCTATTCTGGGTCCCTTGAAATTCCCCATGAAGTTTAGGATGAGTTTTTCCCATTTCCCATTTAAAAATACCATGAGCAGGGGCGTCTGGGTAGCTCAGTCAGTTAAGCGTCTGCCTTCAGCAGGGAGCCTGATTCTCCCTCTCCCTCTGCTATTCCCACCGCTTGTGCTCTCTCGCTCTCTATTTCTGTCAAATAAATACATAAAATATTTTAAAAAATAAAAATTAAAAATACCATTAGGATTTTGATAGAGATGGCTTTAAATCTGCATTTGGCCTTGGGTAGTATTGTCATCTGAACTATATTAAGCCTCCTAACCCATGAACACAATTCCATCAATATTTTAAGATCTCCTGCATTAACCTTTTAATAGGGAATTCTTAAAAGTGGGAAAGGTAGCCAAACTCGAAGACTTGAATCCCTCTTTTCCTCTTGGTCACATTCGAGGTCAAGGGGAAAGACCCTTCTCTTCCTTTCTTTCTTCCTTTCTTTCTTTCAAGATTTTATTTATTTACTTACTTACTTATTTTCGCAGTGTGGGTTGGGGAGAGGCAGAAGGAAAAGGAGAGAGAGAGAACCTCAAGCAGACTCAAAGTCAAGCGCTAAGCCCAATGTGGGGATCCCATGACCCTGAGGTCATGACCTGAGTCAAAATCAAGAGTTGGACACTCAACTGACTGAGCCACCCAGGCGCCCTGCAAGGCCCATTTATCTCTCTGATATACACCATAGAATGATTTCAGAAATTCCTCAGAGGGTTAATTCAGTAATCATCTGCCCAGTGTCCCTGTGCTTTTTTTAAGGGCTGTTGGTTGCCTTTCCCTTCTCTGCTCCTAGTGAGTATGCGGAAATAACAGATTGCTTAAATATGCCTTATTGTCTTGATCATGGTTCCAAAGAAGAGGGAACCTACCTCTTCCCCTAACATTTTCCAGGGCTTTAAGCATACCTCATTGCCTTTTAGGGCCTGTAATTCTCTCGATGACCACAAGATGGCAGCAAAGAGCAAAGGCTGCTGGAGTTGATGATCGCAGGAGACAGGAGGGGAAGGAGGGAGGAACGGGGGTGAGAGTGTGAGCCCGACAGACACAGCTCAGTGCGGATGGCACCCCCGGAGTCGCACCCTCAGCAGGCCTGCGATACGGATCGGGAGTGTGAAACTGCCCAGTGTAAGTGGGCTGACACGCTCACTTGCGTGAGATCACGCGGACAATTTTTAGAAAACCGGTGTTTTCCTCTTACAGCGAGAATGGTGGGAGCGAGGAGAGATCAGGGATAGCAAGGTGCTCTCTCTCCTCCTCCCTCTCTGTCCCCTCCCTGGCATTGAGGGCAAAGGAAGAAACCTTCTCCTGCGTGACTTGCAGCATCTAGAGGCGGCCTGCGTTCCCGGACTCGGGACCCTCTGCATCTCCAAGCCAGCCACAGCCACTCACGTCCTCCTGCATCTTCAACAGCGGAATCTCTCGCCTTTGGGTGGGAAAGGCTCTGGGCTTTTAAGGGTTCATGGGATTTGACTGGGCCGATGTGAATAGCCAGATTCCTCTCCCGCTCTCAAGACCATTTACTTATTCCCACCTGCAGAGTCCCTGGTAACATATCCACAGGCTCCAGGGACCAGGGCATGGACATCTTTGGGGGGGGGGCATTATTCTGTCTGCCACACTCCTGGCTTCCCCAGGCCTCCTGTGGGTTTAGTGGCATTTCCTCTCCCGCTGTTGGAGCTCACAGTGGCACCTTCTTCACCGTGGCCAAGCCTTGGGGAAGGATCCCTTTTCCTGCCCCCATAACCCTTATCCTATATACACACTTAACAGCAACTGAGCCTTTCCCCTTCCCCTGGTGATGACTTCCTGCTCCATCAACTGGAGCCTTGTCCCTTAGAACACGAGAGCTTCTCCCTTGCAATTCCCAGCCTGGTCCCCCAACAAAGGGAAAGTCAAGAGAAAAGCCTTGGTGTCGGCGCATATAGGAGGAATGCCATCAGACGTGCACATACCCGGCACGTGTGAGCCCAGATGAAACTGACTTGTTCTATCTCTCAGCTGCGCTGGGTTACTGAGTCCTCACATTCTGTTCCCTGTGCTCCCCTCCAGGTCTACACCCCACTCCGGGCAGCCCCAGGAAAGACAGAGAGTGGATTTTCTGCATCTTTTCCTTGTGTGAGATCCATCCCGGGCGCTGATGTCAAGAAACAGAAGCAGAGTGGTTCCGTTTTTCACCTGCTCCGACTTGACCAAACTTGGCTAGAGAAGCCTCAGTTGGGAGCAGGGGAGCCCCTCCAGCAGACAGGCTCCAGAAGATCCTTTGATCAGCAAATTCTCCCCATTGATGACCTCATCTAAGGTCTCCTCCTCAAACTCTTCCCAAACTCCTCTGGGCTGCTGGCCACTTGCCACATGTAGCCCTGCTTCTAATCACTGCTTACTTCCTTTGGGGTAAGTGGCTGCCTTGTTGCCAGGGTAACTGAGAGTGGCCAATGGGCCTGAGACCTTGACCTTTAGCTCTGCCTAACTGGACTCTTGTATGGTCTTGGCTCCTGTCCCTTTCACACACAGTTCCTCTCCTGGACTTTTACTCTGACGTTCTCCCCTATGAAGTGTGTCTGGCCTCCACATTTATTCTGGGATTTGCTAACTCAATTCCTTTTTGTTCTTATGGTCATTTTTTTTTTTTAACCTGAAAAACATTTAATGGATGGTGCTGTGTGCTCGAAACTGCCTCCCACCTGCAGGCACAGCCATGTCCCTCCCCTCCTGATGCCCTGATCCCACGGAGGGCTTGTGGAGTGGCGGTCTGCCCACTTCCGTTACAGAGCGCCCCCTGCCGGTATCTCCTCCTGGGGTCCCACCCTTCCGTAGTCTGCCTCATGGTTCGTTTCAGCGAAGGTTGTCGAACGGCGATGTTTCTCATTTTCACCCTTTCAACAAATATCAAGTCGAATCCTTTTGTAAAAAAGATGTTTTTCCTTATTAGTTATAGCTGTCTGTTTATCCTGAAATACAGTTTGTACAGGAAAGGATGGGCTTAGTTATACCCTATTCATTGCCGGGACTTGCTGAACTTCTGAGAAAAGGGTTGGTGTTCTCATGCGTTCCAATGACAGCCAGTGGCGTGTTTCTTAATCACTGCGGACGCGCTCTTATCTTTGCTCTGAATGAACTTAAATGTCTGGCAAATGCTGAGAAGACAGTGGCAGGAAAGGCCCAGAATGGTTCCTTCCTTCCTTTGGGACATAAGTTCTGAGCTGCTTACTTTCTCTCTTGTTCCAAGTCTTAGCCCACTACACCCATCCCACTGACCACGCAGCTATACACAGTTGCTCATTTTTAGTGAAGGGGTGCAGGTGATGCACCTCTAGGTAAGTCATAAGCCCTATGAGGCTGGGGCAGTGTCTTATGGCCTTACGGTCTCCTTCTATGTCTCTAGTGTGAGTTGGGGCACCTGGAAGGGTCTGGCATCTCTTTGTGGGCTGAGATGACGTGAAAGCAGAGTGGTCATTCTTTCTTCGAGGGCTCTATCCTTTGCCCTTGCTCTGGATGAGAGCAGTGATGCGTTCCAACCCCAGCCCATTGGCACGACCCCAGCTGGGGGTCCTACCGGTCACTCCAACCCCGACGTTACCTGGAGGCCGTGCAGGGCTCACAGTGAAAGGGCGAGGTCCTCCTCAGATGCCAGCTGCGAGTGGGGGGCTCAGACTACTTGGACCCCCTGCCCCCCGACTTGGCTACAAATTCAGGGGTTTCCATGGCCTCCCTTTCAGTTCAATAACCTGCTGGAATGACTCACAGTGCTCAGAAAAATGCCGTACTTACCACCACCATTCTGTTGTACAGGATGTAAATGCACAAGAAAATGAGAAGATACACAGGACGGGAGGGCTGGAAGGGTCCGGAGCACCGGAGGCCCTTCCCCCTGGAGTTAGGATTCATCATCTCCACAACACACAGCTCTGTTCACCATCCAGGAAGCATTCCAAGCCTTGCTGTCCAGAGTCTTTATTGGAGTTTCATTACAAAGGCATGATTAATTAAACCATTAGCCAGATGTTTGAATTCAGTCTGCTCTTGGGAGGTTGGGGGGATGGGGCTGAAAGTTTCTACCCTCTCATCACATGCCTGGCATCGCTGGCGTGGCCAGTCCCTCCTTGGAAACTCTCACCAAAGGCTCTAAACCCCATTTGCGTAAGCTCAGGGATGGCTGGACGAGGCTCCTTGGGGGTGGAAAAGACTCTCCTATCAGGAAATTCCCTGGGTTCTGAGGCTCTGGGCTAGGAGCTGGGGACAGAGACTGGATATCCTCTTCATTCTGTGACGGTTGGTGTAGTGGCATAATGGGGGGGTAGTAAAGCTTGAAGTGGATATTTGAGGTTAAAACACGTAGACATCCAGGTATCTCTGAAGCTAAAGCCAGAGCATATAAGCCTTGAGATCTGGCCAGAAGGCACTCATCGTGGTGGGCGGGGGGAGGTAGGCTCAGGAGGAAAAGACAATAGGCTATTATGCATGTGAGGCAACAGTTATAATCCAAGCTTCTGGAAAGTTTTAAGGGCTAAGAAGACATCGGCTTGCTACTTGCTGGGGAGACCTTTGGCTCAGCAGGTGTAGACAGGGATCGGTGTGCGGAGGGAAATAGGCAGGAGGTGGGCAATGACGGAGGAGGGTGAGAGCAAGATCATGGAATTATAGGATCCCAGGGTCAGGAAAAGGGCTTCCCTCTGGGACTACAGAGAAATTGCGCTGCTAAGGCTTGAAGGAAAAGCAAGGAGCTAAGTGGTAAACACCCCATGGTTGACAAAATGATGGAGCCCGTGAAGCTGGGTGAGCGCGGGTGTGTATGGGAAGGTGGGTCACGTGCAGAGCGAGAGTCCAGTGGGGTGATGCTGGGAAGGTCTTGGCGGTCTTGGTTTCGAGAGGAGTCAAAGAAGCGAGAGGAGGAATGGAGGAGAGTGGATCTGGCGGTGACAGCAAGCGGATTCTTTAAGAAGCAGCTGCTGGACGACCCCCAGACGTCTCTTCTAGAATGACCATTCCAGGGTTCTAGGACTTCTGACTGCGAACATCTCATTGACCAGAGGCTGAATCCCCATGCCACAGCTGCCTGGTGTCTGCACTATCTGGAGAGAAAGAAATGTATGGGCCGGAAGAAGACGGATCCCACACACTTAACACCACTGGTTCAAAGAGTCAGAGGAAAAGAAGCAGGGAGTGTATCCGAGAGGGTTAGTAGGACCGAGAACAACTTTTCAGGACGGGTTCTAGTGCAGATCTGGATAACCAAAGCGGACCCTAGGGTCGAGCGGGTCTTCTCAAGCTGGGTCCTTACCCGGGGGCCGTTTTGCTCCCTACAGGACAAAAGACCATGTCTTGAGACATTTTTAATAGTCACGACCGGGTAGCGTCTAGAGGGTAGAGATTTGGGCGGCTGCTCAACACCCTACCATGTACGGGAGGGCCCCCCACCCCCAGAAAACAAAGAATTATCCAGCCCAAATGTCAGCAGCTGCTGAGGCTGAGAAAACCTGCTTGGAAAAACGTCGAGAAAGAACCTGGTGGGACAACCACTGTACCCGGTGGCAGGTGTCCTGGTAGGAGGTGGAGCTTTGAATGGGCGTGACTGACACTCTTAGGAAAAGGAGCCAACCTCCATCCACAGTGAAGACCCCCGCCCCACATACCGCGTCCTTTTGGAGTCACTTTGAAGTTACGGGGAAACTCATGACCATCCCAGGCAATGAAACCTAAGAGAATTTGCTGGATGAGGCTTCTAGGAAGACACCCCGGGTACGTATCTTCCCCGCCCCCGCCCGCTGTTCTTCCTGTTGGGACCCGACCTGCCGCCTGGCGATGCAGTGCGATCAGACGAAAATCAGTGGCTAAGGAAGGTGCAGCCAGAAAAAGCTGGTGATGCCCCCGGGGACATTTGGTGGTGTCTGCCGCTATTTCTGGTGGCCACGATGGCGGGTGCTGCTCCCGGCCTCCAGGGGATAGAGAACAGGGATGCCCTTAGCATCCGACAACCCCCTGTACAAAGAACTAGCCGACCCCCACACACCAACCAGTGGAGAAAACCTGCTCAGAGAACTGTTGCACGAGTCCTGGGTCACCTGCCTTAGGACTGCTTGAACAAGAAGAAAAAAAAAAAAAACCACCACCCAAAATGCCCATTTTGTTTTGTTCTCAGCTCCTGCATTGGGCTATCTGTTATTTGGGGTGGAACAAATTCCACCTTGCTACAGAGGGAAAAAGCTCTTGGAGGTAAGCGTGTCCCGGGGGCATTTCCAGACGGCACTTCCTTTAGATTATCCTTACTGGCACTTTCCACGATTGCACAGGATATCCAGTCCCATCTGTGAAGCAGAAAGAGGACAACCACTCAGTAGCTTCTTTTGCTAGGAGATGCCAGCACCATCGGTCGCCTCCACCCACGTCGCCGGTGGGGTCCGCTGGGTCCAAGATCACGGGCCTAAAGGAGAGTCCGAAACACACGACATGCTTTTTAAAACCAGCGACCTCAGAATCGGGGGCCCATTCCACTTCTGGCACCAAAACGACGTGTCCTACGTTTTAGGTGCTGGTAATTCAAACGTACTGATACGGCACAAAGTGATTTTCGAGAATCCCGTGACATTTGCCAATAGTATTTTGAAAGCTCTTCCTTACTGTACACAGGACGGCATAATAGAAACATCTCCCTCCTGTTAGATCGACTGAAATATGCTGGGTAATTTGATCAACCGTAATGTCATGTCGGCCATGCCCGTGGTAGGCAGCCCATGGTATCTTTTTCTCTCTTTCTTCTCCTCTATTCTTTCTCAGAGCTTTTTTCCTTTCCTCCTCTTCCTTTTCTTTTGCCTCCCTTGTTTTTGGGCTCTGCCGTCAGCACTGAATGGACACGCTAAGGTTCCCTGCTATTCTTGAAGGACAGCGGTTTTGCAGGATGCAGGTCTGAAAGGGGAGAAGAGAGCTGATCCAATAAATCGAATAAAATCTAATTCTCCTGTAGGATGAATCAGCCACGAGGGAAGGATAGCGTTATTTCTCAGAGACACACTTCCCACTTCCACAGCTCTAAGATCTGCTAACGAATTCACACTTTTCCTTCCAACCTAGGAAGACGGAAGCAGCCCAGAGACCCGTACCTTGGTCCTTCCTTCTCTAATCCTCCTGGCTAACGTTCTCTCCTGCCCTCCCCCACCAGGACTTCCTCCCCAGAGACTATGGGAACTTCTGTGGGTTGGCACCTTTCCACTCCCCACCCGCCGACGTCCTGTTTCTTGGGGGGAGCACCGAATCCCGAGCCCAGGGAGGAGAATCCGGGTGGCTGTCATGGCGTTGGAGGGAATCCGGCTAAGGAAAGGGGGTGGCAGGGTTTGGAGTACCTGGTCCTCTGGATCTGGGTCAGTAGGAAGTTCCTCACAGTCTCATCCTCAAAGTTGTAATTGACTGTCCAGAAGACACAGAGCTGCCGATATTTTGTGATCAACTCCAGGACTGTCCGGAAACCTTCTGCGGTGTCGAAATTCTCTGCCCCACTCCCCTGCTCCCAGGAGTAGATGGTGAGCAGCTCCAAGGCATACTTCGGGGGCAGAGACCCTTTACGCTTCAGTTTCCTTTCACACTGAGGGAAGAGGGGAAGGTCAGGCAGTACTGGTGAAGCGGGGAGGAGCAGTGAGCTCAGAGCGCAGAAGACACCTCCCATTAATGGTCCCCGGGGCCACAGCAGGGCAACCGAGGCACGAGATGCAGGGCTGATGGGATGGGGCTGCTGGAGATCTGAGCGGGGCCTCCCTTAGCGGCTTGTAGATTTCTGGTTTGGGCTTTGGCCATATAGGACTCCCTAGAGTTCTACAACAGCGACCACTTTCAGAACACACACGGCGGGCTGACAGAGGGGCCAGACATTTTACATGTCATTCCTAATCCTCCCACACTCCCACCAAGCAGGCATAGGTCAATGTTTCTGATGAAGACGTGAGGCGCGGGGAGGGGAAGTGACTCGCTCAAGGTCACACAGTAGCCCTGAGCCCTCTGAGCACCCTGGCGCTGGGGATATAGCGGCTTCTCTGAGTTTCTGGGTTGGAAACCACAGAGCTCAGGTTGCTGTACGCAGGAAGCAGCTGCTGCTGGGCTGGGTGTCTGCTGCCACGGAGATACTCAGAGGCTCCCCTGTGTGTGAGACAGTGACAGAAATGGAGGGAGGCTAACCGTTACAGAAAAGGCAGCCCCTCGTCCCGCCTGTAGCTTGCGACCTGTCTTCCAAGGCTAGCATCTGTGTGTGCTCCGCTGGGCGCTGAGCGGGGGCTAAGCCATGCTGGTGACCTGTGGGCATGGAAAGTCCCGGTTTCACCTGCCCTGGGGAGCAGAATAACTTGGATTCATGCCCAATTCTCTGGGGGTCAGAGCAGAGGCAAAATAAGACAGACGCGGCCGCTTTGATGGGAGAGGGTGCTCTACAGCTCACCCAGCTTCATGGGTTTGGTGATGGGGACGCCACAGAGACAAGCAGGATTAGTGGACAGGGTCCCCAGAGTGGCTCATCCCCCAGCACGGGAGAGCATGGGCCCACGGAACACTTGATGGGAACCGGTCGCATGGGCGCTTCCAGACAGCTGCAGTGAGAGCGGCCATACCTGTCTGTACCAGTGTTTCACCAGACGAATTAGATCCTTCAGTTTAGTGGGCCGAGAGACAACAAATTTGCGCTGCAGCTCCGTGAAACAGGTGGAAAATTCTCCGCCCACGGCGTCTGACGATTTATACAGATCGATGAGATCAGCGTAGACCTTGGGGCTGGGTGGGGAGCCAGAATTCAGTTGACCTAGCAAGGGAGAGATGTTTCGTTTATGCTTTTCTGTGCATAAAAGTAACCATTTCCAAATATTTTTGACCAATGTGATTTAATTCGATGACTCTGAATTCTGTTCGTATATTTGAACGATTAATGTCTAAGATACTGGGAGTAATGGGATAGTTGAAAAAATTATATGGTCTGTAGGAGGACAGGTGCTATTATCAAAGTATTATCTAGATGTATACTGTCTGATACAGTAGCCACCAAACAATGTGGCTATTTGGATTCAAACTAACTAGAGGGAAATAAAATAAAAAATTTGGCTCCTCAGTCCCATTAACCACATTTTAAGCTGTCAGTAGATGTAGAACATGGTTATTACCACAGAAAGACATTTTAAACAGTACTGATTGGGAGTTTGCTAACTATACATGGTAGGCAAAATCTGGCCCACTTCTTGTTTTTGTAAATAAAGTTTTATTGGAACACTGCTATGCTTCTTTGTTAATGTATTGTCTATGGCTGCTTTCAGGGTACAGTGGCAGAACTGAGTAGTTGTGACGGAAACTGTGTGGTCGTCAAAGCTGAAAATACTTGCTACCTTGCCTTTAAAAAAAATAGCTGACCCCCAATTTATACTATTATTTCCTCTCTAGAGACACTAAGAACTATTCAGAGGGAAGGTATCAGAGTCTTTTTGATTCTGATTTGAAAAGTTGCTGAAATGGTCTTGGTTTATTTTAATACAACATTACATATCTGTTGTTCATGAACCGAATTTCCAAAGCAGACTGAAGGCACCCAGATTTCCTGTCTTTGCCTCACATTCTTCCCAGTCTGTTCCTTCATTTCCTTCACTAATACTTGTGGCATTTTATCTGTACATGTGTACAGAACGCCTGTGGCCCCATTCTTTGATAGATATTACGAGGGATACTACAGGAATAGAAGAATATAAGGAACATGGTCCTGGCCATGTTTGGGATGAGTAAGTGAGAAAGGAGAATGAACAGGTCCTTAGGTGTAAGGGGTTGCTGCCATTCCTCGTGCCGCCTGTTGGGGGCACTAGACCTATGAGCCAATACTAGGTCACATGGCTTTCCCTCCACCCTCCTTGCCCCATCACCCCGAACCCCGCTTCCTCCTCCAGCAGCAAAGGTCTGGGGGAGGGGGTCTCACCTAGGGCATTAAATGCAGGCAGGACATCAAAGTTCACACTTTCGTTGAGCACTTTGGATTTCAGAGAGAAACTCAGCACCCTGGGAGCCTTCCATTTTGAAATCTCAAACTGTACTTCGAACTCTTTCTCCCGCTGACAGGCTACTAGCTGTGTATGGATTTCCTTGATGATACAGCATCTCTCGTTTTTTTGGGAGGTGTAGCTTTTAAGCGAGTCTGTGAACACAACGAGGTCGGCATCGGAGCCAGTCTTCAGAGCTGTGCCTTTGCCTGTCGACCCTCCCTAGTGAAGAAAGGCAAGCTGAGATCCAGCATTTTCTAGATCCCGAGCCCCTCACACACCACCCCCCCCCGCCCCCACAGGCTGGCAGCAAGCGGGCTCATTAATAAGGTTGCCAAGGTTAGGGTCCAGTTAGGGCTGAGTCCAAAGCAGAGCATTCAATTTTTCAAACAAATAGTTTGGTTCCAAAGGTTTTCTCATGCTCTTTGATGTGCTTATTAACCCATGAACAACAGAGGGGCTTTTACCCATCACCCACTTCTCGTGTCAACTTCCTCAAGAGTTCTCCCAATGAGCATTTAGCTTTATGGGAATTCCTGCGACCTGAGAGAAATCAAGCTGGATGCAATCATTGCGTTGAAAGTTCCCTGATTCATCTGTTTCCTCTTGCAAGCTGCGGATCATGGGGTGAATGCTGATGATTCAGGTACAGCGATCGGCAAACTTTCCGTAAGGGGTCGGGTACTAAATGGGGGCTGTGTATGTCCCTGCCTCACAGGGTTCTCTACTTCCTCCTCCCTCCTCCTCCTCTTCCTCCTTCCCTTTCTGCTCTAAAGAGTCTGTTAGGCAGAGCTTAGCTGACAGGCTGCTTCGCGGGCAAGCGGGTGGGGAGAAGCCAGCTTCCCCACAGAGAATCGTTCCATGCATGATGCTGGGGGCTTTGCTCTGGGCACCGACCTTCACACCTGCTGCCCTGGTTGCCCCCAAAAAGCTCATTCAATTTTTACAGAGAACCCCTTTGTTTTACCCATGAGTGATAAACGCCTGGCAGTGGGTTAGGGGCGAGGGGAGGGTATAAACCTGCTTCATTCATGCAGCTGGTCTGTGAGTGTTGGCCTTAGCAGGCCACACTCTACGCCCCCTCCTCATATTCAGGGCACGCATCCCATGTCACCTAGCAGACAACCCTTTCCAACTTCAGGAAGACAGAAAGCAACATCCTGTGCACTGGTGGTTCTCTTCCTATTTTCTTCTGTGATATGCTGCTATGCATTTTCTTATTTTTTGCTATCGGGTTAATGGGAATCTCGGAGTGTTGGGCTGGCAGAAAGGGCTACTTAAGATGGCGAAAGTTCCCGCCACAAGACCTGAGCTCGGACAGGAGAACAAAGGCCCAAGCAGGAATCTGAGACCCCCGCCCCGGGCTCCTATGGACCAATGGGACCCTGACAAGCGGGAATCTGAGACCCTGCTCCGGGCCCTGGTGGACCAATGGGACCCCAACGAGCAGGCGATATATCCGAATAAGGGAAACTTGCCAAAAGACCCCTGAGCTCCCCTCGAAACCCCTTAAAAGCTCCCTCCTCCCTGCCTTAGGGGCGACTTCCGCCACTCTGCTTCCCAGAGTCGCGGAACCTCGCCCGAGGGTGCCCACCTCCTCCCGGCGCAACTTTCCTGGCTCCCCTTCTCCTGAGCCCTGAAACTTCGCTGGAGATGCCTTTAATAAATCTTGCCTTGCACCCACTTTGCCTGGTGTCGTGTTTATCTCGCCGGAAAAACTTTACAGGGAGGGGAGAAAACAAGCTTTGACAATTCTAGCACTGACCATGAACTCAGCCTTTGACCATGAACTCAGTCCAATGAACCTCAGTGAGACATTTTACTCAACACTCATGGGATATTGGTACCAGTCCCCGGGTCTGTCTAAGGACAGAAGGCTCCCAGGTCTGTTTGGCACCGTATGGGCACCTCCCTGCTCCCTCCTTGGGACCAGCACCTGGTGATCTGGTCGCTGACCAACAGATGGAGGGAAGCGGGTTAGCCTGTGGCCTTGAGTCTTGGACAAGAACGAACCTTTAGCTCAGTTGATGGGCCTTAGCAGGCTGTGGTCATTAAAGCAAGAAAGAGGTCACGTTCTGGTTCAGTACACACCGAGCTTAGAAGATGCTGTGGTTTGAATGGTAGCCCCAGTGGCTCCCAATGGGAATGTGAGAACATGACCTGACTTGGAAAAAGGGTCTTTGTCTATGACATTGAGTGAGGGGTCTGCGGACCCTAAATCCAACGGCAGGTGTCCTTAGGAGACAAGAGGAAGAAGAGGAGACCCTCAGAGGAGAGGTGATGGGGAGACAGAGGCAGAGTTGGGGGAGGTGCAGGTCCCAGGCCAAGGCCATGAAGGGTCACGGCAGCCCCCCAGAAGCTCATACAGATCCAAAAGTATATCGTTAGTGATGGAAGCAGGGCGTGAGCAACCCCACTGAGAGCCGCAGTCCTAGGTGCCCATCTTCCCCGCTTCCCCCCTCCTCCCTTGCCCTCTGTCCACGTCCACGGGCGGGCTCTGCAGAGCTCCAGGAACCACGTGGGAGAAAGGCCAATGCTCACCTCCACAGTCTTCTGAACCTTCGTCCTTGAATGCCTAAAGCAATTTTTTTGAAGGAATTCACGGATGAATTTAACAGCTACGGTGATCTGGTCTAGGAACTGTTTGTTGGGCTGGAGAAAGTCCTTGATAAACTTGTCTAGACGATGGCCCGGGGTGGCGAACAGCGGCACGGGCTGGGAAGGTGGACGGAGGCTCAGTGCTTTCATCGACACTCCATGAGAACATTCTAGAGAGTCCAGGGCAGTGCCCAAGGCCCTCCCCACCGCCCCCAGCCCAAAACAAAAACTGTGAGTTGTTCCTTCCTACCCCCAAGAAAGATTTGACCCTTCCCGGGACTCGAAGCTATTCTGGGTGTGGCAATGCCTTCTGTGGCTGGACCCCCCTTAACCTTTGTGCCCCCTTTGTCTTCCGCTGACTGCAGAGACTGCAGATTTCTGGAGAAATGCTCACACGCGAGCCTTCTCAGACCTCACGGCTTCTGCTGCACACACGTACCCTTGGGGATTGGTTTTCCGGGGCTGCCCTAGCAACATACCCCTGGGGAGCTTCCGACAACAGAAATGTATGTTCTCTCGTGTTCCAGAGACTAAAGTCTGCGCTCAGTGTCAGCGGAGCCGGGCGGCCTCTGAAGGCTGTAGGGAAGGAGCCTTCCTTGCCCCTTCCCTACCCCTCCGGAGGCTCCAGCAACAACTCGCCTTCCCTGGCTTGTAGACACACCACTCCAGCCACTGGCGTGTCTGGGTTTGCCTGTGACTTCTGATAAGGACACCAGTCACTGGAGTCAGAGCCCATGCCAATCTAGGATGACCTCATCTCACTAATGATGCCTGCAAAGACCCCACTTCTAAAGAAGCTCCCATTCCAAGGGTCCAGGTGGACATGAGTTTGGTGGGACACTATTCAACCCTCGGTATTGTTCTCAGTGAGCTGAGCAGAGAGCCAGCCTGGGATCGGAAGGCCAGTGGGTTCAGTCTGAAGGAACACTTCTCTGCTCCAAAAGGGGTCATGGAGGGTGGGACATGCCCCTTCCTTGCGCTTGGGGTCACTTCTGGAAAGAAAGCATGTTCTGATTTCTAAGTGGGGTCTGGCCTGCGCAGGAGTGCAGTTCTTTCCTCTTCAGTAGAAAAGCTCAGACTGTGGGGTCTGCTCCGTGTCACGGGTCTTGACACCCCACGGGGGGCCCCACCTGCTCAGTCTACCCTAGAGGTCCCCGTCTGCGGAGGTGGGGGGGTGACACCCCCACCTCCCCACATGTCCGCGTCAAAGTCCCCAGAAACTGTGCATCGGTTTCCTTATATGGAACGTGGAACTTTCCAGATGTGGTTAAGCTAAGGCTCTGGAGATGGGGATGATCCTGGATTATCTGGGTGTGCCCAGGGTCATCACAGGGTCCTTTCAAGAGGGAGGCAGGGGCATCAGCATTTTATAGAGAGATGGAAGGCTAGAAGCTTTAAATTAAATTAAATTTGTGATATTCCTCAGCCTTGAAATTTGTGGTTTTCTTTCCTCTTCCTTCCTTTTCTTTCTCTCTTTCCCCTTCCTCCCTTCCTTCCCTCCTTCCAGCAGGGAAAGGAACACTGCTCTGTACAGACACCGTCCCTTTGCTGGTGAGCACAGAGAAGACGGGCCACCTCTCCCTGGGGACACGGGTCGGCTGGTTAGCTTTAAAGTTGAAGGTCAACCTTGGTTGCCTCCTGATGTTGGCAATGGACTTCACCATTGGTTGAAAGCAAATTCATTACTGGTACTGCCCTTCCCACCCGGCTGAGTATCGTGGGGGTGGGCGGCGTGTGTGTGTGTGTGTGTGTGTGTGTGTGTGTGTGTGTGTTTGTTTGTGTACATGTGCGTGTACGTGTATGCCCTCCAGTGCCCAGACACCCTGATGCAGCAGCTTGTGGGCCCGAGTGGCCTCCAGCAGCTCTCCTGAGAGGGGCGGCCTCCTAGTTCTGGAAACAGGTTGATTGGGTAGAAAACAGAGCAAAAGCAGGGATCAAAAGACATCTTAGGGGCAGCACACAAGAACCAAAGCAGCGCGGGCTGGGGAAAAACTGGCTACCAGAAACATTCTTCAGATAGCTGCGAAGATCTGGAAACGGCTGGACGGTAATGATGTCTTAGTCTTAATCTCTGGAATTTGATCATTGAGTGTGGTTCGCTAAGAGAATGTCCCTCTCGGGCAGCCAACGCAAGTGGCCCAGTGGAAACAACATACACAACACTGACAGTGACAAGTGTGCGTACACACACGCAGACCGGAACGCAGCTGGAGAGGTCAAGGGTTAAACGTGTGCGTGTCCAAGTCGATGCAGTGGTTCACTGAACCATTTTTACAACTTTTCTGTATGTTTAAAAGTGTTCAGAATAGAGTTGGGGGTGGGGTGGATTTTTTTTTTTTTTAAGATTTTATTTATTTATTTGTCAGGGACAGAGGGAGAGAGAGCGAGCACAGGCAGACAGAGGCAGAGGGAGAAGCAGGTTCCCTGCCGAGCAAGGAGCCCGATGTAGGACTCAATCCCAGGACACTGGGATCATGACCTGAGCCGAAGGCAGCTGCTTAACCAACTGAGCCACCCAGGCGTCCCTGGGGTGGATATTTTTAAAAAGGCTGTTTTAGGAAGCCAGGAATATCGAGGTCAAGGAGCAAAGCCCGGAGTCCAGGGAAAGTCGGGACAAGGAGTGGGCCGACCATGTTCCTTCTGGATCCCGTCAGGGAGCTCCCCGCCCACAGGGTCCTCCCCGTCCAGGGCCCCGGGCACTTGGGAAACTCACTTATATCCCATCTTTGCTCAGTTGACCCTCAACTTTCTGTGCCAAATGGAATGTAGATTCACCCCCACCATTTTTCGGGTGTAAATTAGTTGCGTGTCTGTGCAATGTGGAATTTGGTTGCCCAATGTGGTCTCAAATGACACCTTTGTCCCCTTGCCATCCCATGACCCCCAGAAAAACGGAAAGGATTCAGTGGCCTAAACTGATGACATGCTTGTCGAATAGTCCTTAAGCTCTGAGAGCAGCACAGGGGCATTCTGTGGTGGTAGACGGACTTCTCTTTGGGGGATGGGAGGGGAAGCCGGCCCCTTGATCTGCGCTCCAGTCTGGGGAGAGGGCGGCTGCCAGGCACTCGCCTGGACCTCTGCTCCGTGGGATCCATCCCCCACCTCTCCACCTGCTCTCTCTCCTGCAGCAATTCATTGAAATCTTTAATCTGCAGGTGCCCTTCTCTCTTTGCTCAGTTTTAAGAGGAGGGGGACACAGAGACAGAGACTCAAAGAGAAGAGACACTGTGAAGACACACCACAGGAGGCCATGTGACAACGGAGGCAGAGATGGGAGGGACACAGCCACATGCCGAGAGCACCAGCAACCACCAGAAAAAGGAGGAATCCTCCCCAGGAGCCTTCACAGAGCCCAGCCCACACTTGGACCTTGGATTTCTAGCCTCCAGATCTGCGAGAGAATACATTTCTATTGCTGTAAGCCACCGGCGTATGACGATTTGTCACCCCAGCTATAGGAAATCCGCAAAATTTGTCACCCCAGCTATAGGAAATCTGCACATGGTGTTCTTGGCTAAGACCGGGGTCTGGGCATCAGGACACCCTCCCTGCAGCATGACATGAGCTGTATTTGCAAAACTCTCACCAGAACATTCCATGATGATCCAGGTGACTGACTGGGGCTGAGAGAAGACAACCAGCTCAAAGCTTCTTGCTTTAACAGTTGCCAACACGCCTTATCTTTGCTCACGTTATTGGTTGGGTCGGCTGGATCCAAGATTACCGGCCTATGAATTCCATTAGATTAAAAAAAAAAAATCAGTTGGGCTGCCTGCAGAAGAAGAAGTCCATGTTGGGAAGGGAGGACTGGACGGGGCGTCTGGTAACCCAGAACCACGCTTCCTCTCGGTTCCTCGTGTGCTTTGTCTGAGACTACTAGACCTTCTGTTCCTGCCCTCGGTGTTTTGCAGAGATGTTCTGTGAGCAACGTAATTAAATGGTTAGCCCCTTCCTTCCATAAGGGGAAGCACCTCTCGAGTGTTTGTTTGGGGAGCAAAATATGATGACGGTCTGAAATGTGAAAGGCATAGGTCAGGTTCCCCTCGTTCCCGCCCTGCCTCCCTCCCCACCGCTGTTGGGGTTCCTTTGGAGCATCCTTGGCTGGGAAGGATGAGGCAGAGCCTTCATGCTAAGCAGCACAGCCTGGCTTGCAGGCAAACAGGTAAAGAGAGAAGGTGGAAGGAAGCTTGCTACCTGGGTGACTTCAGCTGGCTCAGCAGAATGTTCCGGACTGTCTCATTCTCAAAGTTGTAGTTGACTATCCAATAGATGCACAGCTGCTCCTGCTGTCTGATTAGCCCCAGGACAGTTCGGATGCCTTCTGCCATGTCAAAGTTTTCTGCTCTGCACCCCTGTTCCCAGGCATAGACCGTGAGCAGCTCCAAGGCATACACGGGCAGATGGGACAGACCTTTCAGCCTCTCCTGGCACTGTGGGAGAAGAAAGGGACAGTGACTAATCTGGGGACCCACTTACCCCCAACCATCATGCCTAAAGGACGCCATGCCTCAGATCTGATGAATTTTAGTATCAAGTGTTGGCAAGGGTGTGGAGAACCTGAAACTGTCATATGTCACTGATGGGAGTGTTATTAGGGACAACTGTTTGGGAAAACTAATGTTGGTAGTACTTCCTAAAGTTTAATATGTACATTATTACATATACTTAATGTATTATATGTATTTATGTAATGATATATGTTTTATATACCATATAATAACATACTATATAGCCTGCATATGTATTTATTATGTGCACATACATACATACATAAATATGTCACGTAGATATGTATCTATCTATCTATGTATTCAGATAACTTAAAACCCTGCACTTCCACTCCTGTATATTTACCCAAGAGAAATGAATGCTTAAACTCACAAAAAGACCCGTAGGGGAATAGCCATAGTAACCTAATTCATAATAGCCCCAATCTGGACACGACCCAAGCGTCCTTAGCAGAATGGAGAAAGGTGTGACCAGTCGAGACGACAGAATCCTACAGGACAACGAGACACCACAACTATGTGCAACAGCAGAGACCCATCTCTCAGACCTCACGCTGAGCAGATGGTACACACCACTGATTTCAAGTTCAAAAACAAGCAGAACTGACTGGAGGAGACAGACGTTAGGACGGTGGTCACTTGTCGGGAGTATTCACTGGGAAGAGACTTGAGGTAGCTGCAGGGAGGCAGGAAAGGTGCCCTATTTTGATCTGGACGTTGTTCAAAAGGTTATAAAAAGGCACTGAGCTGGGGGCGCCTGGGGAGCTCAGTGAGTTAAGAGTCTGACTCTTGATTTCGGCTCAGGTCATGATCGCGGGGTCCTCAGACGGAGCGCTGTGCTTAGCGGGGAGTCTGCTTGAGAGTCTCTCTCTCCATCTGCCTCCTCCCCCATCACGATCTCCCTCTCTCTCTAAATAAATAAATGGATGAAATTTTTTTAAAAAATGCACTGAGCTCTATACTTAAGAGTGTCATATTTTCCTGGCTGTGGATGGTCTCGGTGAAGGGGAATTGGACGACCGCCCTAGAAACGGAATTTGAAAATTACCTGTTGGTACCAGTACTTTACCAAGAGGATCAAATCCTTCAGCTTTCTTGGATGGTTGTGAAAAAACCTCTGCTGGAGCTCGGTGAAGCAGACGGAGAATTCGCCAGGGTGGGCTTTGGTCATGTCCAGGGCTCTTCTGAGCTCTCGGTAGGTCTGAGGGGTGGGCTTCTCGCTCAAGCCTAGGGCAAAAAAAGAGAGATGGAGAACCAGTGGTGTTGGGGCACCTTGCCCCCAGGGAGCCAGCCGTGAAGGTCTGCTGGGGTTCAGCAGCACCCGTTGGTGGCTTCTCCTATCAGGGACGCGGTGTGTTCGCCTAAAAGGCGAGGGGAGGCGTGCCTCCCGCCATAATTCAATGACAGTTGTGAAAACCCCACGGTGCTGACCCGAGGCAAGATCGACAGAAACGGAATGATGGAAAACACAATATAAATGAGGAAGGGGGAGCTCCGAGAGGGGAGGGAAAGATGGCTTCTTGAACAAATGGGGCTGGCATGGCTGGCAAAGACCTGGAAGCAAATAGGGTCCATAGATGCACACGGTGTGTTCTGCTTCTGAGCCCAGCTGGTGAGTCAAGGGGACCGGGACTCTGAGGAGGCAGGTAAGGGGAAGGCAGGGCCCTGGAGGCTGGCGTTAGAGGCAGTGGGCCCCTCAGAATGGGACCCTGTGATGCCAGGTAGTGGTTCTCAAACTGGGTGCCCATCAGAATCCTGCTGCCCCGCTAATCTGGTGTACGGGCCCAGGAGGCTCTTAAATCCAGATTAGCTTTGGAGGAGATCTGACAGCCAAGTGGAGAGAGCTCGGGCCTCGATTTTTAACTAAGTTTTTCAGGGGATGCTGATCCCCAGGGACGTCTGAGAACCACTGGTGTGGGGGGCAAAGAAGCCTGTGCCACAGGGGGGAAGGATATTGATAGGGCCACAGAATTTCAACAAGATTTCCCTCTTGCTGGCTGAGCTCTACTGCTTACAAGCACATTTTACAAAGACATAAACAAGAGGAGCCAGGAGCCAACTTGTTTCTTTCATTCACTTCCACAGATATTTAAGAATTCCCCAGTAGGTGAAAGCGATCTTTAGCCCGTCCTTCCCCAGAGGGATCTCAGCAGGGAATGTGCAGTTCTGGCGCCATCTAGTGGCAGCGTCTTGATATCACATGCGAGGAAGAGTGGCGTTTTCACACCGTCCTTGCAATATTGGGGTTGAACCCAGCAGAAGGCCCTTTGGCCCAGTCTCCAGCCAGTCTCTCTGAACAAGAGAGAATATAGGATTTCTTATGAATTCTGAGACACACGAGGTCTCTTCATCTTGACCCCAGACCTTGTTTGGGGTAGTCCCTATCATCTTTTTTTTTTTTTTTAAAGATTTTATTTATTTATTTGACAGAGAAAGATCACAAGTAGGCAGAGAGGCAGGCAGAGAGAGAGAGGGAAGCAGGCTTCCCTGCTGAGCAGAGAGCCCGATGCGGGACTCGATCCCAGGACCCTGAGATCATGACCTGAGCCAAAGGCAGAGGCTTAACCCACTGAGCCACCCAGGCGCCCAGTCCCTATCATCTTAAAGGCCCTGTAAACTTGCCATTTTGAGCCTGATCTTAGAGTTGGCAAAAGTGGGTAAGTGGTGGAACCAGGACAGAAGTGAGAGCTGCCTACCTTCCAGACGGGTGTACTTTTCTCTAACTTGGTTATCTTTCCGTGAATGCAAGTCACTGAGGGGTGTGTGTGTGTGTGTGTGTGTGTGTGTGTTCATCTTAAAGGCATCCTGGCTTGGGGCTTAGGAGATCTGGGCTTTCGTTTCTAGTTCTATCAGTAACTGGTGTGTGTCTCTGGGACATTCTTTTTCCTACAGTTTCCTGTTTGCTTAATGAGGGGTTTAATTTCAGCTCTAGCATTTAAGTTTGTGATTACATGCACCCGTGCTCGAGACTAAGCTGTCACTAGGCTGAGCTTTATCCTTCCTTCCTATCTACCATCCATCCATCCATCCACCCATCCATCTTTCCTTCTATCCATCCAGCCTATCATATCCATCCATCCATCCACCCATCCGTCCACCCATCCATCCATCCACCCATCCATCCATCCATCCATCCACCCATCCATCCATCCATCCACCCATCCATCCATCCATCCACGCATCCATCCATCCACCCATCTAACCATCCACCCACCCATCCATCCATCCAACCAACCAACCAACCAACCATCCATTTGTCCAACCAGTTGCCCATGGAAGGGCAACCAGTTGCCTTGATGTTGACTTGGCCAGAAGGCAGACTCCAAATGCCTGCCCCAGATGAACTTTTCCCAGATGTTTGCCCCATCCTCTTCCACTAATCAACATTTATTCTAGCCTAAATCCCCAGGGGTGGTGTGTGGACCAGCACGAGCAGCACGGCCCTGGATAGACATACAGAGTCTGTGGCCCAGCCCCAATCTCCTGAATCAGAGCCTGCACTTTAACAAGGTTCCATGGTGATTTGTGTGCATGTCATTATTTGAGAAACTCTGCTCTAGATTCTGGAATCTAGGACATTTTCTCCAAAGTCAGTTAGGAGATGGGGCAAAAGTTCTAGAGAAGACAGTAAGCCTAGGGCAGGAGGGACCCCCTCTCTTAAAGGGATGTGGCCCCTGGCTTTGGAACATACCAGTGGTGTCTATCACATCCCCAGCCTCAAGGACCCCCATGGCTGTCTGACACCCTTTTCTTTGGCTTTGCTCTCTCAACACCCCTCTCCAGGCCAGTGCCATCCACACACCCAGGAGCAACTCACCCAGAGCATTGTAAGCAGGCAGCACCTTGAACATGATGTTCTGCGATCTTGTGGACAGCTGTAAGGTGAGACCACTGGGGGACTTCTGGACCTCCATTTTGGCTGGCATCTTCCTGGTGAACTGACACTCTGTCAGACACAGCCAGAGCTTGGTGAGGATTTCATCTTGTTTTTTTTTCTGATCCTGGAACTGTTCAAAGTCACTGACAAAGATGACAATCGTCCCATCGGAGTTGCCCCTCAACATCGTTTCTCTGCCATAGGAGCCACCCTGCCAGTGACAGAGACACAGATGTGAGACTCTGGACCCTCTGGGGTCACCGGATGCCCCAGCAGGCCTTAGTATTTCTCAAATCCAGCCAAAGCCAAAAGTGTCACCAGAGTCTTAGAATCGAGTGGCAAGTGTCCTTTTGTCCGCCCAAAGACCTGAATGAGGATGCCCGTCGCAGCACCTCTCACACGAGCCTCGATGGGAGGCAGCTCAAGCAGGAGGAGGGACAAAGGCGGTGTCCTCGCACCCTGGGACACTACCCAGCGTCGAACTGATAAACACACGCTCACACACGACAACGTACATTTCCTAAACAGGATGGGGTCCAAGAAGCCATGCAGTAAAGCTACGCTGGGCATGATTTCCTTCATATTCTGTAACCAGCCTATCTGGTTTTCCCAGGACATTCCCAGTCTCAGCACAGAAAACCCCTCAGTCCCAGGCAGACCAGCACAGTTGGTCACCCCACAATTATGCAAAGTTAAACAAACAAACAAACAGCAAAATGAAACTAGGCTGTCAGAAGTCCGGAGAGTGGTTAGGGGAGGACTAGGGGTCCCAGGGACTGGATTGAGGGTCCTCGGGCTCTTGGGGCTGGGAACGTTTCCTTTCTCCACCTGGGCGTAGGTGACACAGGTGTGTTGTTTGTGGCAATCCATCGGGCTATACACTTAGATCTGTGCCCCTTTCCTATGTTTTATTTTCGTTAGGAAAAACTGAACCATATTGAGAGGCGGTGGTTCAGGGCGCGTGCAACCAAGCAGACTATTTGGGCTGAAAGCCCAGCTCTGCCTCCAGCTACTAAGTCACTTCCTTGTGCTTCAGTTTCCTCATCTGGGCCAAGGCCAAGGGATGCCAGGTATCCAGGCGTCTTTACTGCCAGGGCTGCTGCGCATGCATGAGGCAGATGCCAGGAGGCACGGTGCGTGCGGAGAAATGGGGCTCCGGGGCTGGTGGACCCCTAAGTCCCTCCCACCCTATAGTCCTGGCACTTTTCCCAGCACCTTTCCTCCCCCTAAAGCCCCGGATCTTCAGCCTCAGCCACGGGATTTGTACCCCCAGCACCAAACATTTCTACTTGATAAGACCCACCCCTTCCTGCCATTGAGAAACCACAGAGCGATCTTGGGGTAGTTTCACTGCATCTCCCAGCCTCAGTCACTGCTCTGTGACATGGGGTGGATAGAAACAACGATGGAGAGGAATCACAGCGCATTTACCAAGGACTAACTAGGCCCCAGGCCCCATACTAAGAACATTATATGCTTAATCCTCATTACAGTCTGAATTTATTCTTCCTCTCCCATTTTTCAGACTCAGAGACTGAAGCACAGAGAGGTTAAGCAACCTGCCCTGGGGCACACAGCAGTCAAGGCAGAGCGCTCCTACTCCCGTGCTCCATCACCTCCCTCGAGGGTGGGGAGGGCAAGTGGATGTCTTGGTCACCCAAAGCCTGTCACCCGGAAGGCACTCAGTACCACGTCACTCCTCCTTCCGATGGCCACGGAACCTCAGGGTCCCAGCAGCCCAGACCCCCAGCCTTCCACTCACTTTGACCACACTTATCGTGGGGGGGCTCTGCTCCGTTTCCTGCAGGATGGCACAGATGGCGTTCACCGTGTCATGGATCTGTCTCTGACACTCTTCATAGGGCCTCAGGGAGTTCTCAATCAGCTCGTCCAGCTTCTCAGGCTGCACGGAGTACAGATGCGACCCCCAGATGCCCATTGCTCCTGCTGGCGGCAGTGGTGTCGGGGGATGGAAGGGAGAGGAGAAGGAGCCACTCCCTTGCTTACAGCCAGGAAATCAAAACTCACATTCAAGAACCAGGAAACTGCAAATGACCCGGGCGAGAGTCTAGAAACCGAAACTCACAGAATGTTCCCAGCTGACTTCCTTGTTGAGATTTCTGCCCACCCCCGCAGGGTGGGCTCCTCTCTGGGCGTCCTTTTTTTTTTTTTTTCCCAGATTTTATCTATTTATTTGAAAGAGAGCCAGTGAAGAAGAAAGAGCATGAGCAGAGGGGAGAGGGAGAAGCAGGCTCTCTGCGGAGCAGGGAGCCTGATATGGGACTCCATCCCAGGACCCTGGGATCATGACTTGAGCTGAAGGCAGACACTTAACCAAATGAGCCACCCAGGTGCCCCATCCCCTGTCCTTGTACTTAAACAGACTCTGGAGCCCCCTTAGGATGGCTTGATCTATGCTAGCATATCCTTGAGCACCTTGCCTGCTCTATTTGTGCCTCAACTTGCCCATCTGTGAAATGGCATAACAATGGTAGTTCTCTCGTAGGGTTCACGTTAGAATGGGGAGGGGGCACTTGGCAAATGCTATTTAAGAAGTTGTTAATCAAATTAGCTTTTGCAGGGGACTGAGGTCATCTCCCGGGGCTCTTTCCCTTCTCCCCTCGTTAAAAAACAAAATTCAGTGCCATAAACTTGAAGGTCTAATTGGCTTCATTAAGTGCTTCATAAATGGGGCAGCATCCGATCTAGAAAGTAGAAAGAGCTCCAGAAGTTGTTGCATGATGGTTTTCATCGGGAGGAGGGCGGGGCAAGAAGCTGGTAACAGGAAAAGAGAGGACAGTTCAGACCCCTTTTTGGGGCCCAGGGACTGGGCCGGCCACGTGTTTATCCTGCAGATGACATCCCTAGTGTTCCTGGGGAAATCTCGGGCTGACCTTTCAAAGGTCACATTCCAGGCATAGGTTAAAACTGTAATTAAGGGGGCGCCTGGGTGGCTCAGTGGTTGAGCATCTGCCTTCGGCTCAGGTCATGATCCCAGGGTCCTGGGATCGAGTCCAGGGCCTGGGAAGTCTGAGTCCATGAGAGCAGCAAGGAGAAAGGGATCCAGAGAGGGGACTGGTTTGCTTAGGGACACACAGAAAGGCGAAGTCTGAGCTGGACGCAGGTTCTAATTCTGCTGCTGGGTGATGTGGGACTCAAAGGCAGAAGGAAATATAGATAAAATTAAACACCTTCGAATCTGCCGCCTGACAAACTCTTGAGGAGGCGGGCGGAGTATGGGGTACCTCTGGGAAACTCCCAACTGGCTTAATGCTAGTGCTTTGCTAGAGGGAAGCGCCACCTGAGTTTGACAATGTCAAGGCCTCCAGGATGCTGAGTCTTCTTCAGCATATGAAATCCTCCGGGGGACACTGGACTGGCTCAGTCGGTTAGGCAGCTGCCTTGGTCTCAGGTTGTGATCTCAGGGTCCTGGGATGGAGCCCAGCATCGGGTTCCCAGCTCAAAGGGAGAGCCTGCTTCTCCCTCTCCCTCAGCCACTCCCCCTGCTCGGGCTCTCTCACTTTCTCTCTCTTTCAAATAAAAAATAAAATCTTTTAAAAAAAGAAAGAAAGAAAGAAAATTGTTTTGGAACTTGCCTTAGTTTTACTTTCCCGAACCCCAAAGAATATAATCAGTCACCTCACAATCCCAGGGCAGCCCCTCTTCCTGCGCAGGGGTCCTGTCCCCGTGCTTTAATAAAACCACCTTTTTTTGCACCAACAACGTCACAAGAATCCTTTCTTGGTTGTTGGCTTCGGACCCCACGAAACACACCAATATCTCACAGCTACATCCCTGGGCACATAGAGGTCCAGGACTGGTCAGCATGCTTGTGGATACTTGTGGGGTCTCAGCACATGCTTGCCTGGCCCAGGAAGGGTGGGACATGGGCCTAGGGTTGCATAGGCTAAAGGGGAGACAGATGTGCAAGTCCATTCAGAGCTCTATGAAAAATGAAAACCCCCAGATGGCTCCCACTGGCTCTCTCCGTCTAGCAATAAAAAGTAATGTAGAAGGCAAAAATTCCCTGAGGTGTGGGAAGAACAGGGCCCTTCTCTGCTGTGATGATTAATTTTGTGTGTCAGCTTGGCTGGGCCATGGCACGCAGATATTTAGTCAAACCTTATTCTAGATCCTTCTGTGAAGGTTTTTTTGTGTGTTTTTTTTTCTTTTCCCCATGAGATTAACATTTTAATCAGTAGACTTTGCATAAAGCAGAAGACTTTTCATGACACGGTGGGCCTTGTCCAATCAGTTGAAGGCCTTCATAGAAAAAAGACTGCCTTCTCCTGAGGAAGAAGAAAATTCACCAGCAGGTGGCCTTCAGACTCAAGCTGCAACATCAACTTCTCTCTGGGTCTCCAGCCTCCCTCCTATGGAATTTGGACTTGCTAGCGTTCACGACAGCCAGAGCCATTTCCTGAATTAGATCTCCACACTGCATTGGTCCTGTTTCTCTAGAGAATCTTAACTACCACACCCACCCTGAAAGTGCCTCTTCTTGTCCTTAGGACTGTTCTTGCCACATCTAGAGGTAGGCTGGTCAGGGATCAGTAGGCTCCTTTTCCAGAGGAGAACAAGAAGGCGAGGAGAGAGAGGTGGGAAGTCCCACAGCTCGTAGGTTGTCTGGTTAGGCTCTCACTCCGCAGGACCTGATTCCAAAGTCCATGCTTTATTATTATTTTTTAAAATTTTATTTTGAAATAATTTGAAACCCTGAGAAAATGTGCAAGATGAGTATAAAGAGATCCCTTATGCCCTTCCCCCACAATATTCAGCACATACGTTCCTCATTCTTTCCACGTGGACATCTTACCGGTATCACACAGTCCTGTTTGAGTGCGTGTTGCAGATATTGTGCCCGTTTTTTCCAATTTTCTTAAAGATTTTATTTATTTATTTGAGAAAGAGAATGAGAGACAGAGCACAAGCTGGGGGGAGAAGCAGAGGGAGAAGCAGACCCAGACTTGGGACTCGATCCCAGGACCCTGACTGAGATCATGACCTGAGCCGAAGACAGAGGCTTTAACCCACTGAGCCACCCAGGTGCCCCATCTCTCTCTTTTTCAAAATAGACTTTGTTTGTTTATTTATTTATTTATTTATTTATTTTTAAAGATTTTGTTTATTTGACAGAGAGAGAGAGAGAGCACAAATAGGCAGAGAGGCTGACAGAGAGGGAGAAGCAGACTCCCTGCAGAGCAGAGAGCCCGATGCGGGGCTCGATCCCAGGACCCTGAGATCATGACCTGAGCTGAAGGCAGAGGCTTTAACCCACTGAGCCATCCAGGCGCCCCTAGATTTTGTATTTTAAAGTAAAGTTAAGCAGAAGGCCCAGAGATTTCCTAGAGAACCCCTGCCCTCCTACGCACAACCTCCACCACTATCAACAACCCCCCCACCTCAACTGGAATGTTTGTTTGAACCGATGAGCCTATGTTTACATGTCAGTATTGCCCAGACCTCGTTCCTCTTAAATATTTCAATATATATTCCCTAAACATACGGATATCTTGTTACATAAACAGAGAGCAGTGATGTGATTTAGAATTTTAAGATTGATACGATGCTATCCTTTCTCATAGCACATATAAAGAATAGATCCTTATATTCAAATTTTAATAGTTATTCTAGTACTGATCTTTACATCCTCCTCCGCCCGCTGTCCTCACCCCACTCCAGGATCACACAGAGTTGTCATGGTTCCCAGACGGGACTCCCGGGAAGCACTGGGGAAGGGACGGTGTCATTTGGGGGGAAAGTTCCCTGTGTCCTAATTATCTGTCTTTGAAGTATTTTGATAGTGCAAATTGAGTAGTTCCCTGGTTTGTGACCCATTTAGTCTGCTCCTAGGGACGCCCTATTTTACGACCAGCTCTTTAACTCTCTGGGGCTCAGGGCCTCCCGGCTGCCCCCCTCAGCCCTACCTCTCACAGGATTGTGTCCACCTAACAGGTCAGTGTTGTCTCGTGGCTGATGTCAGTTCAAGATCCCCCCATCCCCAGCGCTATTCGGGGGACCGTAACGATGTCTTCTGTGGAGGGGGCCACTCGAGCTTCCTAGTGATGCCGGCTCTGCTTACTGGCCTGTTCCTCCTGGCCTCGATGAAGGTGTCTTCTCTGCTTTTCCATGGGTGATGATTTGGTGGCTCTTCTGGCCCTATGTGGCATACCCCGCCCCCGCATGCCCACCTCCCCGACCTTCGAGCCCCATCACCCCCATCCTTCAGGCAATATTGTCACTGAGCTCTCACCCAGCTCGGCTTTTATTCACCTTTTCCATTTTTCTAGAAGCTTTGCTAGCAGCGAGCTTGCCCCTTCTCCTGGGCTTCTGGCCAGGGTATGAAGTCCTCGTGGGATTTCCAAATCAATAAACTCTTCCTCATCCAGTCTTACACAGGGGGGTCCACTCCCAATCACACCCACCTGGCTTTCCTTGGTTCGCGCTGGCTGGGTTTTCCGGCTGTTTGGGGTACAGGTCCATCCGTCCCTTATTCAGCCCAGCATCCCTGGCGGGGCTGTTCTGGGACTTCACCCCAGTTCTAGGACCACTGGGCAGGAGGGGACATGGGTGCAGTTCACAGGGCAGGGGGATGATTTATAGAAGAGAGGCGTCTGCAGGGTCTCCTTGTAAGGCGGGAGGTGCTAGCTTTTAACGGGAGGGGAGCAGCTCTGAGGGTTCAGAGGAATCTGGGGAGTCCAGATCTTCAGGGTCTCCAGCCCTTATGTCCCCAGGGCTTCGTGTCAAGATTCCCATTCTCTCCCAACCAGGGTCCTGACCTTAGTTAGCAGACCCGATTACCCGCTAGGGGGCGCTATCATCAAAACGACAGACAATAGCTGGTGTTGGGGAGGATATGGAGAAGCCCCCCTCACTGCTGGAGGCGGGGTGAGTGGCACAGAGCCAGGGGACTCGTTAAGGTGGGTCGTCACCGTTAAACCTGGAGTTGTACAAGCCAGCGATTCCACTTCTGGCTAGATACACCCAAGAGAAAAATACATGTTTGCATAAAATCCCACGCCAACATTCATAAAGGCCAAAACGTGGAAACAGTCCAAACGCCCACCAGGGGATGACTGGGTAAACCCGGAGTGGTCTCTCCACCCAGTGGAATATCGTCCAGTAACAGTAAGGGGGAACCAGGGACGTAGAAGCTCCCACATCACGCGGACGGACCTTGAGCACGTGCTGCTAAGTGAAAGAAGCTGGACACAAAAGGACAAATACGGTGTCATCTCATTTGTAGGAAGTGGCGATAATAGAGCCAGGAAGCAGATGAGTGGGTGGCCAGAGATTGGGTGGGGAGGGGCCGCGGGAATGCAGAGTGAGTTCTGATGGATTTCAGGTTTCCCTTGGAGCTGATGAGAATGTTCTGGAATCAGGATAGCGGATGCCCCTTGTGACATGGCTCACCTGGTCAGTATCCTAAATGCGAATTTTGTGACTATCCCCAAACCACTGAGCTGTTCCCTTTATAAATCAAGATTCACCGTGTGTGAATTACATGTCAAGGGTGATTTTTTTTAATTAAAAATTAAATTAAAGCATTAAACAAACAAACCTGACACTTTCTTTGGAGTCTTGCTTTGCGCACGTACTGCCTTTCTGGACGGGGTCCTCATTCTCCCCCACTCTCCGGCCACAGGAGATGGAGCCTCTGTGAGCTACGGGGAGGACCCCTGACTCTGCGGGACTCACAATGGCTGATTGATCACATATAGCTTTTCTTTATTTTTTATCCCCTAAGTCTTCCTAGTAAGGTGGGTTTTGTTTTTTTTTTTAGATTTTTATTTTTATTTATTTGACAGGCAGAGATTACAGGTAGGCAGAGAGGCAGCCAGAGAGAGGAGGAAGCAGGCTCCCTGCTCAGCAGAGAGCCCGATGCGGGGCTCGATCCCAGGACCCTGAGATCATGACCTGAGCCAAAGGCAGAGGCTTTAACCCACTGAGCCACCCAGGCGCCCCAAGGTGTTTTTTTTTTTTAATTAATATATAATGTATTATTTGCTTCAGGGGTACCGGTCTGTGAATCATCAGTCTTACACACTTCATAGCACTCAGTATAGCACATAACCTCCCCAAGATTTTATTTATTTATTTGAGAGAGACAGAAATAGAGAACACGAGCAGGAGGAGCCGCAAAGGGAGAGGGAGAAGGGGAGAAGTAGACTCCTGGGTGAGAAGACAGCCCGATGCGGGGCTCGATCCCGGGACCCCAAGATCATGACCTGAGCCGAAGGCAGACGCTTAACCGACTGAGACACCCAGGTGTCCCCTCTCCCAGTAAGTTTTAATACTGCCTGGGCTACTCTCTCCTCAGAGCTCTTTTCTCCTGCATTATCTGAACTTTCCTTGCACGTGTATGTTTCCTTAAGACCTTTAGTTCCAGAGAAAAGTGCTTGTGGGCATTTTGGGGAGTATCTCTAGGATCATTAAATGTAGAAATCAAGTTGGTACTGACATCCATCTAAGGTTATGGCTAAGCCCTCGAAAGTCATGGTGGGGTCACTATGTCAATACCAGGGTGGTCATTGTCAAGGACCAAGGAGCTAAAGTAAAATAAATCCCCACAGGGATCAGCTCAGCCCAGGTGACGGACAGGTCCTCCTTACCTCCTGCCTACTGGGGCTACCTCAATTCCCACCATCTCACAACTCCCCTCATTCAAGAGCCATTTTGTTGGCGGGGGGAGAGCTAGAGTCTGTGCCATGAAGATGGGAATTACCGAATTGAGACCCGTCACTGGTTCCACCCAGGACGAGCAAGGTCAAAGCCAGGTCCTCACCTGCTGGTGCATGCTTGGCAGGCCAGGTCTCTGCGGCCCGCAAGCATCAGTCCTGAGCTCTGGGGACAGCCAACCACAAAGGTGTGACTTGGGGTCCTGAGAGTCCCACCCCCGGATATGCAGTCAGGGAGGTGAGTCTGAAACTTTATTGGCACCGTGTGCCCTCACACCAGATGGGGGCGCACAGGAGGTGCCGGTGGGCTTGGCCTCTGAGACTTCCCTATAGTCCCAGGGGCAGCAGAGGAACTGCTCTTGGGCACGGTCTCCCTCCCAGAGAGCAGATCTGACGTACTCTGTTAGAGCATGCCCAGCCACGGGCCATGGGGATTCAGGCTCGCTGAGACAGGGGGCACTCAGGGGATGCGTGGGGGCTCCTTCCCTTCTGTCTCCTCCTGCTCCTCCCCCTGGGATGGACCACCTGCTCACCTACCCAACAGACATTCACAGTGCATCTGCTGGGGCTGCCGTCCCTAACTCGGGCTGTTGGCACTGGGCACCTGCTCCGCCCTGTGCTACAGTGGGTGGGAGACGCAAGCCCCCTCCAGTCTGCCCCATTGTCCGAGTTCTGGCTGTAATCTAGACCGTTCTGATGGAGGTGGCCCGGAGGCATCTACCTGCCGTGCTGGGGGCCAGCAAGCCCTGAGCGATGCCTGTGACCGCTAGAGCCCACGTTCTGGGTCCGGCCCCCCGTTTTGTGGGTGTGAGTGTCAGCGGTGGCAGTGGCCTCCTGACCACATTGGTCTAATCTTGACCCCAACGGTCTGGTCATGGTCCCTGCCCTCTGCTCCTCCCGACCACCCAGAGATTTAGATGGAAGCCCTTTCTGCTTATGATTCTTGGGACTGTTTTGTTTTCCCTGCTGAGCCGTGACTAAGAGGGATGCTGTTGCTGGCCCAGGGGTCAGGAATGCCCCTTGCACGGACCCGGTGCCTTTGCTCAGAGATCACAGAGAAGCCGGCTGAGCACTGTCATTGGCGCACTGGTTCATGTCCAGGCTCTGGGGATGGAGAATCCCACTGGTGATGCTCCCACAGGCCAGGAGAGAAGACAAGAGCCCAGTAAAAATTCAGGAAGGCAAACAGGGCATGGTCTCGGGATGCGCACACGGGGAATGAGTGCAGCAGGAAGGGGCAAGAAAACCAGGCTCTGGCGAAAAGGCAGTCAGGCATCCCTTGAGAGGGGCTGCATGATACACGTGCCCCACTCCGTGTGTGACAGATAAAACTAGCCACATAGCATGCTCTCCTGCCAGCGGCTGAGCTCAGAGAGCAACTCGGGAGCTTAGCCATACACTGTAGGCCCGTGAGCACGTTCTTCCTGCATCCAGGCCAGACACTGCTAATCAATCACAGCATCACGCCGTGACTTTCCTTTGCTGCGTCCATGGCAGACATCACTAATTGATTAGGTCACTCTTCCCAGGTATGTATCTGTTCTCCAGAATCCTCCAGGACACAGGGCTCCAGGCAGCCACTAGCAAGGGACTGTGGCTGACAAAAGGCATGAAGACTGTCCTCTCCGTGAGAAGCTGTTGGAGTGGGGAAGAAGGAGAGGCCACTGGCAGGACAGGGAGGGGTTTCAGCAGCAGACATGAGCTGGTGTGGACAAGCACAGAAGTCGGGAAGGAGGAGGACATTCTCAGCAGGGGCAGTGTGGGATGCAACCGTCGCTGTCCGAGAGCAGAGGCATGGCGGGGAGGCTGGGAACCCAGGCTGCTGCCAGCCCACAGACCCACAGATATCAGGTGGGTAGGCTGCACAGAGTAGGAGGAGAGCACGGAGTGGGGAGGCTGGACGGAGAGGCTGGATCAGTCTCTCTGTCTCCCTCCCTCTCTCTCTCTCTCTCTCTCTCACACACACACACACACACATCTGGTAGGTGTCCCTGAGTTTCCTCATGCCGAGGGCTGGTGTCCTTCCATCTATCTGGTACAAACATGGACTCTGGCCTTCACACAGCAGCCTGGGGGAAGGTGGCAGAAGAAGCTGGTTAGCCCTAACCTTCCCGGTGAAGCCGAGACCACAGGGACAGCCATTGTACAGGGCAGGGGGTGCACGTGGGGCCACGGTTAGGCTTGCCCCTCTGGCCGGAGTCCTGGCCCTCCCTGAGCATGCTGCCCCCAACGAAGCCTGCCCCTGCTGCTCCACTGCTCTCCTACCTTCACTGGCCATGGTCGGATGGGGGTGCCGTCCCTGTTCATGCAGCACAGGGCAGACATGTAGGCGATGGCTTCCTTGGCCAGCAGGTCCCAGCGGGCATTGTGGCTGAGATTGCCCGTCGGGTCAGCCGGATCCAGGATGATGGGCCTGCAATTGCCATTAGGGTCAGGCTTATTCCTGGTCACATCGGGGTGTCTCCTGAGAGATTGGTTGGACTAGTCTCCTCTCTCAGCCAACACTCTGCACGGGCCACTTCTCCCATCTGCATCCAGGGCAAACATCACTAATCGATCACTGTGTTCATCTGGGCCACACCCTGGCCCCAGGTAGCTGGCATCTGTAACTGATCATGGCACCGGTCCTATCACCCTCCCTTTCTATATCGGTGGCAGATGGCACCACCTCAGAGTCTTTTTCAGCACACCATGCTAAGCTACCCACAGGCTGGAGGTGTGAGCATCTCTGCTCTCTCTGCACCATTTGAGAGGGAGGCAAAATCCCAAAGAATAAGGCATGCCTACATTACCTGGTGGGTTCCCAGGTAGGGCTGCCAGATTGAACAAATACAAGCAGAGGATGCCCAGTTAAATTTGAGTTTTGGATAAACATAAGTCTATCTCGAATGCTGCATGGGATATACTTATCCTAAAAAGTGATTCCTTGTTTATCTGAAATTCGTACTTGACTTGGAGCCTTGCATTTCATCTGGCAACCCTATTTACGGGGGATGAGGAAACGGACTGCCTGTCCCCCAGGTGCTAAGGGGATCCCGGTTAGAAAGGAGCTCGGTCTTAGGAAGAGGATTTTGCTCTCCCTGCTCTGTGCCCTCCGGATGTGGGAGAGTGAGCTACCCCATCTCTGAGACCCCGTGATGGGGGGGAAGGACCAGCACCTGGGCTGCCGAAGCTGCCGGCTCAGGAAGTCTCTGACAGTCTTGTCCTTGTCGTTGTAGTTGACAGTCCAGTAGACACAGAGTTGCTGGTACTGGCTGACCAGCTCTAGGACAGTGCGGAAGCCCTGGGCCATGTTGAACTGGGGGTCCCGGCCGCCCTGCTCCCAGGCGTACACCGTCAGGAGTTCCAGCCCATGCTGGGGGGGGCAGGGAGCCTCTCCCCTTGAGCATCTTGTTGCACTGGGGAATAAGGGGAAAGAGGATGTGTTGGTTCACACTGGCAATGAAGAGGAGCAGGAGGGACCCTTCCAGAGCTGGCAAGCCCACCCCCAAATTTTATGGGGCACCGCCACGTGTCAGACGCCTGGCCGTGCATTATCCCTTCAAGTCCTGTGACGTAGTAGTGACACCAGTCCAATTTTCCAGATAAGCTAAGTAAGGTCCCCCGGGCTGGGGAGCGCCACTCCTTCTGCTCCACCAATCCAGGGTTCTGGCCCCTGCCCCCGCCCAGGACCTCGATGGGAAGGTTGGTGGCAGGGGTGGGGGTTCCTCACGCCGCACCTGCCGGTACCAGTATTTCACCAGTCGGATCAGACTCTTGAGCTTGGTGGGCCGAGAGATGATAAAGTTCCGCTGCAGCTCCGTGAAGCAGGTGGAGAACTCGCCAGCGTGGTTATAGCTGTGGATGAGGTCGACGTAGACTTGAGACGGGGGCCTGTAGCCGGGGACCAGCTGGCCTGGAGAAAGGGATGAGGCCACCATCAGCTCATTCCCCAGAGTCCTGCTGGGGCCAAATGAGCAAGGACATCCAGGACCTCCTACTTGGGCATCTCCCTAACGGCTGGACTGGGACCCTCTGGGGGGCGGCGGGGAGTCCCAGGGTGATTTTAGATGGAGCGCAGACATGGCATGACCCAGCATTAAAATATCTTATTTTCCTTCCTGTCCCCTTTCAACCCTTCCGTTTACCTATCGTGAGGAAAGTCTCAACTGGGAGCTAACACATCCTTCTAAGGGCTCTTGGATGCTTGTTCATGTGTCTCTAACTAAGGGAGAGCCTCGGTCTCAGAGCTTCTGGTAGGACCGCATGCAGCGAGCTGACATCACCCTCTGGTTTCGTTGCCCTTAAAAGCATTCCTTGACATTCAAACTCCTGCTTTCTGGAGAACTGTGTGGCTTTGGATGCTTTTCTGGATGAATCCTTCCTTGTCACTTGTTTTCCCAACCTCGGGAACCAAATACATTCAGATACAGGGGACGTCCTCCTGCAAACTCGCCGAGGCAAACTCAGAACTGAACCGATACTAAGAGGTCTGTGTCTGTTGTGTTCAGGGCTTTATCCTCAGTGCCTGGAGAATGCTGGGCACATACTCGGCACGTTTACAGAACTCATGGATCCTACGGGTCCATGGCAGGTGGAGGAGACGGCGCACAGGTATGTAAAGACGGGATGCAGGGTGACACCCCGATACCTGCATCATCAGGTGAAGGAAGACCTTGGTGCTCGAGGCAGGGAAGTCCCTCACTCAAGGTCAAGCACCATGTTGGTGCAACTGCTGACACTACGACCCAGCCCAGAGCCACCATGAGGCCACATAACACTGTTGCATGAATTCGAGAAAGGTGTCCTTTTCTCCAGACACTCTGCAGGAGGGTGATGATAAACATGCCTATGTATAAGGCCTATGCTGTGAGCGGGTGTGCTCTGGTTGTGCAATGCACCACCCCGAACACCGTCCCTGGCAGCCCAGCCTCCGTTTTTCCCCTTCTCAAGACGATGCCTGGGTACCTCACCTAAGGCGTCAAAGGCTGGCAGCACATCAAAGTCCACACTCTGATCCAGCATCGTCTGGGACGTCAGGGAGAAGCTCAGCACGCGGGAATTCTCCCACTTGGGGATCTCGAACTTCACCTCGAACTGCATCTCCTGCTGACATGCCTCCAGCTGGGCTCGGATCTCTGAGATGACCTCAGTCCGCTTGGTGCCCTGCTCAGTGAACTGGCTGAAGCAGTTGAGGAACACCACTAGATCCGCATCCGAGCGGCCTCGCAGAGCCGTGCCTTTGGCTAAAGAGCCGCCCTGGGGAGGACACAGAGGTGGCTTGACCCCTGAAGGGCTCCTGCTAGAGCCTGTGGGTCAGAAACTTGCTGTGTGACCTCGGACAAGTCACCTAACCTCTCTGTTTCACCTCTTTCATATGGGGTTAATATGTAGTATGATTATGAGGAAAAGAAATGTTCAAGACAGAAGTTTAAACCTTTCAACAAATGTAAACTTTCTCATCCCATCAAGTTTGGGGGCTGGGAGAGATCTGAGAGATTTTTTTTCTTTTTTCTTTTTGGCCTGTGGCTCTCAAGCCTATCTGCATCAGGAGAGTTTTTTTAAAAAAATGACTGATGTCTGGCTCCTATGCCCCGGAGACTGTGATTTCATTGGCCTGGGAGGGAGACTGAGTATCAGTATAATTTTTTAAGTGGCTCTAAGTGAGGCCATGGTGGACAACCAGTGAACCAGGTTATCATCTTCAAGTATTATGGACGAGAAAGATAAGGATCAGAGAGGGGAAGGTATTTGCCTGCGGTCACACAGCAAATCACCAGGGACTTTTCATTGACTGACTCCATGCTGACCATCTTCTGGAGCTGACCTGGGTCTCACTTGTGACTTCAGTTGTGGATTGAGGTTGTATCTAATATAGTGGATAATGTGACTTCTTAACACAGAGCATCCCTTCTGTCTTCTGGGATTACCATCCCAGTTTTCTCTGGGGAATCACTCCTCCCCCACATTCAGGTCCATGTGGAGAGGACTCCATCATATGAGCCAGGCTTGGCCAGTCAGAGCATGTCTCCCTGGCCCGCCGGATTAGTTTGGGGATGGGTATAAATCCCAGTCAGGCCAATGAGACTCAATTCCAAGACTTCTATTTGAACTTTAAAAAAAACAGAATTCCCTTTTCTGGAAGTTTAGAGATGCCAAGGACCATCATATGGAAAGGGCCTGTCCAAAACAGAAGATGGCAGAGCCAAGAGCTGGGATGAAAAGCTGAGTCCTGATGACCCTGCATGGGCTCCTAGATCGAACTGTTCCTGATAAGGCTTTCCATTTGCATCAGCTAATATATATATTTTTTGTTCCTCCTTTTGAGTTAGTTGTCACAAGCAACCAAAAGAGATGTGTTGGACATGTCTGGGTCCTTTCTCTGCCATCCACCCACAACCACATTCTGGTTTCTCTTCTAGGCTTGGCCTTGTGCTGATTGTCATAAGGATGATAGAAGTGAGTCAGGCCAGGCCCCGGTCTAGGAAAGATCACCAGCCTGCAGGACCCTCCTTGCAGTCCCTCTGGGGACTTACCTTGACCACCTTGAGCACTTTGATGGCAGAATTCCGGAAGCAGTTTTCCCTCAGAAATGAGCAGATGGCATCGACGGCCTTGTTCACCTGAGCCAAGAACTGGCGGTTGGGCTGGAGAAATTCACCGATGAACTTGTCAAGGTCCCCAGCTGGGGTTTGGTAAAGGAGAGCAGGCTATGGAAAGAATCCGGGTAGGGCCAGCTTGAGGCAGGATTCCCTGTGACTGTCCTGGCCCTAAATCTTGATATCCTAAGCGGATGAGATTCTCACTATCTCCCATAACCTTTTACTTTCTCAGATGGTTGGTAGGTCTCTGTGGTAGCATCTGCAGGACCTGAGTTCAAGTTCTGGATCCATCACCAACACACAGCCTTGGTGTCCCCACTTTATTTATTTATTTTTAAAGATTTTATTTATTTATTTGACAAGCAGAGATCACAAGTAAGCAGAGAGGCAGGTGGGGGCGGGGAGCAGGCTCCCTGCTGAGCAGAGATACCATTGCAGGGCTCGATCTCAGGACCCTGAGATCATAACCTGAGCCAAAGGCAGAGGCTTAACCCACTAAGCCACCCAGTCACCTGGTCTCCCCACTTTAAATGGGGGCAAGAACAAGGCCCATGCCTCACAGGCTGAATTGAATATTAGGCACTGGTTATGAGATCCTGCTGAACAACAGCAAATGCGATAAACTCAACATCCCTTTGGGAGCTGGCTATCATCTTAAGTGGGGTTCCCTAGAAGCAGAGCCCATGATGGGGATTCCTGTGCATGGATTAACTGGGGCTGGTGTCTGCAGGAGAAGGGGGGGTGGGGGAAGTAGAAGAGGGCCAGGGAAGGAACTAAGTAAGGCTCCAGCTGGAGAAAGCTTCTGTTGATCCCCCGAGGAACACTGGACTAAGAATTACATCACAGAGCTGGCCTTACCTTCAAACAAGGGTGGGCCTTTTGTATCCCACATCACTCACGCATTGGCTGGGACCGAACCACCTATGTCTCAGTGGCCAGGCATCATCAGTGACCTCTCCCAGCAGCTGGGGATGTGTGCACCAGCAGGGAAAGGCGATCTGGGAAGGGGGGCCCCAACACCATCCGCCACTCCAGGGACTCCCCTCTTACCATCACATCCCAGGGCTGCACAGACGTCCCTTTTCCACTCCTAAAGCAGACCTGTGTCCCCAGAGCTGCTGCTTCCTGGGCCAACAGCTCCCAGCTGCCCTGGCCCACATTCCAGGTGGGGTCAGCAGGATCCAGGACCAGGGGCCTGTGGGCAGAGTGGGTGGACAGGCAGGTGGGGAAGGTGGGAATCAGTGAAGGAGCAGGGGGGTGGGAGAGACTAGGGAAGGGTGTGGGAGCTGGGGAGAAGGAGAAGAGTGTCAGGACCTTAGGGTTGGCCCAGTCTCCCTTAAGCACGGTAGTAGGGTTCCTGCCTGGCCACCTAACTCAGGAAGGTACTGGGTGGTCTCTTAATTTCAGAAATGGTATTTTATTTTGTTAATGAAACTGGCCTTGGCTTCTTTGGGGGCTCCTTGTGTCCATGCTTCCTCAGGAAAGAGTTTGGAAGGAAGCACAGTGACAAGTGGGGTTGGGGCACCCAGGTCCCACCCTGGACCCTTCCTGGACACAATGACTCCAGGGCGACAATGGCGGAGGTGAAGGATGATGGAGGGAAGGCAATGGGGAAGTGGGTCTGCACCTCTTTTTCTGAAGCTGGCCAAGAAGGTGTGTTCTGATAGCCGGGTCCTCAAAGCTATAGTTGACTGTCCAGTAGACACAGAGCTGCTGGTGCTGCTGGATAAGTTCTAGGACGGTCTTTAGGCCTTCGGCCATTTTGAAAGAATCTTTCCCGCAGCCTTGCTCCCAGGCGAAGATGGTCAGGAGCTCCAGAGCATAGACTGGGGGCAGAGAGGCACAGGCTGGCTGCTGTCCTTTGTTCTGAGCTGCGACCTATGTCACCCAAAGCCAATCAAAGAATGAGTGGACATGAGCATCTTACTATGTGCTAAGCATGGCCCCAGGGACTTGTAGAGGGAGGGGTATATAAAAACAAAGCCACGTTAAAAATCGAACCCTTCTGATTTTACAGGTGGATAAACTGAGGTCTGGGTGGGGGAGTGACTTGTCCAAGGTCACACAGTGACCTAAGACTAAGAATCTCAGACTTGGTCTTTGCCTGGAGTCTCTCCTCAAAGGGTGTAAAGGCATGGGGGCTGCAATATCTTCAGCTTGGGATGCCAACATCTGTCACCATAGTGACGTAAGCAGCAGTGGATGCTCAGTAGGTGTTTGTTGAATGAGCACATGACCGCGAGGGCTTTCAGAGAAGTGTTAGGTGGGGCCGCTCTGGAAGATGCTCAGGGGTTATTTAATACAAATTGCACAGAGGACAGTGATGGTGGAACAGCATAAGCTAGGGCTCGGGGGGTGGGGGGGCAAGGGAGAGCATTAGCAATGGGAGGAGCGAGGAGAAACTGATCAGCTAGAGAGGGGTGGTGAAACCAACCACAAGAAACAAGCACTGGGGGTGTGATGGAGAAAAGACTTCCTCTTAGAGATGGGCTTCCCGTCTGGGCAGGAAGTGGAGGATGGAGATGGAGGAGGTGGTCCTTCTACTGGGGATGGCCAATAAGAAGCGAAGGAAGGGAGATGTCTGCCCAGGAGAGGAGCTGATTGGCTGAGGCAGCTGCCATGACAGCAGCTGCTTCCCGAGAGGAGCAAGGGGGTCTGGCAGCCTCACCTGACAGTACCAGTGCTTCACCAGCAGAATCAGGTTCTTCAGCTTGGCCGGCCGAGTGTTCACAAAGTTCCTCCGCAGCTCTGAGAAGCAGGCCGCGTGCTCGCCGCCCTGGCAACCGCTGCTGAGGAGGGTCGAGTAGACCTGGGGCGCGGGTTTGGCGCCAGAGCAGAGCTGCCCTGTGGAAATTTGAAACACTCTGAGGGCAGAGCTCTAACGAAGACATCTGCATGTCCCAACCCAGCCACTCACCAGCCTTTATTAATATTTGAACGTTGATTACATAGCACTGCAATCAACAATACACAATGTACAACAGAACAGCAATCAGGACTCTTTTTTTAAGCACCAAATACGTGCCGTGCTTTTTAGTAATTTTCACTAATGCACCCAATAACTCTGCAAAGTGGGGGATCTTGACCCCAGACAAGCTATGTAGCACAGCGGGTAAGGGAATTAGTCTCCAAGGCACAAGCTGGAGGCAGCCCTCACCCACGGCGTCAAAGACTGGCAGCACGGTCACATCCATCCAGCTTTCTAGGGCTGTGGACACCAGCTGGAACTGCAAAGCCCCGGGCACGGTCCGCTCAGGAAACTTGAGGCTCAGGCCAGGGACTGGGTCCTGCCACCCGGATTCCAGCTGTGCCCACATCTCACTAAGGATCTGTGGGCGGCGGGCGCTTTGGTCCTTGTAGTCGTTGAAGCAGTTGAAGAAAATGACAAGTTCGGCATCGCAGCCACCCCTCAGGTCTGTGCCCCGGCCAAAGGAGCCCCCCTGCAGAGGAAGGACCATCTCAGACCCGCCAGTGTCCCTGAGCTCAGGGGTCAGACTCTAACCCCAACTGCTGGCCCCCATCTGTGGCCCAGACGTGACTGGCTCACTGAGGCCAGGACCGGGGACACCACGACAGAGGCAGGCTGCACGAGGGCTGTGACCTCTGACTCCTGGAAGCCTGGCGGAGTCTGACTACACCTGTCTGCACCTGCCCTCTGACCCCCGGGGCCCTGCACAAAATCAGACCAACCTACAGCAACAGATAACGGGGGGCGGGGGGGGGGGCGCAGTATTAAAGATTTTAGCCTAACATCTGCAGCACCTACAGACTGCACATCGGGACCACAGGTTGCAAATTGAGGTCCCAGGGCCAGATGGGGCCTGCAGATGTGCTCTGTTGGCCTGTTTCGATCAACCCACCAATCCATCCATCTATCCATCCATCCATCCATCCATTCATTCATTCAACACTTATTTATGGAGCACTCAAGTGTACCAAGATATGGGAGTACATAAAAGGTCCCAGCTCTCCCGGAATTTATATTCTAGCAGAGGGGGGAAGAGGGAAGGACAGTCAGCAGACAACAGCTCCCAGAAAATGCTAAGTGCTGTGTGGAGGCAAATCGGTGAGGAAGGGGGACCAGGGGTGGAAGGGAGGTTGTAATTGTAAATCGAGCAGTCAGGCCTCTGTGAGAAGGGGACTTGGGTCCCAGACTTACAGGAGGGGAAGGAGCCAAGTGGATCAGAGGAAGAGCCTTCCAGAAAGAGACACCAGGATGGTGTAAATGAAGATCAGAGAAAGACCCAGGACCAGATCCTACGGGCCGTGAAGCCATTTCTCTCTGTGAAACTGCAGAGGATTTTGAGCAGAGGAGGGAAGCGGTCTGATTATGGTAACAGCAGTTTAAAAAACTATCATTAAAAATTTTTGAAAAGCTGGCACTCAGATATACACCTCGGAGGGCGGCAAACTCCCCTTCCGCGGATGTCCACCTGCCTGCCGGCCCTCTGCTCCTTCCCCTCCTCACTGTGGTGCCCCAGGATGGTCCCATCAGTGTCTCCCCCCACAGACTCACCTTGCTGACTCTCGAGGCCTTGTAGACACACTTCTCACGAAGGCAACTCAAGATGACATCGATGGCCTTGCTGACCTGCTTCTGGAACTGGGGGTTTGGTTTCAGGTGGTCCTGGACGAAGCGGTCCAGGTCCTTGGCAGCAATCTGGGACAGATCTGAAGCCGTCCCCAGCGTGGAAGGGATGATGCTGGCTGCCCCCGAGGGGTCAGGAGCTGGGCCTGAGGGCCGCTTGCCCCCAGTCCTGGGGCGCACAGCATGGAGACTGTGGTTCTCCTCAGGGGGCCTCTGGGCAGAGTCTCGCTGGATGGGGTGGTCTAAACCTGCGGCCCCAGCACGTGGAAGGCGCTGGAAGTGTGTAGAAGGAGTTGTCTTACAGGCATAGAAGTTTCCCCATCCCTTCTCTCACCAGCCCACTCCCAATGGACAGTCAGGGTGACTGAGACTCAGAGTGGGAAGCGGGAGGACCACCACTAGCCCATACGGTGCCTTTTGTGCAGATTAGAAAAGGATGTGCTTGCAGATGGGATCTGTTCTAGAAAGGACCCCTGTGCAGGGGGGACACGGTGTGGCCAGCAGACAATAAGCCCGTGCACACAGAGGTGTCCCACCAAGCAGCCTGGGCTTGGTGAACAGCTTGTTCGCGTGTCCGCACCCCCACTCCCCACTCTGTCCCCCACCCCGGGGCCTCAGAGCCCAGTGGATGATGCTCAGGAAACACTGCGCCCCTGAAGCAGGTGTGGCTTTACACCTAACAAGGATCCCCAGAGCCCCTCACTCACAAGCCCCTCCCAGGGCTGCACAGCGCCCCCTGCCGCCTGCAGAAAGCACGGGCGCTCGTAACAGGACCCTGCCTCCTGGGCCAGTATATCCCAGCGCCAGGCTGCACCGTTCCCCACATCCCACGTGGGGTCAGCTGGGTCCAGGATCACAGGCCTGCAAAGCCAGAGGACAGGAAGGTTCTGGTTAGTACAATGGTCAAGTTCGGGGCTTCTGAGGTCAAGCCGAGCTGGTGCCAATCCCTGCTCTTCTACTTCCCAGCTGTGGGACCTGGGGTCAATGACTTCCCCCCTCTGACCCCGTTTCCTTTTGTGCAAAACGGGGATGACAACAGTGCCTCCTTCGGTGGGCTGTTATTAAATCAGGGCAACTTAGATAAGAGTCCTCAACTCTAGATGCACATTAGAATCGTAAGACAGAAGGGTTAGGGTTAGGGTTAGGGTTAGGGTTAAGGTTAGCCATCTCTTTCCTCCGCGTGCTTCCAACCGGGCATGCGCACAGAAGCACACGTACAAGGCGGCTCTGACCAACCCTCTCCTAGCAGAAACCGCCCATGTCCACCATCAGCGCACTGGGAAGCGGAGTGTGATAAATCCCCACAATGGAACACGATTCAGCTGCACGAAACAATGCACAGCAATCAACAACACACACGAAGATGCGGCAGAACCTCACAAACTTAACGTTGAGGAAGAGACGCCAGACACAAAAGCATGTGCCCTCTGATTCCCTTTCAGTAAGATTTTAAAAGAGACAGGACTGGGAGGGTAACAGTCAGAATGGGGTCACCCCGGGGATGTCACTGAGCAGGAGAGAGGAAAGGGAAACTCCTGGGGCGCTGGAAATATTCTCCCTTGATCTGGTGGTGGTTTCCCCGGACCTTCACTTTATACTAAGTCAACAAAAGGGGCCCTTTGGATGGGTATGCTGTGGGTAGCTAAAATGTTCACCACACAGTATGTTCACACAAGAAAAATCTTTTTTAAAAACTGCCCCGAGGGCGCCTGGGTGGCTCAGATGGTTGGGCGTCTGCCTTTGGCTCGGGTCATGATCTCCAGGTCCTGGGATGGAGCCCCACATGGAGCTCCCCGCTGAGCAGGAAGTCTGCTTCACCCTTCCTCTGCTTCTCCCCCTGCTTGTGCTCTCTCTCTCAAAGGAATAAATGAAATCTTTAAAAAAAAAAAAAAAACCTGCCCTGAGAGGGGAGCCTGGGTGGGTCAGTCAGTGAAGCCTCTGCCTTCGGTTCAGGTCATAATCTTGGGGTCCTGGGATCGAGCTACATATCAGGCTTCCTGCTCCACAGGAAATCTGCCTCTCCCTTTGCCCCTGCACCCCTCCTTGTGCTCTCTCTCTCTCTCTCAAATAAATAAAATCTTTAAAAACAAAACTGCCCCAAGGGATTGCAGTTTCCCTCGGGCCGAGTCCGAGGGACTAGGAACAGCACGGGCGGCGCCTGGCTCCGGCCCCCACAAAGGCCCGCAGGAGAGGAGACTTTTTTTTTTTTTTAACATTTTACTTATTTATTTGACAGAGATCACAAGTAGGCAGAGAGGCAGGCAGAGAGAGAGGAGGAAGGAGGCTCCCCACTGAGCAGAGAGCCTGACGCGGGGCTTGATCCCAGGACCCTGAGATCATGACCTGAGCCAAAGGCAGAGGCTTTAACTCACTGAGCCACCCAGGCACCCCAAGGAGACTTATTTTATCGTTGCTAATGATCTCCCATGGCCCCCAGCCCAGGAGAGTGGGGAGGGGGCTGTGGGGAGGTACCTGGGTCTCTCGAGCTGCTGCCTCAAGAAGCGGCTGACCGCAGCGTCCTCAAAGCCATAGTGCAGGGTCCAGAAGACACACAGGTGCCGATACTGCTGGATCAGACCCAGCACGGTCCGCAGGCCTTGGGCCAGGCTGAAGGCATTCATCCCGCAGCCCTGCTCCCAGGCGAAGATGGTCAGCAGCTCCAGGGCATAGGCTGGAGGCAGCACCTCCCTCCTTGCCTCCTCCCGGCACACCTGTGAGAGGGTGAATCGGAGGGGAAGGAGAGAGCTTTCTGTAGAACTTGGCTGGATCGCTCAGTCTTGGGGCTGCAGGAGCCCAGAGGCTGAAGCTGGGGACGAGAGGCTGGGTTCTAGGAGCAAACTGATCTTTCTCAGCCGCCCCCACTCCTGGAGCTTCAGAGACTCCTGGAGCAGTCAGAGAGAGGCTAGCGGGCAGTGTGAGGCTCTTACTGATTCCCCCAAATGAAAGCATGGCAGAAATTGTCCAGAGTCAGAGGGCAAGTCAGTGGCTGAGCAAGGATGGCTATCCAGCACCTCCTCATACCAGACTTGCTTTAGGATGAGTGGTCTGGCACAAGGACCAAGCTACATGCCCTACGATTTTGTGGGGCTGACCCCTCCTCTCCAGGCACAGGCTGGGCACTCCTTCCTTCATACACAAGGGTCTATCCACAAACATGAATATTTTGGAAGAAGGGTGTTATTCCTGAGGCTGGGATGGGAGGTGTACAAACTCCACGTTACTTCATACCATACATAAAATATTCCAGATAGTTCCAAAGCCTTGAAACCACAGGAAAAGAAAAATCTTAAAACCTTTCCAAAGGAAACACGGAAGAATGATTTTAGAAAGTCAGGATAGGCAAAGCCTTCTTACACAAGACACAAAGTACAAATCACGTAAGAAAAAGATGAGGGCACCTGATTCCATTAAAATTCAAACATTTTCTGTGACAAAAGACCTATGAACAAAGTGAAAGTACCAGCCTGGGATTAGAAGAACAGATTTGCATTATATCAACACAATAAGGGTTCGCACCCAGAATATATAAAGAGTTCCAACAAACCAACAACAACAAGACAGCTAATGCGGTAGAAAATAATAAACAAATGACAGGAACAGGCAAGTTCCCATAAAGAGACACGTGAATGGCTGTGAAGCCTAAGAAAATATTCTCGCTGGCATGAAATCACAAATTTAAACAGTCACGAGTGCCTGGTGCAAGGACCCTCGGTGGCAGCCTCACCTGACGGTACCAGTGCTTCACCAGCAGAATCAGGTTCTTCAGCTTGGCCGGCCGAGTGTTCACAAAGTTCCTCCGCAGCTCTGAGAAGCAGGCCGCGTGCTCGCCGCCCTGGCAACCGCTGCTGAGGAGGGTCGAGTAGACCTGGGGCGCGGGTTTGACGTTGGAATTGAGTGGCCCTGGGGGGTGGGAGGTGCTGTGAGTCAGGATAGGTTCTGAGGCACAGGATGGAGACACTGGGGGGAATCTGGTGGCAGGGGATCCACAGCATGGGAGTTTGGAGGATGAGGAAGAGAGCCTGGAGCTTCTCAGGAGGCTGAGACCAGAAGGAGGAGTCCCTTCCTTCCAAACCTAGGGCCAGGCTGAAGGAGGGCAGCCGTAGGAGCGATGCTTCCAGCTGGGTCGGGAGTGCCTAGAACCTCGCAGTTCTTCCCTCCCCGAGGCTTCCTGCGGCAGCGCTAGAATAACTCCGAACATACCTTTAATTAATCAGTGCCTTAGGGAAAGGAAATGAAGCTGGACAAGTAGAAGGCAAAAGGTCCTGATGCTTTAGCAGCGAGCAACGGCTAATATGTCTGACTGCGCCCAACACGCCAGACAGGCACCAGGCTGAAAGTTTCACGTGAGTCCCCCAGAGCCCCACCAAAACCCGATCGGGCAAGTAGTCTTCACCTCATTTCACAGCTGAGGACCCCAAGGCACAGAGTCACTCAGGACTCTTCCCAAAGTTACACAGCCGGCCAGTGATGGAGACAGGATGGAAACCTAAAGCGGGCCAGCTTCACAGTCTGTGCCTTTCCCTCCACAGCTTCCCGTGGGCCCGGCCTGGGAAAAGTAAGCACACTCCGTAATTTCCCAGGCTCCTGACGCCGCCTACTTGCTGTGTGACTTTGGGTGAGTTACTGTCTCTGTGCTTCAGCGTGCCTCTTGGTGAAAAGGAAGCTAAGACAGTACAGGCCCCATCAGTTTGTTTGGAGTGAGATAAAAATATGTCAGGTGCTTGGAATAGGGAAGCATTTAATAAGGAGTAGCTATTGTGGTTAATGTTTATGTACCAAGAGGGTGGGTGTCCAGATGGGGGAGAGTGTGGCTCTCTGCCAGGACCTCATAACTGGAGAAACTCAAGAGGGCTATCTGCAGGGGCATCATGGTTAATAATAATAATAGTGGAAAATGAGGAGGAGGAGGAGGAGGAAGGGGAAGGGGAGGAGGAGGAGGGGGGAGGGGGAAGGGGGAGGGGGGGAGAAAAGGGAGGGAGAGAAGAAGAGAAGCAAGCCCTCATACAGCCCCACCATGTGCCCAGTACCGTCATCCCATACATGAACACACAGTCTTTCCAAAAACTCTATAAAATGGATAACTAGGGTCCCATTATTATTAATCCCATTTTATAGATGTGGGCACAGGGGCTCATTATTATATTAAATCAGGCATGGGTATAATAGGAAGGAGATAGATCACGCAAAGATCACATTGATGCTTTTAAGATAAAAGACAAGACTTTGCAGAATTCTGGCCTTGTCCCCAGCCCCCTACTGCTGGACGCATGCCCCTTTGCCTTCTCCTTAGGGGTATTTGTGGAAGAGCTGAGCAGTACAGTTCTAGGCAGTGGCTGAAGGAAAGTTGCTTAAGCAAGGGCCAAGCATCTGGACACCAAGACCACAGACCCAGGAGCAACTGGGCTTTCTTGGCCCAGACTCAGTATGGGCAGTAAGGACACCAGAGCCCAGAGACGGTTCCCCAGGCCACACAGAAGGTCGGGGGCGGCTGGGGGTGGGTGGGCGGGGTGGGACAGGACCCAAACTGGAAGCTCTGTCTTACTCCTAATGAGCACACTCCCAAGCCTGGAAAGGGCCAGGCACCCCTCACCCAGAGCGTCAAAGGCCGGCACCAAGCTGACATCCATCCAGTGTTCAAGGTCCGAGGATGCCAGGCGGAACCATAGGACCCCAGGCCTGTCCTGCCAAGGAAACTCGAAGCTCAGACCATGGAAGGGTTTCTGCCACCAGGATTGTAGCAAGGTCTGCAGCTCGCTGAGGATCTCTGCCCGGCGAACACGCTGATCCTCGTAGCTCTTGAAGCAGGTGAGGAAGAGGACAAGTTCGGAATCACAGCCACCTCTCAGAGCCGTGCCCCGGCCGTCAGAGCCTCCCTACAAAGAAAGGGGAGACCGCGGGCACACAGCTCCTGGCATTCGACGCCATGCAGAGAGGCACGTTGAGCACAGCCAGCCCTGCGTTTTCGAGAAAAGCCAACTTCATTTACAAATCCTTCATTTCTAAATGTTGGCAACTGATGTCGACCATTGTTGTGAGTTCAAAATTTTAAAGTTTTTTTAAAAATGAAAACTGTGGGTGAAACAAATTCTGTTTTGCAGAACACATTTGTGACCTTTGCCTAGGATGTGGTCCAGAGCTATAATAGGACCCCCTGAATTTTCGGGACTTTTCTGACAGGTGTTTCTTCCTGTAAAGCCGTCCACCGAGGACTCGGGAAGGAAACACACACGATCAGAATCTACCCCCTGTCAAATGTCTGCCAAACCATAATTTCACTTCCAAGCAATACCCCTGAGGTGGTTTCCTTGTGGTTACACAAGACAGGGAGGTTGGAGGGGTGAGTTGAGTAACAGCCAGAAAAGACCAGAACCAGGGTTAGCCCTCCAGGGGCACCTCCCCCACCAAGCTGGGATCGCTCATTACCCCAATGGTATCCCAGTTCCTTTGTCGCCAGCTCCTCACATCGGGGGCTGCCAACCAAGGGGTAACGGGACAGAGCAAAGAGAAATATTGCAGACTGAGCTCTTTTACACACGATCATCTCGCTGAGGCTCCCTAACAAGCCTGGGAGAAAGGTATCACCATTGCTCTCACTTGACCAAGGAGGAAATGGGGGAAACGAAAGTGCAAGGCAGGTTGCTTAGTAACTCCCCGCCCAGAGAGGCGGCACCGGGTGCTTTGAACTCAGGAGGTCAACTCTGGGAGGTCCGAGGTCCCGCTCCAAGCCTACATTCCTCATGCACCCCTCCCCCTTAGATTAACTCACTAAAAAATACTGTTTATTGTGAACGTTTCTAAACCTACACAAAAGAAGAAAGGGTTGTAAAGAAGACCTTTGCCACATTTGCTCCATTAATTCGACCCCTCTTTTCTTCCTTATGCGATTTATTTATTTTTTTAAATATTTTATTTATTTATTTGACAGACAGAGATCACAAGTAGGCAGAGTCAGGCAGAGAGAGAGGAGGAAGCAGGCTCCCCATGGAACAGAGAGCCCGATGCAGGGCTCGATCCCAGGACCCTGGGATCATGACCCGAGCTGAAGGCAGAGGCTTAACCCACTGAGCCACCCAGGCGCCCCTCTTATGTGATTTAAAAAGAAATTCCTGCACTGTGTCATTTCATCTTGAACATGGTGGTCCCCAATGGGGGGCTGGTGGTGACATTTGTCCCAGGGGACATTTGGCAATGCCAAGAGATGTTTTCGGTGGTCCTAGCTGGAGCAGGGGAGCCCCTTCATGTTGGCCCTGGGGGAGGGGTGTCTTCTGACAGGACTCCAGAGACGTCTTCCTTGCTTTCTGGTCTACCTAGAAGCCCCAGGCTCATGTCGCACATCTTACCCCCACCCTGGAATCAGCCATTCTTCCAAGGAGCCCCTTCCGCAGGGAGCAGCATCTCAAGACTGGAAAGGTAGCCCGTAGCCCTTACCTACTTCACCATGGCCTCCTTCAAAGCCTGGAACGATCAGAAGGCCATAAGCTACATTTAGCCACGAGAGCTATTTCCAGATTTTCCAGGGAAGCGAAGGATGCCAAAGCTTTAGAGGTTCCTAAATTCTTGCTCCAAAGAAATTCTTCCTGTCCACCTCCAAGGCAGAAATCTACCTCCACATCTCATAGGCTTCGAGTCTCTCCTTCTCCTTCCCCTTTCCTACCTCCCAAGCCAAGCCTCAGCCCTAGGAAACCACCAGCTGCTCTGGGGTCATCCCCTGCTCATCCCTTCCCGGACAAGCTCCAAGTCCCCTCTACTCCAGCCAGCTTCTCCTGATGCAACCCTGGTGCCCCTGAGTTTGTGCTGAGGGTCTCGTGGGTGACGCCCATCTCCTCCCTGAGTTTGCGGGCATCCTGAGGTGACAAAAAGTGGCCTACGGCAGTGGCTCAACCACATCCAGTCCCAGTTTCTGAAGTCCTAAAACAGGGACAATAATCCCCACCTCACTGAATGTGAGGATTAAGCGAGATGACTCATTTAATGAGACGATTATTGTTATTGGGTAGTTTCTCAGTAAATTAGGCTATTATGGCTATTATAGCTGTTATAGAATACCTGTGATTCTGCACCCTTAGGATCAGGCTGTGGTGTGAGGACTGGAGTCTGTCTGGACCAGGTGAAGGACTGAGTGAATCAATGAATTTTGGATTTTTTACAAGCGCGGAAACATTATTTCATCTCTGTGCCTCAGTTTCCCATGTGTCAGGTGGGGTTAATTGTCCCTACCCGGCGGGGCTGTGGTGTGCTATTTTCAAGGCATACGCTGGAGCATAGTGCGTGTGTTGTTCAAATCTCAAAGACATGAATGAAAAGAGCCAATAGAAACCATTCCTGTCCGCGAAGCCCGAGGTAATGTGCCAACATCCTCCGAGGATTGCTCCTGTTTCTAGGTGACACCCCCCACCCCTTCCCAAGGCGCCTACCTTGGCGATTTTCAGCACCCTCCAAGGCTGGGCAGCCGCGCGGCCCCCGCGCTCACGCAGGGAGGCTGCCAGGTCGCCCAGGGTGCGCCGCGCAGCCGCCAGGAACTCGGAGGACGGCATCAGGTTGCGGGCCACCAGGCTGTCCAGCGCGGCGGCGGGGGTGTGGTACACGTCCATGGCCCGGCTCAGGTACCCCGGTGCGCCCCGGCTTCCCTCTCGCGCTCTGCGCGCCCCCCGGTGCCTGCAAACCTCAGGCCTCCTCGGCTCTGCGCGCAGAGGCCGGGGGTGGGGCGGCATTGTTGCCCCAGCCTGCCCACGCGTCCCTCCTTCCGAACCTCGCAGACATGCCACTCCCCTCCCGCTTTCAGTTTCATTTCTTTTCCGCGGCTCCGGACTTTTGCACACACTTCCGCCTTTCAGCCCCAGGCCTGGTTTCTTTTCCTCCGCCTCCCGGCTTCCAGCACTGGGCCCGCCTCCCCTGGACCCGCCCGCCCCGCACCGCCGCCAGCTCCAGGGAACAGCGCACGCCTGAACGAGACGCCTGGACAGCAGCAGGTGCACAGAGCGCAAGCGCTCTCACCGAACCACAGACCCTGAGCATTTAAGAAACGTGCAGGATTCACGGGAGGACGTGGTCACATATCCAGCTGAGCAGCCTGGAGGAGCCCGTTTCCTCAGAGATCCCCTGGCTGGCTCTCTGGCTGAAGGAGGCATTCCAAACATCCCCACTAACAAAGAAAACATGCAGAACAGGTGTCCCTCCTGCTTTTCGTCCATCCTCCCATTGAGTTCTCCCAACAATCAGGATGTAATTGTTATTCTTTTTTTTTTTTAAGATTTTATTTATTTGACAGAGAGAGAGATCACAAGGAGGCAGAGAGGCAGGCAGAGAGAGAGGGGGAAGCAGGCTCCCCGCTGAGCAGAGAGCCCCCGATGTGGGGGCTCAATCCCAGGACCTTGAGATCACGACCTGAGCGGAAGGCAGAGGCTTAACCCACTGAGCCACCCAGGCGCCCCTGTTTCGTTTTTTTAATCCTTGTTGCCTCTCGTGGTGTTTTCCTACATAGGACAGGCACAGTGTCAATGTCTCTTGAATGAATGAAATTAGGACCATTTTTTTTTTAGACTTCAAGCGTATCATTCTGGAGTCCCTCTGTAAGAATTATTTTAAGGAGGAGAAAGGAGGAAGGAAGTTCAGCGTAGAAGATGCCTCACACAATACTACATTTTATGACGTTATAAAGCTACGAGGGGAGTTAAGTCTCTTTGGGCACCTGCACAAAACGAGGAAGTTGCTCCTCTACCCAGTGGACCAGCACCTGAGCTCGTTCCCAGTCCATCTCCTCCTCCCTGTTGCTCAAAACTTCACTAGTCCCCTGTCTCATCGCTCAGGGTTATACTCTGATTCGGAGTGTATCTCCAGCAGCAATGAATGTTAATGAGGACTTCCTGAAGTCTGCCTTAACCTAAAGGGAACAGAGGGTGAACTTCAGAGTTCATAGTGAACCAGAGGAAGAGGTGCCAGACTACCACTGTGTGCACCGGGTTTGTATTTTGGGGAGTGAGTGGCACATCCCTGGGAGGTATTCAAGTGTAGGAAGAAGATGGTTTTGTAGGCTTGATGTTGTGGACGGGTGTTGGGGGGCTTCAAGCTAGGTGCCCTCAGCCATAGAGCCCTGGTTTCATGCTCTCCCATCCATTAGTCATCTTCTTGATTCACAGGTCACTTTAGAAATCCCCCACGGGGGAATGGTATCCTGTACACGCCCATGAGATTCTACCCAAATGACAGCAAAGATATGTTAAAAGTATTGTGCGGCTCACTCAATGGATTGGAAATCAAGAAAGATCGCCGTCAAGGGACCAGAACATTTGAGGGATGTTGAGAAAGGAGAAAGCAGAGGGTCAAGATTTTGGATGAAGATGGGCTGCTCACGTCCACAAGCCTTCAACTACTGCCCTAGACTCCAGAAATCACAGGGAAGGATGAAGAAAATGTACTTATGTTGCTGGACCCTGAGTCGAAGCACCACTGGTGAGCAGAAGCTGTGAGACCCCTGACCCAGGGGCAGGATGGGATGGAGGAGGAGAACTTAGGTCTGAAACACGGAAGGAAGAAAGTGCTTCTGCACGTTGGGGAGGGCTCTGAGGAGCTGGAGGGAGGGAGGGACTCAGAGGGGTGAGCAGGGAGGGCTTTGTGTGGGTGGCTGGGAGCGCTAACTCTGGTCTTCAAAGGTGAGATTACTTTAAAATTCCTCTTTTCTTGAGCTGGGGGGACCTCAGCATCAATTCTGGACCTCCAGCTTCATACCACACGTTTCCTCGCTTTGCCGGCCTTCTGGCTGTGCCCTCATCTCTGTGGACTATAAGTTACTTTTCTCAGTTTCATTTCCTTGCCAGGAAGTGGGGCAAGACCTCTGAGAATGTAGAAGTGTGTGACTGAGGCACTGTGATTTTCATCTGATCACTTCCTTCCTCCTTACACACCTCCCCCTCTGTTTCCAAACCTCATGACTTTGTGTGCGGGAACCAGCAGCTCAGCACACCAGCGCCTAGAGCTTTCTATAACCCTGGGCCGGCTGGCCTTGCATAAGCTACCAGAGCTTAGCAGGAGAGAAATGCTTATCCAAAATGCTTTATTATTTTTGCAAGAAAAATTCCTTTATTGTGGTCATAGAATAATACAAGTTTATTGCACAAAATTGACAAAGTCAGAGGCACCTGGGTGGCTCAGTTGGTTAAGTATCTACCTTCGGCTCAGGTCCTGATCTCAGGGGGCAGTCTGCTTCTCCCACTCTCTCTGCCCCTCCTCCCACTTGTGCTCTCTTGCTCTCTCTCTCTCTCAAATAAATAACAAATAAAAATATTTAAGAAGACATTTAGGTCTTCCAGGAACCAAATGCTACAAAATATAATTAAAGATGCTGAGTACAGTAACATAGATACAAATATGTAAGACTAATATGACGGAGGACATGAGATATGTACGCAGTGAAAAATTATAATAGTTACAGTGTCATTAAAAAAATCAGTGAAGAGAAACTCCAAGTTCATGGATGGCGGTCTCACTAGAACATCGATGTCATTCTTCCTAAACTTATTTATATGATTCCAATCCACTGCCTCCCCATATTTTGGGTGGAAATTCATACATTGAGTGAAAATTAACATAGAAATAGAGAGGGCTACAGGAGGCCAGGGCTCCCCCCCATATAAGATTTATTTATTATTACTTTTTAATAGTAACCATGATTTCCAGGAGACTCTCCCATGGATTTACAAAGATTAATTGCTTTCACTGTTGGAAGCAGAATAATTGAGATAAGTGCATTTGGCTAGGAAAAGGGAAAAACATTTTGAGTTTAGATTCTAACAGCTGATTCCAATTTGGATTACTATTATTATTTTTAATTTCTGTGTATTTAACATACAGTCTTATATTAGTTTGAGGGGCACCAGACAGTGATTAATTCCGTACATTACTCAAGGTAAGTGTGCTCCTGATCTCCTTTATCTGTTTGACACCCCTCACCAGTCCCCACCACTGGCAACCACCTGTTTGGTCTCTATAGTTATGAGTCTGTTTTGGTTTGTCTCTTTTTTCCTTTGTTCGTTTGTTTTGTTTCTTAAACTCCACATAGTAATGAAATCATATGGTATTAGTCTTTCTCCGACTGGCTTATTTCACTTAGCGTTATACTCTCTAGATCCATCCATGTTGTGACGAATGGCAAGATTTCAGGCTTGTTTATGGCTGAGTAATATTCCATTGCATATATACACCACACCTTCTTTGTCCATTCTTCAATCAATGGGCACTTGGGCTGCTTCTGTAATTTGCCTGTTGTAAATAAGGCTGTAATACACATAGGGATGCATGTATCTTTTCGAATCAGTGTTTTTGTATTCTTTGGGTATAAACCTGGTGGTCTGGGTAACTCCATAAAGCTGATGTAGGATTAAATGTGCAAGAGAAATTGAGGAGGAAGATGGGAGCCTCCGGGAAAGTGGGTAGGCCTTGATTGATGGAGTCTGAGTCTGACTCTGAACAAAGGCAAGAAGTTAAGAGAAGCTGACTTTGCAGTCTAGAGAAGGTCAGCAAGACCAGTGGGGAGTCCTTTAGCCCCATGACTTGTCAGAGGAGCCCCATGTCTCCCAGGAACAGGGCTGCCTTAGTGCCCCTGCCCCACTGAGCAGCCCGTGTGCGGGGTGACTTGGCTGTCAGCGTGTGGATGGATTTGGAAGGACAGCAGCTAGGACTCCCTCTCCTGGGAGCTCCCTGGGCTAGGTGTCTTCTCGGGGTCGCCAGAGTGGGGAACGAAGATGCATTAAGACCATGCAGCAGTGATCAAGGGCATGATGAGATCCCGAGCAAGGACTAGGGTTCAAGTTCAGGCTCTGTCTCTTGCTTGCCAGGTGACCCCAAGCAATTGCCCTGACCTCAGTGTGTTATTATGGTAACAAGAATAAAACCCAACTCACAGGGATGCTGGAGACTTAAAAGCAGGAGTAGGAAGATGGACAAGCCCAAGACTTGGTCAGCCACTCGAGGTGACCGGTGACCCAGGTGACAAGAGCATGCTTGGTCCTGGATTGTTTTTTTTTTTTTTTTTTCGAGCCTTGTAAATGAAATGCTGGTTTTGGTACCAAGGATGAGACAGTGTAGCAATGTCTGATGGCCTAGTGTACTCTTGAATCCAGAGAGTCACCTTCTGGGACAGAGCTGTGGAATATATAGAAATCAAAGGTGTGCCACAGGGTATAATTTTAACATTTTTAGGAGCCGTGGTAAAAAGCAAAAAGAAACAGAGAAGTCTGCTTTGATTTAACTCAATATCTCAAAAAGTTTTGTCATTTCAACATGCAATCAGTATAAAACATGATCAGTTGTCAAGAATGTGAAATTCTTGGGGCACTTGGGTGGCTCAGTGGGTTTAAGGGTCTGCTTTTGGCTCAGGTTGCCATCCCGGGGTTCTGGGATCGAGCCCCGCATCGGGCTTTCTGCTCAGCGGGGAGCAGAGAGGGAGTTTCTCCCCTTCCTTCTGACTGCCCCCCACTCATGCTCTCTCTCTTTCTCTCAAATAAATAGTCTTTAAAAAAAAAAAAAAAGAATGTGACGTTCTTCTTTTTGGCGTGTGTGTGCTAAGTCTCTGAAACCAGGCATGTGTTTAACAAACTCCCCCCAGCACATCTGGAATTGGACCAGCTGCATTTCCAGTGTCCAGGGAGCCATGTGGGACTCAGGGCTACTGCATCAGACAGGGCAGTTCTGAAACTTCTCCCCCATAAATAATCAGAAATGTAGACAGGGGATGAATCAAAGAGGCCAGTCTTAGATCCTTCTGAAAGTTAGAAGGATCCAAAATGATCCGCTATTAAAAGTCAGTGCATGCAAACATCAGACCAGGAGGCAAGGATCCCAGAGCCCAGAACACAGTAGGTGCTCAATACATATTTCAAGTTGAATCGGTTTATATATGCACACCTATAATATGCAGATATATAGCTCTTGGCCATGGGACTTGCAGTTAATAAACACCCAACAGAGTATGTCCGCGGAAGTCCCTGAGGCAGCCTCCGCGGAGGAGCAGAAGGAAATGGAAGATAAAGTGACTAGTCCAGAGAAAGCTGAAGAAGCAAAATTAAAAGCAAGGTATCCTCATCTGGGACAAAAGCCTGGAGGTTCAGATTTCTTAAGGAAACGATTACAGAAAGGGCAAAAATATTTTGATTCTGGGGATTACAACATGGCTAAAGCAAAAATGAAGAACAAGCAGCTTCCTACTGCAGCTCCGGATAAGACAGAGGTCACTGGTGACCACATTCCCACTCCACAGGACCTTCCTCAACGGAAACCATCCCTTGTTGCTAGCAAGCTGGCTGGCTGATTAAAAGAGCTGAACTGCATGAGTCTTCTAATTCCCATTATTTCTCCTTAATATGTTACTTCTCTGCTTTTTATTTCCTTTCATTCACTAAGTCATTTGAGAATGACAGCTTTGCAGGTAGCGGTAGTGTGTGCTGCTATTGTAAGGGAATATTCGTGTGTAGAGTTTTGATTAGTTTTAACAGTGCACTGATAAAGAGAACATGTTAGAGCAACATAAAGTAATCTACTTGAAAATAGTTGTATATATTACCTAACTTCTAGTATAGGACTGATTGAACAAGTAACAAGCAAGTTTTACAATTGTAATCTTTTGGCTTTCTTTAATTCATCTTAATTATAGCTTTGTATGTTACTTTTATTTAATATAACCTTTATTGTATTGATTTCTTCTGTATTTTCCTTTTGGATTTTGTAAAACAGAAGTTTAAGACCACAAGTTGGAAAGAAGGTCACATTCTTCAAACAAAGATAGATGGGGTTTTGAAAGATTTGTTTCTCTGTGCTTGAACTTGAATGGCCTTAAACCTGTTTCAGCTTTAACAATAGATTTTACTTGGGCAATATTTGCCCATTCTGGTGTAACTTATGTGACAATAGAAAGCCTGAACAGACCCATAACCAGTAAGGAGATTGAAACAGTCATCAAAAATCTCCCAACAAACAAAAGCCCAGGGCCAGATGGCTTCCCGGGGGAATTCTACCAAACATTTAAAGAAGAACTAATTCCTATTCTCCTGAGACTGTTCCAAAAAATAGAAATGGAAGGAAAACTTCCAAACTCATTTTATGAGGCCAGCCTCACCTTGATCCCCAAACCAGACAAGGATCCCATCAAAAAAGAGAACTACAGACCAATATCCTTGATAAACACAGATGCAAAAATTCTCACCAAAATACTAGCCAATAGGATTCAACAGTACATTAAAAGGATTATTCACCACGACCAAGTGGGATTTATTCCAGGGCTGCAAGGTTGGTTCAACATCCGCAAATCAATCAATGTGATACAACACATTAATAAAAGAAAAAACAGGAACCATATGATACTCTCCATAGATGCTGAAAAAGCATTTGACAAAGTACAGCATCCCTTCCTGATCAAAACTCTTCAAAGTGTAGGGATAGAGGGCACATACCTCAATATTATCAAAGCCATCTATGAAAAACCCATCGCAAATATCATTCTCAATGGAGAAAAACTGAAAGCTTTTCCGCTAAGGTCAGGAACACGGCAGGGATGTCCGTTATCACCACTGCTATTCAACATAGTACTAGAAGTCCTAGCCTCAGCAATCAGACAACAAAAAGAAATTAAAAGCATCCAAATCGGCAAAGAAGAAGTCAAACTATCACTCTTCGCAGATGATATGATACTATATGTGGAAAACCCAAAAGACTCCACTCCAAAACTGCTAGAACTTGTACAGGAATTCAGTAATGTGTCAGGATATAAAATCAATGCACAGAAATCAGTCGCATTTCTCTACACCAACAACAAGACAGAAGAAAGAGAAATTAAGGAGTCCATCCCATTTACAATTGCACCCAAAACTATAAGATACCTAGGAATAAACCTAACCAAAGAGACTAAGAATCTATACACAGAAAACTATAAAGTACTCATGAAAGAAATTGAGGAAGACACAAAGAAATGGAAAAATGTTCCATGCTCCTGGATTGGAAGAATAAATATTGTGAAAATGTCTATGCTACCTAAAGCAATCTACACATTTAATGCAATTCCTATCAAAGTACCATCCATTTTTTTCAAAGAAATGGAACAAATAATCCTAAAATTTATATGGAACCAGAAAAGACCGCGAATAGCCAAAGGAATATTGAAAAAGAAAGCCAGAGTTGGTGGCATCACAATTCCGGACTTCAAGCTCTATTACAAAGCTGTCATCATCAAGACAGCATGGTACTGGCACAAAAACAGACACATAGATCAATGGAACAGAATAGAGAGCCCAGAAATAGACCCTCAACTCTATGGTCAACTAATCTTCGACAAAGCAGGAAAGAATGTCCAATGGAAAAAAGACAGCCTCTTCAATAAATGGTGTTGGGAAAATTGGACAGCCACATGCAGAAAAATGAAATTGGATCATTTCCTTACACCACACACGAAAATAGACTCAAAATGGATGAAGGACCTCAATGTGAGAAAGGAATCCATCAACATCCTTGAGGAGAACACAGGCAGCAACCTCTTCGACCTCAGCCGCAGCAACATCTTCCTAGGAACATCGCCAAAGGCAAGGGAAGCAAGGGCAAAAATGAACTATTGGGATTTTATCAAGATCAAAAGCTTTTGCACAGCAAAGGAAACAGTTAACAAAACCAAAAGACAACTGACAGAATGGGAGAAGATATTTGCAAACGACATATCAGATAAAGGGCTAGTGTCCAGAATCTATAAAGAACTTAGCAAACTCAACACCCAAAGAACAAATAATCCCATCAAGAAATGGGCAGAAGACATGAACAGACATTTCTGCAAAGAAGACATCCAGATGGCCAACAGACACATGAAAAAGTGCTCCATATCACTCGGCATCAGGGAAATACAAATCAAAACCACAATGAGATACCACCTCACACCAGTCAGAATGGCTAAAATTAACAAGTCCGGAAATGACAGATGCTGGCGAGGATGCGGAGAAAGGGGAACCCTCCTACACTGTTGGTGGGAATGCAAGCTGGTGCAACCACTCTGGAAAACAGCATGGAGGTTCCTCAAAATGTTGAAAATAGAACTACCCTATGACCCAGCAATTGCACTGCTGGGTATTTACCCTAAAGATACAAACGTAGTGATCCGAAGGGGCACGTGCACCCAAATGTTTATAGCAGCAATGTCTACAATAGCCAAACTATGGAAAGAACCTAGATGTCCATCAACAGACGAATGGATAAAGAAGATGTGGTATATATATACAATGGAATACTATGCAGCCATCAAAAGAAATGAAATCTTGCCATTTGCGACAACATGGATGGAACTAGAGGGTATCATGCTTAGCGAAATAAGTCAATCGGAGAAAGACAACTATCATATGATCTCCCTGATATGAGGGAGAGGAGATGCAACATGGGGGGTTAATGTGGTAGGAGAAGAGTAAATGAAACAAGTTGGGATTGGGAGGGAGACAAACCATAAGTGACTCTTAATCTTACAAAACAAACTGAGGGTTGCTGGGCAGAGGGGGGTTGGGGGGGGGTTATGGACATTGGGTAGGGTATGTGCTATGGTGAGTGCTGTGAAGTTTGTAAACGTGGAGATTCACAGACCTGTACCCCTGGGGGAAAAAAAAATATATATATATGTTTATAAAAAATAAAATTATAAAAAAAATAAATAAATAAACACCCAACACATGGTATTTACTGATCTTTTTATTGTTATTGATGATAAATTGGACAGCAGGCCCCTCACCAGGAACACAGAAGAAAGTTAAGGCTCTCTGGTTGTCTCCCAGAGATGATGGTCAGAGACCAGGCTGGGGCAGGTAGGGCTGCAGGGAAATCACTGCTGAGAGGAGGAGGAGCACAGAACAGGGGAAGGGTGGGAGTCAGGAAGCCTGCATCCCCGTCTCAGGTCTGACACCAACTCACTGTTGGGGATAGGAGTCGTCTTCTGCCCTCTGGATCAAGGGACCTCCCCCGACCTCTGAGATGAGGGGGCAGGCCTGGATAATTCTGGAGCCCTTCCCCGTAAGGCTCACTGGTGCTCAGAGGATGGCACACGCCCAGTCATCTTCCTTCGGGGCAGTGGACGGCATCATGCCTTTGCTGAGGCTCCTCCCAGCAGCTACAGGGTGCCATCCATAAGCCTGGGGAGAATACATCCTCTGCTCAAAGATTGCCCAGCTGTCCTCCATGTCTTCCGCAAGCTGAAAGTGTAAAGCACAGGATCACCTGGGAGAACCGATCCTTCCACCTCGGCGCTGGGTCTCCGTGAGCAGTTAGGGTGCGTACTGTGAGACAGGGTCCCCGGATCCCTCTTGAGGAAGGATAAAGAAGTCTCAGCTGCTGGGGCAGGGGTCAGCAGACAGATGCCAGCAGTCAGCCCCTTGAGACTTGACTCGACTACAGAGAGCCCCACGTTCAAGGCTATGCCCCTTCCTGACTTGCCCACATGCAGGGACGGATCTGACCACCTGCAGACCGGGGCAGGGCAACTCTGAAGTTCACTCCCTGCGTGGGCACAGGGAGAGCCGAGCACGGGGGCGCCGAGCACTGGCGTTAGAGTCCACTCACTCCAGATCCCAGCTCTACCGCTCCCTAGATAAATGTCCTGGAGCAGGTAACTTCATGTCTCCGAGCCTCCTTTTCTCGTATGTAAGATTGGGAGTAGTACACACACACCTCAAAGGGTGTTGTGATGATTTAATGAAATAAGGGAGCATTTAGGACAGAACCTGAGCCCGAAGCAAATATTCAGTAAGTGGTGGTTGTTATGATTTATTCTTATTCATAGAGGAATGAGCCCGCTGGGGCTGCGGACGGAGCTGCCTCTGGCCAGGGTCATGTTAACTGAAGAGCAAAGTCTGGACAAGGGATATGCACGTCCCAGGAAGCCTCTGAATGGGGCCAAGATGAGGGAAACTATGGAGCACAGTCCGGGACCCTATGGATATGAGTTTGAGCAGAGAACACTTTCTCTGGAGAGAATGAAGGTCACTTGACCGCTCTAAGCCTGTTTCGTCACCTGGGACATGGGGAGAGTAGGACACGCCTATCTCAAGGGACACGATGGGAGATTAGAGATGGGACAAAACATGCGAAATGCTCCGCCCAGGACTTAGAACATAATGAGAGGTCAGTACACGCCAGATAATGACCATAGTCATTTACCAGTACATTAGAATGCATCAGTCTCACATGCCCCATGCTGTGTAGAGGGGGTGGGTGGGGGATGACAGGGAGGAAGCAGAAGGTCTCACAGGCACGTCCCAGGAGCCCACTGGAGACCCATCTCCTTTCTTAAAGCATGGGTAGCTCAGCCAGGCCCTGGCCTCGTCTGCCAGCCGCTGCCAGGGGTATGGGTCTCTACCCGCCACATTTCCCGTCGGGTCAGCCGGGTCCAGAATCACAGGCCTGGAGAGAAACAGTGAGAGAGGGATGGGTGACAAACCAGGGCCCTGTCTGGGGGATTCAGAAACTCCCTGTAGGGCAAAACACCAGCCTGGCACAGGCTGGGACTCAGGACAGGAGCGGGATGCTGTTCCCTGGGGCGTTAGTCTTACAGCAAGGTCTTAATCCTCAGGAGCAATTAGGATCATCGCTCTAGCTGTTGGTATTTTAGTTCAAATTTTGGCTCTTCCACTTATTTTCTGGTAAGCATAGCTCCTTACCCCTCAGAACCTCAGTTTACCCATCCGTACTGTAGGTATGGAGAGGCAGGCCTCACAGGGTTGGAGGCTGTTTTTTAAATCAGATGGCAGCAGGAAAAGGCTCAGCACAAAGGCTGGCCATGGCAAAGGACCAGCAAACGAGGAGCCCTCATTGCCAAGGCGCCACTCCTGCACCCAGGGTCTCATTTATGTGGGGGAGCTGACTCATATGGAGATAGAGTACCTGGGCTTCGCAAGCTGCCTCTCCAGGTATCGTCCAATAATCAGGTTTTTAAAGTTGTAATACTTTGTCCAGTAGATGCAGAGCTGGTGGTAGTTCAGGACTAATTTCAAGACGGTCTGAAATCCCTGAGCCGTGCTGAACTCTGCTTCGTTGCTGCCTTTCTCCCAGGCATAGACTGTCAGGAGCTCCAAGGCGTACTGCTGCGGCAGTGGCTTCCCAAGCTTCTTCTTACACTGAGAGGAAGAAAAGGAATCAGAAACATGCACTTGTCCAGCTGGGGCAGAAAGCACATTTCCCAAAGGCCAAATCCAGCCTGCCATCTGCTTTTGTAAATAACCTTTCCATGGAGCAAAGCCACGGCCATTCATTCCCATGGAATCTAGGCTGCTTCCATAATACAGACTTGAGTAGTTGTGACAGAGACCATGTGGCCCACGAGGTCTAAAATATTTACTACCTAGGGCATTATGGAAAAATGTTTACTCGCTCCTGGGCTAAGAGCTTGGGCTCTGGATTCTGAGTGATGTAGGTTTGAGTCTTGGCTCCATTGGTGCCCAATGCCAGGAAGACAACTTAGACTCATGGAGCCTTGTTTTTCAAACCCGCCAGGTGAAGGGTCGTCATAGCACCAAGCCCATAAGGATACTGTGAAAATTAACTGAGAGGAAGAACTTGTAGAATTCCTAAGAGCCAAACAAAATTTCCTTTGGAGTAAGATATGAAACCCAAAGCCTCAAATGATTTCAGAAGTAATTTTCAAGTACCAGGACTGGCACAGAAATAACCAGGCACACAAGGAAATAAGACACCAAGAGTAATAACCATCAAGAAAAAAAAAGTGAAAATAGTAATAAGTCCACAAAACTTTAAATATTGAAGAATCAGATAGAGACTTTAAAACAATTAGAAATATTCTGTTTACAGAAATAAAAGAAGAGCTTGAACTACAGGAAATTAGAAGCCATGAGAAGTAACTTAGCGTATTTGAAAGAGAATAAAATTGAAATCATTGAACAAAACTTTACAAAAACTGTAATTAATAACTCAGCTGCAAATTAGATACACTTAAGGGGGAAATTAATGGATTAGAGAGTATGTTACAATAAACTGTTCCGAATAAAGCATGGAGAGGCAGGAAGATGGAAAATGTGGAAGAGGGTATAAAGATAATGTAAGATAGAGTGAAGTCTAACATACATTTAATTGGAGTTCCAGGAGGTGAGGAAGAGAGAGAAAGACAATGTTTTAGGAGAATGGCTGAGAGTTTCCAAAACTGATGAAAGATATCCATTCACAGATTCAGGAATTCCAGTGAAGGACCCAATGAACTCCAGGTGGGAGAAGTGAAAAAAGAATCATCATTAAGACACCTCAGACATGGGCACCTGGCTTGCTCAGTTGGTTGAGCATCTGCCTTTGGCTGGGGTCGTGATCTCCGGGTCCTGGGATCAACCCCTGCATCAGGCTCCCTGCTCATAGGGGAGCCTGCCTCTTCTTCTCCCTCTGCCATCGCTACCCTCTGTTTGTGCTCTCTGGTTCTCTCTATCTCTCTGTCAAATAAATAAAATCTTTAAAAAAAATGATATGTCACATTGAAATGAAACAAAATCGAAGACAAAGAGAAAAATATAAATGCAGCCAGAGGAATAAGACAGATTACCTACAAAGGATCTACGGTTAGACTGACAACTGACTTCTCATCACTAGTGACCCTGGAAGACGGAGTAATATATTTCCTTGTACTGAAATGGCTGCTAACCCAGCAAAAGTACCCATCAACGACAAAGGTTAAGATCAAGACATTTTCAGGCAAACAAAAACTAAGAGCTCATTATCAGAAGACCGTCAGCAAAAAACAAGCAAACAAACAAACAAATAAATAAATAATCTTCCAGGACACACTTCAGGAAGAAGGAACATGATCCCAGGAGGAAGGATAGAGATATAAGAAAGAGCTGATGGTGAAAAACGTGGTAAATACACACATAGTTGAAATGAGCTTTAGGTATGGAAAATGATAGGAATGCTTTGTGGTACTTGAAAATATAGAGACTTGAAACACACACCAACGTGGCTTGTAAGTTGCAGGTGGTGATGGTGGTGGTGAGTGGAGTTAGAGTAGGGTGGGATTCCTATGTTGTTTTACGGGAAAGAAGAGAGATGGAGAGGGGAGGGGAGGAGGGGCAGGGACGGAGCGGAGGGATGGAGGGAAAGAGACAGTTCCTTATCGTGTGGGACTATTTTGCTCATGGTCAAACAACTAGTATTCTTGGCTTCTTTCCATTGATTGTCAGTAGCATCCTTGCCTCCCTATCACCATGGTTACCAAAAACGTCCTCATGAATTTTCAATATCCTTGGGGGCAGTTGTTACACTTGTCAAGAACCACTTTTGTAAGTTCTAAGATGCTCAGCCTCCATGATCCCATTTCCTTGAACAGCAAACCAGGATGTCTGGCAAACAAAGGATTGTCTTGCTTTGCCTTAATTAATTAATTTTTTGAAAGATTCTACTTATTTATTTATTTGAGAGAGAAGGAGAGAGATGGTGTGCACGAGAGAGGGAGCAGGAGCTGGGGAGAGAGGCAGAGGGAGAGGGGGAGAAGCAGACTCCCCGCTGAGCAGGGAGCCCCTCCTTCCCTACACATCCCCTCCCCTCCTCCCTTTCCTCTCGCCTTCCAGCCATTCATCCTTGATTCCCCTCCCTCTCTCTTCCTCTCCTCCTCCTCCCTCCCTCTCCTTCTCCTCCTTCTCCCCTTTCCACTCTCCTCTCCTCTCTTCTCCTTCTCCCTCTCTCTCCTCTCCTTCTCTCCCTCCATTCTATAGTCCTCCCCCCTTCCTTTGCTCCCTCCTCCTCCTCCTCTGCTCCCCAGGCGGGAGGAACATACCTTCTGGAACCAGTGCTTGACCAAGCGGATGAGACTCTTCACCTTGGTTGGGCGCTGCCTCAGGAAGTCTCGCTGCAGCTCCGTGAAGCAGGTGGAGAACTCGCCCTCTCTCCCCAGCGCCTGGCACTCTCGGATGAGGGTGATGTAGACTTCAGGGTTAGGTTGGCCGTTATTGGTCCACTGACCTGTTAGGGACAAATCCATAATCTGAAGATGTCAGCACTTCTCTAGGGTCCCTTCAGTTGTACTGGGGCAGCAAGCTTGCAGGCCGTGGGGCACAGCAGGAGGGGCAGCAGGTCCAGAGCCCAGGGGGCTGGAGTCTGCCCCCAGCCTTCCCTTCTCCCAGATCTCCTGCTGTCACCCCGTCCAGATGGCCATCACCCCTCTCTCCCACCAGGACTTCGGGCAGCAGCCTCCTCCCTGGTTCCCCCACAGCCCATCCTCGACCCAGCTCCCAGAGAGGCCTTTCAAAACCTGGGCGCGTGGCTTCTTGCTCCCTACAACATCTGGAATAACATCCAGCATCCCTGCAATCAATGGCCTATGAAACTAGATGTGATCTGTGTCCTGCCACAGCTCCCATCTCGCCTCCTACATTGCTCCCTTGCCATGGACACCACATGGCCTTCCATCTCATCTTCAAAAACACCAAGCTCATTCCTGTCTCAGGGCCTTTGCACTTGCTGGAACTCCCAGATCTTCCCCAGGTGGGTTCCTTCCCATCCCTTGGGCCTCAGCTCAGATGTCACCTCCTCAGGGTACCCTCCATCATCACTCTGTCTGAAAAAACCCTCCACCCTCCATTGGCTCTCCATTGTGTCAATCCTCTTACGTTTTTTGTCACAGCAGGTATCATTCCATTTATTTCTGTACTTATGCTCCCTGTTGGGCTCAGGCATGGCCAGAGAATAATGCCTGGTCCACAACAGGTGCCCGTGGGTAATCTGTGCTTATCACTGTTGATCGGCTGTCTCTGTCCTCTGGTCTTACCCCCCTTCCCACCTGTTTCCACACTACAGCTGGGCTGTTGTTCTAAAACAGAAATCTGACCCTGAGTGAAACCCTTCCACAGCTACCCAGCGTGTTCCGGAGAAATCCACGGCCAAGGGTCCAAGCTTCTGCAGGATCAGCTCCCTCCCTCCTCGCCTTCCCCACTCCCCCCTTCCCTCTACCCTCTGTTCATCCTCAGCATCCTTCAGGTCCCCCAACGCATCCTGATCTCTCTTCCCCGGGCATTTGCTTGTGCTATTCCCTTCTCCTGGCACGTCCTTCCTCTCCTTCCCTCTCCCCCTCTTATTTTTTTTGATAGCCAATGGAATGCCAGCTCCCAACACCAGACGTGGCACGAAGGAAAGATTTCCCAAACGTTCTCATTTCCAGGTGCTTCTAGAGTTTTGGTATTATTCTCACAGGTCCCCTATGCCAAACAAAACAAAACAAAAACAAAAACAAAAACAAAAACAAAAAAATGCAAAAAAACCCCAACCAACCAACAACCACAAAAAACTCCCAAACAAAATAAAACCCACCCCTGTTCCACGTACGTAGTTGAGTACGAGGGACCAGTTGTCGTTTCTGCGGCATCCGACAGCTGTCATGGTGTTTCCCTCCAAAATTTAAAATCTAACCTATTGCATTCACCCCTGTGAGTTACTTCACTGTTGTCCCCAAGGGTGCCTCGGGACACAGTTGGGGAACTTACATTTTTGAACACCTCCCCTGGGCCAGACCCTGTGTAAGAGTTTAAGGCAGATGATCATTTAATGCTGAAAGCAAGTGCATGACCTAGCTGGCCTGGATTGACCGGTTTCGTACTGGGGGAAATCGAACCTCCAAGAGGTGATGCTTCCTGTCCAAATGTTTCTGCAGATTATCTAGAGATTCCAACCCTCAGCTAAGTTTAGCGGGGTCTCCTTGAGTTTGGGGTAAAAGAGGCAGTTCACATGTTGACTCCAGGCCAGGCCTACGCTGCCTCATTTTCACCCAGAGAATTCCCAAGTACAAGCAGCCAGCCGGACGGGAATTCCTTGAGAAACGTCTTGCCCCCAAATTGTGCCAGTTTGCCGTTTCCCGTCACCCCTGTGGCTGGTTATGACCTCATTCAATCTAAGATCTTCTCCCCACTTTGTGGGATGTCCTGACAGGGTCAGAATCTACAGCTGTGGGAGATTTCTGCTCAGAAATATGAAAAGAGAAAGAAGCCTTGACACAGGACAAGGGCGGAAAGCCGTGTGTGTGTGTATGTGTATGCGTGTGCGCGTGCGTGTGTGTGTGTGTGCACGTACACATGCACACGTGTGCGCTTACCCAGGACGTCAAAGGCAGGCAGCACATCAAACTCCACCTCTTCAAGGAGATAGGGGTGTGTGAGCCAGAAGCTGAGGGCTCGGGGCTTCTCCCACTGCAGACTCCCAACCTCAAACCGCACTTCAAAGATTTTTTTTCTTTGACAGTCTTCCAACTGCCTCTTAATTTCCCAGATGAACTCTCCTCTTTTGTCAAGCTGCTCCTGAAAACTCCCAAGGTTGCTAAGAAAAACCACAAGGTCAGCATCTGATCGGCCTCTGAGGGACGTGCCTTTGCCTGAAGAGCCACCCTAAAACAGATGAGGAGAATGAGAACTAACCATCATTGAGGAGAGCCTCCCTATATAAAATGATGAGGACAATCACTAACATGCTTGAGCCTTAGCCTCTGCGCTGAGGGCATCAGCAGTCTCAGCTCCCATAATGCCCACAGGACTCTGCGATTCCCGTACTCTTGTTATCAGACCCCACTTTACAGGTGTGGCAACCAAGTGCTCAGAGAGGGGGTACAGCAGCCCAGCCTCCCGGTAAGAGGGGGCAGAGGTGCAATTCAAACCCTGGCTGTCTCGTTCTAGCATCTGTGTTCTTTACTCCCTAACCTTTACTATCGTGTATAGGATATAGTGTAGACTGGCCCGTGCTGGGTGGTTTACATACCTCGTAGAATCTGTATAGCCCTACCAGGCGCTGGAAGTTATGGGGGAGGAAGGTGAAGCACAGAGGGGTGAAACGACTTGCTCAAAGTCTCACAGCCAGCAGGTGCTATCTGCTTTCAAAATTTATACTTTTTTTTTAAAGTTTTCATCTATTTATTTGACAGAGATCACAAGTAGGCAGAGAGGCAGGCAGAGAGAGGGTGGGGAAGCAGGCTCCCCATTGAGCAAGGAGCCCGAAATGGGGCTCGATCCCAGGACTCTGAGATCGTGACCTGAGCTGAAGGCAGAGGCTTAACCCACTGAGCCACCCAGGAACCCCTCAAAATTTATACTCTTAACCAGACCACGATACCATAGAAAGGTTGGGTCCCTACTGCGGATGGGGGAAAAAAGGGACCCCGTGTACACTGTGGGTGGGAATGGAGATTGGGGCAGCCACTGTGGAAGACAGTATGGAGGTTCCTCAAAAAATTAAAAATAGAGCTGCCTTATGATCTAGTAATCCCACTATTGGTTATTTACCCAAAGAAAATGAAAACACTAATTTGAGAAGATACATGCAAAAATGTTTATGGTAAGACTATAATAGCCAAGATATGGAAGCAGCCCAAGCGTCCATCCATAGATGAATGGATAAAGAAGATGTGGTAAGTACACACACACACACACACACACACTGGAATATTCTTCAGCCATAAAAAGAATGACACCTTGCCATTCACCACAACGTGGATGGATCTAGAAGGTATCATGCTAAGTGAAATAAGCCAGACAAATGCCATGTGATTTCAGTCATATGTGGAATCTAAAAAATGAAACAAACAAAACAAGAGACTCATATACAGGGAACAAACAGGTGGTTGCCAGAGGGGAGGTGGGTGGGTGGAGGATGAGGGATAAATAAATAAATAAAAGGGATTAAGAAGTTCAAACTTCCGGTTATGCAGTAAGTCCCAGACGTGAAAAGTACAGCACAGGGAATACAGTCAGTGATACTGTAATAACACTGTGTGGGGACAGGTGGTGACTACATCTATCTTGAAGAGCACTGAGTCACATACAGAATGGTCGAATCGATACATTGTGTATCTGAAGCTAATATCACATGGTATATTAATTACACGTCAGTAAGAAAAGAGAACCCTGGGTCATCAGGGAAGTTGAGAAGCCGAGCTGGTGCCGGACCCCCTTTCAGCAATCCTCAGCTCTGGTTTTGTGGAATAAATACTTTACGGGAGGCAACACTTACAACTTTCGTAGCCACACAAAATCATCGGAATAACAGTTGTTGGCTGAAGCCCCCCCGGACGTATAGTCTTAAACAGCTCATGATTCTGCAGAAATTGTGAGTGCCCAGCCTGGCCGTTCATTAACAAATTATTTCTTAGAGCCGGGTCTCAGTTTTCCTGTCTCTGAAATGGGCGTGGCTGAGGATGGCGGTTCATAAACTTCAGCCAGCGTATTTATTTAAAAGTTCCAGATGTAGGTCCTCACCCCAGAATGTATTCTAACAAGTTATGGTTAGATTTTTTTTTTTTAAATGTGGATATGTCAGAAACGGCCAGCCCCAAAGAACTGCCCTGTTTCTGTCTGTCTGTCTGTCTGTACAGGACCTGTTGTCCATCCAGCCACCCCTTCCCCGGGAGGGAGGTTTCGGCTCACCTTGATGACTTTGGTCACCCGCACAGGGTGGGGGGCTCCTTGGAAACACTTCTCCTTCAGGAAGGTGGAGATGATGTGGACGGCTTCCTTGATCTGCCTGCGGAAATTCGTGTCTGGCAGGAGACGGTTTTCAATGAACTTGTCCAGATACTTGGCTGAGGTCTCTTCCAGCTCCCCCATGATTCCCAGGTTGGGGACAGGAGTACCTGTGGCCACAGCTGAAGCCTCCCCCGATCCCTCCCGCTGCCTGAGTCAGTTTCGTTTCCTAGGAAGGGAGGAGCTTAGCTTGGCAAACGCTGGGGCGGATCCCTGAACGGCTTCTCCCCTGCCAGCTCCCTTATCCTTTATGCAGCAGCCTAGAATATCAGGCTGAACTCTGAAACCGTTGCACTTTTTTTTAAGATTTTATTTATTTATTTGAGAGAGACAGGGAGAGCCGGAGCGAGCAGGAGCTGGGGGAAGGGGCAGTGGACAAGGGAAGCTCCCCGCTAAGCCAGGAGCCAGGCAGGCTCAGGGATCATGACCTGAGCTGAAGGCAGACACTTGACCGCCAGAGCCACCAGGCAACCCTGAAACTGTTGCTTTTTAACCGCTATGGGCACCTTACCCCGGAGAAATTGTCATTAGAAACTGATTTATGGTCTCCTGCTTCCTCTTTTTTTTCATTGCTGACTAAACTGTTTTATAGTTTCCTATGATCTTTACAGCAATATATGCACATTGTAAAGTGGAAGAGAAGTCAGAAAAGCAAGAAGCATAAAGACCATCCATGATCCTAAAACTCAAAAACCACTATAAACACTTCGGTATAGTTCTTTTCAGATATTTTTCTTCTTTTTTTTTTCCCCTAAGATTTTATTTATTTATTTATTTGTCAGACAGAGATCACAAGCAGGCAGAGGCAGGCAGAGAGAGGGGGGAAGCAGGTTCCCCGCTGAGCAGAGAACCCCATGTGGGGCTCGATCCCACGACCCTGGGATCATGACCTGAGCCAAAGGCAGAAGCTTTAACCCACTGAGCCACCCAGGCGCCCCTCAGATATTTTTCTAGGGTAACACACACATACACTCACACACAGAGTTCTGTCCTTTTTTTTTTTTTAAGTATCCTGCTATGTATATATTTTCCTTTCGACTAATAGGCTTTATTTCCTTTCTTTTTTTTTTTAATTTTATTTATGTGCTTGCTTCGGCAGCACATACACTAAAAGATTTTATTTATTTATTTATTTGACAGAGAGAGAGAGAGAGAGATCACAAGTAGGCAGAGAGATAGGCAAAGAGAGAGGCGGGGAGCAGGCTCCCGGCTCGATCCCAGGACCCTGAGATCATGACCTGAGGTGAAGGCAGAGGCTTAACCCACTGAGCCACTTAGGTGCCCACAGGCTTTATTTCTTACAGCAGTTTTAGGTTTAGAGAAAAACTGAAGAGAAAGAACAGAGCTCCTGTAACAGCACTCCGATCGGTCTGAAGGGGTAACTTTGCCTCAAGCTTCTGCACTTCTTGCTTGCTGACCTACGTCCCTTGGTCTGTAGCAGGACAGACTGGCCCTGAGATTTGCAGATCCCTGGACTCTGGGACAGAAGGACCAAACTTTCCCGGAGCGTAAGGCTTGACTACATCCAAGTACAGCTGCCGTGAGGCCAGCCAGCCTGTCCCGGGTCCTGTCGATGGGCGACTATCCACTTGCTTCTCCTGCCTGCAGCCCTCCCTCCCTTTCCCCGTGCCTTCCCCTTCAATGCCCCCCAGTCCTCCTGGACAGGGAAGATGGTCTTTGAGACATCAGTCTGCCGTCTTCCAAATTCCCGGCTCCCCGAATAAAGCAACCCTTCCTTTGCCACCGCCTGTGTCTCTCGAGTACTGATTTTCGAGTGATGACAGCGGAACCTGAATTCAGAACACGTTCCCTGTCACCTGACACTCTTGCCCATGCTTCCCACCCCGACTTGCACACCTACTCACTAATACGGGGCGGGACCTTTGTGACAACTGGTGAGTTGGTATTGATTTGTTATGAACTCGGGTCCAGAGGGTTTGCTCCGTGTTTGTGCCGTCCGTGTAACGTCACGTGTCCACCCTCAAGAAATGTGCAGAACCGTTTCTGAAAAACACCTTTGGCTGACGTTTTCATCCCTCCCTGTGTGGCTCTTCCTTCTTTCGAACTTCTGCCTTTGATGCTATAAACTTCCCAGTGAGCATGTCTTTCATGGCACCCCACACATTTCAACTGCTTGTTTTTTTCATTTTCCTTTTTCCTGTTTTTCATTTCCTGTGCTAAAATAGCACAGATTTTTATTTTTTTTAAAGATTTTCCTTCTTTCTTCCTTCCTTCCTTCCTTCCTTTCTTATTTATTTGAGGGGGGAGGGATGGGGGAGAGGGAGAGAATCTGAAGAAGACTCCTTGCTCACTGTGGAGCCCCACAAGAGGCTCAATCCCAGGACCCTGAGATCCTGACCTGAGCCAAAAACCAAGAGTTGGACGCCTGACTGAGCCACCCAGGCGCCCCCAGCACGGAATGTTTTAAAGTTTCTTTTGAGACTTCTTTGACCCATGTGTCAGAAGTGCTGTTGAATCTCCAAAGACTTTGGAATTTTCCAGATATGTTTCTTATATTGATTTCTCACTTAACCCCACTGTGGTGGAGTGCATACTGTGTATGACATCTACGCTCCGGAATTTGCTAGGGGTGTGTTTTACGGCCTCAGAATGTGGTGTAGCTTCGTGGATATTCCACAGGACCTTGGGAAGAGTTTGTCTTCTGTTTTGGTTGGACGGTGTAGTCTAGAAATGCCTGTTAGCTATCTTTCTTAACCACCCTTCTTTTTTTTTTTTTTGAAGATTTTATTTATTTATTTATTTGACAGAGAGAGATCACAAGTAGGCAGAGAGGCAGGCAGAGAGAAAGGGGGAAGCAGGCTCCCTGCTGAGCAGAGAGCCCGATGTGGGGCTCGATCCCAGGACCCTGAGATCATGACCTGAGTCGAAGGCAGAGGCTTAACCCACTGAGCCACCCAGGTGCCCCTTAACCACCCTTCTTTTAACCAGACCAGCAAATCATCTCCACTCCCCACCCCTTCTGTATAACATGTTGACCTATGCGGAAGGGAAAAGGTAACCATAGAGGAGGGTCATCTTTCTAGGTGACATGCACTTTGCTTCCCAGTTGGATTGTGTGAATTTCAAAGATTCTCTCTGCTCTCAAATGCTTTCTGGCAATTGCATTTTTCAATGAAATGTATACTGTGAACCTGTGTAAAACCTCAGAACATGAGAGACTCCCATTTTGGGGACCAACCCCTCATCCTGGTTTTTTTGAAACAGGAGCTGCTGAGCACAGGGCAGCTGCATTTGCATTCTGGATAAAAACTGGCCATTCTGTGAAGTATCTGTGAAAGATATTTTCCTAGTAACTGACCTAATGTACTCAGAAGACTGATGGATGGTATCATGTAATTTCATCTTCTAATCACGATTTCTGGAAAACTACATCTGTACATTTCCTAATACTTGCACAGTTTGCTAGTGGAGACTCCTGGCTCTCATTCCCCAAGGGGACACATCCAGGCAGTTACACGGGTCTGTGCTCCCCGCAGTGCAATTCAAAGACCCCAAAGAAGTTATCGTCTTCTCTTTTACTGCTTCCCCTTCTCTTGGTGGATAATACTGTTGACTAAATACATATAAACAGATCCAACATGAGGATAAAAGAGAATCGCCCTTAGAAAACCAACACTGAAATCTTTGGAAAGATGAAGTAAAGTCAAATTTCACAACACACTGTATCAAATCGGGTAAGAGTAACACAACTGTAAAAGTTTGAGGAAACAATTGGAAAAATCCAGAATTATGACAGAGCGTGTTTTGCAGATGGCTTTAACTTATTGTTCCTCTTGAAGAAACAGCAACAAGAAATTCTTGTGTTTTATGCAATAGAGACAATGCAGGACTCTAGGCAGGGGGCCTGCCCTCAGCAAAAAGGTCTAGGTCTTTACTGAACAATTAGGAAATTAAGGCACATTTGTGGGTCTCGGCAACCACGTTAATCATGACACTCTGATGTCCTACCTAAAGAGTTGCAGGCCAAGTGATGTGCTCAAGGTCACACAGTAAGTTTGGGCCAGGGCCAAGTTAGCTATAATTGTCCCACACGTGCACGGTGACTTGTGTTTCCAAGGTGCTCAAATGTATTACTTAACCTTGTTAGGCCAACACCCCTGGCAAACCTGATTCAGCAGAGGAGGGGCCAGCCCAGTGGATTCCACAGCACAGAGCATTTTTAACCACTTGTATTGATTTCACCAAGCACCCCCAATCCCTCGACCTTCCCCTTTCCCGGGGCCCACCTTCATCAGCCCTGGTGGGAGACCAGATCCCAGCAACTTCGTCTCACCTCTTGGAAATATTCCTAGTTGTTCCCATTTTTCAGATGATGAAACTAAGTCTGAGAAGTGAGTTTGCACATCTAGAGAGTGCCGGTCAGGATTTGAATGCTGGACGGAACTGATTACAAAACTGGCATGCTTTTTTTATCGTCAGGTGCTTTGAGCCCCACTGTATTGCCACATGCATTGTGCTTTATTTCAACGAGGGAGAAAAAGATCATTAGTCAAGTCAGGCGTACCGATAGTTTTGAAAACTTTCCTCATGGATATTCATCTTGGCTTCTTTGGCATGTCTACATACCTGGGGGAAGGAGATCAATCATTTTAGAGATGGATATTAGCTTTCTTTTCATCCGTTCATGACTGACTGGTGGTGGCTGCCTAGAATGCTTTGTTGAGAAGGATTCAGAGGCTGCTGGCAGGCTCTGTGGGGAAGATGCCATATTGATTAGCAATGTCTGCTATGAGTGCGGGGAGAGATTAGTGATGTCTGCCCTGAGCACAGGGGAACCGGTGCCTCCTGCCACTCCTTGGGCTGGGCGGGGTGAGTGGGGAGGTGGGGGATGGGACTCCATGGCCCTAATTGGTACCTTTCTCCACCTGCTGGCAGCTGGCTAAATCGTAGGAAAAACAGATGGACTAGGATAGTGGTTGATAAAGTCATGAGGGAGGTGGGAGGCACAAGGCATCAACCAGGAAATATATTCAGATATACATCTCGTCCCCAGTGTACAGTTAGAGTCTGGGTGTGGGGTGGCAGGGAGAGCATGAGTGGTTTGAAAAGAAAATCTCTACAGGCAACTCTAATAGGCCTATTTCTTCCCTAAGATTGAGAACCACCCTTTTGGGCATAAGAAAAAGATCTTTTCTCTAAATTGGCCATCTGGTGGATGAAACTGATGATTCCTTCTGGGAAGTAACCAACATTCCCGATAAATTGCTTAAACACTTTTGGGATAGGTCTTGGCGAGATTAAGAACCCCCCTGGGAAGTTGCTTAGCTCCTTAGCCCATAGGACTAAGCCCTCAGGACTGGTGAGGGTCATCTGTGAAGGCTCCTTGCAGGATGGAAGGTGCTAGAACATCAAGGAGACATTGATGATCTGTGATAATTATTAACCAGGATGTTAAGGACATTGCATCAGGAGTCCGGTGAAACAGCTCCTTTCTGGCACTGCTGCCGTGAGCCATTGGCCATGTCGTTCCCTGCCCTGGGCTTTGGATTATTCCTCTGTCAGATAAGTGAGTCGACAGAACTTGGCCTTCATTCAGCTCTTTTCTCTCTTTGCATCTTGACATTGCCTAATTTCATGCCATGCAGGATTTTCCCCAAGGTTGAGGAAGAAGGGAGAAGAGATGCTGGCCCCCTATTGGGTGGGCATCAGCAAAAAACGTTCTTCTACCTGGGTGTGGGGTCAGCCAACCAGGACAGAGACCACATCTGCCTTGTCCATGGCCGAAACCCCAAGGGCTGGTACATAGCAGATGCTCATTAAACACTGACTCTCTAAATAGGATCAAGTATCCTGATGGGGAGGAAGCACTTCCAGAAACCAGAAAGGAAAAACCCAGGCCACCAGCTTTTCCTGGATAGTCCTACTTTATTTTTGACTACATCACCACAAAGAAAGGCAGTGGGCGGTTCGGCATGCATTGGAGGGCGTGTGTGTATTCTAGGCAGGGAGGGGTTACACTTGTCATGGACAGCAGGCGCCCAGTCCGGGGACACCGTGAGCTTGCTGCATGCTGATTCCAGCGCCAACACCAGCGTCAGGCTTGAGCAATGCAGCTAGCATGCTTTCTCCTCGGGGTGAACCGTGGGAAGGAGGTGGGCCGAGAGTGGGCGCCACGGGGACTGACAGAGGGACAGGGCTGGGGGGCAAGATGGCAGCCTGGAAGCCATTGGCCATCTTGGGGAAGGCGAAGAGCTTGGGGTTTGGAAGATGGTTATTCAAGGCAAGAAATCAGAGTCTTCCGATGAGTTGTGCAGGGAGCTGAGGGCGGAGGGCATTGACTGAGAAAGGTTAAAAGGTGCATTTGGAGAAAGTGAGAGTTTGCGTGTCCATCTGATGACATCTATAGACAACGGGCTGTCAGACAGAGGGATGTGATTTTCATGGGGAAGACAAAGGAAACCGGGGAAAAACAAGCCTTTCTCTTGGGGCAGGGACAGATGCCCTGACCCCAGCCTCACATTTGTAACCTTCATTCTCATCGCCTTTTCTTCCTTTTTACTATTTTTTTTTTTTTAATTTGGGGGGGAAGAGAGCCCAAATGATTCATGATGGAACTATGGCCATTGGCGTCAGGATCTGTCACTCTCCGAAGCTGCACCTTCACAATGATATCTTATGCTCCCAACAAACTTGGTGAAAGGGTGCAGGAGACAGACAGACTGAGACAGCATCACGGACAGAGACATTCAAGGTGATTCTGCCTGAGAGACAGGGCTCGGGGATTCAGAGAAGCAGAGAGCGCCAGGGACGGACAGAGCAGAGTGTTTACTTAACTAAGAGCAGAGGGAGGGGGAAGGCTGGGGGCTTTGGAGAGCCCCCGCCCCCACCCAGACCCAGAGCTCTGGTTTCTAACTGCCTTTTGCACCTACTTGGGGAGCCCAGGGGCCGAGGAAGCCCACTAAGGGGCATCTACACAGCTGGCGGGAGGCCACCATGCTCCTGGGACAGCACCAGCAGCAGGCCCAGCGTGGGGCGGGGGACCCCTTGGTTCCGCCACCAGGAGACATGGGCGGGGGTTGAGAAGCACGGGGGCCTAAATGGAACTCCAAGCGGGGGGGCCAGTTTGAGTTTGCTGGCCAAGCCGGGGAGGGGGTGAGGCTGGCTTAAGGTATTTTTTGCTGTTGCTATTGAACCCTCTTAGAAAGAGGAAAAGGAGACTGGGAGAGAGATGGACAAGGAGAGAGGAGGGTGAGGAGCAGAGAAAGAGAGTTTGATGGGATGTAGGGTTAGGGAGGGAGGAGGGCAGGAGGGGGAGGGGGATGGTGGGGGGGCACTAGAGAAAGGGTGTTGGGTTCTGCTAGGAAGCAAACAGAGGGGGCATCCTGAAAGAGGAGGCTACTAAGCCCCTTTGTGTGTTCTGCGTGTCCATTTCTGGATGCATTTGGGGCCAGGAGAGTCTGTTCCTAGTCACCGGGGAGTTTAAGCTCGGTGGTCTGTCTTCCTGGCAATCGGGGCGTGTGGCGTGGAGGGGCAGCAGAGGCCTGGAGGTTCTATCTTTGCCCCAGTGCTGGCCCTCGCAGCCTGGTTCTAGTCTGCTGACCAGCTGAGGGTATACACAGACACGACCCAGGAAATGCAGGGTTGCAGGGTGTGTGTGTGTGTGTGTGTGTGTGTGTGTGTGTGCGTTCAAGGCCAGGAGGTTCTAAAAACAGTCCTAAATGATGAAGAACCTTTGTAGTTTCCCCAGACAGAAAGGTTGTTAAATTCCAGCCTCCTTGTACAAATCTCCGCCTTCCTCTCCCTCCTGCTCCATCCTGGAGGGACCAGAGAGGGGCTGCAGTCAGGCCCGGCACCACAGCATCGCAGACGGAGGAGAAAGGTCTTTGGCAGCAGTGCCCAAGGTCGGGGGCACCTCAAAGGCAGGCTTGGGGAGGGAGGGAGGTGGGGGAGGCAGAGAGAAGAGAGGCCAGAGTGCGAAGGGCGGCAGGGTCAGGCTGGCGGGTGACCTGGCACGGGGTGGGGCATGGAGCTGGGGACCTGGAGGCCCATCCTAATCGCTCGACACGTGGTTCTCATTCTGTAGCTGGTGCCAGCGCTCAATCTTCTTGTCCTTGTTTTTCAGACACTCATACCAGTGTTTCAAGCGTTCTCCCTTGGCCGAGATCCCCAGCTGGCAGCCCCCTGGAGGGCAAGATGGGGAGACAGAGGCAGGCGGTCAGAGTGGAGGGGCGCATGGGACTCTCGTTCTGGATCCTAATGTCTAGCTGGGGGAAAGCTGCCGGCAAGCACTGACCCCTCCAGCAACCTGGGGTCTTTCTCTACGGAGGGCTGTTGTGATGACGTTGTTACTACGGGCCTTCTCTGCCCGCACACCAGCTACTCAGGAGCCCACCATGGCTCCCTATGGGAGCACCATGTGGTAGCTTCACTGTCCCTTTTTTTTTTTTTAAAGATTTTATTTATTTATTTGACAGACAGATCACAAGTAGGCAGAGAGGCAGGCAGAGAGAGAGAGGAGGAAGCAGGCTCCCTGCTCAGCAGAGAGCCTGACGCGGGTCTCGATCCCAGGACCCTGGGACCATGACCCGAGCTGAAGGCAGAGGCTTTAACCCACTGAGCCACCCAGGTGCCCCCACTGTCCCATTTTTTTAAGACCTTCTGTAAGTCACCACCCCACTCACTGAAACTTGTCTCCCACTACTTCTGGGTACCCCTCGTCTATTTCCAAAGGGTCAGCTCGGCCACCCTGTCCAGTCCTGCCTCCACCCCTTGGCTTATGCTCTGTCCCTTGCCTGGAGTGCCCTCCCTGCTTCACCCTTCATGAATGATCTTCCTCATCATTGGAAGGGGGGCTGGGAAAACTAGAACCTTCCTCCAGGCCTCACGAATTAAGGGGACTTCCTTTGTACCCTATTTTTGGGGGCCACAGACCCCACTCTCCTCTGTGATTTGGTTACCTGTTCAGCAAATAACCAGTCATGACCCAGTCGCCCAGCTTCGTAAGCCCTTTCCTATAAAAGCATCCCCAAATTGGACCCAGATGTACCCTGGGTCCCGAGGTGGTGTTTGGATGAAATGGCCACCAGAAGACAGGGAGAGCCCTGAACCCTCTAAGAGAAGCCTGGATCCCCAAGGCTCTTCTCTCCGGGGAGGAGGAGCTTTTCTCTGGGAGTCGGGAGCACTCACCGATGTAATCGTTGGACTTGCCGATGTCATAGTCCCAGACCGAGATGTCCAAGGACTTCTTTGCCAGGTCACTATGTTTGATGTCATAGAAAAACTCCTGGATGCAGCAGAGAAAGACAGGTGAGTGGGAGGGCCCTGAGCCTTCGCCATTAGAAGCTAAGGGGATGAGCCCTAGGGATTCAGGGACCAAGGGGAGGCCCTTGAACCCAGCACTTGGGAGCAAGGGGACCCTCCAGCTGGAGCCTTTACCCCAGGACTGACAATCCCTTTTCAACACTCTGTATAACAAAGTCTCTCAAAACCCATGATTCACATTTCAGTGACTCTCTAAAATCAGGATGGCTGATGGGGTTTTTCTAAGAGAGCTGCTCCTGGTCAGGTTTCCTTAAAGGCAAATGGCCCTGAATTCAGTCCTTCTGTTCTGGTTGCTTCTGAAGTGGATTTTCCTCTCTACGTCATTTACAAATTAAGGGTAGTCAAGGACCCTGAGACTGACATGAAGGACAGAGGCTGGGGTTTCCAGACTTTACATCACTTTTCTGCCTAACTGTAAAATGCATTCATGTTCATTGTTTTTTTTAAGATTTTTAAAAATTTATTTATTTGACAGAGAGAGATCACAAGTAGGCAGAAAGGCAGGTAGAGAGAGAGAGGGAAGCAGGCTCCCTGCCGAGCAGAGAGCCCGATGTGGGGCTCGATCCCAGGACCCAGGATCATGACCTGAGCCAAAGGCAGAGGCTTTAGCCTCCTGAACCACCCAGGTGCCCCCATTCATGTTCATCATTAAAACAAAGGAGGAAGCTAAAATAAAATTTAAAAAAACCCAACCCCCAAAGCCTGTCATCTAACTACCCCAGAATAGCCACTGTCAACATTTTGCATGTGCGACCACATTAATGTATGTTTTCAAAAGTCAACATGAATATTAATTTGAATATTACATGAAACATTTGAATATTATGTAAAGTATAATATGAATATGCTGCATTGTGAGAGCCTTATTTTCCCATTTTATAACACGTCGTAAAAAACCAGCTTAGCACATTAGCAAATATCTTTCTGGTTTCCTGTAATGCTTAGGTCACTGTCCCTAACCTAATGCTCAACAGTGGAGTACTGACGTTGTTTCCAACTTTCCGCTACCATTAATGATTGGATGAAAGGCACACTTGCAACTCAGTCATTGTGCAAATCCATGATAACTTATTCAGGATAGATTCTGAGACATGTATCTCTGAGTTTGTAAGGTTCTAAGAGAACAGCAACGCACACCACGATGCCGTTTGTGGCCAGTAAGAAAGCCGGCCCTATGCATGTTTGTCCAGTATGTTTATAAATCCTGGAAGTGGATAGTATAGCTCCTTCAGAAGAAGAGAAGTAGGTGATAGAGGCTGGGAAAGGAGGAGGATTATTGACTGGACATCCCTTGGTACTTTTGGAATTTTCAGATATGTGACTATATCACCTGTTCCTCAAATAAATGATATTTAAATTATAAAATGTTAAGGATTTTGGACATTTTGACAACAGTTTGACAAACATCCTTTAGGAAGTTGGACCAGTTTGGTCTCTTACCCATGATGCATACATTTCCCCACAGGCTCACCAACACCGGGTACCAACATTTTATAATATTTTTGTGCCTGTTTGTGATGAGATCTGGTGTCTGACCTTGTTTCCTATCTTCTCTATTGCTAATGAGGCTTACTGGCTCTTTGGATTTCTACTTTAGTGACTTGTTCAGACTCCAGGAGCGGGTAGGACAGGAGAGCAGTCATTGGCTCCTTACTCAAAATTCAGGAGTCAGAGTTGGGACATGAGGGGTCCAGCTGAAAGAGGGACCTGGGGATAGGATGCTCTGAGCTCTGTTTACAAAGAATATTCTCCATGCACACTCATACGGGCACATGCATTTCAAAAGCAAAATGAGCACAAAGCACACTGTGTTATAGTTTTCTTGGCCCACTTTCCAACATTTGGGTAAAAAACAATGCCAGCTGACTCTGATCTGATGTCAGATCGTTACATTCAACAGATATTTCTGGACCCCTAGGATCTGACCGCTTGTCAACAAATAACAGAAATCCAGGGGACAGCATGACATGCGGGAACACGTGAGCCCTGCAGGGTTTTAACACATTGACTCTTAAGGGATGACTAGGAGTCTTCCAGAGAGGGAGAGGGAGAGAGACGGAAGTCCAGGAAAAGGGAGCAGCAGGCGCAAAGGCTAAGAGATGTACCAAGGACCCGCGCGAAGTTAGGGTGACTTGAGGAGGGGAGGGTGAGATGGGGAAGGGATGGGACGTGAGTTTGAAAGGGCTTGACTGTCACACGAAGAAGTTAAGGAGCCACTGCTGGGTTAAGCAATGGGGAAGAAAAATTCAGATTCATTCTTCAGAAAGCTCATGCTTATATGAGGATGGGCCAAACACGAGGAAGGGAGTCAGGAGTCTACTGCAATAGTCCAGATGTGAAATGCCTGACAAGTGACAGTGAGACAACATGAAGGGGCACAGTACGTAGATAGGGGCCTTAGTAGGGCCTGATACCCAGGATGGACATGGGGAGTGAGGGACAGAGTCGGGGCAGTGCCAACTGAGTGACTGGTAAAAGGCATCACTATCCCTATTTATTTCCTCAAATTTCAGGACCATAGACTACTAGACCTCGGACATGATTTCATTCAGTCTGTCTCCAAATGCAGCGTCTTCCTATGACATGCCTAATCTATAGGCTTTTGTCTTAGGCTTGATTCCCTCTGGTGACAAGGAACTCATTACCTATCCTTTAAATAATTCAAGTGGACCTATAAGTGAAAGGTTTTTTTAAAAAATATTTTATTTATTCATTTTAGAGAGAGAGAGAGAGCATGAACAGGGAGGGGTAGAGGGGCAACAGAGAGGGAGAAAGAATCTGAAGCAGACTCCACACTGAGCAGGGAGCTGACACAGGGCTCGATCCCACAACCATGAGATCGTGACCTGAGCTGAAACTGAGTCAGATGCTCAACTGACTACACCACCCAGGCGCCGCAACAGAAAACTGTTTTGATGTGAATTATAACATTCTAGTAGGGAGCTTGTTCCTGCTTCACACACGGGAAATATCCCAGAGCCTGACAAAAGAGGGGCAGCCTTACCTCATTAAACTCAGGGTTCAAGGTCTTCTTCTTTATTTGAGTCTTGTGTTTGGCTTTCTTTCCCATGTCCGGTTTCAGCCAGCTGAGAGGAGACAGAGATGCTATTGCGAGGGAAGTTTAATGAATAAGATCAGCCTCTTGACCCCAAAGGCTCCCTCCCGTGCCCGGAAAATCACTGCACAAATCAGGATGTGAATCGACATTAACAACATCGATGTGTGTTGGAGCAGAGCTGCCAGGCACCGCACTAAGGACCTGTGGGATAGTTCATTCTCAACAAACCCTCATGGGTAAGATTACAATCCCCCATTTCACATGCAAGGAAACTGAGCATTCAGACAAGTTGAGACATGTGCCTCAGGTCACACAGCTCGGAACCAACCCAGCGCTCGCCTCTTAGCTAGTACTCAGTCCCAAGGGGTCAGATTGAAAGCCTGGATGGTGGTGCCTAGAGTGGCACAATTACCCCTTAGGCTGCCCCCAAGTCCTGGGGAGGCGGTGACTGTATACACAGAAAGGAGAAGATGCAAATCTGATTACAATCAGTCCTCCTCAAAACTATTCAGTGGCTCCCCTTGGACCTTAGGGTAAAGTTCAAATTCCTTGATGGAGCTTTTAAAGCTCTATATGATTGGGTCCTTGCTCTCGCCCAGCCTGCTCTTATGCTATGCTCTTCCCCTCACTCCCCATTCACTCTCCTTTCCACCTCAGGGCCTTTGCACATACCATTTCCTCTGCTTAGACAGCTCTTCCCTAGTGTAAGCACAATGCCTGGCACATAGTAGGTGCTCAACCAGTATTTTCTGGACAAATAAGTAAGATGGGCCAAAAGCTCCTAATTGTTGGGACACTTGGACTCTCATTAAAGCTGTCACTATGGGGTGTCTGTGTGGCTCAGTGGGTTAAGCCTCTGTCTTCGGCTCAGGTCATGATCCCAGGGTCCTGGGATCGAGCCCCGCATGGGGCTCTCTGCTCAGCGGGGAGCCTGCTTCCTCCTCTTTCTCTGCCTGTCTCTCTGCCTACTTGTGATCTCTGTGAAACAAATAAATAAAATCTTTAAAAAAAAAAAAGCTGTCACTAGCTGTGCAACTTTGAACCTAAGTGTAGCTTCAGCATGCCTCAGGTTCTCAATCTGCAAAGAGGGCAAACATTTTTTTCCTTCATTTGCAGAACTGCTTTTGAGGATAATTTATTTTATTTATTAATTTTTATTGAAGCATAGTGGACAGTGTTACATTAGTTTCAGGCATACACACAGTGACTTGACAAGCGCTCCCCACAAGGGTAGTCACCATCTGTCACCATGCAACACTACTGGAAAGCTACTGATGATATTCCCTCTGCTGTGCCTTTACCCCTGTGACTTATTCATTCCACAACTGAAAGCCTGTACCTCCTACTGCCCTTGAGGACAATTTTATTATTTTGTTTTATTTTTAATTATTTACTTATTTGAGAGAGAGAGCACGCGAGCACACAGGCAGGGGGAGCAGCAGAGGGAGAGGGAAAAACAGGCTTCCTGCTGAGCAGGCGGGGGGTGGGGGCCCACCCCCATTCCCTCTGTGGGGCTCCATCCCAGGACCCCGAGGACACCCAGGCACCCCTTGAGGACAATTTTAAAGAAGGGACACAAAGCGGGGACTGAAAAATATGAAGTGCTGAACAAAGATAAAGGGCAATTCTGATTTTAAAAATCTTAATTCAGGGGCGCCTGAATTCATGATGGCCACCAGGGCAACCGTTTTCTGGGTGACCACAGCAATGTTCCTTCCTCCACAGTGATTGGGGGATGGAAGAAGGTGGGGGTAGGGAGAATTATTTAAGAAAAACAGCTTGCCGGTGGCTGGGATGTAACAGAGTGCAGGACAGTGGCCCATGAGCTGATTTTCTTTATTGGCCCATATGAGAAAACAAAAACCAGTTACTCCTAGAAATCAAATTCATCCCTGACTCATGGGTTCTTCTGTTCACGAAACCCTCATTCGAAGAAAATCCAAAGCAGAGTCCACTCTGGCCTGATTATTTAGCCATGACCTTAAAGGGAGCACTGCCTTCTATTATGAGAGGGAGGCCGGGGGAGGGAACCTCTCCCGGGCTGGAGGGAACATTAACAAACGCTCTCTGCCACGGGGAGGAACGGAAGGGGTCGTGATTTAGAACCAGAATGGCAGGTGTTTAATGAGCACCTACTGTGTACCAGACCCCATGACAATGCTCCTCTCAGATCCAGCCATGGGGGAGCAAAATGGACTGACAAGGTGGCTGGGCTCTGAATTCACCCCAGTGTTCTCGCCGTGGCTGCACTCGTCCTGGGCTCCCAGCCAGCACCTGGGCCAGCAGGGCCAGCAGGGCCACCAGGCAGTCCCACTGCTGGGAGACGCAGGGCTCCTGCAAAGAGCGATTTTGCGCTCAAGCATTCCCCATCACCTGGGCTGTAACTTTGTCAGAACTGTATTGCAATCTAAGATTCTTCCTGCCTAACCATCCTCCCGGCCCCCTCCTTCACCCCACCTGCTTTCCGTATGGTCCTCCGCTGGCTCCCTCTCAATTTTCCCTCACAGACATTTTCCCCCAATAAATCTCCTGCGCATCTCATTTAGCCCTGGAGTCTGCTTCTTGGAGGGCAGAACCTAATGATCAATGTTACTCTTCCCATTTTACAGATGAGGACGTTGAGGCCCAGAGATGGGAAGGCACTAGCCAAAGGTCACACAGCTAGAGAATATTGAAGACTATGGGCTCTAAGATTCAAATCCAGGCAGTCTGGATCCAGAGCCCAATCTTTCAATCATATCCATGGAAACATACCTTTAGCTGCCACAAGGCAATGCAGAAGTCTACTGAGAGTGGGCCAAATATTACTGTACGAGGCACATTTCGAATTGCTTTCTATGTGAGATTTTATTTGAGCCTTTTGCCTTGTGCCCATTCCTGGACATAAGTGGCACTACTGTCTCCACTGTGCCCAGGAAGAATCCGAGGTTAGGATAACTTGCTTATAGTTATACAGCGGGCAGCTGGCAGAGACGGGAGTGGAACCCACGTCTGATTCAGTGGTGTCCGTGAGGATGTGCTGGGCGGACCTCCAGCTACAGCACTGCTGACCGAGGTCTCGGCTGCTGCCCTTGGAAACCTAGCCATGTTTGTGCCGTGGCCCCGCTCTGGGCTGATGGCTGAAGTTGGCAGGAATATTATGGGAGTCCTGTTCCTAGGAGACATGGGACTTGTCTGGTGGCTGCTTTGGGCCTTGAAGACGCTGATGGCCTTGCTGAAGTTGCATCCACGATGCTTCCCCTGGCCCGTCTCTCCCCTCTGCTCACGTGAGTCAGACTCGCATGGCGGTCAAGCAGCTCTCCCGTCTCCCTGCCTCAGGCATTGCCGCTAGGGAAGCCCTGGTCTGTTGAACCCCATCTTGGCATCATTCCAGAGGCTCCGCACTAACGCAGATAACACGACTCTCTGACTCCCCATGGTGGAGTTTCTGGGAATAACTCAAAGTCTAAGGTCTTTTCTTTAAACATTTCCAGATTTGCACTGGAAAAAGCTGGATTGCTTCTTTGGCGGTGGGGCTCTGGACTGCTGGAGGGACATGTTGCTGATTCAAGGGGGCTCCAAATGGGGTCACTGCAACGCTGCCGACTGCCTTTGTCCCACTGGAGGGGACAGAGCCACAAAACCCCTCATATGGGCATGTGACTCACCAATCTGACCGTCTGAGATGCCAGAGTCACACTCTAGCCAGTTCTGCGCACCATCTCACGGTATGACCTTGGACAGGCTAATTTCCTTCTCTGGGCCCCAGTGTTCAATCATCTTGGGGAAGCTCTCTAGTTCTCCCTTTGCAAGGATCTAGGACCCCCTCTGGGGCCCACTCACAGTCCCAGTGACTCACAGCTTGACGAATGGATCTGAGTAGCCATTGGCGTCCATGGCGGCCAGGTGCACGCAGCGTATGATGCCCACAATGAGGCCTCCCTGCTGTGTGCTGTACATGAGAGACACCAGGATCTTGCCACGTTCCTCTATGTCACCAATACGTTCCACCTGCTGCAATAGAAGAGGGTATAAGAGTCTAGGAAGGGGAGGGGGCCAGGCGACTGGATGGATGGCTAGCGTTAGGGAGGAGTCTATAGAGAGGAGGAAGTGCTGGTCCTCCCCAGTGTGCTCAGCACTGGACAGCAGACGCCCCCTGGTCTCCAGGGCCCAGCAAGCAGTGATACCAACATGGGAGAAAGTCCAAGGCACATGAGGGCGGGAACTTTACTTAGACATGGACAGCGCCCTGGGTGACCATAGGTGGGGCTGGACCCTGCTTCCAGTCTGACTGAGTTCAGATTTGCTGCAGTCAACCAGTCTTCTCACAATTAGAGTCCCTGGGGTGGCATGAGGGACCCGGGCAAAGAGTGCAGAGGTGTAGTCCAACCCCAGCCTCCACGTCCCCATGGACAGAGGGAGAGTGACATCGCTCTGGTCCTGCAGAACTGCCAGCAGAACTTAACCAACAAACAGGGGAACTCGAGGGTGTGTCCTGGGGGTGAGAGGGTGGGGCCCCCGTGCAAGGTGGGGGCTCCAGGTGGGAGAAGTATCCCCTGGGTCTTGTGTTCTAATGCCTCGGGCACAAGGGTACCCCTCTTGTGGTAAACCGACAGGCAAGTGGTTTTAGGAGAAAAAAGGAAGATGCTAGGCAAGAGAGGAAAGAGATGGTGGACCCCGACTGTGGCTTCCATACCCACTCAGTGCTCACCTCTTCCTCATAAAGGGCCATGCCTCGGGCTGACCCAGTGGTTCCAGCACGCTTCATCTTAGAGGAAGGAAACAGAAAGGAAAGATAACATGAGTCTGTGAGGCTCATCTCCCTGCATAAGAAGGACCAGAAAACCCTCACCCTTCCATCAGCATCCAGACCCGTGAGGGTGGGCCCTCCAAGCTATGGCCCTCCAGCTCTTTCCCTTTTAGATAAAACTTATATAACATTAACCATTTGACAGACCATGTGAATGCACACCAGCCTATGATATAGGGTATATTACTAACCCATTTTACAGAGGAGGACACTGAGGATCAGAGTGGTTAAGCTACTTGCCCAAGGTCACACAGCCACCAAGTGGCAGGACCCCCCGCCCCCGCAACATACACAAAACAGGTAAGCTTTCATCTCTCTGACAGAAGTGGCATAGGGGTTTTGGGGCCTGAGCCACTGGGTACTTCTTCCCCTGTGGCTCCTAAGGTCCTTTTGTGGGATTCTAGCACTCTGGGAACACTATGTGAAAACCCCCGGCTGAGTCCAACCTCCCCACTTTAGGGGATAAGGAAAACTGGGATCCAGAGGGGAGGGGAGGCACTGATGAGGCCCCTGCCCTTGGTGAGGCATATGGCGGTAACTGGTAGTGGGATGGTTAAGGGCAAAGAACACAAGATGATCAGGAGGGTCCTGTGGCTACTCTGGGCCTCTGCCTGTCCTTCCTCCTTTGTGCCTCTGGGGCTGGTTGCATCCCTCACGGCAAGAAAGGCAAACTCCGGAGCTGAAAACCCAGATGGGGGCCTGGCCGCAGTCCTGACCAACAGGACTCACTAGGTGAGGGATGGAAGAGGGCGCCGGAAGAAGCAGCTGTCAAAGGAAAAGACCCAGAGGAAACGCCTCACTCTTAGGATTGCCTGTAATGATTTATTTGGAGCCTGACACTTGGTGTAAGTTGCTCCTTGCAATTTTCCTTGTTGTGTCTTGTTCTTTCGCCAGTGCTATACAAAGATGGTGTGGCACACAGATACTCCATCCTCCAGCCGGCCATCTGGTGGGAGGCTGCTGCAGGATTTCCCCTCCTGCCCGTGATGGCATCCCCACGGGGAGCTGGCCTGCTGCCCAGGGGAGCAGGCACCCTGGTGACTGCCGGAGGGCTGGGCTCTGGCCGATACCTGAGAGCACAGCCACTGACTTGCGGTGTGACCTTGGCTGCCTGCTCCCCTCTCTGGGCCCAAGGTGGCCGATAGGTAAAAGGGGCCGATTTGATTATCTCTGAAAATAGATGGCTGGGTCCCACTGTACCTCACTAAGTCAGGATCTCCAGGGAGACCCCCACGGACCTGAGTCTGTAAAGCTCTGGTTTAAAAACCTTGAGTTGGGAACTGTGTTTGCCGCGGCTGCTGGGCCACACCATCTCTCGCTCGCTAACTCCAGTGCCAGCGCCTCCGTCTCTGGCAGCAGCAGCCACAGGGAAGGAGGGGAAGTGAGGAGGTCTCCGGGGCTGGGGCTCCCACAGCCCACCGGACCACACCCTCTACCAAAGGGCTGAAGAAACCTCATCGTTACAGGCCTGATGCCATGAAATCAGACATTATCAGAAATGCGCTGAACTTTGGATGCACAAAACTTCCTTTGTAACGTCTGGGGCGGGCAGGTGCTCAGGACTGCAAAACTGATCTGCGTGTCCAGAGTACAGCTCTGGGGGCTTTGCAGGAGGCTAGGGAGGCCTCCCTGTGGGGTCTTTATAAAGACACCAGTGTGTGTGGTCTCCATGCCAAACGTGTAACAACTGTGCCAGAGACATCCTGCGAGCATGCCGCACACGTGGAAACGTCCTTGAGACTCCACTAGGAGGGAAAACATTTCATTCTTTAAAAAAAAAAGAAAAAAAAGTCTTCCTGTTATAGGTAGTTCTGAAAATTAGGTATTTTTTCTTCCCTGGAGTCAAAAGGTACCTAAGTGATGACTGCCAGCGGAAAAACGGGACAGAAGTCAGGTATTGGCACGGTTTCTGTTTTCATCTGTGTGTGAGTTTTTAACAAATGTGGGGACCTAAGGCATGAATGCAAGTTAGTACGTGTGGACAGCTCTCAGCAGGTTCAACGTTATAACCATGATCAATAAACCAGCTACATTTTTTCTGGACAATGCCAGCATTTGTTTTTTTGGTTGTTTGTTTTTGTTTTTCAAACAAGGAAATTTCCTATCGATGGCAGCTAATTGGAGTTTGTGGCATTTTTGTCATACAGTGGATCCCGGTGACGGGATAGATCGTCACTATACTCTCCTAATTGAGTTGTCCTGCCTGCAAATACATGTTTTTAATGTTGTCTGTCTCTTGTGCTGTTCCTGTAAGTTTGTTATTAAAATACATTAAACTTTAAAAAAGAAAAATAAAAATCTCCAGTTGATTCCGAGGTATGGCCCAACTGGAGAACCTGGGTGCAGTTCCTGTTCTGTCCTAAAAGGTGAGTGCCACACCGAGGGGTCATAGCTCCGACGCTGTATATGGGATCACACACTAATCCTTAAAGGACCTTATGAAGCTGGTACTTACTACAGGATTCCATTTTGCAGATGAGAAAACTAAGGCCTAGAGAGGTTAAGTAATTTGGTAAAATAAAGTAAAATAGAAATAAATAAATAAAATAATAAAATTAAAAAAATAAAATAAATAATGTGGTTAAAAAAGAAGTTAAATAAATAATATGTGGCAAAGCCTGAGATTCAGACCCAGGGAGTCTGGCTCCAGAGCCCGTGCTCTTAAGCAGTACGTGACCTTGTCTCCTGTCGCTCTGTGCGGTGCTTTATGAACTCGTGACCGACAAGTGGGTCAGTCAGCATTATTTTCCACAATAACACACAGTTAATTTATGAGTGCTTATTAGACACTAGGTTCTGCCCTGATTCTATCTTTCATGCAACCCTCCTCTGGCGCAGGTACTGTTAGAAAGCCCATTTGGTAGACAAGAAAAACGGAGGCTCAGGAGAGTTCAGACTCTTGGCCAAGGCTGGGGAAGAGGGAAGTGGCAGAGCTGGGTTTGAACCCAGGCAGGCCACCCTGCCGTAGCACACTGCTCTTCCCAGTTTCACCACGGAGGATTCCGCGGTCAGAAGTGATACCAACACAGTGTTGGTAAAAGGCAGAGCTGGGATGCCAACCCCCATGCTCTGATCTGAAATCTCCCTCTCGCCTCTCCTGTCGGGCACCCTGCAGATCACCCCCTTTGCAGGCCCAGAGGAAGGCCCCCAGCCCCCAAATCCTTCCCTCCCATCGCGCCCTCGGGGCAAAGGTGCTCACCGGGATCACCCGCTCCAGACAGATATTGAAGTTCTTCCTCTGGTTAGGCTTCAGTTTCTTGAGTGAAAATCTGGTCTCACCGATAAACTCGTTATGGCCAAATTTGTCCTCATCACAGACAGAGATCCTGCGATCGACGTCAGGGGTGGGGAGAGAACAAAGAGCCCAAACTGAGCAAATATTATGTACCAAGATTTATGATTGATAACAGGCAGGGAATGGGTAATGAGCATAGGAATATTTCAATTTCCTACTTCTTCTTCTTCTTTTTTTTTTTTTTGACAGAGAGATCACAAGTAGGCAGAGAGGTAGGTGGCGGGGGGTAGGTGTAGCAGGTTCCCTGCTGAGCAGAGGGCCCGATGTGGGGCTCGATCCCACCTGGGATCATGCCCTGAGCCGAAGGCAGAGGCTCTAACCCACTAAGCCACCCAGGTGCCCCTCCTACTTCTTGAGCACTAGGCCAGCTACTTTATGTTTCTTCTTCTTCATTGCAGTGTAACTTCCAAGCAGTAATGGCCCACATCTTAAATTTATAGCCTGCTGAACTTTTGTATATGCATACACTGATGGAACCACTACCCAGATCAAGATCTAGAACATTCTGGCTCCTGGAAGACCTCCATGCTCCCTCCTAGTCTTGATCTCCCTTAATGAAAACCACTCTCTTGGCTTCTGCAAGATTCCTATTATCTTGTTTGGGGCCCTCATATACATAAAACCAGATGGCATGTCTTTTTTTATGCTTGGCTTCTTTTGCCCAGCATTGTTGGTGAGTGTCACCTGTGTCTACAGGAACGTGTCCTTTTCATGGCTGTATAGTATTCCATTGTGTAATCATCCCAGAATACTTCTGCTACTGATGGACTTTTGGTTTGGGCCAATTTCTAGCTTTGAGCTATGATGAATAAAGCTGCCAGAGAACACTCTTGTCTGAGTCTTTTGTACACACATGGATGTATTTCTACTGTGTATCTTCCTAGGGGTGGACATGCTGAGTCCCGGGCTACACATACGTTTAGCTTCAGTAGAAACTTCCAGTTTTCCAGAGTGGTTCCACCCATTTTACCCCCACCAGCAAGCCACGCTGGTTCTGGCTGCTCTTCGTTTTTGCTAACTTTGATTTTGTCAGTCTTTAATTTTAGTCTTTCAGCAATAGTATCTCACTGCGGTTTTGATATATAGTTCCCCGGCAGCTAAGGAATGCTTTACGGCCATTTGAGCATCATCTTCTGCAAAGTTGGGCCAGGAACTTAGTCAGCTTCTCTTCCTTTAATGTGTTCTCCCTGCAAACATGTGAGTTTCTCACTTTAGAGTGGAGACTGGGGGCCAGAGAGGTAGAATAATTTTTCCCTGGTAAGAGGCAGAACCAGGATTTGAATCCAGATCTCTGCGAATCCTCAAACACTATATTGTCCCTGGTTATCTGCTCAGAAAAGCACTGAGTAGGAAGAGGTACACACAGAAAGGCAGGTCACGGAAAGGTCCCTCGGGAGGTGAAAAGGACAGGTCACGGCATGATAATTCATCCTGACAGACACCAAAGGGGAGGAAGGCTGCGTCCCCCTGAGGCACGGGAGGCAGGCACCAATGGTATCTTCCCCCTTGGCCATCAACATTTGCTGAATAATGTTTAAAGCTCTGGAGAGCCAGGTCACCCTCATGGCTGGGCCCCACACTGGTTAGGACTGGGAAAACAAGCTGTGTCTGCTGGGCTGGTAAGCCTGTGACCAACCTCGTCCCTCTGCAGGGCCACATGTCTCCAAAGACTTAAGGATCATCTTTTTTTTTTTTTAAAGATTTTATTCATTTATTTGACAGAGAGAGATCACAAGTAGGCAGAGAGGCAGGCAGAGAGAGAGGGGAGGAAGCAGGCTCCCTGCTGAGCAGAGAGCCTGATGCGGGACTCGATCCCAGGACCCTGAGATCATGACCTGAGCTGAAAGTAGAGGCTTTAACCCGCTGAGCCACCCAGGCGTCCAAGGATCATCATTTCTGAACCAGTAATGCCAGTTCTAGGAATTTCTCTCAAAGACATAAGAAGTGCAAAAATCCTTAACTACAAAGGCGTTTATCACTGTGTTATTTCAAATAACATATGTACTCCATAATGGGGGATACTTCAGAGAAATCGTGAAACAACCATAAGAATATAACATGGAAAACAGTGTTGTAATTGGTCATCAGGGAAAGGCAAGACCATAACACAATGCCACTACACACCCACCAGAACAGCCGGAAGAACAACGTGCTGATGAGGCTGTGAACGAATGGGGACTCTCATACATTGCTTGTAGGAGAGTCATCTGGTACAATCCCTATGGAAAATTGTCAGTTTCTATTAAAGCCGAGCATACACCTACGCTAGGAGTCTCCCATTACACTCCTGCAAAGAAAAGCACGCGTAATACAACGTCACTAGAATGTTCCTAGCAGTACTACTATAATAGCCCCCAAAGGGAAACCAACCAAATGTCCATTCATAGTAGAACAGGTAAAGGAAACTGGCACAGTCACACAAAGGGATACTAAAGAGTGGTAAAATTGGGCACACTGGGTGGCTCAGTGGGCTGAGCCTCCGACTCCTGACTTCGGCTCAGGTCATGATCTCAGGGTCATGGGATTGAGCCCTGCATCAGGCTCTGTGCTCAGCCAGGCGTCTGCTTGGGATTCTCTCTCTTCCTCACCCTCTGCCTCTCACCACCCCCCCGCCCTCATGTGCTCTCTCTCTCTCCCTCTAAAATAAATGAATAAATCTTAAAAAAAATAAAGAGTGACAATAATCAACAATCTACAACTACACACACAACAACTTGGGCAAGTACCACAAATAGAATATTAAGTGAAAAGACAGGAAAGATTCACGCTATACCATTCCCTTCCTGTAAAGTACAAAGCCAGACTGAGTTCGTTGTCCTTTAGTGTCAAGGTCGTGATTACCCTGGAGTGGGGGGTCGTCACTAGAGAGACAGTACCAGGGACAGGGTGTCTGCAGTCTGGAAATGTTCTGTTCCCAGACCCCAGAGCGTTCACTGCGTAAAAACTCATCAATCTGTACAGTTTTCATGTGTGCATTTTCCTAAGTGGCTGTTACCCTTCAATAAAAATGCTTTCTTTTAAAGATTTTATTTATTTGACAGAGAGAGAGAGATCACAAGTAGGCAGAGAGGCAGGCAGAGAGAGGGGGGAAGCAGGCTTCCCGCTGAGCAGAGAGCCCGATGCGGGGCTCGATCCCAGAACCCTGAGATCATGACCTGAGCCGAAGGCAGAGGCTTAACCCACTGAGCCACCCAGGCGCCCCAAGAGTCTGATTCTTGATCCCGGGACAGATTGAGCCCCATGTGGGGCTCTGCAGCTCAGTGGGGCGTCTGCTTGAGATTCTCCCTCTCCCTCTGCCCCTCCTTGCTGCTCACTCTCTAATAAATAAATCTTTTAAAAATTTTAAAAACATTCCAGACAATGCATCATTGTTTATAGATACATAATCATGTAGTTGAAGTCTAAAACATGCTTGGGAATGATAGCCATACAATTCAGTGTGTGTTTTGCACTGAGTAGGGGAAGAAGAGAAGGAGGGGGTGGGGAGGGGGGATATGACAGGAGCTTTGGTCTGCATCTGTAATGCTTTCTTTCTTGAAAATAATATCAATTTTAAAAGCTGAAGAACATATAGCAAAATATTAAGATTTTCTTAAAGACTAAGTGCTGCTACTGGGTATTTATGCCAAAGATACAGATGTAGTAAAAAGAAGGATCGTCTGTACCCCAATGTTCATAGCAGCCATGGCCATAATTACCAAACTGGAAAGAGCCAAGATGCCCTTCAGCAGACGAATGGATAAAGAAGATGCGGTCCATATATACAATGGAATATTATGCCTCCGTCAGAAAGGAGGAATACCCAACTTTTGTATCAACATGGACGGGACTGGAGGAGATTATGCTGAGTGAAAAAAGTCAAGCAGAGAGAGTCAATTATCATGTGGTTTCACTTACTTGTGGAGCATAAGGAGTAACATGGAGGAAGTAAGGAGAAGGAAAGGAAAAGTGAGTTGGGGGAAATCGGAGGGGGAGTCAAACCATGAGAGACTGTGGACTCTGAGAAACAAACTGAGAGTTTTGGAAGGGAGGGGGTGGGGAGATGGGTGAGCCTGGTGGTGGGTATTGAGGAGGGCACGGACTGCATGGAGCGCTGGGTGTGGTGCATAAACAATGAATCTTGGAACACTGAAAAAATTAAATTTAAAAAAATACTGAGTGCTGAGTTTATGGATGTTTGTTTTATTATGTTTACACTTTTCTGTACGGTTGTAATATTTAATGATAAAACATTTTTTAAAATTTGTGATAAATCGTTCTGTGTAACACAGTGAAGCAGTCAAATATTTGGCAGATCTAAATGTCTTCCCACAGCTATAACTCTAAGATACAATGTTAAGAGAAAAGGCAAGTGTCAGATTTATACAGCATGGTGCTTTCTAGGTTGTAAGCAGTAGTAAGAATAGGCACACATTCATGGAGGGAGGGAGTGGACCCAGGCTGGTGGAGGGGACTGACATTTTTTTTTTTAATTTTTAAAAAGATTGCTTTTATTTATTTGAGAGAGACAGCAAGCACGCAGGGGAAAGAGAGAGAGCAGGAGAGAGAGTGAGCAGGGGAGAGGGGAAAAGGGAGAGGAAGAAGCAGACTCCCCATTGAGCAGGGATCAGTCCCACTGATCGGGGGCTTGGGGCTCGATCCCAGGACCCTGGGATTGTGACTTGAGCTGAAGGCAGATGCTTAACTCACTGAATCACCCACGCACCCTGGGGACTAACATTTAAAAGGAGCTTTGCCTTCTCCGTAAGTTTTTATTCACAAGAAACATGTATTTGCTTATTACTCGCATAATTAAAAATGCAATTTAACAGAACACTGGAGAAGAATATAAAGAATATTAAATGGCATCAATATAGTGTTAAAAGAGGCTGATTATTAGAACGGTCTGTGTTTAGAACACTTAATTTTATAAGAAACATTTGCACACATTGTAAATACACACACACACACACACACACAAATAAATACACATATGACCTGAACGTCCAGACACCAAGATGTTAAGAGTTTTATCTGTATTTTCAAAAGTCTCTACCAGAAACATATGTTGTTTTTGTAGAGGTGAAAAAGAAAGAAAGAAACTATGCAGATATATTTTCAAGAGTGGCCTCTGGCCCCTCTTCTCCATTTGCTTGGCCTCAGTCTCCTCCCTGACCACCCGCAGGTACCTGAGCGTCTTCCTCTGCATGTCCTCGTCTGTGATGCCGTGATAGACAAGGGTCTCATTCCAGACAGGGTTCCGGGTGTTTCGCAGAGTTTTCGTACGAAGCTTGTTGGACTAGAGCCCAGAGAGATAGACAAGACACCTGTCTTGGTGGGAAGCCAGCCCTGCAGCCCCATCCTTTGGGTTGACTTGGGGTGGGTGGGTGAGTGATGTAGGAGTCTGGTCCCCTTACAAGTGTCTGGGGGCCCAGTTGCTCCCAAATGCACGCTCTCAGTGAGTAAAGAGCATAGCCCATGCTGCTACAGCTGTCATCAGTACTGGGCACTGGGCCACCCCTCCCTCCATGTGCAGGGCCCTCTCTTTGAACTTTCCACTAAGATTAGAAAGCATGAGAAAAAAAAAAGTGATTTATAGGTCAGAAACGCAGGAATAAAGAGTCACCCACTTATAGGCAGTGAAAAAACAATTTCTGGGACGTATTGAAATGGTTTCTTCTGTCTCCCCAAATAACATCCTCCATGCCTAAAAATCCTTAGCGGACAAGGTTTTCATTTTACTCTAAGAAAGACAGCTAAAAATGCACTATATCCAGAAGAGGTGGCCCGGTAGCAAATCTAATTCATACTAACATGTAAATGACTCACTGGACACTTTGGCAAAGCCAGTTTGGATTTGGGTGTGAGCAAAGAAGAGAGTATTGAGGAGAAGCAAATGTCACTGGTGGGTCTGAAAGAATAGTGGCCAAACACTTCACAGTTTGGTCATATCCATGAGAGGGACTCTCCTTTCTTGATCCAAAGAAAGAAAAAGTGAGAGACAGTGTGTATGTGAATGCATACATGTGTGCTCTCTTTGAGTCATGGGGCATTTCATACTTGCATAGATTTTTAATGGCCATTTTCCCAAGATCATGCAACCAAGTATACGGTCACCCTTGTTTTGGGGACATACATGTCAAATTAACACAACAAAGCAGAAAAAAATCCAAGAAAGCACCCTTTCATTTCTAGCCATGTGCTCTGAGTGGGTCCATCCAAAAAGAGGAGAATTAACTCCACTGTCCCTCCCCAGAGCAAGGTAGAGATATGGAGGTGAGCGAGCTGGCCGGGGAGAGAAAGGTGGGCGGGGCAGCAGAGCATCTTTGCTCTGTAACAAACATTTTCTCAGGGGCTTAGCACTACGGCCTGGAGAGAGTTCTTCATTTCTCTTTGGAGAGGAGAAGCATGTGGATGGGACATAAAGTGGGTGGGGGAGGTGAGCCACAGTCAGCACTGGGGAGCCACTGAAGGTATCTGAGCAAGCGGATGGCCTAACTGGGGCTTCTGCTTCTCTCCTGGCCTTCGGCGGCTCCCTGGAGCCCCCATTTCTTGGCTGGAGACATGGGCAGAGCACCTGCCCCTTGAAGGGGAGTAACTCATGGTCTACCCCATACCCCTTGCAAGGACTTTGCCACTCAGGAAGGAGGGGCGTTTGAGGCCAGTTAGGGGGGCTATTTTAGGCTCTGAGCTGGGAACCTTGGGTGCCTGCCAGGGCCCATGTGCCCAGTCTGCTGAAAGGTCCAGGCCATATGGTACCTTGCTGGCTCCCGGCAGGAGATGCAGCTTCACGTAGGGATCAGCCAAGCCGTTGGAATCCATGGGCTTCAGTCCCTGCAACAGAAAAGGCAACAGCAGGAAGGGCCTTGGGAGGGCCTGGTGCTCAACTGTCACAGGCAATGGGCACAGCCCCTGGCATCTGTCCTGCCCATCGGTCCTCCCGTGTGCTTCCTCTTCCAAAGACAGAGGAGGGAAATGAATTAGGCTGGGAAGAATGCTGGAATCAGGCAAACGGGGTTTGGAGCCTGGCCATGTTAATTCCCAGCTGTGTGACTTTAGGCAAGTTCCTTAACCTCTCTGAGCCTCATTTTCCTCCTCTGTCAAAGGGGATAACAGTAGCTGCTTCACAGAGTGGTAAGACTTAAACATGGTTCTCCCTGTGAAGTGCTGGGCACAGAGCCTGACGCACACTGATTTCTGCATCAAGGCTGGACTGTTGTTCTTAGCATGGAAGGAAATGTTCCAGAACAAGGATGGGAGAGAAGGAGAAGCTGGGGAAAGGGGGCCTGAGTTCCGGCCCTGGCCCCACACTCATTTCGGAGACCTCAGTTTTTCCATCCATAAAATGGGGAACACGGGATCTGTCTGGCCCCCCCACCCCCTGGGCTTGAATGAGGCTTGAGTGAGACACCATGGGGGAAGGGAGTTTTCCTGGGGTAGTAATTAAACTGGGCTTGTTAATATGAGCAAAACCCCAAATTCCTGGGGCCCAGACATACTCTGTCCAGCATCCTGTGCTAGGGCTGGGCAGGTGTTCCCACCTCTAGGCTCCTGCTATCCTCTCTCATATTACTAATCCCAAAGCCATGCATCTTTGTGGCCTCAGTTTCCCCATCTGTTCAGTGGGACTGTTCGCAGCCCCTGTTCGTGGGGTTCTTGGGGGATTAACTGAGGCCTCGCCTGTGAAGGGTGAGCTCTGGGTCTGGCACTGGTGGGTGTGGACAATGGGGAGAGGGTGCCACACGGTGGGGGGTAAGGGGGAAAGCTGGAAGAATATCTTCATGGGTAAGAGCACAGGCTCTTGAGCAGGAGTTCCTGGGTTCAAATCCCAACTCTGCCACTTCCTGGTATGTGATCTGGGCAAGTCACTTAAGCTCTGTGCCTCGGTTTTGTGGCCTGTAAAATGGGATTGATGACAGAACCTTCCTCATAAGTTGCTGTGAAGATTAAGCAGAATGAAATCATCATGGAAAGCCTATAATACTCAGGAAATGCCACGGCCACAGTCTCCTGGCCATTTCCCCGACATGAAGTTGGTGAAGGCAGGGCCCAGTTCTAGTTCATGCTAGGATCCCCAGCTTTTAGGAAGTGCCTGGTACAGAGTAGGCATATAATGAACATTTCTGGAATGACTACGGGGATTGCAAGGCTGCAAACTGGCAGACACCACGCTTTTAAAATCTGAACTTGAACATCTCTGTTCGAGGCGGCTCATGCCAGTTTACCAAAGCTAATCCCACAGCCGAACATCTCACACGCTTTGTTCGTATTTGTCACCCGCCCAGCCCGAGAGCAGGTGGGTTTTCTGTACCCAGTCTTGAGGGGTGGTAAGGGTGTGGCTTTCCCCCATGGCTGGAGCTGAAGGAGGGGACTGAATGAATGGGCCGAAAGCAAAACCATTACATCTGGGTGCAAATCAGCTCTACCCCTACCAGCTGTGTGACCTCAGGCTTTACTTTGCTGAGACTCAGTTTCCCCATTTGTACAATGGAGCTAATAATGGTCCCTACCTCCAAGGTTTCCAGGAGGATGACCAGAGCCAATGAATGTGCTGACCTCACTGTGCTCTTGGGGCATGTAAGTGCTCGCTACAGGCACTGATACAGAACAGGTGCTCAGCAAAACCTGCTGAAGATGTGCCCTGGGTGTGTTGATCCAGGAGTTGTGCTAAGCTTTAGCCTCGTTTATCATCCAAACCGGGACATATTATGAGCAAAAAGGGGAGCTTTTCATTATTCCAGCAAGGTCACAGGGATTGGCTAAGGACTGTCCTAGGCAAACAGGAACATGTGACCGCCTTACACTTAATACTCTGTCATCCTTATGGGAGAGGTGCATTATTATCCCGGATTTACAAACAGCACACTGGGGCTCAGAGAGGTTGAGTAACTCTCACACAGCTGAGAGCAATGGAGCTAGTGTTTGAACCCAGGAAGTCTGCTTCCTGAGCTCTGCTTCTGCTTCCACATGTGCCAGGCTTGCAGCAAGGGTTGGGGGGGGGGTGCAGTGTGGGGGGGACTCCAGTCAGTACTTTCTGGGATGGGTGCTGGCATCATCCAGCTCTCCTCGGGGTCTGGAGTTGAGTTGGATCACTCCCCCTGGAGTCCGCAGCACGGAGATGTCCCAGTATTGGCAACAATGGGTGCCCTTCCCCCACCCGTCCACTCCCAGGAGGCAGCTACAGCCTGGTGAAACCCCCCGGCGCCCACACCCCGAAGGAAGTCCTCCAAAGGAAGCATCCACGGCTATTTCCTGCCCCTTTCTCATCACTGTCACTGTCACACATAGACAGGCCCCGTCACCCATGCCATCCCCAAGTCCCTGAGACATGCCTGAGCATTCTGAGTGGTCCCCAGCTTGGCCTCTCACTTACTTTGGCTTTTATGATGGTGCAGTGCAGGGAGCTATTGTCCTGGTCATAGAGAAGGCTGAACTCCAGGGCACCCAGGGTGGCTGAAGGAGGCAGAGGCAGGAACCAAGAGAATATTCGTTCAGTCACTCGGCAAACATTTCCTGAGCACTTACTATGTGCCCAGTCTGGTGGAGGCACTGAGCCTACAGAGGGGAAGACTCGGTCCCTGCTCTGGACACCCCATCCTGGTAGACCCTCCTTTCCTTCGGAGTCCTCAGGACACCTGTGATCACTCTCACTTAAACGTGTGTGCAACTGCCTAGTTACTGACTTCCCATCCTGCTAGACCGAGAGCCCCCTGACAGCAAGGGCTGTGACTGCTGTGTCCCCATTGGGCACAGTACAGAGCACACAGTTGGTGCTCACATAGTCACTACAGGAAGAAATGGGTCTGAGCATTTGCTTTTGCCTCTGCCTGGAATATTCTTCCATTTTCCATCAAGGAGAGGCGACAGGATGGGTCAAAGCCAGGCCACTGATAATGACTGTGAGTCACTTCTTTCATCTGTGTCCTGTCTGTCCCCCTGACTAGGAGCTCTTGCAATGCTCCCAACCCCACAACACATATTAGATCCAGACACTCGTCGATCCATGTCTCCCTCCGGCTCACAAAGGCCATCGCAGCTCTCGCTTGCTGCTCGGACACACCCAGGATGAGTGTCACCGGGGTGTGTGTGTGCATGTGTGTCCCTAGGACTCTGGTCTTGAGTGGGCAAGGCCCAGAACAGGCACTTTACAAGTCATTGAAGGGATGGATGTAGGAGGAAATGTCTAGGAATTTTTAAATTATGGTAGAGTATATCTTCTAGAAGATATACATTAAAGAGTTGTAGAGGCTATCAAAGTACATACATATAGCTAGAAAGAAAGACGTGAAATGCTGGGCCATAGGATACTTCCGTCTGACTCTCTGAGGTACCGCCAAACTGAACATCGCAAATATAGTCAAACCATATTCTTTAAAATGATTTAGACGGTAACTTTGACGTTCCGTGTTTATCACAATAAAAATACACATAGCATCTATTCTTTAGAAAGCTGATGTTGCTTTGTGAGGTTAGTAACACAAACCCGTATCTTTATAACTTGGTTGGTATGTTTATTAGGCTTGGCATATAGGGGCCTGTTCCTCTGCCCCCGGGGACGACACCCCGAAGTGACTCTCCCCAGACACTCCTCCCGTAAGTGCCACCTACTTGCTTCATCCGAATCGTAGCTGTTGGCTTCTTCCTCCTCCTCCTCTGGGGGTGGGGGCTGGCGGGCAGGGGCCACGGCAGGCTGGGGGGCAGCAGCAGAGGCTTGGGAATAGGGGCCCGGAGGGGGGCCCGCTCGGTCGTCCCTGGCTCCAGCTGCTGAGTAGCCCCCAACTCCCCCCGTTCTCTCCTCCCGGGGCAGGGCAGTGGCCCCGGCATAGCCAGAGTCACCGGGAGCTACCTCTGCAGGGGAGATGGGGAGAGGGCGGGAAAGAGTCAGCTGAGTCTCTGTGCGGTGACATCAGCAACTGCTGCAGTGTTACCGCTAGTGATAAGCACCTACTGTATACCATGTGCTTGGCAAAGTACCAGAACCACCCAGCCCAGCCATGGGGGATTGCCACAACCAGCTGACAGGGGAAAGGGAGGGAGGACCGCGTCATGTTATTCACGGGTCCTCTGAATGTTGCCCTTATCAAAACCACCCAGGGAAGCTTGCAAAAATGCAGGTTCTCAGGCCCCACCCAGACTCAGTAGGCAGTGCCATGGGCCTTAGAGTCTGGGTCTGAGAACAAGTCCCATGAGCTGATTTAGATGCAGGCAAAACAGACCTTATGGGGGTACTGATCAGTGGTGTAGGCTCTGCAGCCAGACGGCTTGGGTTTGAATCTCTGCTGTGTGACCTGGGGCAAGTTACTTAATGTCTCTGAGCCTCAGTTTCCTCACATGTAAAATGGGAATTATAATACCTGGAGGTGCTCAAAACTAGCAGCTATTCTTTTAAAAGAATTACTACATGGATGGCACTTAAAACAGTACCTGGTGAGCTAGAAAGCAATGATAAGCCGTAGCTCTAGTAACTGATGACGAGTCATACACCTCATACGAAGAACCACCGTCACTCAGCATGATCTTAATCCACTCCAGGCCATGGGCTAAGGTTTTACATGTCTTGGTTTGTTTAATCCTCCCATCAACTCTGGGAGGTTATTCCCATTTTAGACATAAGGAAACAGAGGCTCAGGGAAGTTAAGTGACTTGACAGCTGGCGAGGAAAGGAGCCTGGATTTGAATCCAGGCAGTCTGTGTTCTTAACCACTGCATGTGCTGTCCTTTTCTAGCTATGTCATCTTAGTGAGGACCATCTAGAGTTTTGGAATTAGGGAGACCCCTCAGAGCTCATCAGATGGGTCTCTGGGCGCAGAGGGGTAAAGGTCTGGCAGCCCCTGCTGTCTCATAGGAAGAGGGGTGCCCACTGGGCAGGTGCGGGGGAAGAAAGGAACACTTGCCTGGTCTCTGATCTGGAAAGCGCCCTGTGGGCCCAGGTCCGGGTTTGCTACCTCCTGGAGGCCCTGAATGGGGAAAGAGAGAGGAACAGAGCAGACAAGGTGACATCATTTGGGTGTTCTTCCCCATCCCCCTTCATTTACGGACTGTGGACACAGGCCTGGAGGCAGCAGGTGATGGCCACAGGCACCCAGGGACACAGGAATGGTCCCACTGGGGGACTCTGAGGTCAGAAAGACCTGGGTTCAAGCCCCAGTGCTTCCTTCCTGGGCCTCAGCTTCCTCCTCGGTGAAATGGGGATGGTTGCACCTGCTCTTTGCGTCTCGCCGACTGCTACAAAGTTGATAAATGAATGGAATTGGAATTGTTGTGAGGTGATACGCAGATTTATGCCTTGACTCCACCATCCATCACTATGGGATCAGTCCTGGTCCAGTGGATTCTTTACAACTACATTTCCCATAGCATGGGATGCAAGGGAGAGCCACAGGGAGGGGGCTTGGGGTAACGTTCAAACAAACAGCAAGAAAGCCATTTCGGTTCCCACTGCCTGTCAATACCAACTCCATCATGGAAACGTCTCATTTAGGTGCTACTTCATCTCTGACACCTCTCTAACTTTTGTGAATGTCCCTTTCGAGCAGAAAAGAACAGGCCTCGGGCTCAGAACATGCAGCAGGCCGGCATATGGACAGTCTCACTGCACGGCTTTATTTTCATTGCATTAATTTTTTTTCCATTGCATTAATTTTTAGAATTACCCCCTGCAATGGGTTGAACTGAATTCCCCAAAGGATGCTGAAGTTCTAAGCCCCAGTCCCTCTGAACGCGGCCTTATTTGGAAAGAGGGTCTTTGCAGATGATCAAGTTGAGATGAGGTCATCAGGGTGGGCCCTAACACCAGACGACTATGTCCTTAAAAAAAGGAGAGATTTGGACACAGAGGTGTACGTAGAAGGAAGACGGTGTGAAGACACAGGGAGAAGGCCACCAACCGGCCAAGGAAGCTGTGGGCCACCAGGAGCTAAGAAGAGAGGCGTGGAGCAAATTCTCCCTGAAGCCTCCAGGAGGAGCCACCCCTGCCAGCACCTTGATTTTGGACTTTTCACCTTCAGAACTGTGAGACTATGAATATCTGTACTTTTAGGCCACTCTGTGCATGATACTTTGTTAGGATAGCCCTAGCAAACTGCTCCGTGTCTTTAGGACATGGGATACTGGGTTCTCATTTATGGCACTATTACAGGTTCCTCTTAAAATAACACAATGTTAACTGCACCAGTCAGGCATTATTGCTACTGTTTTATGCAATCCATATTCGTATGGATTTTTCCATATTACTCATCTCTTTGGTCACCATGTCCTCCTGACTCTCACACTGCTGTTCTGGGAGCATCCGTCCGTAGCACTTCCTTGAGAGACAGTCTGCGATAGCAAGTTCTCTCCATTGCGTTTTTCAAGTGAATCGATTTCAAGAAAGATGTGAAGTAAGAAGGCAGGTGGCGGGTGCATGAGGTAAGGACTGTGAAAGGGAGTGACAGTGCCTGAAGAAGCCTGTCAACGTGGGTCCGTCGGTCCCCTCTCACTTGTGCCCATCTTCCCCACCTGGAGGATTACTCATGGTCAGGGTCTTTGCAGAGCTGAGGGTTTGGCGGTGGCTGTGGCTTTTCAGAAAGCCGGGCAGGCTCTGGAAGCAAGGGCAGGAGACACCGGGGTCCCAGCTGAGTGACAGTCTGGGTGGGCAGGCGGCAGGTACCTGGCTGTGCGGCCTGGGGCGGTGCGGGGCTCTGCATGGTGGCGGGGGCAGGTCTGGAGGCCTGCACGGAGTTGGCCCGCCGCAAACCTGCAGGGGAAAAGAAAGAACCTGTCTTGTTCTGTGCGTGTGCACGCACATACCCTCACATGCGGACACAGAGTGGAAGCAGGAGGAAGCCCGGAACTGGTCTGCTGGCATGAGGCAATGCCTTCTGGGTTTGAACTGAGCGCAGACCCCCTCCTCCTCTCCGTGCCTTTTCTCTGTTCAACACTCAGACCCCCTGTGCAAGTCACAGCAGTGACACGGGGGGCAAAAAGCAAAGGTTTCATGATGCTGTCTCCACCTGTATGACCTTCTGCAAGTGTCCTGTCCTCTCTGGGCCTCTGTCTCCTGACCTGCAAAATGGGGATAACAGTACCTCCCTCCTAGGGTTGCACAGAGATGCTATGGTACAAGCAAAGGGCCCAGAATAGCACCCGGCATGGAGTAAACTCTAAATATTATTATTGGTTTCTTTTTAAAGATTTTATTTATTTGACACAGAAAGAGAGAGAGATCATAAGTAGGCAGAGAGGCAGGCAGAAAGAGAGAGAGAGAAGCAGACTCCCTGCTGAGCAGAGAGCCTGATTCAGGGCTCAATCCCAGGACCCTGAGATCATGACCCGAGCTGAAGGCAGAGGCTTAACCCACTGAGCCACGCAGGTGCCCTAAATATTATTATTGTTGACTCTGGTCTCCATTTTCACACAGACCTAGCTCTGCCTCCACCTTCTCATATAAACTGTGTGACTTGAGCTGCTCATTCACCTTCTCTGAGCCTCAAATGTCTCATGGAGGCAACAGCTCTGTCTATAGGATAATAACAACTTAACCTTCATTTAATGCTTACCATGTTCCATGTTTCAGGGACTTTACAGATTACCTATTTAATCTCTATACCTCATGAAATGGGTGCTTTATTATCTCCCTTTTACAAATGGGGAAGCTGGACACAGAGGGCTAAGGAGCTCACTAATGTCTCCTTACTGGTTAGTGGCAGAGCCAGGGTTTGAATTCAAGCATTTGGTCTCTAGATTCTGCCTGAGACCATCAGATGCTACTGTCTCCTGCGCAGCTACTGGGGGGTCAAAGGGGATAATGTACACAGCAGTTCCTGTGTACATACATCCAGAAGGTATGACATTTCTGGAAGAAAGCTCTGTCCTTGTACATTTCACTGGTCTGGATCCCACCTTTTCTGAATTCAGCTCTTTGTCACTGGAGGGGTGCTTGAATGCTAATGACAGAAGGTGATTTGCCACCTCTGGCTGGGGTCCTGCAGTAGCACTGTGGTTTGTTCATTTGGGTCCTTGTTCGTTCATTTGTTCATTCATTCATTCACTCACTCACTCGCTCATTCAATGTCTACCAAGAGCCAATCCCTAGAAAAGATGGACAAAACCCATCTTAATTCCTCTAAGAATGCGTGATCCAGAGGAAGGAGACAGACACTGAGATAATGAGCTTATAAAACAGCAGTAATAGCCCACATCCACTGAGTGGTTCAGATGCGCCAGGCCATAAGCATCACTTCCTGGAACGCTCAGAACTCAAAGTCATGTGTGGTCCCCATTTTGCAGTAGAGAAAATGGCAGTTCAAGTGTGCCCGAGGTCACTTAGCTTGGAAGTGGCTAGGACCTTCAAACACGTTCGTCTGACTCCAAAAATAATCTGGGGCAGGTTATGTTATACCTGCCCCAGGAGGTAGAAAGTGAATAATCATGCACCCTGGGGTCCCACGGCATGCCGGGCTGTGCTCCGAGAACTTTACAAGGACCACTGTGAGGTTTCAGTTCACTTAACCCTTTACAGCAACCCCAGAAGATAAGACTGATTACTGCCATTCTTTTCATTTTACAATAATTGAAAGCTTGCTGTCTTGATCTGTAAAATGGGAACACGCAGCTGGCAGGTGGTGGAGCTGAGATCTGACCCCACACAGTCTCTGTTCTGGTGTTTGTGCCCTTGACACTGAACTGAAATGGCCATAGAGGTAAATAAGGAGCATCACAGGGGATGGAGGCAAGAGGCAACCTTTGGCTGGGGGGACGGGAAGAGCTTCCTGGTGCAGGTGGGGTTTGGACTTGGAGTTTGGGCGTACCAACATGAAAGAGCTATCGATGCCCAGACAAAACTCTGCAGCCTAAAGAAAAGTCGGGATGATTTTGGTTTATTCCAAGGCACTAACTCCATGTCCCAGATCTGCAAAGAAGGGGGCACTGGGAGGTGTCAGGATTACTGAATGGGACCTGCAGAGCTGACTTGATTCTTGTTGAGGATCTGGGACCTGAGTTGCAAGTCACCCTCAGAACTCCTGATGGAATTCCCTCTGGGGCTTAGTCTCGTTCATCACCGAGGACTGCCGGCATGACTGAGCCTTTTACTACACAGCAAGGGCATCTGGGCCACAGGAGATCGGGAAGGGTTGCAATCCTCCCTTCTGCAGACGGTATCAAGAGGTTAGGTAGCACTAGGTGGCTGGAGCAACAGGCCCCTCTGAGTAACCTCAGTGCCCCCAGCTAGGACTTGAGGGATATGTGGGATATGTGAATGATATAAAAATACAAGATGCTGGCCCTTTGCTCAATATCCTTCTGTGGCTCCCTAGCTCCTTCAAGAAAACATCCAAACTCATATATCTAAATTTTCAGGCTCTTGAGCAATGGTTTTCAAACTTTGGCATTCACAGAAATCACTGGAAGAGTTTGCTTAAGAAGTGCAGAGTCTGGTTCCTGACCCCAGAAGTTCTGATTTAGTAGGTCTGGAGTGGGGCAGAGGAACAAGTGCTTTTAACACACACCTAAGGTACATAGAATTACTGATCCCCTGTCTTCTACTGCTCTCAGGGAAAGAGATTCTGGCTTTACTATGTTTTAGTAAACATAGTGACAAGCACTAATTAGAGCTGAGTGTCAGTCCCCTGGGAACTCAGAGGCAGGAGCAATGAACTCAGCTCAAGATGGGGCAGGTGGATGCTAGAAGCTTCCTAGATGGCGGTAGCATTTACACTGACTCTTGAGGGACAGGGGTTCAAATCTGGCTCAGGAGTGTTGTGTGACTGTCTTTTCCCTCAAGAGGCAAAATAATACAGAGGCTAAAAGCACAGGCTTCATATGTAGAAGTTAACTAAAAATGGATCAAAGAGGGGGGCACCTGGGTGGCTTAGTTGGTTGAGCACCTGACTCTTGGTTTAAGCTCAGGTCATGATCTCAGGGTCGTGAGACGGAGATTCTCTCTTTCTCTTTGCACCTTCCCACTGCATGCTCTTTCTCTCTCAAATAAATAAATAAATAAATCTTTGGAGTAATTGAATATGACACCCAAAGCACATAAAACAAAAGAAAAATGGGACTTGTCAAAATTAAAAACTTTGGTGCATCAAAGGACACTATCATTGGAGCGAAAGGGCAACCCACAGAATGGGAGAAAATATTGAGAAATCATAGATCTGGAAAGGGATTAATATCCACAATATATAAAGAACTCCCATAACTCAACAATAATAAAATAAACATCCCAATTAAAAAATGGGTGAAGGACTTGAACAGACATTTCTCCAAAGGAAATATACAAATGGCCAATGAGTTGAGAAAAGATGCGCAACATCATTAATCATCAAGGAAATGGAAATAAAAAATATGAGATACCCATTCACACGCATTAGGATGGGTATACACATACACATACTACACAAATGTTGGTGAAAATGTGGAGAAACTGGAACCCTTGTGCATTTCTGGTGAGAATGTAAACTGGTGAAGCTGCTGTAGAACACAGAATGGATGGTTCCTAAGAAAATTAAGCAGACAATTACCACATGGTCCAGCTATCTCACTTCTAGGGATAGACCTCCCCAAATCAAGAGCAGGGATTCAAACAGATATTTGCACACCAATGTTCATTATCCACAACAGTCAAAATGTGGAAACAACCCAAAGATCAATCAACAGTTGAATGGATAAACAAAATGTCTATCCATGCATGGGGATCTTATTTAGCCTTAAAAAGGAATTCCGGGGGTGCCTGGGTGGCTCAGTGGGTTAAAGCCTCTGCCTTTGGCTCAGGTCATGATCCCAGGGTCCTGGGATCGAGCCCCACATCGGGCTTTCTGCTCAGAGGGGAGCTTGCTTCCTCCTCTCTGTGCTTGCCTCTCTGCCTGCTTGTGATCTCTGTCAAATAAATAAATAAAATATTTAAAAAAAAAAGGAATTCCGGGTTGTGATACATACCACAACATGAATGAACCCTGGACACAGGATGCTCATTGAAAGGAGCCAGTCACAAAAGCCCACATACTGTGTAATTCCACTTATATGAGATGCCAAGAATAAGCAAATCCATAGTGGTTAGTGGTTACCAGGGGCTGGGGGAAAATGGAATGCAGAATTATAGTTTCATGGGTAAAAGATTCAGTTGGGGATGAAATGGCTCTGCAGCTGGTTAGTGGCGATGGCTGCACGACAGTGTGAACGCACTTAATGCTACTATTAAAAGTAATTAAAATGGTAAATTTAATATTAAGTATATTTTACCACCATTTAAAAAGATGCTTTTTTAAAAAAGCACTGTTAATAAAAACTTCACCTCCAGAAGAGAAAAACAAGCACAAGCTTTGATGTTTGACAGACATGGGTTTAATTTCCACTGGAACCAGTGATCAGCTGTGTGACCTCAGGCCAGTGGCATCACTTCTCTGAGCTCAGTGTCTCCACTGGTAAAATGGGAATAATAGAAGTCTTCATAACAGGGTTTGGGGCTGTGACAAGGATTAAAGGAGATGTTCTATAAGAAGAGCTTGGGCCAGCATCTGGCCCATAGTAAGTAGACAACAAATATTCCGTGTTGTTGCAGAGCTGAGAAATCCTCCTTTCTCTATGCATATGAATCACAGGTTCATTAGGGGGTGTGCACAGTGGATTAAGCACAGGGTACGTGCCCAGCTCTCTTGCCAAGAAGAAGAGGGACTATGGGTCTAAGCTGCAGACCCACTATTGAGGGGGAGAAGCCAGAGGTCAATATGGGACCTGAATATCCAGCCTATCCAAGTTTGGACACAGTCTCATGTCCTTGCTTAAAAAGGAAATGAAGTGGCTCTAAGGGATCCCACAGGAGGCAGGGAGATTTGATCTCTCTCATCCAGCAGACATTTTCCCCAAAGTCCATGAATCAAGGACTCCCACGGTGGGCACTCTTGGCAAATATATCCCCTGCGAGTGCAGCCAGAGGCACTGGGCACCAGTGAGCAGAGAGCAGCTATGAGCGACATCCTGGCCATGCTGACCGACCCCATCTCGTGGACAGCAGAGGCCACTGGCCAAGAGAACAAAAAACTTCAGTGGGTTTGTGAGAGGGAAGCATCTCAACTCTGCTCAGAGACACGTTGCATTTTCCTCAGGGAGGATAGGAAGTCCCCCTACATTTTCCTGACAGTTGGCATTAGAGCAGGAAATAGATATTATCAAACATAGCTGTTTAGAGGCAGAATTGTTTCTCAGTTGTCTTTCCAGCATCTAGAATGGAATGTGGCATGTAGCAGATGCTCAATAAATACAGAATACATGGACTAAAACACTATCACCCCCATTCGTTTGGATTCTCCTCATCCAGGAAGCCTGTCTGGATTTGCTCATGTCTCCTACCTGCTGGGCTCTGGCTGGAGTCACTGGCAGCCCCACCGTGGCTGTGGTCCCAGCTCTCTGAGTCCCGGCTAGTTGAGCTCATGCGTGCCTCGGAGGCCCTGCGCACAGGAGGTCCATAGCTTCCTCGCCCGGGAGCGGAGGCTGGTTCAGGACGTGGAGGGGAAATCACACGTTAAATGGAGAAAGGGCAACAGAGGTATGGGATAGAAGGACTCCGGTCCCAAAATATAAGACAGAGTCAGCAGGACACACCTGTTTTCTGACCTGGGCCCCTCCTGTCTTCAGTGTCACCTGGAGAGAGAGAGAGAGAGAGAGAGAGAGAGATGATGGGGGAGCCCTTGTTTTACGGTTTTGGGTGAGTCCTCGCTTACGGAGCGCACAAAGTTCCTGCCACTCTCAGGAACTTTTATAAAATGAGCTGGAAGTCCCCTCTCCCAACTTCCCCTGGGACGTAGCTCCTGTTTACTATTTCACAATATATCCTTTGCATGCATGAGCCCGTGTGAGCACGCACAAGTTTTAAAAAGAACAAACTGGGATCATTAGCCAATGATCATACAAACTGTTCTAGAATGTTCTCTGTTCGCTTGAGTTTCCCCAGGACTCACCAGGCATGCTCCAACCTCAGGTTCTTTTGCACGTGACATTCCCAAATGTTCCATAAGCCCTCTCTACCAGCTCCTCAGACAGCCCTTCTGTGACATTTCCATCGAACACGGAGCCTCCTGCCACACCTGTCCCCTTCACCTGCTTCATCTATCCTCTGGACCCCATCACTATCTGGTATTACATGGTATTTGCCCGTACTGTTTGTCGAGTATCTGTTTTCCCCAGGACAATTTTAGCTGCTTGAGGGCAAGGATCTTGTCTGTTCCACTTAACACTGTAGTCCTGGGGCACAGAACAGAGTCTGGAACTCACTGGGTGTTCAGTAAGGGTTTGTTAAGAGTATCGAAAGCTTCTATTGTGGGCATCATTCCAAATCTATAATACACATTTCCATCATTCGATTTTAAAAGAGGCCTAATATAGCATGGTGTGGTTGTACCATCATCCATTAAACAATCCCATTAATGAACATTTAGGGTTTTCTAGGGGTTTTGCTACCATAAATAATGATACAGTGAATATACTTACACAAATATCTGTTTATATTGGCCCTTTGATTGTTGCTAGATATATTCCCAGAGAGGAACTGCCCGATCATATGGGACGTACACTTTGAATTTTAATAAATTCTGCCATAACACTTTCTGAAAGGCTGGAGGCGATTTATAGTCTTACCAACAGTTTGTGAAGTACCCATGTCCCCCACCTTCACCAGCACTGGATGTTACCACCAATAATTTTTCATGTGTCACTGTGCAATGCTGGTGACATTTTCTTTCTAGTGATATGAATGGTTTGGGAGTTACTTGCTTTGTTCAGAGTTTATCTGATAAGCTAATTCATACTATTGATGTGTGTGTTTGTGTCTTTAACATTATATGATATTGGTTAATATTTACTAAGCACTACATTCTGCAAAGCACCTACCATCTAGTATCTCATTTGATCTTCACAGTAACTCAGTGAGTTATTAACCCCATTTCACAGACGAGGAGAATCTCAGAGGGCTAGGTGACTCGCGGAGCTAGAACTGAGATTCAGGTCCTCCTGGTCTCAGATGTCCCAGATCTTGACGGTGAGGCTGTGCAGTCTTCTCAGTCTACAGAGGGGAAAGCTTAACCAGGAAGAAGGCTGTTCCGGAGGTGAGACTAGGGGCTCCTTGGGGACATAGTATATATTGAGAATTCGGTAATTCTCTGCAAGGAATAGACCTGGCTTGGGCCATGTCAGGAAGAAAGCATCTGGCAGATGTGTTTTGAGTGCCAGGCACTGTACAGGACCCCTTGAGAAGTCATCTTATGGGAGACCCAGTCAGACATTTCAACACGGAGACCTTCGACTACAACTTACCTTTCAGAAGCATTGCCGGCACTGAACTCCAGAACTGACATTCAAACCAGATTTTATCATTTATTGTTCACTGAGGTCATTATAGGAGCCTCGTCTGGTCAAGCCTACTTGTCCCAGGCAATTAAAACATGTTCGTATTGGAGTTGCTTTTTTTCTTCTTTTTTACTTTTTTGCCTCTCCCTTTTATCATTCATTTTACTAGTTAATAATATTACTTGGATAAGGATGATAATATCTATAGCCATGGTAATTTCCTTTTAGTAATTTCCCCTTTATTCATCTTTCGCTTTTAATTAGTACAATTTCAGATGCTCCGCTGACGGTTGACAGGAGTCGCAGGGACAAGGAAGCCCTTCCCAGCAAGTCCCACTCAGGCTCCAGTGTGTACCACGATGATGGGAGTCTCTCAGTTTCTAATTTTAATTTCCACCTCTGTGGTATCTCTAAATACTCCATCAGAGATGACAACAAAAGCTGTTGGCCGCCTGACATTGCTGGAGAGTTCCCTGCGTGACCCTCTCCTTTTAAAAAATTTTTATTTTAGGGGCGCCTGGGTGGCTCCATGGGTTAAAGCCTCTGCCTTCAGCTCAGGTCATGATCCCGGGGTCCTGGGATCGAGCCCCACATCAGGACCTCTGCTCAGCAGGAAGCCTGCTTCCTTTCCTCTCTCTGCCTGCCTCTCTGCCTATCTCTGTCTGTCAAATAAATAAATAAATAAATACTCTTTAAAAAAAAGTTTTTATTTTAATTTCACCATTTTACAACAGTGTTACCATATTGCACTATAAGATACGATAGTGCCACTGTATTACACTTCACTATGCAGATCATCCCAGATGTACAATATAGTGACTCAACACTTAGACACAAGACCCTGTGCTCATCATGACAAGTGCCCTCTTTCATCCCCATCACTTCCTTCACCCATCCCCCACCGCTCCCCTCTGGTAGCCATCAGTGTGTTCTCTACAGTTAAGAGACTATATCTTGGTTTCTCTCCCTCCCTTTGCTCACTTGTGGTTTCTTGAATTCCACATGTGAGTGAAATCATACGGTGTTCATCTTTCTCTGACTTAGCATTATACTCTCTAGCTCCATCCATGTTGTTGTAAACGGCATGATGTCATTCTTTTTTTATGGCTGAGTAATATTCCATTGTGTATATCTCTATATTTATGGCTACCAGGTCTTCTTTATTCATTCATCAATTGGTGGACACAGGCTGCTTCCCTATCTTGGCTACTGTAATCAATGTCGCTATAAACATCGGGATGCGCGTACCCCTCTGAATTCGTGTTTTTGTATTCTTTGGGTTAATACCCAGTAGTGCAACTACTGGATTGTAGCATAGCCCTATCTTTAACTTTTTAAGGAAGCTCCAACTCGTTTCCTGGGCTGCTTTCTCGAAAAGGGTTCTTTCTCTGAGCTGCGCAGAGGACAAAGGTGTCTTAAACCCAAGCCCTAAGGCCGGCTGTCCACCAGGTAGGTGGAAACACAAGACATGATGTCAGGACATCCTCCAGGTAGACCAGTTAGCCAAGATGTGTCCTTGGTCTTAAAAGGAGAAGTTGTTTTGTCTTACCTCGGCTCGGAGCCCGGGCCGCATGCTTGGGCTCAGGGGTGACCGGCTCAGGAGCAGCAGGTTCACTGACGGGTTGCTGGGGCTTGGTCTTCTTTATGGGCATAGGCTGTGGGAGGACCTGTTTGGGGAAGCCCTTGAAGAACCACGCTCCGGATCGCTTCCACACCTAGGGGAAGACAGGGTGAAGATATGGCAGCCAAGCACTAAGAGTCCTGCTTCCACAAGCGCCAGTTTTTAACATTGCTCCCTGCAGGGGGCACCTGGGGGGCTCAGTGGGTTAAAGCCTCTGCCTTCCACTCAGGTCATGATCTCAGGGTCCTGGGATCGAGCCCCACATCGGGCTCTCTGCTCAGCAGGGAGCCTGCTTCCCTGTCTCTCTCTGCCTGCCTCTCTGCCTACTTGTGATCTTTCTCTCTGTCAAATAAATAAATAAAATCTTTTTAAAAAATACATTGTTCCCTGCCCACAGTACAGAGCCTGTCACAATTCCTATCTGACTCACACACTATCCCCCAAACACTCAGTAGCAGGGTCTAAGTATGCCCATTTTCTTGATGAAGAAAGATGAATATCAGAAAGGTGAGGAACTGCTATAAGGTGGAAGGACAGTAAGCAGACTCCAAGCCTTCCACCTCTTAAATGCGTACACTCCCTACTTCTAGGAAGAGAAAAGTCAACGGAAGGGGGAGAAAAGAAATTCACTCAAACATCACTCTTCTGCCAGCGTTCACCACTGAGCTGGCTCCTCTGTACCAATCCCTTACCCGGTTCCCCAGCCCACGGCTGCCACCCTGTTCCCCTGGTTACAGTGAGGAAGGGGGAGCTGGACTAACACGGAAGCGTGTCCCCAAAGCCAGATGGGACTAATGCACTCACCTCTCTCTGCTCCATGCAGATTTTGCATAACCACACAGGATGCGGGCGGTTATTGGAGGTCTCCACCCCGCACTTGGTGCAGACATTCTGGGGACAAAATATAGGCCGGGGCACACTCAGACATGCCAGGCTCTGAGCTGCCAGTGATCGGGGCGAAGGGACTGGGAAGGGTGGCAATTGAGCCCCATTCTCTCTTGATGGATGTCAAAAGCTTGAACTCTCTCTTTCACACCTCCTTCCCATGGCCAAGGCCAGTTAGGATTCAAGTTCCAGTCTGAGTTTTGCTTTCCAACAACAAGAACTGGAGTCACTCTCCAGCACTGGATGAGTAAATTCTCTTGAGTTCTCCAAGAGTCCCTGTGGGGTCCAAGTTTTCAGCGTCCACACAGGGGAGATCATGGACCTGATTTTCCCAGCTGAAAGGCCCATATATTTGTTTGTTTATTAATTTGGTTCTTCTTTCTTTCCCCATGAATTGGACCTAACCTGGGCTATGGCTGCAGGTTCAGCTCTCCGAGGAGAAGAAAGTTATCCTTATAAAAGCTATGACTGTGTGATGGTTTGAATATTATATTTTGGCTGAGTTGCCTGGCAGTCAAAAAGGAAAACCCAATAGGTCACAAAGTTTTTGCTATCTCGTTGACTGCAGCCAGTTAGTGTTTTAGCCTAGATAAACTTTCCCCAGTATTGCATTCTAAATGCTAAGGGGGACCCCAAGCAGGAGATGCCAAGTGACAATATGGATGTCCCCAGCTCAGGTGCTCTCCCGAATCCCTCTCCTGGGAATCGGGCAGAACCAAGGGTAGGTGTATCCGTGTCCTGGAACTGTCAAGGGCCGACAGCTTGAGGGGAAGGTGCAGGGTGGAGGGAGCACAGAAGACTCCCCTTCAAGGACAAATGCTCAAGAAGCCCAATGGCTCTAACTTGGCCAGAGAGGGGCTTTCTAAGCCAGGGTAAAAGGAGGCTGGGCCAACCTTCCATGTACACACGGTGTAGACACCTGCCCGGCACGCTTTTGAGCCTGATACATAACTCGCTCAGCTACAACCAGGACACTTGGAGGCTTAACCATAGCTCAAGTCCTAGTTCACCCTGGATGGAGCTGAGGTCCAAGGGGACAGAAGAGTCAGAGCATTTTCTAGGACAGGAACCAGAATCAGGGCTGCCTAGAAGATAGTCAGGCATGGGAGCACCTCCAAAGGAATCATATGTTGGCAACTACCACCCTTCAGGATCCAAGTTCCATCCCCAGGACCCAGGGCTCTCCAGGGCTTGGCTCGAGTGCAGGGCTGGCCCCGTGCATGAGATGAGTGGGGAAGCAGGGGAGAGGAGGGTGACGGTACCTTCTTACAGTCCTCACACACCACACAGGCGGAGCCCAGCATTCCCAACTGTTCTCCACACAGGATGCAGCGGTTCACCCCATCCCCGGCCACATTCTTCCTCATGTTCTCCAGACGGTCCACCAGGCGCCTGGAAGCAGATGCAGAGTCAGAAGGGCCCTAGAGGACCAGGGACCACTGGCATCTCCCACGGTATCAAGCTGAGGTCTCCCTTCTCTGAGTCGTGGGTTCCTGAGTATCTGATGGTGACTGCTGGACCCTTCCCCAAAATAAGGCACACGTAGATGAAATTCTGATATGTGTTCAGACCGTGGCAGACCTATGTCCCATATTGCCCATCTCATCTATTGACTGTGGGCTAAGCACCTGATCTAGACTTTCTGTCTCCTGTCACCTCCTCCAGGGAAACTGCCTTCTGAGCTCTAGCTCTGTTTATCTAATTGTCTCCCTGACATCTTCACTTGGATGTCTTCATTGGCATCTCCAAGTTTACTTGCAGCTGCCGTCATCATGGGTCTTCTCTCTCCCCATCCCTAGCACACCTGCTCCCCTTCCCAGGATGCAGCTGGACCCTGTCCCCCCTTCCCCCATGGGCCGGGTCCCACCTGTGGGCACCATGGGCATGAGAACTGCTGGGAGGCAATTTGGGAATCACAGGCTCTAGAAGATCTCTGGCCGCCCTGCCTGGCAGCCACCTGCTGCAGACTCTCCCCACAGGCCCTCCTCGCTCCTGCCCTCCCCTCCTAGCACTCTGACTCCCAGTGTTATAAATAGCAGCTTCTCCCTTTGTGCTTCATTCATCAGAGAGCTGCTCCATCCCGGGAAGAGCCAAGAGCAGCCTGCAGGCCCCCAGAGCCTCCACTGTGACCCAGATCGGACAGAGCTGCTTCGGGAGGCTGGATGCGCAGAGCCAGAGCGACCCTCTCCTTCCTCCTTCTCCTCTTCCCTCCCTCTCCTTCCCTGTGCTCTCCTTAGAAACTGTTTCTATAGGATGACAGGCAGGGCAGTCACCAGGCGCCAGCCCCAGTCCGTGGTCGCAGAACATCCTCCTAGAATACCAGTTGCTGGTGTTTACTGAGCACTTACTATGTGCCAGGTGCAGAGCTAATCCCTTCCCCTGGATCTTCTTAATGAGTCCCTCCAGCAGCACACTACACTGAGCACTATTCTTGTCCCTATTTTCCAAGTGGGAAAACTGAGAGGTTAAGTGATTTACACCAGTCACACAGCGGGAGGTGGAGAAAGCTGAGATCCAGACCCAGACACAGTCTGTCTGGAGTCCCTGTTCTTAACTGTAATTCCACCCAGCCACTCTGTTCCAGGCAGAGCCACAGACATCTTCTTCAACAGTCTGATCTACACTCTGCTCAACCCCCCTTGTAGTCCCCACACCAAGGGAGACCCTCAGTCATTGGTAAGCACCAAGTTACACACACCCAGTTACCCCGGCTAGTTCCGTCCCTCTGCCTCTCACTTGCCCAAGCTTGGAACGAGACACCCCACAGCTGCCCCATCATTTTGTTTTCCTGAAAAGCCCTCAATGTAGGGTTGAGAAGTTTGGCCCTGGATTTTGCCTCTCTGGGCTTGATTCCTCATCTGTAAAACAGAAGGTGTCAGGCTGAATTGGCGGTGGTCAAACTGTGCTTTACGGCACCCCAGGGTTCCTTAAAGGCAGTTTAGGGGCCACTCACTGGAATGGTGGGACGGGGTGATTCTGAGGGCCCAGAAACGCTACTTCATCCACAGCATGTCTGCATTTATCACTTTTGTGTGTTTAGAGTGTTGAATTAGATTTCCTTTGGAAAGCTACAGTTTAAAGAATCGGCCTAAAGCTGTCCAGAGCACATAAACTTCAGGATGCCTTTCAATATCATAGAATTATCAAATGTTATGAGACAATGAGGCGAGCTGATGGGAGGTAGGGCATGGTGAATTCATGATGACACTTTCCTTGTACACATTTTCCTCTTTTACTATTTCTTCCTTTATCCACTGTCCTAGCCAGGAAATGGTGAGATTTTGTTCTTCTTACTCTAGCAGGGCAGGGCCCCCAGCACAGAGAGGGTGAGAGACTGGCCTGGGGCTGCTCAGCGAGGGTGGGCATCTAGTTCTCTGGGTCAGGAAATCATCGCTGCTTTCCATGAAACCCTTTTGGCTTCCTGCCTCAGGTCAAGCCTCAGGAAGACAGCCCAGACCAAATGACCCAATTCTAAACCACAGTGCATTCTACTCAGGAGTCGCAGAGGCTTTCCTGCCTCCCTTGGAAAATCAAGGCCACAGACTCACTCACTGTTTAAACCCACATTCTTAAGCCTCTACCCAGATGCTTGTTTCTTGCACCGTTCACTCCTAAATGCCAAAAGGCCCCATGAACAGGTCTTATATGGGGAGAGTCTCATTAGTTCCTATCAGTACAGCAAATGGCATGGAAAAACAACAGATTTAAGATCATTATTCAGAGGTCTCAGCTCAGGAACCCTTGTTACTCACGAATTCGGCAGAGACCAATAAGGACAGAAACACGCGAGGGCTGGGACGATCCCACCTTCCTTCTCTGCTCCAAGATCTTTCCTGCAGCCCACTCGTGTGGATACCCTCCCTGCAGCCCCCTGTGCTAGGACCTCAGCACCGACAGCTGTCACTGCCAAAGGTCATAAACTTAGCACAGAAACTTTGCAGGAAGCTAAACCGAAATTACATCATGGAAGACCGCGGGTCACCGATGGGTCTTTATCCTGGTGATAAAACATTTTGGCTTCTTTATCCCAGAAGGAATGTGTGTTCTTACCAGTCTTGGCAGGAGCACCCTGTGTGCACCCCAAGGGATGCCGGCAACCCTCTGTGCGTTCAAAAAGGATATGGAGGCATGGAGCCCCTCCTCCCACCTTGTCAGCTATGGGTCTGCAGAAACCCCCTGAGCAGTTCTTCGGGGAGCCATGCATGGGGGTGTGAAGGGGTGGGGGGTGCTCTCTAAATTGGATTTGCCTGGGGATCACCTGGGGAGAGAGCTCAGCATGCAGACAGTGATGCTGTGGGATGGAGGCGGGGTCTAGGAATCTGAGTCTCAAAGCGGCTCCCTCTGTGATTCTGATGCTGGTGAATTCCTAGGCACACTGGAGAAGCACTGAAGGAAGAAAGGGAGCAGGAGGGCAAACCGCATGGGAGAATGTCCTCCTTATTATGTTAAAGGAGGAAAAAGACCCCCACCCCAAAACCCAGGATGTAGAACTGTAGTCAGGGTGCAAACTGGGGTTTGGAACACGTGCAATGAATTTCATGATGTACACTTGACAAAAAAAAAAAAAAAAAAGGAAATCAGAAAGGATGCATACCCAAATACCCACAGTGAGAATCGCTGGGTGGTGGGATTATAAGTAACGTTTATTTCCTTTTTTTTTTTTTTTAATTTGCTTCTTTAATGCCTCCGTCTCCCTCCGTCCTCCAGCACCCGATTAGCTGGCCTCCCCATATGCTTCCTTCCTTAACCTCCCACCACGAACATGTGTTGCCTTTATTTTAGAAGAGAAAATGCATTTCTGAAGATAGAGAGCCAGGAAGGCAGGGTTAAAAGACGTGGTTTGAATCCTACCTTCTCTCTCTCCAGTCAATGACCTTAAAAAGCCTCTGTTCTCTGGGAGCCCTTTTCCCAGACTTTACTGTGAGGGGGTTAGAGGAGGTGAAGCTCAAGTTTCCTCCCACGGGCACCAGTCAGGGAGTCTCAGATCCTGAGGCTGAAATGCCACGACTTCCCATGGCGTCTTGAAACAGAAGGTCCCTCCATGTCAAAGAGAAGGCCCTCTCTGCGTCGGCGGTCTGTTCTGTTTGCCTGTCTAATGCCTCCACATTAAGAGCCCAATTAGCTGGACACCGTACGTGCCTGTCACTCTCTAGTTATGTCTTTACATGCCCGATTAACTTTACGACTACCACTCATGCCCTGCGTCCAGGAAACCCATCCGTCACCAGGCTGGGCGCTTAAGTGGAGCTGCTGCTTACTCTGTGACTTCTCGCATTTCCCAGGACACTTCCAGAAGCACCAGAAGGCTACGTCTCCTCTTCTGGGTCCCAGCGGACCAGCCCTGGAGGTGGCGGGAAGTGGATTCCCAACTTGGTCTGACCTTGCTCTCCAAATGGAAGCAGATGGGCTACTCATTCTTTCAGATATTTATGGAGCGCTTGCCATGTGCCAAGCAGACAATGAGGACCCAAGAGGGAGCAAAACAGGTGAGTCCCTGCCTGAGTGGAGCTGGCATTATAGAGAAGGCTTGGGCCTTACTGAATTCATCACACAGATCATCATAATCACACTCATAGTAAGTTCTCTGAAGGACAAGTATCAGTGGTCAGGAGAAGGCAGAAGAGAGGGAGAGGAACCATCATGAAGGGACCTCGGAGGAAAGCGACCATCGAGTTGAGATCTGAGCATAAAGAGGAGCTGACCCAGTAAAGAGGGCGAGAAAAAGCACTTGGAAGAAGAGGAAACAGCACGTGCAAAGGCCCTGTGACACACTCAGCATGGCTCATGGGCTGGACGGAGGAAGATGAGGCTGGAGGGGTGGGCAGGGCCTGCTCCATGCTGGGTCTTGATGCGATAGCATCAAGAGGCTTTAGGTAGAGGAGACTCAAGATCTCCATTTTGAAACAACAAGTGGACCTAAGAGTGGAGCCCTTGAGACGCTCAGGGCAGTGAGAGTTTCACATGCCGCAGTGGGTCCAGGCAGAAAGAGGCAGGTAAGTCCCCAGACTTTGTCTACATGTGGAGCTGGACTGGGTCTCTGGAAACCACAGGATTATCCCCTGTGGGTCTAACGCAGTACTGCTAAGAGTACAGTAGGAGGAGGGCCGTGAAATCCCGTTGCCCAATAGCAGGCTCCAGGAAGCTGCCCCGTGTGTTAGTTTCCTATTGCTGATGTAACAAGTCACTGCAACCTTAATGGCTTAAAACAACATGTATTTATTACCATCACAGTTCTGGAGACCAGATGTCTGACAGGGATTTCACGGGGCTCAAGTCAAGGTGCTGGGAGGGCTGTATTCTTTCTCGAGGCTCCGGGAGCAAATCCATTCTTTTGCCTTTCCCAGTTTCTGCAGCTGCCTGTAGTCCTTGGGTCGTGACCCTTCCTCCATCTTCAAAGCCAGCAAGTGTAGCATTTTCCAATCTTGCTGTGACTCTGACCCTCCTGCCTCCCTTTTATAGGGACCCATGTGATTACACTGGGTCCACCAGATAATCATCCCATCTTAAGAGTCTGAACTTAATCGCATCTGCAAAGTCCCTTTTGCCATGGAAGGTAACAGATCTGTAGGTTTCCAGGGATTAAGGTGTGGACATCTAGGGGTATGGGGCAGAGGGCCTTTATTCTGCCTACCACACCCACATCCCTGCCCCATCTGCCACCCAGGTCCCATGTCCACCTGACTCACATCTGAATCAGACTTCTGCCCTCCTCTCCAGAGCAAGGTTTGGGCAAAATATCTCTATGCCTCGCTGTGGATGTCAGACAAGCCAAACTCTGGGCTCTCAGGATCCTGAACACCTTCTCCAGGCGCTCATGCTCAACCCCAAGAAAATGCAGAGTCCCTACACACAGGTATACACACACAGAGGCATGCACACACTTCCAGAATTTAGAAACAGGCAGTGATGCAAGGCTTGGGGTGCCAATTCCGGGGTGAGCTTGCCTGGGTCCCTATTTGGCTTTGCCATTTCCCCGCTCTGGGATCCCCCAAGAAAGTTACTTAACCATTCTGAGCCTCTCTTTTTCATCTGTAAACCAGGGAAAACAAAGTTCTGACCTCCTACAGTTGTAGCCAAAATAAAGTAAGCGTGTTTTTGTAAAATGTCTGGAACATGATAACTACTCAGTAATGGTTGCTGCTAATTATTTCTTCAGGAAATCTGTGGCTTTTACAACTCCCTGTACCCCCAGGAAATCTGTCTTTTGAAAAAGCCTTAGAAGGAGCTGTGATGACTAGAAACGGACATGGATGATCCGTATCCACACAGGTGAACACATTCATCCACGGGCACACCCCTAGAGGCACAGGTCCACGTGCATCTGTGAGCACACCCATGTACGCTCACAGACCCGTGAGCAATCACACCTGCATGCAGAACGCGCCTTCTCGTGCACAGCTCCCAGAAAGCCTAGCCCCGTTTGGCTGCCTTGTGCAGACAAGGACAGAAACCACGTCGCGGGCTGACCCTGCCTGTTCCTAAAGCCCGGGCTCCCTCAACAAGCGCAGACTGGCCTCAGAAACATTCCGGCAGCTGCTTCTGCACTAGAGCGTCTCGATGAATGTTGGGAGAAGGCTAGTGGAGCTACAATTACGCGGGGAAGTAGGCTTAATGTGGCGTGCTGTGGAGACGAGGCATCCTGCCCATGAGGCATGATGGCTTTGCCGGCAAGTCCTCAATCTGGGAGGGAAATGGCAGAAGGCCGGGGCTGCGCCACTGATGGGATGGGGCTGGAGCGGCCGCCTTTAGAGCAGCGGTGGGCTGTGATCACACGCGATTTGTAAAAATTGCCCAAATTGGGAGAGTGGCTGTCATGTTGTCTCTCTCTCTCTCTCTCTGGCTCTCCCTCTGTTTTTTTCTCTCTCTCACACACACCATCAATTCCAGATTGTGCAGCTTTTCCCCTCACCCTAATTGCCCAGCGGGGGAGGATATTACCGTTAAGTTTATTAAACTTGGCGTTTTCTCAAGTCAGTAGCAGATCCTCTGCTGTGAACGGGGACATGGCTGCTCTGAGGAGGGCTGGCCTGAGTCTCCGTGGCCAAGGTCTCTCAGGAGCCTGTCCTTAAATGACTGAGCTGCTCTATCATGAAGCCGTTCGGCTGGCATGCGGGACGTGAGCATTTCAGACTCATTAATTCTCACTGTTGTTTATTGCTGTCGACACCTGGGGAGCTGTAGATCCTCATTTCTCTCCTTGATGGATTGGGGAATGGGATTCCTGCTCAGGCCTCAGCTCTTTGGGGAGAGGGTCACCTCAGCCCAGAGCTGGAGACAAGGGAGCCAAGACAGAAAGACTGCTGGAGGGTTCAGCAGAGCTAAGGTAAGTCTGTCAATGCCAGGCAAGGAGCTGGGTCATTATAAACCCAGCGATAGTCACGGTTACCAGGTGCTGTGCTAAGTACTCCGTATGCACTGTTTCTTTCTTTCTTTGAAGATTTTTTTATTTATTTAAAGGAGTGGAAGGGTAGAGGGAGAGAAAGTCCCAAACAGACTCCTCACCAGGTGCAGAGCCCGACACGGGGCTCGATCCCGTGACCCCAAAATCACGACTCAAGCCAAAACCAAGAGTCAGAAACCCAACCGACTGCGCCACCCAGAAGCCCCACATGCGTTGTTTTCCTTAGGCCACCTACAACCTGTGAAAGCAGCTCCATAATTCATCCCCATTTTACAGATGGGAAACCGAGGCACATAGGGTGTGTGAGGGGCAGAGATGGCGCCGGAGGTGAGGTCTAGCTGCCCAGATGTTGTTGCCCCCTGTAGAAGAATGAAGTCTTTGTTTCTCTGTAGTGTTTAGGGGTAGAGCTCCTTCTAATCCCTCCCCAAGCCTGGCCTCAAGCGGGGGGTGGGAGGGAGAGGACAAGGGTCACTGCCATGGAGAGACAGGAACTGTCCCACTGAAGGAAGAAATGTGTGAGACAGAACTGGTTAGCCTCAGTGAAGATCCAAGACACCCTGTAAATTCTTGATGTCCCTAAATCCCTTAACTCACTTGTCAATTTGCCTTCCCTCCCTGCACCCCAGAAGGCAACAGGATAAAGTAGAGAGACAGATTCAAGTTCAAAAGCCTGGTTTCATCCTGTAAAGGCTGCGTGCCCCTGGGCAAGTGTCTGAACCTCACCGAGCTTCAGGTTTTTTCAGCCATATGGCAAGGACAACAGTCTGTCTCTCAATGAGGACGTTAAGGAGGTAAAAGGACGTGTAACATATTTGGAAGGCCCTAGCACAGCGCTTGGCAAATAAATACTTGCTTTTCTACAGAACAGCAGAGTTAAGACTCTAGCCCTAGAGCCAGCCTGCCTGAGGTCATAATCCCAGTTCTATTGCTTTTTAATTGTGTGACCCTGGGCAAGTTGCTTAACCGCTCTGTGCCTCAATTACCTCATCTGTAAAATGGGAATGATGATAACGTGGCCTCATGCATAGGATTGTTACAAAAATTACATAAAGGACTCTATATAAAGCTTCGAGCACAGGGCTGGCACGTGGAGCTTTGTAAGAGTGAGCTACTGTTTTATTTCGCTAGATGTGGAATATGGTACCAGGAAAATTCTCAAGTCTGTTTCTTCTTCCTTTAATGAACCACTGACAAGAGGGCTAGAGCAGCAGTTCTCAGCAGGGAGAGTGCGGCAATGGATGGAGACACCTGGGGTTGTCCTAGCTGGGTGGAGGGTTACTAGAGGCATCTAGTGGGCGGAGGCCAGGAACGCTGCTAAAAAAAAATCACCTACGATGTCCAGAACAGTATACACCACAAAGAATGATCTGTCCTCAAATGCACATAGTATGATGGCTGAAAAACCCCAGGTTGGAAGGACTCGGAGAACCCATGGTCCAACTCCCCATTTTACAGATAAGGTCCAGAAAGCAATGAGGTCAAAGTGACTCAGTGAGAGGCTTAGGGTTTAGGATTCATTCAGCACAAACTACCCCTCCAACACATATTCATTTGTTCTCCGTTTTATGCCAGACACCGGGCTACTTAAGGAATTAGGAAGACTTCCATGTTCATCTTGTAAAAACAGGCTGCATAAAGTATTAATGTGAGAGGACACTTGAAACCATTGATCCAATGCCTGGGGACACTGAGGTTCTATCCCTCAGTGATTCTTAACATGGGAGGGTTCAGAGCCCCCGCCAAGTCTGGTGAAATCTATTATATTTCTTCTCAAAAAATACACACAGACACATGCACAAATGCTTACGAACCCCTGAATCCTATTTACAGAACACTTAGGACTCCAGGTCAAAAAAAAAAAAAAAAAAGGCCACAGTGTGGTGGGTGGTCTTCCTTTTGAAAGAGGAGAGCATGATCTGGCTTACTGTCAGCGTATCAACCTAAATCAATGTACCAAGGTTACACGTCTTATTACTCACTTCTCCCTCTGTCCACATTTTGGAAAAATTCTGTGCCAAAAACATAGGAGATGATGGAACTGAGATGGGGAAGTGACAGAATCCCACAGAGTCCGTCAACCACAGGTCTCTCCGTGTCTCTCTGCCTTCCTCCTCCATCACAGCGTCTGGACACCAAGGTTAATGACAAATCCTAATTACTTTTTGGGGCCCATCTGTTTAGGGAAAATGACCTCAGATGGAAGCTACCCAGCTACCCGTCCCTTGGCACAGGCAGGATATGTGAGCCAATGCCTTTGAGAGGCTCTGGACAGAAAGAAATGTAAGGACGCAGAGGGGCCTGCCAGTTGGTAAAAACAAAACAAAACCACCAACAGATTTTCCTAGGCAAATGTTTAACTGCAGAGTCAATACATTGAAAAGTCCGGTGGACACCCTATGGGTGTCTGTCCAACTCACAAACGTCCTTCTCACCCTTGGCAGCCACGCCGGTGTGACCTGGCACCCCTGGTATGAGAGATGGGTGACCTAATTGGACTTCCTTTCCTAGGAATGGGGAGTGAGGCTATAAAAACCAAGCGGGGAGAAAAGAAACTTTCCTGAGGCCAGGCTGTGTTCCTGCCCCTGGGTCCCCTGAGATAGCTCCCAATCCTTATATTAAACTCACCTTTTTGCATAAGGTGGTAGAGTCTCCAAAGATGGCCACCATTAACGCTATCCTTCCCTGGGGACCTAAGCATTCTTCCAGAAGGAGGAGGGACCTATTTCCCCTCTCAAAGAGAACGTGGAGGGGTGAAGCCCCACCGGTTCCAGACCCAGCTGCTAAGAATCCTAGCAACTTCCATCTTTGCTCTCTTGGGATCCCGCTGCCATGTAAAGCTCAGGCCAGATTACAGAAAGGGCAGAGATCCCACGGAAAGGCTGGGCCACAAAGAGAGCACCAAAGCACAGACATAGGAGCTGAGCTTTTATGGCCCTCCCAATGCAGCCCGGCCACCAGCTGAATGCAGCTGAGTGACCCCAGCCCACGCCGCACGGAGCAGAAAACCCACCCAGCAGAGCCCTGTCCGAGTGCTCAACCCACAGGATCATGAGACAGCACAATTGCTATTGCTTTGAGTCCCTAAGTTCCAGGTGACTGTTATAGAACAGTTATAGAACAAGAGATGACTCAAGCAATCTCCCTGGAATTCATTTCTTTTCCTGCAAAGAGCATTCGAGGTGTGAAAAATAAACTCTGCTATCCCACTCAGCACCTCAGTAAGGAATGTGGGGGCAAAAGGAGGCTGTTTAATGAGTTTCCCTGCTGGCCATCATCTCTCTCTGCAGGGATGCTGAAGAGAGCAGAGCTGGGTTGTAGGCTGAGCAGTGAAGCAAGGTTTGGACACCCCGCCCCTGCTTCCCACCCCCCCCACACCCCCCTATCCCCGCAGGTCAGAAGCAAAGAGGCTTCTGGGAGAGACATAGCTCTTGCCTGATGCTTGCCTGCGGTTGCCTGGGGTGACCAGCTCTAGCCAAAGCGCCCCAGGGAGGGAGGGAGGGCCTCCTGGGAGGCCTGACGGCAATTCTTCCCCAGATCTCTGAGAGCCACGGGAACATGCAGTACCGGCAGATCTAGAGGTTCAAACCAGTGAACGAGAACTCGAAGAAACCACTAGGCCAGCCCCCAAAGGGCTCAAGCTTCTAGTCACACAGTGTACCCCTCCACACCTGAGCTTATAAAATTTCCATGTTCCTCAGAGTCTAAGAACTTGGGGCCAGGATTTTAGGAAAGACACCTAAGAATTAAAAGCAAAATGCTGGAGGTCAGCCAGACAGGACTGTATACCTTGGCTCTATGTGACCTTGGGCAAGTGACCTTGGGCCAGTCACCTCTCTGACCCTGTTTCCTCACCTGCAAAAGGAGGACAATAGTAGCACCTACTCAACAAGGTTGAGAGGAGCAGTTAAAGAGTTAATCCATAGGAAGTTTTAGATTCAGTGTTTGGCACATAATAAATGCTCAGTAAATGGTACCTAGTATGATGATGATCATTTACCTGTTGGCTTTCCCTCAGTTAATAGGAAAGAAGCTTCCATATCACAGAGCTGGTGTGAACCCGAAAAGATTCTCAGATACATCTGCAATTTTAACAGTTAGAAGGAGCTCATTAGCTCTGAGAGGGCCAGCCAATGCATGGTGCAGGGTCCTCCATCAGACACACCCAGCTATTCTCAGGATCCTGAGAATCAGCCTGACTTGCCTTATTAGATGGAGGGGAGCGGGACTGAGGTCCCAAAGGGTCACTGACTGAGAGCCCCAGGTTCGGAAGTGGGAGCCCCGATGGCACGCCGTTCTGAGCCTTGTTCTGTGTCTGATGTGTCATCTTGCTTTTATCTGACTCCGCTCTGATCTCTTCCCAGGGAAGCATGGAGGGAACAGGAATGAGGGCAGGTTTGAGATCGTAAGACACAAACCACACTGGGCTTGCCTCTGGCAATGCTACCAGCAGGCACCAGCTGCTGGAACAGTGCAGGAGAAGAGCCACAGCCAGAATCCCGCAGCACTGTCCTCCCCCACTCTGGCAGAAAGCATACCATCTCAGCAAAAGAACACTCTGTCATCAAAGGGCTTGGCCTCGGCCTCCCTGGAAGCCTCTCAAATTCCCTTTAGGGAGGCCAGGGCTGCTGGAATTCCAGGGCTTGCCAAACAGGAGTCTCAGGGCATAATTCTAGAACGGAGGCCTTGGTCAGGGTCAAAAACTGAGCTTCCTGAACAAATTCATCTTTAAAGGACCGCCACCCTTTATGGAGCATGGGGTTATGCCAGACACTATGATAACCCTTCGCACCCTAACTAAACACTCACTAAGAGTTAGGTGCTAACGTTGTCCCCATTTTACAGATGAGGAAACTGAGGTATGGAGAGGTTAAAGTGGCTTACCTAAGGTCACATAGAGGGGATGTGGGGAGAGCTGGAATTTGAACCTAGGTATCTCTGACTCAGGGGCCCCAGGAATTAACCACTGTGCTAGAATATTCTGCCACACCCTCAAGCTAGTTGGGGTGATATGATAAGACACAGAGGACAAGGTAGGGAACCCATCTATCCTGTTCTAGAAGGCTCAAGCTCTGCCCAGAGGGACCACCATAACTTTCCCCCAGAGGAAGCACACATGCCCTGTTTGTACAACAGGGCTGTACCCCCAGCCACAGTTGATTGGATGAGAGACAGCCCCTGACATAAACCAGCCAATCAGAGCGCCTTCCCTGGGAACTGGCACCCTCTTGGCCACAGGGCATATTATGTCTAAAGTAATTGGGGGCAGCACGGTCTGCCTTGTTCACTCACTCATTGAACAAATTATTTTTCAGCACCCCTACTATGTTGTAGACTCTGAGAATTCACTAGTGAACCAAACAGGCAAAAAAACAAAAAACAAAAAACAAAAAAACCCCTCTACCCTCAGTAATCTTACAATCTGACAGGGAGATATACAATAGTCAAACTAATTATGCAAAATAGGAACGATGTTATCTGGTGGTAATTGCTATGGCAGAAAAGGGCTAAGAGGAGTTTTGCTTTTAAGCTTTTATTCTTATTACCCGTATCCCTCACTTCAAAAGGCTGAGGTCCATTGTTGGGTGAAGTGAACACACACACACACACACACACACACACTCACACTCACAGACCTCCTGCCTGCAGAACTCCCCACTCTTGGCATATCTTTTAAAAAGCAAAATAAGAATGCAAGCCCACAAGCACGCCCTTGCAGACCTATCCCTTCAGCAGCCTCCGGCGTAAGCAGACGGAGGGTGGAGGGTGATGCTGACACCGGCTGTAGCAGGTGTCTGTCATCTGTCAGCAACAGTCCCCATCCCACCCTGGGTAAAATGATCTGCAGAGGCTCAGACCAAAGACACCAACTTCCACTTTCTGTCCAAGATCCTCGTTCACCCCAGCTGAGAGTGTGTGTGGAGAGCTAAACGGGCACCTCAGTGCCCACACCAGTTGTAAGCCACTGGCAAAGGCTGCCCCAGACAGAAGGGGCCTGTGGAGGGGGCTGCGGAGGAGGGGGTCCATTTGAGATCCTGGTCTGGGAGGACCCTCCTGGGGCCTGGCATCCTGACCACTATGCCAAGAGCCCCCCATATACATATATCTTCCTTTTATCCCCTCTCCCCACCCCCATGGTCACCCCTATTTCCCCCATTCCTCCCTTTGTAAGAGCACCCACATACTGCTCCCTCCCTAACCTTGGCCTTCTTCAATGATGTTGTCACTCTCTGATACACATGTCACATGGCCTCCTTATATCCCTTGCTTCTCTCTCATACGCATTTTGAAAAGCTCTGTCCTCCAAACTCTACTTTTTCCCTTCTTCTTTCCATTTATGAAAATGAAGTGTCCCTGGGGTCTGGGACGTTGTACGTGCATCATCGCACCTACTGTTTACAACAGTCCTGTGAGATAGACTGTCGTGTCCCCCACTGGACCAGCACATGAACAGGGGCTCAGAGAGGTGAGGCATCGTGCTGGGGAACCAGAGCGGATAAGCAGGGAGCTGGGATGACCCCCCCCGCCACCGCCATTCTTGGAGTCCAGACCCACCAGGTTAACCTCTGCCGCCTCCCTCTCATGCTGTCTCCCCATTTCAGGATCTGTTTCTGTTGTTCTCTTATATAAATTCATTGCACTTGTGCTGTTTGACATACCATCCCTAGACAGACACTCCCCTCCTTACCTCTCCCTTGGCTGTACATTCTGGCCTACCATGCTTCTAGAACATATTTCTATGTAGCTGAGATTGGCCCAGACGCCCTGTGCTCACAACCACAGACCCCCAGGCTCCAAAGACAAGCTCCCACCACCCTTTCAGAGCTCCCCTTCTGTAAGGCACCCCCAGCCACGAAGCCCCCTCCCTAGCCAGTCCCCAACTCATCTTGTCTCCTCCTTCCTGAGCTCTCCCACCTCGTGCCACAAGGATTCCAGTCCTGCCGGACGCAGGGGAGGGGGCAGTGGTGGTGGGGGGCAACAACCCGGGGCAGTCCGCCCCACCCCAGCACACCCCTCAGCAGCACAGTCTGCTGGCCCTCAGGCCTCCGGGGCTCTCCACGTGGATGGGACATGTCGGGCCTCACCCAATTCGCTCCTGCTCCATCTCTTCCATTTTCTCAGCTCGAGCAATGACTCTGTTGATGATTTCCTTCTCCTCATCTGTCAGCTCTTCCTGCTTCCTCTGTCTGTCGGGCTGACCGCTGGGATGGACGGACCAGCCTGCCTGGAGCCTGAAAGGTAATACAGGGAGGCGTGAGACTGCAGAGTGCCCAGCAGGAAGCAGGCAGTGGTGGTTAGGCTCTGCTTCCTGGGGTCTGGAAAACCTCAATTCAAATCCCCACCGGGAAGCTTGCTGGCTGGGAAATGAGCCTCAGTTTGCTCATCTGTACAATGGGACACACTTTCCTCCCTCACAGGGTTCTTAGGAGTTTATTTCTACTAAGCACTTAGCACGTGGTAGATACTCTGTGAGCAGTGTCTGCAGGATGCTCATAAGAACCGAGAGAATAAGGGTGTTCTCAGGAGAAGAATCCAGAATAGGAGACTCTACAGCTGGAGCGGAAACAATTCTGGGAGGGTGGTCAGAGGCCCGGGGTCCCAGGTTGAGCCAGCTCTGCCTGGCACAGATGTTCTGTTTGGGCTACAATTTATTTCTTCTATAAATTGGATCTAATTGCAAACTGGATTTACAAAAAGCTCTTCATTTCACATCAACATCCAGATTTCCAGCCTCAAAATCTCCCACAGCATTTTGCGTTCCAAAATATACTTTTCTTGGCCCTTTTAAAAAATTTTTTAAAGCCAACACTGACATAGCATCCATTGGGTGCCCACATGACCTCATGTCATCTTCCCATGATCTCTACAGGGCAGGGGTTGTTCCTGTCTGCTTACTGGTGAGGAGACTCGAATATGGAGAAAAGAGACCACTTGCCCACAGTCACATGGCTGGAAAGTTGCAGAGTGGAATTCTGAGCTGGGCAGGCTGCTCACTTAACCTCCACAGTACGGAGGGAAACCAAAGTCCTCCCCACACAGCCCCAGTGGGGGCACAGTGGATCAAAGTCTGCGGGGTGGAGGGCTGATGCTGTGGTCTATGGCAAATTATAATCATCTCTGCTAATAAGATGGTCCCTGCCCCGTGGCACTGAGGCACACCCCCTGAGTGGAGCGCAAGGTTAAACACCACTAGAAATGCTTGTCCCTGCAAGGGAAAAAAAAACACTACGCAGGAATCCTCTGAAGCCAGCACCCCATTAGCTGTCAGCCTCTATTATTTCCACTGCTCTAATCACATCAGCAGGCATGAAATTGCCTTTTGACACTCAAAGTTGGAAATTAAAAGCCCCATCTTCCTCCCTCCCCTTGGCTTCTCTTCCATTCTCCCACCCTCAGCTGATTTGTTCTGGAGAGCGGAGAAGGAAGAGCCCAAAAGCGAAGAGAGACAGATGTCTAGGGGCAGACCTTACTCTGAGAAAGGGAAGGAAGGTGTGGCCTGTGGAAATTCCTCATGGAAATACACCTTGTGTTGCAGCAAGGGCCTCTGGGGATGAGCAATTGCGAAATTGCTGGGACCACGCCGCCCAAACCCTCCCAGGGCTTCTCACTGATTTAGAACAACACCCAGAACTTCATGGCTATAGTGGGAGCACGACATCGTGCATATGATAAATGTCACTGGATTGTGTACTTTTAAACAGTTAAATGTTATGTTACTGTGAGAATTCTACCTTAATGCTCTAAAAGATTTTGCCCATCTTCAAAATCCTACCCGTTCTGTCCTTAACCTGCCTCTCCATCCTTATGGCCTCTTGCTTTCCCTTATCCCTACAGTCAGCTGCACTGGCCTCTCTGCTCACTTCTGAACACTGAACCCTTGTTCTTGCCTCAGGGCCTTTGCACTTGCTGTTCCCCCTGCTGGGAAAACTTATTTCCATGGACCTTTCCAGGCCCGGCTCCTTCTCATTATTGAGGCCTCAGCTCAAACAGCAGCTTCTCAGAGAGGCCTTCCTCGATCTCCCACCATCCAGATTTACTTTCCTCATGGCACCCATCATTAACTGAAATTACTTTTGGAAAAATTTTTGTTGTTTACCTGTTTAATACATCCCTCTACCCCCCAACAATGTTGCTTCCAGGAGGGCAGGGGCCTTGTCTGGCCCTGGACCAGTTGTATTTAGAATTGTGTCTGAAAGCCCAGAAGGATTTTGAATAAGACATGGTCCCTTGTGGCCCAAAGAGGTGTTAAATGTCTAATGAAAAGTGTGACCCACTGGGAGACCCAAGCAGTGGAACCTGGTCTGTCTAGGGGACCAAGGACAGCTCCCTAGGAAGTGACAGCCACATGAGGACCTCGCGATGGGTCTACTGTGATGTTGACAAAGCTTATATTTGAGACCATTTGGTTGCACAGCCAGCTTCTCAGACCCCAAGAAGGGCATTAGCGATGGCTGAGTGGTTGAAAAATTTGCAAAAGCAAGGTATTTTTGTCTTTGTTATCTTAAAGAGGGCCCCTTCACGGATATAAGCTTCGGGCCCCGCAGCAGAGCTAGGGCTCCTGCAGAGACCCCAGATCTCAGCTGAAATCCACGAGGGCATGGCAGAGGAAGAGACCAGACCTGGCAGAGGGAATAAATGGTCTTTGCAAAGGCCTGGAGTTGAGAAGGCAGGAGGAATGCCGGTGGAGGTGAAGAGCCATGTGATAGTCCGCCTGCAAGATGGTCCCCTAGGACCACTGCCTCCAGGTATTTACACTGACTCCCGGCTGGTCCTGTGTGGCCAGTGAAATACAGTGGACGTGGCAGTGTGTGACTTCCAAGGCTGGGTCATAAGAGACTCTGCCTTGCTGTCTTGGGTCATTTGCCCAGAGAGAAGCCAGGTGCCATGTCACGAGGACGTGTAAACATCCCGGTGGAGAAGCCCACATGCAAGGGATGGAGGACCCCAGTCACAGCCAGTGCCAACTTGACTGCTACATGATGCTCCTCCAGCCCCTGGTGAGCCCTGGAATGCCTGCAGCCCAGCGGGCATGTGACTACAGCTGCACAAAGAGCCCTGTGCCAGAAGCACCCTGAGGCCACCCTCAAAGGCCCACCAACAGAAACTGTGAGATGTGACAAGTGGTTTCTGTTGTCTTGAGCCACTAAGTTGGAGGTGATCTGGTGTGCAGCATTAAATAACTGGAAAAACCCGGCTGGAGGACAGAGACAGAGGGGTATAAAGACCCATCTACAGTGTCAGTATACAATTTCCATTGCTGCATCATGAGTTGTTAGAAACTCAGGGGCTTAAAACAACACACATGTACTATCTCATGGTTTCCGTGTCTGTCCAGGCATGGCTCAGCTGGGTCCTCTGCTTGGAGTCTCATGAGGCTGCAGGGTGGTGTTGACTGGGCTGTGTTCTCATCTGGAGGCTTGGCTGGGGAAGAATCTGCTTCCAGGCAAATTTGGGTTGTTGGCAGCTTCCTTGCAGCTGCCTACACTGAGGTCCTGGCTTTTTGTTAGCTGTAGTCAAGAGGCCACCCCTGGGTCCTGGAGGCAATCTGCAATTCCTAACCTGGTGGGATTCTTCAGCTTCGTCCCGTGGGCTGCTGGCTTCAAATATGCCCAGTGAATCTAGCTTCTATCAGCTGAGAGTCTTATATAATATAACATAATCATGAGAGGGACATTGGGTCCCTTTGCTGTATTCTGTAGATTAGAAACAGGTCCCAGGTCCTCAGACTCAAGGTGAGGGATTACACAAAGTCATGAATACCAGAGGTAGAGACCATTGGCTGTCTGCCTTACTTGAATGCTCCCCACAACAGAGACCTCACTCTCTTATAAGGAGTCTCTGATGTTGTGTTAAAAAGATCTCCTTACGATGTGCTAACATCCCTTCATCTGCTGCTTCTTCCCAGTATTTTTAAAGGACACACTGGACTGCCGCATAAGAAAGACCAGTCATCCTTCCCAAAGAGCCTTAGTCACAGCCTGATTCGGCCACCTCCCCATATCCCTCTGGCCTCCCACGGAAATGGATGTCTCAATTGTCCCTATTCTTCCCTCCTTTGTCCCCATTTTTTTTCCTTCCTCCTCTTCTGATCTCTTTCTGCTTACGTCCTGCCTTTACAAAGCATCTCAGTGACCAAAACAGAGCATAGGTGAGATGCTGGGTTGTGCACCCAGTGAAAACCCCTGCGAGGACATGTTCCTGCAGCTCATGGTCTGGTCAAAGACAGGGTCAGCCAAGGGCTTGATGTGAGACCGATTCCTCTCACCCCAACACACAGCTTACTGGGGTCCATGTGCACAGGAAATGGGTGCTGCTGGACATACATGTCTCCAGAAACATAAGCAAGGATGGGGGTCCCTGACAGGGCCCACCTGAGACTTCTGCCTCCATCTGCAGTCAAGCAGAAGGTCTGCTGGAGGCTGCCAGCATCTCTCCAAACCCTTCTCCCATTCTCGGCTCCAAAACATGCAGTTGACAAACAGCTCATTCAGTGTTTGAAAATGTCACCAACTGGTCTCCGTGGGGGACTCACAAGCCTCCTGTGGATTTTCATGTTTTAATTCCAAAAGCAAAAGAGGGAAACGAGATGGTGTTTCAAACCAAAGCCTTTGCTCTCAAGGGAGAGACTGGGTCTGTCTGGGTCTCCCCATGATATGCTGGGGAGCACTGTGAACATGGGACCCTCAAGAATGCTCCCATGACAGGACAGTGACTCCCTTGCCAAGGGCCTCTGGGCAGGGGATTGTAGCTCCACATCCTAAAGACCAGAGTCCAGTGTTGGGAACTTATCCAAGACCAAAGCTAGAGACCCAAGTGCTGCTTCTTTGAACAAGTTACTCACAGCCTCCTATCCAAGCCAGAAAATATCCAGAGGGCCATTGCCAGCCAACATGAACCCTTGCTGACCGGGTAGAGTTCAAGGTCGTAATCCTGGGTCAGCTGCGTATAAGCAGGCTATACATGAGGGCTCTGCACTGCTCTGAATATCAGTTTCTGGATCGATTAAAATGGGAATGATATAATTTCTGTTTCCTGTAGGGACCCTGAGAGGTTACTCTGGACCCTTAAAGGCCATATGAGGGGAGACCTGGCTCACTGGCTAAGACAGGGAAGAGAAGAGCCCAGCCCGTCTCCACTCTGATCCACATACTTAAGACAATGCTTCCTGGAGAAATGAATGATTGCTGCTTCCTGGTCCTCCCAAACTGTCCTCAGCAGTTCCCTGGAGAGATCTCAAGGGTTGCAGAGGAGTGGGGGAGAGAGCGACAGAGTAGGCAGTTAACCTGGCCCTCCATCCTTACTCAGCTGGGTTCTCAAAGCAGAATCCCAATGAAGAAGAAGAAGAAGGAGAAGGAGGAGGAGGGGGGGAGGGAGGAGGAGGAGGAGGAGGAGGAGAAGGAGAAGAAGAAGAAGGACGAGGGGGAGGAGGAGGGTGAGGAGGAGGAAGGGAAGGAAGAGGAGAAGGAGAAAAAGAAAAAATTTTAAAGAACCTGATGTTTAATAAAGCATGAAATATGGTTTATTGCATTGATGACCTCAATACTTCACCCTCCCAAATATCCATGCTCTTTGCCATGTGAATTTCAACTCACTCTCACCAAACAGTTAGTCTATTTCCCTGCCAGTGAATCCTTCCCAGATTTACAACTTGCTGCAGCCAATAAAATGCAGGGGAGTGATGTTGTGCTCCTCTGCTGAATCTGAGCCTGCGCAAGTCTCCTGCGTTTCTGCTTCCTCCCTTACACCTCTGCCGTGAGCAAGGCAAGCCCAGGACAGAGTGCTGGAGGATGAGAAGCATGTGGAACAGCGCTGAGCCATTGCAGCCAGGGCTGTCCTAGATCAGCCAACCCTCTGATGCATAAGCAGGCCGAGGCAAGACCAGCAGGGCCACCAGCCATGCCCAGAACCCTGGGAATAAATAACTATGGTTCTATGCTTCTCAGTTTTAAGATGGCTTGTCACACAGCAAAAGCTAACTGATACACTCTCCGCTATGGCGACTGCACACTAAAGCAAAGCCTGTTAGAGCCACTATATTTATTTTATGGTTTGGTATTATTTGAAATGACTAGTTGCATGAATGTCACTATCCTATGTTGAGTGCTTTCAGCCACTAAAGGCTCTCCTCTCATCTGTCTTATATATTTAGCTTCTGAATTAAGTTTATTCAAAGAAAGAGTTTCACTGCTAACAAAGTTTGAAGATCACTGCAGCTGACCAGCTCATTTTCCAGCTGACTGATGCTCCAAGGAGACCAGGGACTTGCTGAGTAGCACGTGTGACACAGAAACTCAAGAAACTGGCATCCTGGCATGCCTCATTGGCCACTTGAATGCACCTGCCCAGGTGAGTCTGGAGAAGGTCCGAAGGAGCTCTCGCCCCACAGTCAATAGCCACGCCCCCAAAGCAAGGAAGGAAAGTTGTCCTAACTCTTGGTGGCAGCCCCTGAGTGACACCTGTCACTCCCTAAAATCCTGCAAAGACCAAACTCCCTCCTCCCTTTGGCCTTCCACCTCCATTCTTCATTTCACACACACAAAAGTCACAGAATAAATATCCACCAGATGTCTCTATTAAAAAATTATAATTCCCAAAAAGAGTGGGATGATGGAAGGGCTGTCGGGGCACAAAGGCTCTGAAGCATTAAATAGCAGTGGTGTGTAGAAAATTAATCCTTTTTCTTTCCTTTCTTCTTCTCCACCCCCCTTCTCCCCAGGATGCCAATAGAGGCAGGTGTCAGCAGGAAGTCACTTTCCAGCTCAGTGAATGAGGTTTTAATGAATCCGGGAGGAAAGGATGGGGAAGGAGAGGCTGCTTCACCACAAAACAGTTTACATACGCCCTGCTGGCATAAAGGCCCTACTGGATGAAATTTACCCCTAGCAGACTAAAGGGGGTGCAGAAGGGATACTGTGGCTCCCCCACCCCCTTTAGAATGCTAAAGGGGATCTCAGGGCTCCTGCTAATCTTTTAAGTCAGACTGAGATCTATTCACTTCCTCTAAATTTCCACACTTCCTCTCTTATTTGGACTTTGCACCTGCTGTTCCCCTACCTGGAACTCCTCTATCTCTTCTCCATCTTGCTCCCCTGCCGCCTGGTCTCAGTTTACATGTCACTTCTTCTAGGAACTCTCCCATCATGACTGCCAAGTCTGTGCTGGGTGCCTCTCCTTGTGTTCCCATGGCCCACTGTGATTCTGCTATTGTATCTCCTTGCACGCTTGTGTATTTGTTGCCAACTGGCCATTTATTTGTTGGTAGATCCCACAAGATACATACTCTTACTCTGGCTATCGCTGTATCCCTGGGGCTTACCACAGTGTCTGGTACTTGGTAGGCACTTGGTGAGTATTTGTTAATGAAGGGAGGGAGGGAAGAGGGAAGGGTGAAGGAAGGAGGGAAAGAGAATGAACATACACCCTACCTTTCGACTTTCAGCCCTCAGGGAGCCTCCAAGAGCCTTGGCACCCTCTGGAGTCCAGAATTTCTCTCTCTGGGGATGTCCGTATTTATGACCTAACAACATCTCAGCATCTCTCCCTGGATGTCTGAATAATATACTCACGACATTCATAAAAAGCTGATCTCATCTGGCCAGGGTATTACCAGCCAACAACAGAAACTGCAGAACATTCAAATGGTCTTTAGTGATCAGCTTGTCCAAAGCCCGCAATGGACAGATAGGGAGGGAGGGTCGGAGTTGGGGAAAGAATTTCCCTGGTTCACCTAGTTAAATGTTTATCAGCATTAAGAAAACCTTTAAGGATTCTGGGCCTGATGATGTGGTCACTTGGGTCCAAAAGAGCTGAAATTATGCCAATGCTAGATATATACACGTATATGTGTATATATATAATATCCAGATGTATGGTATATACAGGTATAAATATAATATATATATTACAATGCAAGGTATATATACAACATGTGTGTGTGTGCATGTGTACTTGTGTGTGCATATGTGTAAACACACCATGTATATATACACAAAGGTCAGGAAAGGTTGTAATTCATAAATCTCTCTGACTTTGCTTGGTGGTTTCCAGTTTACAAAGCTTTCCTGTACAGCTCATTTGATCCGACGTGCAGAGGGAAAAGGAGCAGGGTAATCAGACCCACTTTACAAAGGAGGGAGCCGGGAAGCAAGGAGGTGAAGGGCATGGCTCAAGGCCACGCTGAAACTGAGTACCAGAGCAGGACTCAGACCTGGGTTTTCTGACGCCAGTCCGGGTCCTCTGCCGCTGGCTCTGTGATAACTTCCCCATCTTAGGGAAGGTAAAAACGGCTTTCCAGAGCTTCTCAATGTGCACAGCCAAAGCCTGGTCTCCTTTGCAGCCTGACTGTTCACTTATTGGACCCAGCATTCAATCTGTCATGCATATTGCAGAAATAAATCCAATTTAAAACGCAAACGTTGCAAGCAAAGACAGGACCTCTGCGTCAAAAGCACTTCGCTGGGAAACCAGGCTGAGCTCCCGTGACGGGACAGGGGCCATATGTGTGGCATGTAACTGCCCACAGACTCTGCTCTGTTCCTTATCACCTTTTATTAATGATAGCAGTTATGTGAGCCAACACTGTCTTTATCTGAGAACATTGTTCCCAGGCAAATGCTATAGAAGGGGCACAGGGTGGTCAATAAATTTGCTGGAATCCCACAGATGACTAACAAGGAGAAAACGGAGAGCTCCTAAGGAACAAACTCCTAAGGAATTTGTTCCATCCTTTTACCATGATCGTTTTTTTGAAACTTCATAATTTTTTTCCCTCAAGAAACTTGGTTTTGGTTTTTTGGTTTTTTGTTTTTTAGTTATGTAAAATTTGCTAGTTCTTTTTTTTTTTAATCAGCTCTCTTTAGGGGCAAAGTTAATTTGATCAGAAAAAAAGATAAAACTCAATTTGTAGAAAAATTAAAGTATCAAAATACTTACTGTTCTTTATCACTGAAGGAAGGCAAAGAAAGGAGAGAGAGAGAAAATAAATAAAGTTAGGAAAGAAATCTCCTAACAATGCCAACACGGTCTGGATGCAACAACAACAGAGTGTAAAGTGCAGTGACCTACTTCTGGTTTGGTCCGCCCCCACCCCAGTCATTATCTTCTCATTTTGGCGTGTTCAAAAACGGCTGCTGCAATGCTGGGCTGTAAAATGCTCAGCTTCGATTAAAATGACCAATCAGTTCAGCTTATTAATTAATTAGCTGAGCTCCTCACTGATGTTCCAAATAATGGATTTTGGTACCAAAAAGAACTCACCTAACGGCAGCATGGCCAGCATCACCCTGGGGGACAAGGAGTACATTGAGGGAGGCCCATGAGTCCTTAACAGTCAGCGGATCATTCCTTTGCAGTACCCCACTTTGGGAAAGCAAGTTCTTCCAGAAAGGAGACCAGCATCTCCATGCACCAGGTGAGCCATCACAGCCATGTCCTGGACTCCCTTTGTGCCTCAGTTTCCACCCCCAACCTCTGGTACTCTCTGACTCGCAGCCTGAAAAGCCATAGAGAAAAGCCAACCTCCAGTACCCCATGCATTCCCAACACAGGGAGCTGGGCTACCACCCGCCCCAAGCACGAAGCAGGTGTGTTCCCAGCTTTCAAACACAATGACAACGACGGTGTTTCAAACACCCTCATTAGATTCCAGGAGGCTGAGAGAGGAAGGTATTTGAAAATCACGAAGGCAACTGAAAAGTCACAAAAATAGTAAATGTCTCTGGCTAGCCAGCAGTTAATTAAGAGGCGATTTCTTAATTTACTGGAGAAAGGCATCAGAAGGGGCTGCATTGGGCTACAGCAGACAAGCTTGCCTGTGTGATGACTGTAATTCACCCATTAGCATTTATTTGAAAAATAATGTTAATATCTGGAGGAGACACAGGCCCAAGGCAGCCCGATGCACGCAGAATGCAAGATGTCTCACAGGAGCCCAGGAGCACTTTAATGAAACTGTGTCCAGACTGCTGGAATAATTCTAATTTAATTGTAGAGCAGATTGTTGGCTTCCTATTGACTAAAGTAAACTCTGATGGATGGTATTTTAATTAACTGACATTTCTTAAATAAAATAAATATTTAACCCCTCTCCACCCTTCGGGTAACTGTTTATCTTACAGAGACACAATTTTTGGCTGATGGAATATTCTCTGCAAAGTAAGTTTGGCTCCAAGAGGACACCATGGGAGGGGCTTGGTGGACTAGAAGTTTCCTGTTGACAAGGAAGCCAACAGAGTTCCCTGGTGTCTTCAAAATTATAAAACTTGTAGAACTGGAGGTTTTAGATAGAAGGAAGTGGACAGGGGCTTTTGCTTCAGAGAATATGGGCTGACTAAAATATTCAGAAAGGCCCTTTGCCAATATATAATTAGGTCCTAGATAAATTAGAGCAGAACCTCTTTTTAAAAAGATTAGTATGTATTTGAGAGAGAGAAAGCGCTTGAGCAGAAGGGGAAGAGGAAGAGGGACAGAGATTTCCCAGCAGACCCCGGGATGAGCACGGAGCCAGATGCAGGGCTCAATCTCACGACCCAAAGAGTGACAAGAGCTGAAACCCAGAGTTGGACACCCAACTGACTGAGCAACCCCAGCACCCCAGAGCAGACCCTTTTTTAAAAGATTTTATTTATTTATTTGACAGAGAGAGAGATCACAAGTAGGCAGAGAGGCAGGCAGAGAGAAAGGGGGAAGCAGGCTCCCAGCTCTATCCCAGGACCCTGAGATCATGACCTGAGCCGAAGGCAGAGGCTCAACACACTGAGGCACCCCAGCACCCCAGAGCAGACCCTTTTTTAATGCAGTTCTGGGGTTGCTAGAAAGTAAGGGAATGTTCCAACACCGCCTCCTCTGGCAAAACAAATAAACAAAATAGACTTTGTCAAAATAAAAATGTTTCCTCTTCAAAAGATTCTGTTGTGAGAAAGAAAATGCATATCACAGACTGAGAGAAAATAAGTGCAAAATGTGGCTCCAAAAAGAAGGACATTTACCCGTAACACATGAAAAAAAGAACCTATAAAATTTAACAAGAAGGTAAATGACCTGATCTTAAAAATGAGCATTTAAACAGACATTTCAACAGAGGTTAGAGGGATGGGGAACATTACCTAAGACGTTCAGCATCATTAGTCAATAGGGAAATGTGAGTGAAAACCACAGAGAAAGGCCACTATACACACACACTGGAAGGGTTAACACTGGAAAGACTGGTCATCTCCAGAGCTGGGGAGGTGGCAGAGAAGCCTAGAACTCTCTCCCACGCCTGATGGTGGGAACATAAAATGGTGCAACCAACTTGGAATACGGTCTGGCCACTTAGTGACGAATCCAGTAAGTAGGGACAGTCTGCTCCCAAGTAATTACCCAAGAGAGAGGACAGCATCTCTATAGGAGGTTTTTTTTTTTTTAAGATTTTATTTATTTATTTGAGAGAGAAAGAGAGAGAGCGTGAGAGTGAGGAAGGGCAGAGGGAGAAGCTGTCTCCCTGTTGAGCAGGGAGCTGGATGTGGAGCTCCATCCCAGGACCCTGGGATCATGACCTGAGCTGAAGGCAGACGCCTAACCGACTGAGCCACCCAGGCATCCCTCTATAAGACATTTTATTTGCACCCGACCCAGACTAGAAACAGCCCAGCATTCCTCGGTAGACGGACAGATAAACAGATTGTGGTATATCTACACACCAAAATGCAATTCAGTCGTACAAAGGAACAGACTATGGCTATGCAGAACAGTCTGGACATTCTGGAACAGTAAGGATGGCTCATGAAATAAACTGTGCTGAGAGAAAGAAGAGAGACATCTCTTCCCAGAAAAAGAGCTCACGCTCTACGATGCCATTTGTAGGACATTCTGGAAAAGGCAAACTAATGTGCAGTTATTATAATGTCTATAGTTATAGATGAGCAATTACCTAGAGATGGGTGGGGAGGAGATGGAGGAAGAGGCACAAGGAGGCTTCTGGGATGGATGGGTTTGTTCATTAGCTTGACTACTGTGACAGCTTCATGAGTATATGTTTTTACAATGATCAAATTGTACTTTCACTGTGTACTGTCGAAGGTACGCATGTATACCTTTATAAAGGCAATTTTTGGAAAAAGAGAAAGAAGACCAAGCAAACGCAATCCAGGACAGTGAGCTGTGAGCAGGAAGTCGAGGCAAACACCAGCACTGCTGTTCCAAAGTCTGACCTCAGCTCCTCATGGGCAGAGAAGCTCAATCTGAGACCCTGACACGGAGCCAGGACCCTCTGGGGGTTCCTGGGTGGGGCGGGGGAAGGTTAACATCATTGTTGGGGAGCAGTACCCCTGACTCCCCCAGCAGGAGCAAGAGTGCCAATCCCTCTGAAGAAAAACATCCCCAAAGGAGATTCCCCAGGATTCTCGCAGATTGAGCGCACAATAAAAAATTAGCCAGCATTCAAAGAAACAAGCCATTTTGAGTGAAAATCTGCAAGAACGATCAACAACAGCTTTAGTTTGTCCAACAGTCAGTGGCATGCTGGTGAACTTTTTGCCACGGACGATTTAACAGTGGGGACAAAACCCCACTGGATGCAAAACTGGGAAGAAAGGCACGGCAGCGTATCATTATACACACGGGTATATAACATAACACAGAGAATAACACAATGTCGTAACATAATTAAGCGATTAATTTTGAGTCTTTATATCCTTTGTGTTGAACATTGTTTAATTGCAGAATTACAAACTCAATTTTTCAGAATGGTTGTGTTTAATAATCAGCTTGCAAAATGCCTGAAAATTGATCAGCCCTCGTAAGCCAGGGTGGTACAGATCTGAGGCATCACTGATTTGGGTATAATAATCCTTGGATACAGAATGTGACGTCACCTTGGTGTCACATTTCCCGATTTTTAAATCATTAGGCCAAAAACAAATAGCACGAAAACACTTCTGAGTCAGCCGGTGGCCTGCCAGTCTGCACCCTGTGACCTGATCCAACTTTCTTATGTGACTGATAAGAAAACTGAGGCCCAGAGAGGGGCAAAGCTTCGCCTCTGATCACACAGGAAAAAAGCTCGGGTCTAGAAGCAGAACAGAGCCTGGTTCTAAGCACCGGTCCATGCTCTTCCCGCCGCCTCTACTCTGGGGCGTGCAGTTCAGAATTTGCTCATCATTCCAAACTTGCAAAGCAGTAAAAGTGAAGTTTGTGTAACAATACCCTCACTGGATTCATTTCTTCCCACCGCAGGGAAAGAAATTCTATTTGTTTCTTTGGGACTCCTTTCTCCCTCGCTGACCCCACACAAGCCATGCCCTGGAAGACGCGACGACTTACTTTGACTGCAGTGGTCGGTCGCTAGGACACATCCAACGGCTAGAGCTGTTGCTGAATACGGTGTCAGTCATGGCGGGAGTTTGGTGCTCCTGGAAAATAGGAACACAGGACATCACCCAGTTATGCAGCTGCTCTACATTTCTCAAATCCTTACTCTATGCCAAGTACTCTGCAGGATGCAGAAAAGAAAGGGAACTTTGCCCAGCTTCTCCATTTCCCAGATGGGGAAAACTGAGGCCCCAAGGGGAAGACTTCCTGCTGGATGCCACACCTTCCCTAGTGGCAGAAACGATCAGGGAGAGCCTTCTTCCTTAAATGCACATTCTTCTCCTTGACTAACTCAGCGGGGGAGAGGGGGGTCATCGGAATTTTTAATTCCAACCCAGGGTCTTCCTACTGGCGGAAGTCATTGGACTCGTTTGCCCATGCACTTGGCTTGGCCAGCTTTGTGATCCAAAATCCTGGAGTCAATCCTGGCTTTTTTTTTTTTTTTAATATTTTAACACCAAGTCATGAGAAAATCATGTCAGCCTGGGCTTCATAATAAGACCCAGAATCTGCCCACTGCTCTCTGCCTGGCCGGTTACTGTGCTGATCCGCACCAGGCTATCTGTGCCTGGCTTACTGCAGTAGCCTACCAAGGGTAGAAGCAGGGGACCTGCTTCTACCCTTGGCCTTCTTCAGTCCACGCTCCACGCAGATGCCTGTAGGATGTCCACACACTTAAGTCACAGCTTGTAAAAAACGGCATAGCCACGGTGAAACGCAGAGCTCCCATATGACCCAGCGACTCCACGCCTAAGTATCTTACCCACCTAAGAGAAATGAAAACACACACCCACGTGAAACCCGGTACGCAAATGCTCATCACAGCGTTATTCACAATAGCCAAAAGGTAGAAAAGACTCAGTATTCACCAGCTGCTGAATGGACAAACAAGAGGCGTCTGTCCACGCAACGGAATGTCGTCCAGCCCTAGAGAGGAAGGAAGCGTTCACACCTGCCGCGTGGAGGAAACTCCAAACCATGATACCGAGAGAAAGAAGCCAGACACAAGAGGCCACATGGTGTATGATTTCCTCTATAAGAAATGTGCAGAACAGGTGAACCCAGAGAAACAGAAAATAGATTCTGATTGCCAGAGGCTGGGGGAGGGCAGAAGGGCTGAAGATGAAGGCTATGTGGTACGGGGATTCTTTGGAGAACGAGAATGTTCTAAAATTCACTGTTATCATGGTTGTACAACTCTGTGTATATACTAAAAGCGACTAAGACGTCTATTTTTTCCAAGCTCTTATTTCTTTATTTGTTAGAGAGGGAGAGAGACAGCACAAGCCCGGGGAGTGGCAGGCAGAGGGAGAAGCAGGCTCCCCGCAGAGCATGGAGCCAGATGCCGGACTCGATCCCAGTACCCTGGGGTCATGACCTGAGCTGAAGGAGGACGCTTAACCGAGTGAGCCACCCCAGGCGTCCCCTAAATTGCCTACTTTAAATGGGTGAATTGTATGGTATGTGAATTTTATCTCAGTGAAGTCGGGAGAGGGAGATGACACTCTGGAAAACTGGCAGGCTCGTTAGAGCTATAAACATTCACCAACCCTACAGCTCACGAATTCTACTCTCAGGCATAAACCCAAGGGGAAAATGCTCATGTTCTAAAACACGGACAAGAATGTTCATAACCTCTTTATCCGTAACAGCTAATTAGAAATCATCCAAGTGCCCATCAGCAGGAGAGCAGATAGATAAAGGTGGTCTGCTCACACAGTAAAATACTGGCCCACAGTAAAAGACAATCCCCTCATGTACGTGACAATGGGGGACAAATCACACAGACACGGTGTTTTATGGAAGAAGCCAACGGCAAAGGAGGATACACTATTTGATCACGTTTACATGAAGGTTAAGGACAGACAAAGCTGTTTGATGGTTGTAGAAATCAGCAAATCCGTGGCTAACTCTGGGATACTGAGGGTACTGGCTGGGAAGGGGCAGAAGGGGAACTCTGAAGGGTAGAAATGTTCTGTATCTTCAACTGGGTGTTGTGTACATCTGCAAAAGCCAGGTGTGTACTTTATGTCCCTTTCTTCACCCGAAATAAAATAAATCAGCCCATGTCACTCTTCTGCTCAAATGTCTTCAATGGCTCCTTATTGCTCCCAGAACAAGGTCTCAACTCCTTAGCATGATTTTGGGTCCTCATGACCTCCTTCTCTAACCCTATCTGCCACCCTCCTCTTGTTCCCTACTCAGCCCCACAGGCCTCCCTGGGCTTCTTCCAACACCCCACCTCCCTGCCCTCCCATCTGCCTGGAACTCACCTGCAGATGTTTGCTTGGTTCGTTCTCCTCCCTTGTTTAGGTCTATTCTCAAACGTCACCTCCTCAAAAGGCCCTCCCTGACTGCTCCAATTAAAACATCTCCTCCTCTAGCTCCTCCACTCTGGCTTCTTTCACTCTGATTTCCTTTTCTTCAGAGCTCATATCCCTTCCCAAATGTATCATAGGTCTTGCTGATTTGCTTAGAGTCTGTATGTCTTATCTCTAAAATGTAAGCCCCTCGCAGGACTTATTCTGTTCTATTCCCTCCTAATCTCTAACACCTCACATAGCACCTGGCACACAGAAGGTGCTTACTAAATATTTGTTGAATGCATGCATGAGTCTCCTTGAACACGAAGGCAGTCCAGCTGAATTCAGCCAGGCTTCTGTCCTCTGCGGAGTTTCCCACCTTGCCCCACCCGCAGGGTCTAGCCAAAGAGTAAAGGGGGAGAGACCACAGAGATTACATTCAATTTTAAAAAACAAAAAACAACTTTAGAAAGAGGATCACTGTGTCCAATGGGTCCTGATTTCCCTGAAGGTCTTGGTACAACATGGCCTCGTTTCCTGGGACTGATTAGTTGAGAAGCCGGGTGGGGTGAACTCTCTCTCCTCTCCTGTAGCTGGTGGGATAATTAAATCTGCCAGTGGGCTGAAGCCTGGACACGGAGGAGGGAGGCCTCTTACGGAAAAGCCATTTCATCTGCTCCCCTGTGGTTGACATAATCTCCCCACACTCATAGGACCATTTCACTGCTTCCACTTGGGAAAAAGAAAGAAAGGAGGGATGGCTCCTGGTGCAGAGGAAATGTGCTGAAAAGAAACTTAATGTCTCAAAAAAAAAAAAAAAAAAGAAAAGAAACTTAATGTCTCATTTTTGCCTGTGGCAGGAGCCAAGCGAGGCCATCCTGGGCACCGGGGACCCTGGGCCCTGCTGGGTGCTCAGAGCCTCAGATCCAGGTAATGTGTCCAGTTTGTTGCCTCTGGACTGGACTTGGAATGCTTACTTGAATACCCTGCTTTCTGCTTTGCAGCAGAGATGAAGCACTGCCCTGGGGGGTGGGGGTGGAGGGGTCCCAGGAAGCAGGGAGGGCTGGGGCAAGGCTTACACAGTCCCCCACCCCCCCATGAACTCTGATCTCCAAATTCTGTTGCCCTAAAGGTAGAACCTGCCTCCGCCCCCCACCGACCCCAGCATTCAGTCATGCGCACCAGGAGTTCATTTCCTATTAAAATTCTGCCCGCAAAGTGCGAAAGCCCTGGCTGTCAGCCCCGTGGAAACTACCCAGCTCCATCCTCCAGGCCAGAAGCCAGCCCGGACAGTACCGTTGTTTCAACTTTGCCATCCAGGGCTCTCAAAGCACTTCACGTATCAGGACTGGACTCCTTGTCCAGTGCGTGCCCTGGTCAGCTGGGCTTGGGCCAGGAGAGGGGATGCCTGAGGCATCGAGGCATTGAACAGCCGAGGGTCGAGCCCGGAGAAAAGAGGTCATGTGTCTGCAGGCAGGCCCTCACTGGGGGGGCCGGGAGGGGAGTGGGATGGCAGTCACTGCCGATGTCTTTTACAGGAGGGGCGTCCACACACCCCCCACCCCGGCCATACACACACACACACACACACACACACACACACACCTCTAGGAGTGTTAGCAGCCAAGAGCTCAGGGCAGCACCATTTTCCAGAGAACTCCCTCAGCCAAGAAAAGCAGCTGCCTTGCCCAGAGATACAGGAGGCGACACTTGCCCGAGGTGCAGCCCAAAGCCAGTGAATAACGGACAAGGTGGGGACATAAACGCACAGCCTCCTTGGGTCCAGGTGGGACAGCTCTGTGTGCCAACAGCTCCAGAGCTCCCTGTGTGATCGGACAGCGGCCAGACTCCAGATGAAGCCACAAACCCCACTGCCCTACACTGTGTCCCTGAGTCATCACTAGTCCTAGAAATCCCATCGCTGGTTCTGCTTTCAGAGAACTCAACCTCATGTGGGAGTAGAAGGGAGAATTTTAGGACAGCAGGGCTCGGATCCCTGAATTCATCACCCCGGGCGAGCCGCTTAACCACCTTCCAACCTGAGAGGAGGCGATCCTAAGACGTCCTCCCAGCTGCCTGCAGACGATGCTCCATGCAGTGCAGCCATAATGTCAGGTTTGAGGGGGAGTTAATGGACATGGCAAGCCTCTGACAATTTCCAATGGCCCCTGCCTCTCCTACTGTGTACTACAGAGAAGCCATCAGCACAGTGGACAGGAACCCCGCAGTCCCGGGGCAGGAGCAGCAGAGGGAAACCAACCACTGGATACCAGGAGCAAAAGGAGAGATGCACGTGTCCAATAAATTATACAGGATTCTGCCCAGGACCCACAGAATCTTGGTGTCACTGATCTGGTGAGTTTAAGCACCTGTGACAGTCCCTGCCACACTGTAAGCACTTGCAGAATGGTAAACCCCCCTTTCCTGCTTCCCCTAGACTATATAGTTTCTCCAGTAATGATGACTAACATTTCTTGAGCATCTACTATGTGCAAAATCCCATACCTTCACCATTTGCTTGAATCTTTACAATCCTACTCCCAGGTGAGTGAGTGATAGCATCCTCATTTTACAGGTGAAAAAGTGAGGTTCAGAGTAGTTAAGCCACTGGCTTAAAATCCCACAGCTACCAAGAAGCAGAGCCAGGATTTGAACTCTCTGCCAAGCCCATGTGCCAATCACTCCTCTGCTCACACCTACAGAATGACACTCCTTCGTTTTAGATTGTTCGATCCTGGCGAGTGTTTGGTGACCATCAGTCCCTGACTGGATTCCCACCTCTCAGCCTCAGAATCGAGCAGAGACACGCCCAGCCAGCCCCCTCCCTGGAGGTGCTGAAAGAGAACAGGTTTCCGCTCGGTCAGGGCCAAAGCCACGGCTTAGATCCAGTCATGCAGCTGCAAGTTCAGAAAGCACAAAATCACTGCCTCCCCGGAAGCTCTAGCTCTTTCTCCTGGACACAGGTTGCCCCCAGGCCTGGAGCAAGCTCCAAGACCCAGTCTGCTTTCGATCATAAAAGCAACAACACCAACAACTGACAGTTCCCGTATCGAGGGCTTACTACCTGCTAAGTAAGTGCCTTTCACGTTTTATCTAGCTCAGTCCTCACGATAGCCTTCGACAGAGATGTTCTTCTTACCCATTTTACAGATGAGTCACTGAGTCATGGAGCGTTTAAATGGGCTTCCCAAGGTCCTGCTTAAAGTGTGTCTAGGAAGCAGTCTAAATGCCTAATACTAAGCCCGGGCTAGCTGGTGGTGGCCCATCTGGATGGTGGCGTGCGACACAGCTGGAAGGAATAAGGAGAGGATTTATGACGGATACGGCTGCATCACTAAGATACACTGCCTGGCATGCAGACCAGGATGTAGGACAAAGTTCCAGAACAATACCGCTCGTGTGCCCAAGGGAAGGCAGGATACATGCGTGTGACTTTGGGTTATACATGCATAAAGGATCACTAAAGAGCGAGCATGAAGCAGGTAACGCTGCTTACCTCCGGGGAGAGGGACTGAGGAGCTGAAGCTGAGCTGGGAGGGAGAATTTTTACAACGTTCCCTTTTGGATTTGCAACTCTGAAGCTATGTGAGTTATCTCAAAATAAATGAACACTTAGGGTTTTTAAATGTAATTTAAAATAATAAAGTGCTGCGGTGGCTGCCCATTGTAAGACTTAAGGCCTCCTCCTTGACCTCAAAGAACGGCCAGGCTCTGCTGCCAGCTACCCTCCCTGTCTGACCACGCGCCGGTCATACTGGCTTTTCCAGCTATCAGGCCTTTGCCTCTCCTGCTCTCTCTGACTTGACAGCTGCCTCCAAGCACTCTCATGAGGCTGATTCCTTCTCATCCTCTGCTGGTCTCTGCTCAAGGGTCCCCTCCTCCAGGAAGCCTTCCCCGACTGCACTCTCTCAGTCACCTCCTCTAACCCCATTGCTTACTCTCCCCGTTTGTTTCCTTTATAATACTGTGATTTGCAATGATTATTATTTTTTATTTCCTGTTTGTCTCTCCACCTGTTCTGTGAGATCCACGACAGCAGGGCTGGGTCCAGGTTTGTTCAACAGTTGTAGGTCTGGTGCATGCTGGGCCAGCTTCACGGGCCCACAGCCTAGGCAGCCACCCAGGGCTCCACGAGCAGAAGGGCCCCGAGCTTGCCTTAATGCTCTGCTGTTACCGGCTTGAGATTCTTAATAATATTCAAGCAGGGGGGCCCTGTGTTTTCACTCTGCAGCCAGTCCTAAGTACGGTATACAGTAGATGCTCCGTAAATCCTCACCCAAACTCGGTGAACACAGCAGGCACTCAACAAATCCGCGTGTACGGGTCAGAGTCAGGCCCATTCCAGACCTGCCATTCCAGACCTGCCCCCCACACAGCTTGGTGTTAAGCCATATGCCACTTGCAGCTGAGACTACTGTCAAGACTCTGTCCTGAGCCCAGAAAAGCCAGATTCCAGAACCCTGCCTTTCTCCCTCTTTGCATTTTGTTCTGCCTACTTCTCCTTGGCACTGTTTGCTCAGGAACCATGCCTCCAAACACCGAAATCTCCAGGTCTTCTGTCACTTTCCGAGGAGCTGAAAAACCAACTCTGAAAGCCCTTTTAGCTTCAGAGCTGCAGCAGGTTTCTGGGATACTGCATGGCACTCTGGGTGGGGGGGGCGGTCTATGGGGCACTGCAGGGCACAATGGGGCGGGCGGGGGCCTCTATGGGGCACTGCAGGGCACCGCAGGGAACTGGCGTGAGCTGCCGCTGTTGGCCCAGAATTCAATGCCACAGTCGGCCTCCCAGCCCCACAGTCTTGGAATTCATCCAGGAGCTTCGCAGCAGAACCTGCAGCTACCGGGGATGGCACCCAGTCACTCCTATCTCTGTGTGTCTCTTTCCTGTCCCTCCGCTCTTCCCCTGAGTCCCCCCTATCGCTGCTCAATTAGGAATCTGGAAAAACTCACTCACACCATCTGATGGTGTGGGAAATGCAATTTGCACCAAGGACCTCAAATGGGGGGGGGAGACTGGGGGTGGGTAGGATATTCCAGAAACAGCATCCAGGCTGAAAATATGTTTTGTTTGGCCCATGCAGTGTTTTTTAAAAGTAAAATCAAGCCAATATTCTAAAAAGCATGGGATTTAATTAAAAATTCGGATTGCCAGCTTCTGTTGAGAAATAGGAAGAATCAGAAAGTATTTATAGAACATCTATTACTATGTGCCAGACACTGTTTTAGGCATTGGGGATACAACATCCAAGCAAACAAACAAGGAGGAAAATCACTGTCCTTGCGGAGCTTATCTTTTAGTGGGGAGGACAGATAATAACCAAACAGTAAGGCATTAAGACTAAGGGGGATTGATGATTGAGAGGGAAGTTTGAGTTTGCATAGGTATTCAGAGGAGGGCTCATTGAGAGGTAATATCTGAGCAAAGACTTGAAGAGGGTAATATGGACTGAGCCACAGGGTTCTCTGAGGCAGAGCATTCCAAGCAGAGGAGAAAGTAAGTGCAAAGGCCCTATTCATTTTGTTTTCTGTGTGACTCTGGCAAGTCACTTAGTCATTCTGGGCCTTAGTTTTTGCATCTGTAAAATGAGGACATAAAAGTTCCCATCTTTGTTATATTTACCTTGCAGAGTTGCTGGGAAGAGCTGATGAGTTAACACATGTGCAGGGACTTTGTAATCCAAACACCTTTTCAAGTATTAGACAAGGAGGTCATTGCTAATGTTATCTAAGGGTCTGGCTAGGGAGGAGAACAAAGATCTAATTTCCAGTGATTGTTTAGGCTTGAATGAGACATTTCAGTGGATTATCGGGGGTAGGGATTTCTTGGTTTTGCCTGTTTGGCATTTCTCTCTCTTTTTTCAGGTAATGGCACCCCAATTTTCCTTCAGGAAACCCTCTCTCTTTCAGTATCAATCTGTGTCGCTGAGAAGGAGCTCATCCATTCTGGCCCCTAGAAGTGGACCAACTTCCCTTGCCAGGCCAGTTGGAGCATTATAGCCCATGGGCTACAGTAGCTGGTCCAGGGATAAGCACATGACCTAATCTGGACAGATGAAGGTCTGTCCTCTGGGATTGCTTAGCTGGTAGAACAGAAGCCTGGAGCTGCTATTATCACTTCCGCCACCACATGGGAAATGCCTGCCAAAGGATAAAAGTGGAGCTGAAAGATGGAAAGAGACTGAGTTCTGATGATGCACTGGAAAGCTGGATCCAGCCGCACCTGAATCCATCCTGGCCTTTTTGGCAACCATGATTCAATATGTTCCTCCATTTTTTTTCTTCTTGAGTCAATCTGAATTAAATTTTTGCCATTGCAAACCTCCTGAGCTCTATGTGTCTTCACAGACCAGCCACCTTGGAGCAAACAGGGATGTCAAAGGCAGCACGAATTGGCTGAGGCCTGGGGAGAAATATGCCAGCCTTCAACAACCCCCTGGAATACCCCCCTGCACCAGAGGCACTGCCACCCAAGCTCAGGCCTTGCAAGAGGACAGGAAACATTTGTAAAGCTTCCTCACCAAGGCCTGCTGAGACCCTGCACTGACAATTAAAATTCAGTGACAATAAACAGTACTAATTAAAAGCAAAACTAAGTACTTAATAAGACAAATGAGGTGACGGTATTAAAAGTCAGGATGAGAGAGCTGGCATTAATTAAAAACAAAGACTAATCTCTTTCCTCCTCTGAAAAGGCTGTGTCTGTGTGTGTCTAGAAAATGCTAAGATTCATTAATGTACTACATGCCACAGGAACAGGAAGATTCTGGTATTGGTTCTGCCTGGGGGTTGGGGCGGTGAGGGTCTTCCCAGCGAGGGGGACATTTGGGCTGGGCCTTGAAGGATAAACAGGACCATGCAAGACTGAAAAGATGAAGAGGGGGACGTGCGTGACCAAAGACTCAGAGGTTTCAGGGGACATGGCAATGTTTGTGGACTGGAGAAATTCACGGGAATGGAGCCTGGGGTGATTGGAGGGCAGAGAGCAGTGGCGAAACGGGACGGAAAAGAGAGAGCCGGCCATGATTAACCCCATGGCCTAAAGCAATCTCCACCCGGCCAACCCTGCTTGGAACCCTTCTGGATCCTAAAGGATCCAGAAACTAAGACCCCATGCTCTAGGAGAGTTCGGCAGGGTGACCTAGGGCATGGGTGTGGCAGCCAAGCCCGTCTCGCCATCTACCAGCCTCACAAGTGTATTCCCCTCCCCCAGCCTCAGTTTCCTCGATCATAGAATTGGATCTCAAATTATAACTATCATGAGGATTAAATGAGATGGTGTATGGGAAGGCCCCAGTTCAGGGCCAGCACAAAACACCTGCTTGTCACGTGGGAGCTATCATGAATTTGCATTGCTATTAATAATAATGATCTCAGTTGCCTTTTCCTAAAGAGATGGGAGCCCAGCTCTGGCTCTAGAAGGCAACGTCCCAGGGTTTTTGAAGCCAGAATAAGTACATGAAGCATGATAATGATGAATAAGGGAAATGACAATATGTGATTTTATCCTACAAGGGAAACAGTGCAATTGTACTAAAGCAAGGGTGGTCTGTTGAGTGCAGTGGTGGTGGTCGTGAGCACTGCTGACCAACCCTATGATGGGACCGCCCTTCTCTCTCCCTGGGAAGCTGGGAGTGGCCACATGAGCCGCTTTGGCTAGCAAACGTTCCCAGGTGGAAACAGAAGCCAGTGCATTTTTGTTTTCAAGTAAAGTTCAATTAGCCAGCATACAGTACATCATTAGTTTTTGATGTAGCAGCCAATGATTCATTAGTTGCGTATAACACCCATGGTGCGTGTAACACTCATCACGTCACGTGCCCTCCGGCATTCTTCACCGCGTTCCCCTTTCCCTGTCTTGACAATCGTGGATGTGTGAGGATGGAGCCCCCCTCAGCCTGAGCCCCTGGGGGAGGATACACGCAGAGCAGACACCCCCTACTGGCCCCCCGCACCCAGTCAGCATGAGTGAGAGACAAATCTGGTGCTCCAGCCACTGAAATTGTGGGGGTTACGTGTTCCCGCAGCGACCACCTAACCCAGCCTGTCTGTGCTTCCCGACAGCCAGGACTACACTATTTCACGTGCAACATCTCATCTGAGCTTCAGAACAATCCTAGAACACACGATCTTTTATTACCCAGTTTTACATCAGGAAACGGAAGCCCAGAGAAGTCCAGTGCTTTGCCCAAAGACACACAGCCAGGAAGTCTCACTGGGGTGTACCTTCACACACCGAAGGCAGGGGAAAGCATGCAGAATGGATCTTCCTGGGAAGAATGTCTCCTGCTGGACAGGGGTACCCCAAACCTTTCCTTCCTCCCCGGGGTTATGAATCTCTCTGTGCCCTGAGTCTATGAAGCCAAACACTGAGCTACAAAGTGCACCCACTGTTACAGAACTCTCTCCAGGGCTCCCTACGAAGACCAGCCCATTACTGGTTCCTTGATAAAGTGGAAACTCGCCTTTGTTGTGTTGTTAACCAAGCTTATCTCTGCTCCAGCTAGGCTGTGGTGTGCAAGGAAGAGGAAAAGCTCAGGATTGATTTTTGTGTTGTCGCAAGCATGGCCAGACACATGGGACCCCAAACAGGAAAATGGGATGAGCCAGGTCTGCGTATTAAAACAAGCCATTTAGCTTAATGGCCCCTGGCTGCCTCTTGGGCCCAAGTTACAATGAAACTTGTTCTGATTAAAACCCAGCTGGAACGGACTTATCTGCAGCCCTAAATCTCATCACACCACACCGACCACAAGCGCCATCCTGACCCCTCCTCAGTGGCAAGGTCACACTGGACTATCCAAGGACACAGACTCGGGTCTTTTATAAATGAGCCTTCTCACCACCCTGCTCCATTGACTACTGATACAAGTAATACACTATCCAGCTAAGAAGATATTAGTTTATAGGATTTATATTTATATTTTTATATAATTTGCTATTTTCATATGGCAAATATTGGTGGCATAGCAGCAGCATTGTATGGTCCAACACAATAATAAAAATAATAATAAAAATAGCTTTGCTGGATATCTTCTAGTCACTTGCCCAAATGCATTCACCCGCCACCCAGCTCTGCGTCCTGGGACAATGTCCTATGTGGGTGCGTTCAGAGGCTCTCCTGCCCTCTGGCTCCTGGTCGGGTCTGTCTAATGCGAGGCAGCAACAGGAGACCCGAAGCGGGGAGAGAGAGGCTAGGGCACATATTCTCTGGGCGCCACCTCTGGTTACCATGAGCTGGCTGCTGGGGGTCACAGCTCCTGTCCGGAGGACCCCTTCATACAATCCTTTCTCTTCTGGGTCTACAAGTGTTCCCTTCTGGCGCCTCCAGGCCTAGACGGGCTGACGGCTCCCTCCATCAGGTGCTGGGCCACGGAGCACCCAGGACCTGCTGGATTGTTCGTGTGACTATAAATGCCTGTCCATTAAACTCTCCTCTTCTATCCCTCTGGGCGTGTGTCCGGTTTCCAAGGGCCTGCGACATGCCAGGCACTGTTCGAGGTTACATAGCTCATCTAATCCTCACCATGAGCCAATGAACGATGAGTTTTCCTCTTCACAAGTGAGGCACCTGGGGCACAGAGAGGTTCAGGAACTTCTCCCAAGTCACCCAGCTAGGAAGTGATGGGGACATGTGGAGAATCCCAGCAGTGTGGTTCTAGAGCCAGTGCAACAGGTGGGAGGTACAGTGAGGGAGGCGGGCCCAGGTCAAAGTTGGCTTTCTCACCATTGGAGCTATCAAAAGGAGGGTCTGTGACTTCGAGAGGTGAGGAGCTCCCAGCACTGCGAGTAATCCAACACAAACAGCAGAACTACTTGTCAGGGCTGCTGTAAAGAGGGTGACGTGCATTTCCAAAGAAAGGAACGGTTCAAGTTCACGGACTCCTCCCAGTCCGTTGCACTAACTCCCTGACTTGGCCTGACTCTCTTAGTGAGCAGGCAGAGCCAGCGTCTTAAGACAGAAGTATAAAGTACTCCGGCCTCAGATGCTCCCTGCCCTGGGAAAATTGCATATTTTCACTTCATCCTTGTGAAGCAGAAGCAGTCAGGGCCCCAGGAAGGGCTCCTAGTTGTTTTCTCACCTTGGCACAACACACACACACATACACACACACACACACATGTCACCCTCATTTTCACCCATGGTACAAATTCCATGACAGAATTTTCCATGGAGAGCTCAGGCTTTGGAGCCACCTGGATCTGGGTCCAATTGCTAGCTAAACTCAAGCTGGGTGAGTCTGGGCAAACTATTTAACTTCTTAGAGCCTCGGTCTCCCCAACTGTACAATGGGGGCTGTGACAGCACTTCCTTCCCAGAGCTCGTGAGAGGTGGGAGCAGAAGACAGAGTAGTCAAGGCTGCCTTACCCAGTGCTGGCACAGATGTTACCCACGTGTTCTTCCAGAGCCTCCGCCACCCAAAAATAACACAGGTTCCAGAGTCTCCGGCCAGGAAGGATACTTCCTGCCTCGCAGTGTGGCCATGGCCACTTCCCCTGGGATGTGGATGCTAAGAAATCTGAGACCATCGAAAAGAACAGAAAGCTTCTCTTCACTGCCATGAACACTAGACCTTGAAGACCTGCCCTGCCCAGACCCTCCTGGCGCCAGGTGGGAGAAAGTAACAGAAACAGGAGTTTCGGTTGGTGTTGGCTGGTTCATTCAAACGAATGAACCACAAAGTTCCTGTCTCTCTCCCCCGTCCCATGGAAACAGCCATCAGAGCATCAAATATGGAGGGAGCACTCTGCGATTTACAAAGCCCTTGGTCATCACGATCTCGGGGGCAGGTGGGCATGAGAGGAGTGCAGGAGGTAGAGGAGTGCAGAGCTGCCAGGGTTCAAATCCCAGCTCTGTGTGTTCGGACAGTCACTTAACCTCTCTGTGCCTCACTTCCCTCACATGAAAACCGATGACAATAACGGCGAGAACAGCACCTCCCTCCGGCACTGAGAGATTAAATGAGCATGACATATGTTTCAAGCGCTCACAACAGCAGCTGGCACATGGTGGGTACTAAATAAAGAGGAACAAGCCACCCTGGTCACATATCTGGGGAATAAAGGCTGATAGTAACACCTGTAATGCCATTCGTCATCTAGGGGTGCTGGGGCCACGCTGCGTGATCAGCTTACAGGGGCTCCGGTCGTGCTTGGCAAGAGACACACCACTGAGTCCCTCTCACAGAAGGAAAAACTGCGGTTTTAAGGGTTAACTGGCTTTCCCCATGGAATCAGAGCCAGTGAGTAGTAGGGCTGGGAGTCAAGCACAATTCGACTCTAAATACTCACCTGCCATCTTCTTCCTCCCGCCCATCCCCCCTCACAGAGCCCTCATATCAGTCAAGAACTTCATTCTGTTCCAGGCTGAGTTTTCTACACATGTGGGGACTTAGCACAGCTGTCTCAGTCCTCAGTTCAGTCTTTATACCAGGAAATGGAGGCAAGGAGAGGGGAGGTACTGGCCCAAAGTCTCCAGCTAAGCAGATGACAGAGCCGGTGTCCAAACCCTAGATGTCACAGTCCATTTTTATATGCCACACACACACACACACACATGCATGCACACAAAATTCCTTCTTGGTGCAGCCAACAAGTCACCGTCCATCCTTTGACTTGAAGACCTTCTAAAGAGACATTATATTCCAACGACATCTGGGAGCACCTGGGTGGCTCAGTTGGTTAAGTCTCTGCCTTAACCTGGGATCGAGCCCCGCATCAGGAGCCTGCTTCTCCCTCACCGTCTGCCACTCGCTCTGCTCATTCTCTCTCTCTCAAATAAATAAATAAAATCTTAAAAAAAAAAAAACTACATCTGAAGTTGATTTAGTTTCTCTTCTTTTCAGAGCTACTCACTCTAGTAGGTGACGCGTTTTATTGCATGAGGGGCCTCTCAGCATCCAGATTTCCAGGGACTTACATGAGCTCTTGAAAGTATATGAAGCCAACAGCAAAAATGTGGGACACAGACCATGGGCAGTTTGTCCTGGGGCAGCAGAGAGACTGTTAAATAGATGTCCCTCAACAAATATGCCTTCCACCTTGAGTAACCCTTTCCCACACTCACTCTGAACTTAGCATGTAGCTTAAGTCAGGAAATATGACCCGAGCAGAGCTAAGGTCCCCATCAGGGGGCCATGCACTGAGACATGGAAAGGGTAGCTCCCTAAAAGAACACTGGAGTGTTGGTACCACAGAAATGAGGAACACATGTCCACTCCCCGTCCCCCCACGGAATTCTCAGTCTTGTGGACAATGATTTCTGTGAACTCTGTGAAGCTAAGCTCTGAGTTTCTGGGTTCTCAGTACGTGGCGAGGGTTCTCTCAGGTAGAGAAAGCCCACCTGAGAGGCCAGCCGGAACAGAGGAGAGCAGAGCTAGAGGATCGGAACTCTATCCCTAATGCTATTTTTGAGCCACTGGATACAGTCAAGCCTCAGCTGTGTTGTGGCCTCTTCTAGTACATTAACCAATAAATGTCCCTTTGTGTCGCTTAAACTTGCCTGAGTGAGGTTTACGATCAATGGAATCCTGACTGATACACACACACTCACTCACTCACACTCAGAATCATTCCTGTTATTTGCAAATTCTGTACCTGTGAATTTGCCTACTGACACCTAGCCCCCAAAACAATACCTGTAGCACCTTCACGCTCATTAGGCATGCATACACACACACATGCACACACACACACATGCACACACACGCACGCACACACACACACACACACACACACAGAACAGCAGAAAAAAACCGAGTGGCCCAACATGCATATTACCCACTCGGGTCCGACAGGTGACTCTGCCTTCAGCTCTCATACCACACACAGGTCTCTTTTTCAAGGTCTTGTTTAATGCCACGTTGTTTGCATTTTTATTGCAAACAATAAAATGATGATAAAATGGTGATTTCGCTGTTGAAAATGGCCCCTGAGCCCAGCGCTGAGGTGCTGTCTGGTGCTCCTAAGTGCAAGAAGGCTACACTTACAGAGAACCTACATTTGCCTGATAAATTCATGGGCCATGAGTTACCGCGCCGTTGGCCATGAGTTCAATGTTAATGACTCAACAATACTATCTACTGTTATGGACTGAATGTTCGTGTCCCCTCAGAATTCATGTGTTAAAACTCTACCCCCACATGGGATGGTATTAGCCGGGCAGGGGGTGGAGCGTGGGAGGTGATCAGGGTTAACTTAAGTGATGGGCCTAGGACCCTCATGATGGGACTGGTGCCCATCTAAGAGTCTTGAGAGAGTTCTCTTGTCTCTCGGCCCTCTGCCACATAAAGACACAATGAGAAATCAGCAGTCCTCAGGCCAGAGAGAATCCTCACCAGAACCCGACCCTGTTGGCACCCTGACCTCAGGCTTCCAGCCTCTAGAACGGTGAGAAAGAAATTCCTTTTAATTTTTTGTTTATTTACTTATTTTTTTAAATTTACTTGACAGAGAGGTAGGCAGAGAGGCAGTCAAAGAGAGAAGGAAGCAGGCTCCCTGCCAAGCAGAGAGCCCGACGTGGGGCTCAATCCCAAGACCCTGAGACCATGACCCCAGCCGAAGGCAGAGGCTTTAACCCACTGAGCCACCCAGGCACCCTGAGAAAGAAATTTCTGTTGCTTATAAACCATCCAGTCTAAGGTAGTTTGTTACTGTAGCCTGAACAGACTAAGACATGTATTGAATAAGATGTCTGTAAGCAGAAACGCACACAAAACAAAGGATATGAATGGATCAGTTGAGGAAGTGCGAGGAGAAGCTTGCAGGAACCTAACCCCGTTATTTCCCTCGGGAATGATGATTCAAGTATGTGCTAATTCAGTGATCATGGTGACTTTGCAGAAAAAAACTACTCCAAATGATGAGAGTCAACTCCCTCTCTCATACGTATATATGTGTGTATATAAAGTAGATAGTATATTGTATGCATAATATGTAATTATATGTTATATATCTTATGTATATGCAAATGTTTATATATATAATATCCTAGTCAGCAAGTGCTCCTACCTTTCCACTTTCCCTTCTATAAGGAGGACTACTAAGTGGGGCAAACACTTAGGAGTTTGGTCTGTTTTCTGTTTTATTTTTTCAGAGTCTAGTGGAGGCAAGGGGTAGATAATGAGACAATTGATGTAAAGAGGCAATTTGGGAGGAAAAGTGCCAAGGACCTACAAAGTACTGTCATTATGGCTTGTTTTCTGGCCAACTTCTCCCACGAGACGCCTACCAAGGTGCATTTCAAACCCCGTCCCTCCAACCATTCACCTTTCTGGAGCAGAACGAGGTGAGCTGGAAAGAAGGAAGCCAGCCAGGAGTGAACACATTGGTTTGGGGATTTGCCAGGGATGGAAAACTTACAGGAATTGTCTAGCATGCGGCTTTTCTGGAGTCTGATCGGATAATGAAGCAGGGCTGGGAGCAAATGGGTTTCTAAGTGTCTTTGCCATCTCTAAGCGCCCACGGCGTGGGATCCGAGGGGAATGAGTTTTGCAGCGAGCTGGGGGGGCAGCTGCCAGTGGTTCTTCTCACATCAGCCTGCAGCTCAGTTTCTGCCTTAAACCGGGTCACTGATGAGGGCTGATGTGAGGGAGTCGGAAGGTCCTCATCTTTCAAAGCAGAGGACAAGTGAAGAGTGAGCCCCCTTGGCCCCGAGTCTTAGCTCTTTTTGAGGAAAGAAAAGGAAAGCACAAAGGTCATTTTTCTCTGAAAGCTAAGTGGAGGCTTGGCAGTTATCTGCGAGGTTTTGGACTGGTTTGAATGGCCAAGCTGCCATCGGAAAATCAAGAAAGGAGACAAAAGGGTCCCTCACAAGCCTTCATGGGACCTGGGGATGCAGAAGCCTTGAGTGGAAAACCAAGCTCTCAGAAAAGCAAGTTCTTCTGGCAGATCGGAAACCAGGGTCTGAATCTAGAGGCACGAGAGGGAGGAAGTGATGCGAGACTCCGCCTCTCCAACAGCCACTTCACCTGGTGTTTCTGGAGACATCCTCGGGACCTCTCCTCAATAATCACCCTTCCTAGGAAGCCAACCTGTGTTCAGCTTAGGGACCCATGAGACAGGAAGTGGCTAAATGCAGACACTTCACGACTGCGTCCTGGCTCGGTCCCTTGCTAGCCTGGGACCTTGGGCACGTTCCCTGGCCTCTCTGTACCTCACTTCCCTTGTCTGGAAAATGGGGGCTACAAATGCTCCTCCTTCTCAGGGCTGGTGGATGAAATGAGGCATGCAGAGTTCCCAGCACAGTGCTGGCCCATACAAATGCTCAGTAAGTGGGAGCTCTTATCACAGGAAAGAAAAAAGAAAAAAAAAAAAAGACAATTCTAGCACAAAGTCCTGGTTGCCAACCACAGCCGTAAGGTCTGAACTTACTACCCTCCTCTCTGCTTCCTCCTTCTTCAGTGCCTCATGTCCATCTCTCCTCCCCCAGGTGCAGTCACCTCCAAAGTGATGAGCGCTGGTGCTCTTTAAAATTCTTAGGTGGCGAGCCTTAGCATGACGTATTTGGGGTGGGGGCAGTAAAAAGGGCTAATTCCAACATACTGGAATTAAAATAAAATAGAATATGCAAAATATATAAAAGCTAAAAACAAACAAAAATGCCAATTTCAGGATCCCAACCAAACCACCCAAAGAAGAAACTCGTGGTGAGTGTCCCCAACATACTTTTTTTGGAAATCTGTCCGGTGATTATAATGTGCATCCTGGACAGAGACTCACCTGCTGAGAACCACGGGCCCTGCTCCACACGCTCTTCTTTGTGTCCCTGTCCCTCCTGCCCAGGCATCTCAAACTTGGTCATGCATCAGTCACCTGGAGGGCTCGTGAAAACAGACGGATGTCCCCCCTTGCCTGCCCTGATGTTTCTGTTTCAGGAGGTCTGGGACCCAACCTGAGAGTTTGCATTTCTAGTAAGTTCCAGGTGACGACGATGCTGCTGGTCTGGGGACCACACTCTGAAAGCCACCACTTTATGCCAACGCTAGAAAAAGGGGACCCACGAGACCAAGCTCCCCAGATCCCAGCCTCCTTTCTGCGGGTAACACTCTCTTGCCCCGAGTCAGAGCAAATAACTCGGAGGTGTGCTAGTCACTGTCATCAGAGATCCAGGAAGGCCAGCGGGAAGACTAAGGGCTTTGGGGCCTCACCTTCTCTTGTTTCTCTCCTTTTAAAAACAATTCACCACTTCAGAGTCAGTCCCGGAGCGTTTGCTGCCGGTTCTTCCACACACGGCCCAAACCCTTCGCCTGCAATGCAGGTCTTCTTAAATATTGAATAAGTCGGCTTCCTACCAGTGGCGCGTTGGCCGGGCTGAGGGAATGTGCAAATGGACTAACTCTTAATGTGATTAATCAGGTTAAAAAGATCAGGCTGCTGAGCTGGTTTTGGAAAAGACCTTCACTTGTTCCCCATCACCGAAATCTCTGGTGCCTCAACACCACCCCTGTCATCCCCCACCCCTTCCTCGGGATTTTTTTGTGGGTGGGGGGGCAGTGCGCTGCTGCTGCTTTTGCTGTTCGATGAACCATTAGGTGAGTTAGAGCGGCCTGAGGAGTGGGTCAGGTTGTGAATGAGAGCACGAACGTCAGAAGGGCATAGTCAGCGTTTTTTCATCTGACAAATACTTCCCGAGCACCTACTGGGTGCCAGAGGCTATGGGATAAGGCACACTGAGTGCAGAGTGCTAAATAAAAGAGTCAAATGTTCCTGTTCTGTGGGAGGAGCTGGCATTCCAGTGGGGAGAGAGACGATGAACAAAATAAATACTATAGCAAGATCATGTGTCACACGGTGCTAAGTGCCAGGGAGAAACGGGCAGGCAAAGAGGACACAGGATTCTGGCACAGGGGTGTAATTTCTAAATAAGATGATCTAGAAAGGCCTCCCTGAGAAGGTGATATTTGAGGAAAGGCCCACAGAAGGTGAGGCAGTGGATAGGGGGCGGGAAGGATTAGGAAGACCCCTTCTAGAAGGCTGAGCTCTGAGATTTCATCGTCATGACCATGATCATCCTTTGATGAAACCCCTCTCATGTGCCATGCCTGTTCCAAGCAAAGACAATATATACCGACTCGTTACATCCCCAAGAAAATCCGGGGAGGTCGATGTTATTGCTAGCCCTTTTTCCAGATGAGGACACTGAGGCACAGGGAGATTTAGTAACTTGGTCGGAATCACAAAGCAGCAGAGCTGGTGGACTGGTAACTCTCCCAATCCCTTCTCCAGATTTTCAGGGAGGAGCCCCGCACCACAGTTCACCGGAGAACAAAATCTCTCCCTGGTTGGGGTCCCACTGCCCTTCCCCCTCCCAGGGGATTGGGGCTGTAAAGAGGGTGGGGTACAGAGGGCTGGGCCAACACACAAAGTCCTTTGTCATCATTCAGTTCCAGAGTATTTGTCAAATCACTCGGCGCCCTCCCCTGGAGGTAAATCCCACCACAGCTAAGGAACCCTTTACAAAACAGATCAGATAGGTCATCTGCTTATAAAAACAGAGTTTCTCTCAGAACTGCTCTCAGAAGAAAGACAAGCTGTCATACCACAGCCTTGCAGGTACCACCAACCTCATCTCGCACTGGGCTCCCCCCAACCTTGTGCTCCCATCATGCTGGCTTTCATTCAGAGCCTTGAATGCCACCTCAGGGCCTTTCCACATGCTGTTCCCACTGCTGTAACTGTTCTCTTTGCTTTACTCAGTTAACTCCTATCCATCCTTCAGCTCTCAGGTCCAATGTCACTTCCTCAAGGAAGCCCTCCCAGATTTCCTGGCGATGCTCTCTCATAGACCTTTTCTGAACCCTCAGGTTTTACATATATATATATACATATGATATCCACACGCATGATTACTGATTTATGTCTACCTCCTCGAGAGAAAGGTCCAAATCGAAATCATTTTCTATTTTATTCCAGCCCTGAGTGCAATGCCTGGCTCTAAGTGACCAAATAGAAGGTAAGGATCTTCCCAAACAAATACTCCTCAGAAAGCACCTTCTATCCAAGATGTTTCTCACAATGTCGAGCGCCTCTCATTCCCTCTCAATTTGCTTTATTTTGCGTAACAAGATAGTTCAAGTAAATTCTTTCTCAACTTTCCAACCAGCAGGCAACTCCAAATGGTGTGTCTTCCTTTTCCTGTTCTCCAACCAAAAGCATCTGCGGGAGGTGAGTTTTGTTACAGTTATAAAACCTTCCTTACTTTTCTGGTTCGCTGATTATTATCTAAATATGTGTCCACAGCAGAAAAAAAACAATAATTGATTCTTTTATGTAATATGTGATCTTAAGTATGTGTGTGTCATACAACTAATGAAGCAAATATTATAAATGGACCCTCGATCATTTCATCTGCATTCCTAACAGGGTTTTGTTTTCTTGCTTCTAGTTCCCAATAGATTATTACTTACAACTGGCAAAACATTTTGTGTGGGCCACTAAGTGCTGGGGGTACGGTGGGACTAGCTGCTGGTGCCCATCGGGAAGGATCCCGAGGCCACCGAATTCACCATCTGCTTTTTTTCAGCCTCTATGACTGTCATTTTGCCACTTTATGTCACATTAGCGCTTTGTCATTGGCCTGGTGGACCTGCTATGATTTGAAGCTCTGTGACTCGGCCACTGTCATCCCCAGGGACTGAACCTTTCACTGGGAAATCAGCTGACCTCCAAGGGGCTTCCTTCCTTCATCTGTAAATGGAATTCACATTACAGAATAATGGAATAACTTTTAAAAAAAGTTCTATGTCATCATAAGCATCTGAGGTTTATACCGTCAATGTACCATATCCTGGGTGCTACTCCAGGAGTTTCCTGTATGTGTTACTTCATAGAGTCCTGACAGCACCCCCTGTGAGAGAGGCACCATTATTATTCCCATCTCACAGGGGAGTAAACTGAGGTCAGAGAGCCCAAATAACTTGCCCAAGGTTACAGGCTGGCAAGTCGTACAACTCGAATTGCAAGGAGCTCTGGGAGCAGCGGCTATGCCTCTAATCGCTAAGCTATTGCCTCTTACCAATCTGAATGAATAATATTCATGCTTCAAGATCCAAGCCAGGAGGATCGGAAGACCACAGAGGCCATTTCTACATAGCTTCATATTAATGAAAGAAATTCTAAGCTGCTCAATCATCACAACAACTCCAAAAAATAAGTGGTGATTATCTCATTCTACAGAGCAGGAGTCCCTGGGAGGTGCATTTCCTCACTATGAAAATTCTATCTTTGACTTTGGTGTCCAAAAGATCTGGATTGGGATCCCTGAATTTCCCCTTGACTGGCAGTGTGAATTTGGGCAACTGAGACCTCTCTGTCCTCTATAGCCTCAGAGTTCTGCTCTGCAAAACGGGCATGAGAACAATGCCTCCTTCACAAGCCCTGAGAGGATTAGAGATCACTTAGGTGAGTGCAAATCCCAATGTCGAGCCCACTGTTACTGCTCTGTGACTTGGTGGACAGGGTCCAATTCATTTGCTTCCTGTATCCAAGTGCAGCTCATGGGTCTTTTTAGCAAGATGATGATGAAATGCTATAAACAGGTGGGGAGCCCCCCTGTCCCACCTCAGGGCATCGGAGACCACCCTGCAGTAGAGACCTGAGGTCACCCTACAGTTTGTGTCAACCTAAAATCTCAGCCCTGTGGTGCCCCGTGGGGATAAGGGCTCCCATCCTACACCCGCTGCCATGACAACCAGAGGGAGAATTTTCCAGAGCTGGAGTCTGTTCAGTCCCAGGGCCTTTGTGGGGGAGAGTTCTTTGGGGGGGCCTCTCTGACCACTTGAAGACTCCCCCCACAAGCTTCTGTGGTGTTTTACCCTCTGAGTGTGTTCAGAACCCAAACAAACATTTCTGCTACCACCAGTCCTTCTCCAGAGGCCACGTCAGTGTCGGAGTCGAAACCCTGGTCCTGGGGACCACACAGAGGTGGCTTGTGTGGCTGACTCTGGATGGGACCAGGGGCTCTCCACATAGACGGGGAAAGAACTATTCAACAGGGTGGCCACTGTCTCGGCCTCAGCTAAGAAACCTCTCCTAACACACACACACACACACACACACACACACACACACACACACACAGTAGATCCAGAGGAACATGGAGGAGATACAGACAACTACTTATCCAATCCCGCTCACAGGGGGCCAAATAAAGAAGTTTTATTACACAAAGTGATGACATGCAGCCTTTTACTTCACTTTCAACAACCTTATTGAATGAATACTACCATTCCCCCCATTCTACAGAAGAAGAAACTGAGGCTGAGAAGGACAAAGGCCACTTGGCCAAAGGTCACACAGCCGGTGGGTATCACAGTCTGCTTCAAACCCACATCTGCTGGGCTCTAAACCCCACTGACGTGACCACTGCCTCCCTCTCCGTACCCATGGGGCATCACAAGTGATGAGCGCTCTGTGTTTTCTGAGCAAGCAATCCAAACCTAAACCGTGAAGGGTCTCTCCACACCTCCCCAGTGACTAATGAATCTCTATTAGACAGAGATTAAGTCTCTGTGTCCTGAGTCCCCGCTGGTTAGTGCAGGAAAGTCCTGGATATATTCCAGGTAACTGGAAGGAAGCTAACGTAAGCTAAGAGAACGGGGGAAATGTGGGGGTATTTATGGCTGGGAGTGTATCAACAATTAGGAGCAAATGATTAGATGCACATTTTGTAATGTGGAAGGATCTTAAAAACAGGTGCTAAGTGGGAAAAAAAAGTGAGCAACAAGGAGATTTATGGAACCATACCACTTATATAAGTTAAAAGTCCCTATTTTGAAGGTATGTATATAAACAGAAGAGATGTCCACTAAATGGGATAGGGGAGGGGAATGGCCTATGAGGATAAAGAGAATAAATAACAAATAAATAACAAATAAATAACAAAAAACTGAGAGAGAAACCTTTAGGGATCAACGGTGGTCTTATCCTAGGAAATGAGAAAAAGAACTCCACTGTCCCCGCCTGGGCCAGAAGACAAATTCCACGCTCATCTACAAAGCAGATGAGTTCTGGGTGGAAACCTGAGAGGCTCCAAAGGAAGCCAGCTTTCCCCACACTAATCAGAAGCAAAGCCCGCTCCTGGGCACCAGCATGGAGCACTATTCATTTCTCCCCGGGGACTGCTCTCCAAAGAGGCACATGCTGTACAGAAGACATGCGCCCAGACCCCTCTGCAGATAAGACAGAGAACACGTAGGCCTGTCCCAGCCAGATAAACCCTCCCAAGGGGGGAAAAACAGCAAGAAGAAACAAATCTACAGAAACGGCATCCAGTCCCTTTGTGAGAGGCACGGGAGGTGAGTGCTGGGTCCGTGCCTTGCATGGCCCCTCTCGGGCTGGGTCGTCTTGCTTTGGGCTTCTGGGATATGCCAGTCCTGATGACCCCCTCTGCCTGGGGCTGGCCAGTGCTGATGAACAGCATGGAGGTAAGGATCGGGGGAATGCTGCAAACGCCAGAAGCTCACGTCTTCCCTCCTGCCTAGCAGCCCTTCCCACGAGCCCCCCATCTGCAGACTCTGGGAGAGATACTTGGCCACGTCCCCACCTGACATGGCAGCAGCAGGACCCCCTCCAGTATGTTGTTTAGCACTGGCAGACTATTCCAGCCCCTGCTCATGAGAGAAAAATCCCTGAGCTGCTGCCGTTTCCTCGGGGGAGAGAGGGATGGTGCATTTTAGCAAGCATGGAAGGAGCACTGGCAATCTCCTTGCAAGGCACCTTCACTTGGCACAAGCTGCTGCTCTTGCTGCTTAAGCCACGGGCCCCTGGTTGCAGCCAAGGCCCCTCTTGTGATCTCCAGAATCAAAACTACTGCACCAATGCCAAGAACAAGTCCTGTCTCCCCGGGAGTGGGACCTGGTTCCTCTCGCACTCCCACATCTGATCCCTCCGTAACACCTGTCTGTGATCCTGCAGAATACCCCCAAATCTGACCACCTTCTTCCTGGGTCCATGGCCTCATCCCTGGTCCCCGTGTCTGGTCTCCCGGACCACCCCAGCCTCCTGCAGTCCGTTCTCCACTAACAGACCAAAGTGATGAGGACCAAGACTGGGAATTAGATCACATTGCACTCCTGATGAAAACCGTCCCCCAAAATAAAATAAAATCCAGACTCCTTGCCTACAGTGGAGTCCTGCATGACCCAGCCCCTGGCCCACCTCGCCCCCCTCACTCTCCCCTCCAACCTCTTACACTGGTCTTCTTGCTGGTCCTTTAAGACACCATAGCTGTGTCTGCCTCTGCATTCCTGTTCCCCCAGCCGGGATTGTTCTGGGTCTTTCTGGAAACTCAGCTTTCAACCCAAACAATGCCATCTCTAAAAGTTTTCCCCTGGCCACCCTTTTTATAACTAAATTAGCTCTCTCCCCCTTACCTATCACTTGTCTTCCTCTATCATGTCATATCGTTTCCTGAAATCATCTTGTTGATGTGTTTCCTTGCTTAGTGCCTCTGTACCCCCCTAGACTGTCAGCTCTAGGAAGGATAGAGAATCCCCAGGGCCCACAGCAGTGTCTGGCACATGGTCGTGAACAATAAATATTTGGAAATAAATTGGTCAAAAGCAGCGGTTCTCAAAGTGAGGTTCCTGGAGGAGCAGCAACCACATCACTGCGAATGATGTGTTAGACATGCAAGTTTCTGGGCCCCAACCCAGTCCCACTAGAATCAGAAACTCTGCCTTAACCATCCTTCTGGGGATTCTGACACAGGTTCATGTGTGAGAATGTCTGGCATAGAACCATCTGCCATCACTTACTGGGTCTCCTCTTGTGACAAATGAGCAAATGACCAGCAGGGTGGTCAGTCTTGCCAGTGGAGGGGGCAGGGAGTGAGGAGGGCATCAGTTTGCCCTTGACTGACCACTGGCCCCTGTAGATCCAGGCAGTCTTTACCCTCCCAGCATCATGCAGAGAACGCCAAGGCTGGCTAGGGCTCCAGAGACCACTGCGTCCCTCCCCCCTGAGTAGGAGAGCAGGTAACTCCCCCAGAAAGCCACATTTCTGATCTTTGGGGAGCTCCTCAATATTCCAAGCATTTGACATAGAGGTAAGACGACCGATTTGTCCTGATTTGCCCACGCCTTTTCTAGTTTGAACATACGGAGAGCCTGGCATGCCAAGGGTCCTCTGTGGGACAGCTGGGACAGCTGGTCACTCTACTCAGGGGCTCACGAATGCTTTCTTTCCCTTCACAAGCCATTCAGTATATCTGCGCAGTGAGAGAAAGATGGGATGGGGCAGGGCAGGAGTAAGGAGAGGAAGGTAGCGAGAGAGCAAGAAGAGAAGAAAGGAGGCACAGGGACAGGAAGGGACACAAGAGAGATGGGACAGGGGACTTTAGATGGGTGGGATAGTTGGGCAAGGGGACAGGGGCAGTGAAAAGGGAAGAGAGACCCAGAGAGAGAGACTTGGGGACACAGTGGCACTAGCGTGACAAAGGAAAACGCTGACAGGTAAAGGGGGACAGGGATAAGCGGCAGGCTGAGGGCCAGAATGGACCTCGCAGATGCTTTTTTGGCAGCATCTCATGTGGAAGGCCTCCCGATAAACTTCGAGAAATGATTTCTCCGCTCAGCAGCCCCGGAACGCCGCCCCTCCATCAACAGCTGGCACCGGAACCCGCTTACATAATCTGTTCTCTACTGAGAGCTGTTTCCATTCACAAGTCGCTGCTTGTCATTGTGTAGGTGCATTAAAGAGGAAAAAATGGGAAGAAAGGAGGAAAAAAGAAAGAAAAAGGCAACTGAATGAACTCACTCAGGCTATATTGAGAGATGAGGGGACTTTCCCCCTCAGCTCTCTAAATAAACCCTTCACAAACCACACATCATTATGATGCTGTCAGCTTCCTCTTGCTGATTAATGGCAGAAGGGTGGGCAAAAAACCCAGCTTCCTGAGGCCGTTACCTTGCTCACTAACTGGATTACTAAGCCAGAGTCTGACACTGCTCTATTACAATGAGATTTAAGCATGCGTTATGTCGTTAAAACGAATGACAGCAAGACAATTACTTCGAGGAAACCACAGTGGCATTGCATTCAGCTGCACGGTTCCTTGGTGCAGCCACAGGCCACGTGGAAAGCAAGTTGGGGTAAGAACCAGCTGAGTTCTCTCAAACCCCAAAGGCCCAGCCAGGCTAGAGAGCTGGCTGATACCTGCTTCTTCGCCCCCGAGCCATCTGATAACCTAAGTCCCTAGGTTCTTTCTGAGAAAGAAGCCTCCTCCCCACCCCACCTCCCTCAGTGGGGTGCTCAGAAGTTAGCAAGGAATGGGGTCACCACTGCTAGATCAAGCTTATGCTTCTTGTGAGAAAACAGGGATTTGGGGGCAGAAAGTAAGTGGTGGGCGCTGGGGAGGCAACAGGCCTGAATCTTACCCTGCTCAGCACCTTGGGAAATGGTGAGTAGTGGGGGAGCAAACCTTGGGAGAGAGCCTGAGGCTTGCAACACAGCTAGTTATAACTAACACCTGTAAAAGTGTTCCGCATTTCAAAAATATTCCTTTACCTATAGCGGTGGAGGCTTGTGGAAATACAGGTCTTAAGGCCCTGCACTCAGAGCGTCTGATGGAGGGGGTCTAGGGCACACCCCGAGAATCTGCCTTGGACTCGGATCTCAGACATCAAGAGCTTTCTGCCCCCAACAGAAGGTGGTTCCAGCAACATGTGCCTTTCCTACCTTTTGTCCCTTCTTTTACCTGCTAGCTCAGTGTGCGTAGACTCCACTCCCCACTCCAAAAGAGCCCTCCCCTCACTTCTTGGAAGGGATTTTCCAACTCCTCCTCAGTAAAGTGTAAATGACTAATAAGGCCGGATGTGTTATCCCATCCCAAGCATCTGCTCTTTACCCAAGAGCAAGGGCTTAAGACAGAGAACATTATTAATAATGGACTTTCAGACGTCATTGAGCTGAGTGAAAACACCCCCAAAAAGGGTGACTAAGGAAGCCCTCTCTCTGTACCACCCCCCCACAAAGCTTACATGTTGTAGGCAGCCCCTAACTTAATCTAAGTCCCAAAAGAGATGGTGTCTTGGTCACCATTTTATTCCCAATATCCCCTGTGGTGCCAGGCATACCTTAAGTACTCAATAAATGCACGGTACATGAGTAAGTGTCAAAGATGCTCTGGCAGGAGGCAAGAGAAGCCTAGCCTTGCCTGTAACAGACCCGAGATAAAAGCCAAGTCCTTCTAAACTCAGCACCAATGACTCATCATAACTAACAAACACTAAGTGTCTACTGTATGCAGACCTCAGGCTGAACCATAGGTCAAAGGTGCCTCCTCAAATTGACCTGTCCACTAGTCAACCCACATTTATTTATTCCTGTGTGTCCATGCAGGTCGCCGCTGAACAACTGCTGTGTGCTAACCTTGACTTTAAAAATTGAGATGCACAGCTTTGGCCGTAGGATCTTGCCTATGGCACTTCTGGTGCCCTAGGCAGTAGCCCCACGGCAGGGAAAGCACCATGGCCAGAAAGCAAGGGAAAGCTCAGGTCTCCTAGGAGAAACTCATGGGCTCTAAGCTGGTGAGTTGGAATGATTCAGCAAAAACCTCCCAAGGATTTAGAGGAACAAAAGACAGAGGAGGAGTGAGTAGGGCTTCTCCTCCCAGACCCCTTCCTCCAGGGCCTGACCACCGCACGCATGAGGGCCTGCTTCCAAGGGCCTTCACGGGCTTTGAGGAAAGGAGGCCATGATGCCCATTTCACAGAGGAAGAAACTGAGGTCCCGGCGACCACCAGCAACTGCACAAATACCACAAAGACAATACGTGGGACCAGAAGTCTCCTGTCCCCAAGCCCTCTCTTCTCTCCCCTGGGCCCCAAAGTTGCACAGTTGGCCCACAGGATTCACCTTCCTCTACCTCTCCCCAGTCTTGTTTCAGTCTGGGGTGACTTCACCATTACCCATCATCCCCATGGCTAATATATGTTGCTTACTTACTCCTCCCAGGCTCAGTACTAAGTAGTTTGCAAGCATTAACTCAAAATTTTCCTAATTCCTTTAGTATCTTCACTTTACAAAGGGAAAAAAATTAAGCCTCAGAGAAGTGAAGTGACCCAACTGGAAGGATCTAAACCCAAGATCTGTTTCCATGCCATGCTATCTTATTATACTTAACCGAGGAAATTAAGGCTCAGAGAGGTTAAGGGTCTTCCCTGAAGTCACACAGCAAGGAAGCGCTGGAGTCAGACTTGAACTCTGGTCTGGCTTCTCCCAGAGGCCCACACTGCAGCCCCTCAGATGGCTGGTTAAGGAGGCAGATAGGGGTGGGGAACAGGAAAGAGAGGGGCCCATTTCTGTGGTGCCTCCTTCATAGTCCCAACACAAAAGGATCTCCATCCTGGGTGGTAGCTGAATGATTCAGGCTTCTTGGCTCCAGCCTACCACGACTGGGTCCCAGATTTCTTTCTCTCCCAGGTTACAGCCTCAGTGTTGAACAGGAATCTAGCGCACTGTTTGCCTCTCATGGTATTCACATCAACTCCTGATTCGTCTGCCTTTACGACCAGCTCCCCACTCAAAGGGGATAAGAAGCAGAAGACAGGACCGAATGTCATGGTGGTTTTTAGAAGAAAGTTACAAACTCTCTGTGACCCACATGGGGCTCAATACATAAAGAATAAATACCACAGCCTACAAATAAATGCCCCGAGCAGCCACACTGACAAGAACTCACAGCCTTGGACAGGTGGCCAGGATGCATATGAGCTGTAGGAAAGGGGGAGAGGGACAGCCAGCTGGGGAAAAGTCTTCCCAGGCCACCTTTTAGACTTGCCGAGCCTCTGGCTGCTGCGTCTCTCCCACCAGTGAGAAAGGAAATGCCCACATTTATCTCCATAGCTATGCTTCCCAATTCCCCAGCGCAGGCTAGAGAGACACCGCAGAATGTCCTCCATCCGTATCCAGCTGGCTTCGGGGAGTGGGGGCTGCCTGAGCCAGGAGGAAAGGGATGACACCTTGTCTTCATGACAACAGATGGGTAGGTTGCTTGGCCGTGATTTACTGGGTGGTCTTAGACAAGTTGCTTTCCCTCCCTGGGCCCCCCGAAGGGGTCAGACTAGATCAGAGGTTCTGAACTTGAGATCCTCTGATGAGCATTAGGGAGGGTCCACGAGTCCCCAGGTGTTGTGTGTTTGTATGAATAAGCATCTTTTCAGAGTGGAGTTTCTCAAAGGGGTCCTTGCTGCCAGCCCTGGGATAAGTCTATACAGAGCCTTCAAATGCTACAATATCTGTATGTCTACGTATCTGAGGCCACAAATAAAGCAGACCCCTTTGCAGCTGAGCACAAAGTTCTAGGAACCTAGCAAAGTTCTCACAAGAGACCCCCAATCCTGACTCACCTCAAACAGGCCTCCTCTGCACTCATGATAAATTTCCAGACACAGTATACTCCTTTCCTAGAAGCACGCCTGCATACACACTCCTATCACACAGTCACAGAATCTCAGCAAGAAGGGGCCCTGGATTCACCTAGACCATGTGCCTCATTGCACATACATGGAAACTGAGGCCCAGAAAGGGGAGGCAGAGCTGGGCCTGGAACCCATGTATCCTGGTCCAAGCCCAAGCCTCTTTCCAGAAGCTTCTGTTTCCCTCTCTCTGGTGCACCACAATGCACCATTTCAAATGTGATGGGGGAGGAGGAAGGGCAGCCTTTTGGATCTCAGCCACCCCCGAGGAAGTAAGACTAAGAGGCAGCAAGGAAATGTGTTCAAAGCACCCACATGTTAACAACCAGTCCCAGCTCCCTCAGCTGGGCTAGCATGCACGCTCTGCACGGCTGAACCAGTTGTTAAAACACTGACATACTCCTGTACCAGATGGTGACGTTGCACTGAGGCCCCTAGGGCTCCCCTGATAGTTTCCTAGTTACCCCCAAACCTCCCCACAATCCAGCAATTAAATGGTTAACACTTAGCACAATAGGGAACTCCTAACACTGCAGGGCCCCAGTGAATGCCAAAGTTCAATATCTTAAATTTCACCCACAGCCAGTTCTTGTGGCTCCTTAACTGAACTAAATTTCTTCATGTCAGTCATTTACACTTGAGGCTTTCCCGGGAGGAAACTAAGGCAACTTCCTCCTCAAGGTCACCCAGTGAGATTTTGAGGACCACGTCTTTAACACTAACCACCAAGCAGCCCACCCCTCCGCTTCACACGCTCTCCCTGAGCAGGCATATGCCCTGGGATTTCGGCGTCCCCACTTGGCTCCAGGACTGGAGAAAATGACTGAGTGGGCCCTGCTTACATTTCAGGCTTGCCAGTCTCTGGGGCTGATGTTTTATTCCTCCCACCTCCAAGAACAAGAACCTACAGAGAAATCCTTGGGGATGCAGAAGACTAAAGTGGCCCCTGAGATAATGAGAAGATGCTAAAAATAAGGACATTAATTTCCAAAAAGGTAGATGTAATCAAAGCAGAAAGCAAAGAGAAATCTCCTTTTGATGGGTCACAGATTAATAGCAAAGGCGTTTTAAAATTAAATGTGAGTTTTTGGATTCGGTGACAAGAAACCTCGACTTCCCACTCACTAACAGGTTGGTTCAGGCTTATCCCATCAGGATCTCAGATAAAGAAACTAGAGCGGGGTTTGGTCTGTCCTGGAGCAGATCTGAAGCCAGAAACTGGGGTCCTTCCTCAGATCGGAATAAACCCTGTTCCCCTCTTTGGTTATTCTCAGACGGGCTCAGGATGGAGTCCCCCAGGCTGGTGCCAGGATGCACCCCCATACAATCACTTACAGGTTACACCACCTGTGAAAATAGAACATCGTCTGCTCAGCAGGCTGCTGGCTGCTCCCCTTTGGGCTGCCTGACCACTCATTCCAAGCAAAATGTGGTCCTTTCATGGCTCCCAGATCTCCCATCTCAGGAAGCTTAGAACAGCCAAGCTTGCAAAAATCGCTACAATTGAATCACTCAGCCGTACCTGGAAGGTGGTACAGTCTGAGCCCTGCCCTACGCAAGCCTCACCTGGTGTGCCTGGTGGCCCTCAGCAAGGGTTAACCTTTCATCCTCAGGCGACCCTCTCCCATCCAGGGTCAAGGTGCCCACCCACAGAGCAGAGCATCCAGGGACCCTCCATGCAGGCTGGCCAACCCATGAAGGGTTAATCCACTCAGAGAACTGCTGGCTACTTTCAACAGCTTCTGCTGCAAGGGAGAGGGTAAATTGGGCAGAAGCCACAATTTTGATCGCATTGCCTAAAACAGGAGCATATTTTACCCCCCTCCCTGGGCACTGAGCCGAAATCTCATTTAGCTTTGGGGTGCCGCTTAGGCGATCAAACACTGCGGAATGTGGGCAAATAAATGTGGTCATTCCTCAACACTCCTCCCCCCAGCCCCCCACCTTCCCTCTATCCCACCAGCTCATGCATAAACCTCATCCCAACTGGGATCCCAATACCCCTAGCCCATTTACACAATTAAGAAGAATAGCACTTACCTCCACACCAGAGGATTGCAGAGGGAATGGGTGAGCCCAATTCTTGCCAACTCTTCCCTTCCCTGCTGGGGTGGGAAGATACTAACTCCCGATGACTTGGTTTGAAAGCTCACTGGAGGTGCCTGAAAGAAAATTGTTCATTTGATTCCCCTACTCTTCCCAAAATAAAATCGAAGCGCCAGCATGCACACACGCGCGCTCACTCGTGCGCGCTCACGCGCGCGCGCGCACACACACACACACACACACACACAGCAACTACCCCTAAATCATGCAGAACCAAGATGAAAAGAAATACCACTGACAGAAGAAGAGAAAACTCAGACCAGTCAGTGGACAAGGCAAAGGCAGTGGCTCCCTCAGACTGCCCTCCACAGGGATGATGGTTTTCGTTTGGAGCCCTCTCCCCCCACCCCCTCTTCCTCTTTCTTTCTCTTTCTCTCTGTCGTCTGTCTGCGTCCGCGTAGGCAACTCCGGGCTGCTGGCAGTAGACGAATCAATTGCTTCTCCAGTGCCCGAATCAGTGGCAGCTGCCACCACTGCTGCAAAACCCCGTGTGAGCAAGGGAGGGGGCAGCAGCTTCCCCGTGCAGGGGGAACCAAGCCGGCCTCCCACCCGTGATTTATGTGCGGGGTGCCTGGAGAAAGAGAGGTGGGGGGCCAGGAGGAGAGGTTGGGCGCACCAGAGATCTCCGCTGGTCGAAACGGCAATCAGGAGATTGGCGATCAGCACCGCGGACAGCGCTAAACTGCGGCGGCGGAGGGATGGGCGGGAAGCGAACCCTCAGGCAGCGAAGTTAAGTTATTGGATGGTTGGAGCAGAGAAGGGGGAGTAGTGGGGGGACGGGACTTCTCGACATCATACAGTGAAGTCAGTGACAGCCTACCTACCACACACTTGTTCTAATATTGTCGCTCACTCTCAGAGCCAGGAGCTGTAAGTTCACAGCCCCTTTCCCACACACGCCCCCAGATTTTCATTCACTGTTGCTCTCTGCTGGGAAAAGTCTGACCCCAGTGTGGGAGCTTCCAAATGGCTTTTACCCCCAAAACTCAGCCCAGCTGACTCGGCCTCACCCATATTGCTTCAGATTTCTGACCTGGGTCTTGAGTGCCTCAGAATTCAGAGCATGAAATGCTTAAGGAACGAAAAATTCTAAGGGGCTTATTTGAATAAGCATCTGACAGATTTCTGGGAACCGGTTCTGGCCCCCATACAACCTTGGAAAAGTCACTTAATGTCTCCGAGTCCCAACTATAAAATGAGGATATGACTATCCAATTTTCCTAAACATAAAAAGCAACAATAAGAACACCAAAGCTGTGGGCTGCTAGGATACCACAACCTCCTACAATTCAAATGTTTTGACAGAAGGAGAAAGTAATTGACAGCCAACCCAGGATGGCATGCACCAAGCCTCACCTTTCAGCATGTGGTGTGAGAGGGATAAAGTTGGGAGATTATAGGAGGTCTAAATCAGACAACTGAGCCTTGGCCAAAGACCCATCCCCAAAAGATCTGAAGTGAAATCACTGTATGAACAAGGAAATAAAACCACTGAAAGGAGAAATATACAAAGAGAAATTGACTCCCATTGACATCCCACAGTGTTCCAGATCTCCAGGGTCCTCTTCTTGCTTACTATGGGAAAAGGAAAGGAAATTTTAAGCTGACCAAGATCTGAAAAGTGAAGGAGAACTCTCTTACTGGGGATGCTTTTCTAAAAAGTGTCCCACTCACATGGCCCAGGGTGAGCTCCTACATTCATCACTTAATTCTCCCTTGAAAGGAGAATTAAAATGTTAGAGTCTTAGCAATCATTTAGAGGTTCACTTTATAGATGTTCATGACCATCGTGATCACGATGATGGTGATGATGGCGATGATTATGGTGGTGACAGTGGTGATGGCTGCTATCATTTATTGGGAACTGACTATGCACCAGCCATTCTCCTACAAACTTTACATGTATCAACTCCTTCAATCTTTGCCATGACCCTTTGACGAGACTATTATTACTTCCATTTTACAGATGAGGAAACTGAGCCTCAAGAAATTAAGTGCCTTGCATAAGGTTACACAGCAAGTGGCAGACATAGAATTCAAACCCAGGGTTGTATGATTCCGAAGCCCATGCTTCAGAATGTCTCACTCTGAGAGTCAAGTTCAAATATGTTCTATAAATTTTTTTTTGGCAGATCTCTTTGAATTGTTTCTGGGAAGACCCTACAACAGAAGTTCAATCCCCTCACTTTACACATGCAGAAAGTGAGGACCAGAGAGGGGCAGTGACTTGCTCATACCCAAAGAGCTAGGAGGTGGCAGAGTTGAGTCTGGAACTTAGGCCTTTCAGGTGCCAGAGCCTATGTTCCAGCTCCTAGGACAGTGCCTGGCACATAGTAGGCCCTCAATAAACATCTAAAGAGTGATTCAAGAAGAGAGAAATTAAAGTCACACAGGATACTGATTGTAGAATCAGGACCCAATATTTCCCAAGTCTTTTGGCTCCTAGTCCCAAGGAACATCTACCCCATCTCACAGCTTCCAGGATTAGACACATGTTCTGGAAGGGTGTCTCTAATTCACATCTCCCTTAGGAAACCAAAATAGCTACCACCTGCTAAATGCCTAGACACCTACTGTGCGCTATGCAAGGCACTTGACACTATCTTTGGTTTACACAAGTGCATGAGGTGCATGCTATTTGTTGTCCCATTTTCAGATGAGAAGACTGAGGCTAGAGCATGCGAAATGAAACCCCAAAGTTCACAGCAGGGATGCAATCCCAGATCTGTCTGATTCCAAGGCCTGTGTCTTTGCCACCCTGTTTGTCTTCTTCCTCAAACTGGGCCCCCTAGAGGCCCCTGGTAGAGTGAAAAGGAGGCCTGAGTTGCCCCACACACACATCCTGGTTTTAACCAGAGCAGCTATGCTTTTAAGTCTTTTGCATACTGGACATCTGCCCAAGCCTTCATTGAAACGACTTTGCAGCAAAATTTAAAAACAATAATATGGTTGAAACCACAGCTCTACACCATCCCCTATGACCACACCATCTAGGAATTAGCCCCACCTTCCCAGGGATTTTGCCCCACCATCTGCACCACCCTCGTCACCATCTCTAAACCCTGGTTCTGTCCTGCGAGCTCCAGGAAAGCTCTTAGTTCAAAGCACTGGCTGCTGCTGTAAGCTCCAACACCAGGGAGATACCCCCAAACCAGACACCTCAAGCCTCAGCCCAGCCAGACTCTGATCCTCTCAAGAATGGAGCAAGGCCGTGGGATTTCTCAGGGCCCCGGATTCAACAAGCTGCCCCATCCTGTCCTTGCTCTGCTGAGGCCAGAGGCAGCCCTCTAAGTCTCTCCATCACCCCCAGGGAGGATGGGCAATGCTGGTGATGGTTATAATTACAACCACAAAAGCCACCCACTATGTTCTGGGCGACTCATGTGCACACTATTATTTCATCCGCACAACCATCCTATGTGTTCAGATGGAAATAGTTTTATTGCCATTTTACAGATGAGAACACTGAGACTTAAATGCCTAAAGCATACTAGCCCGAGGCCATTTCATTCATAAGTGGCGGAACTAGGATTTGAACCGAGGCCTTCTAAGTCTGTAACTATTATGCTATCTGGCATCCCTAATTATAACTGTCGCTCCCATTTATTTTTGGTGTTTATTATTTGCCCAGTGATGTCCTTTATCACTCCAATGATATTCTCGACTTAACTTAGCACAATGAAGCTTTACCCATCTTAAAGATGAGGACATTAGTTAGGCACAGAAAGGTCAGGTGACTTGCCCGAGGAACACAGCTACAAAGAGGGGGAAACTTAGGGGGTGAATCTAAACACTTTCAGACCCCAGGGTGATGTGCTATCTCTCAGGGAGATAGGTACGGAGGTAGCGCAGAAAGAATGCTCTCATTTCACTTGGCAAATGGGGCAGAATAATGGCCCCCAAAGCTGTCCATGTCCTAATCCTCGGAGATGGGTGCTCTGTTGCCTTGTATGGCAAACAGGACATTATAGATACGATGAAGTTAAGGATTCTGAGATTGGAGAGGTTATCCTGGGTTATCTGAGTGGGCACAATGTAATCACAAGAATCTTCCCAAGGGGAGAAGGGAGGAGGAGGGTGAGGGGGGTGGTGAGGTCAGAGTGTAAGACTGAGAGACAGAGAGACGAAGACAGCACAGGGCTGGCCCTGACGATAGAGGAAGGGGCTGCTAGCCAAGGAATGAGGGCAGCCTCTCCAAGCTGGGAAAGCCAAAGAAACAGATCTTCCCCTAGAGCCTCCAAAAGGAGCATTGCCCAGCCAAAACTTTGATTTTAGGACCTCCAGAGCTATAAGATAATAAATCTGTGTTGTATTAAGCCACTGATATTGCTGTTCAGTGTTGTAGTAACCACGGGAAACCAATAAGGCACGTTTGCCAGCGAACCCGTAACGAGAAGCCCAGAGCAAACCCTCCTTAGCAATCTTAACTGAGCTCCCTCTGGGCCAGAGGACCGGGTATTTCCACCATATCACAGTTGTTCTAAACCACAGTATGTGTGTGTACACACACACACACACACACACACACACACGTGCCTCTGCGTGCATGCGCACACAGACAGAGGCCCTACAACAGAAAGGACTCAAGCTCAAAGCTCTAGCCGGACCACCAGGCTCTGGGCACTGCTGAGGCACAGGATGCTTCCTCCATCCCCCCTTCTCTCTGACAGCCTCTGGGGAAATGCTATCAATAGGAACACAAAAGGGAAGAAATGTCACAGGGCAGCTTTCCAGGATCAGTCAAAGATAAAACAAGTAAATGGAGCAGAGAGACAGGAGAGTAAGAAAAAGAATTGCTGGGTCCCTGAGACCAGCCTAAGTTCCCCCACAGATCCCTTCCCGCTGAGAGGCATTTAGGGGGCTCAGTCGGTGAAGTGTCTACCTTTGGTTCTAGTCATGATTTTAGGGTCCTGGGATCAAGGCCTACATGGGGCTCCCTGCTCAACAAGGAGTCTGCTGCTCCCTCTCCCTCTTCCCCACCGCCCCCTTCCTGCTTGAGCACTCTCTCTCAAATAAATAAATAAAATCTTAAAAAAAAAAAAAAAAAAGATCCCTTCCCACTGAGAAAGAGGCAAGTCTTGGGGAAGCCTGTCAGTCCCCTTAGGAGAAAATAGGGTAATTACAGAGAAGACACTGGAACTTGGTAAGACAAGTTTTTAATGACAACTCAACAAGCATTATTTTTTGATCAGCCAGTTCAGTGTTACCAGGCAAGGCACTGTCAGAGCAAATAAGCCTGGGCTCGCTTTCCGGTGCTCTGGGCTTGATTCCTGGCTCTCCCATTCACTAGCTGTATGACCTTGAGCGTGTCATCTGCACGCCCTGTGCCTCAGTTTCCTTGACTCTAAAATGGAACTATGATAACTTCCCCACCTACCTACCTGTGTGGCCAGGATGTTTCATTGAGCTAACATATGTGAACAAGTGTCCCTTTCCCCCTTGCAGAGTCTAGGTAAGTGTCCAGCCCAAAACGACCAGAGCTGCCGGGGAAAGGGCATTCGCAGAGCCAGAGTGATGAAATGGTCAAAAGGCCAGGTTTTAGGGTAAGGCTGCCTAGGTTCTGATCTGGCTCTGCTCCATAAACACTGTGGCCTGGAGTAAGCTGCTAAACCTCTCTGTGCCTCAGTGTCCCCATTTGCAAAGTGGGGGATAAGAGCCATACCTCGTCACATGGCTGTCATTAGGATCACAGAAGCAAAAATATATAAAAGCATTTAGAACGGTGCCTGGGATATAGGAAGCCCTATGTGTGTCATCTTTATTTATTACTTTCACTGTTGTGATGATGATGGTTATCGACAAGATGCGTTTTCCGCAGGGCAATACATGGTGGGCTGAAATACAAAAGATGACGTGAGGGGGTCTGTGGAGACGTATTCTTTTGAGGTCTGAATGTTGCATATTTATTTTAAAATGCATCAGAAAAATATTGTATTCCCACATCCCATAGCGACAAAACGTTTGCTTGTATACGAATGTGCTTAAATTGATAGAATGTAGGGCAAAAATAAGTCTGCTTTCCTCTTTTATTTCCAGCACCTCAATGGGATTATCTGCCCCAAAGTAAGCCCTCTGGGTGTGTTGGGTTCACCTAACTCCCCTCCCCAGAGTAACTGCATCTCTCAGTTATTCCAGTAAATCCAGAAGCAAAGTCTTATGCCAAGAGGATGAAGGAAGAATGCAGGATCTTCCCTCTCCCAGGCCCCTTCCAGAATCTGCTCCTGGTCTATAAAGAATAAATAACTAGCAGTGATTGAAGAGTGACATTTGTGTGTCCCTCATCTGAGCTATTACAATACAGCTACCCCTCTCCCAGGGTCCGGCCCCCATGACCAGCTCTCCCATCGCACCAAATATTCCAAGAACACAGCTCAGTCTTGTGCATCTCTGAATTCTCAGGGCCCAGAACAAACCTGACATCTGGTCAATGTTGAATAAGTGAATTATTCTTAGAACGTTTGATGCCTGTATCTTTTATCTTACTGTAATCTCAGACAGGGGGAACCTGACCACCCGAAATTGCACGGTTACTTACAAATGGCATATGTCAGTGGTTCATGGGATCCTCCAAGGAGCTCCCACAGCTTCAAAATGAACAATTTTAGGAAGACCTGGGCCAGGTCATTATCCCAGATGATCAACCCCAGAGTTGGCAGCCATAGGGAAAGTGCTGAGCAAGCTGGGAGAAGCCAGGAAACCTGCCCGAGGAGTAAGATTTGAGCTGGTTGGATTTGAGTGAGTGGGAAAAAAGTGTAGACTGAAAGAGCTGCTTCAGAGAATAGCTCTGCAGATGGGACTCCCATCAAGGCATCAGGGATGGAGGGGACTGACATTTCCAAAAGTAGCTTTAAGCTGTGATGGAAAAGGAATGAATCCAGGATAAAGGAATGGCAGGCACGTGACTTTAGGAAGGGAGGTCAGGAGAGGCAGAGGTATTTCCTATCCCGTCTTTCAAAGCACTCTTCCAAAAAGACCCTCTGGCTTTTCTCTGAAATGAACAAACTAGATTCTTCCATTCTTCCAGCCCTCTGTCAACAAGTCCTAGTCATTAGCTAGTGTTGGGGAGGGAGCAGAGGGAGAGCTGGCTCCTCATTTAGTGGCTTAGCTACTCGCCAAGCTCGTAGCAGAATAGTTGAAAGGGAGTTAGCTTTGAGTCTCACCTCGTCTACACATTGTGACCTTGGGGAAGTCACTTCACCTCTCTGAGTCTTAGCATCCTTGTCTGTAAAATGCGACAAGAGTAACACCTACATCATTAGTTTATGGGACCATTCGAAGAGACAAAATACGTGAAGGGCTTGGTATAGTCCGTAAAGTGCTGGCACACAGTAAGTGCTTAATACATGAGTTGATGTTGTTACTATTACTATTATGATTATTGTCATTACACTCTGCCAGATGCTGGAGATACTCTGACATGAGGACGACTCCACTCCTTCATGCTCCAGGCCAGCAGGAGAGTTAGAAAAGAGACCTCCAAATGCCAAAACAGAGTAGCAACTGCTAGGAGACAGCCATGGACAGGGTACTGGAGGGAAGACATGTGTTTCTGTGATGCATGGCGGCGGAGAGAGGAGGAACAAAGTTATCTGTGCTGGAGACCTGGGAAGTGGGTAGGGTGGCAGAAGTGGGGCAGGGGGCACGTCCCGAGCGTTTTCCCCTCCTTACTCCAGTCTTTGCTCCAACATCTGGGGGACACCTTCCCTCCAAGGAGATTTCTCCACAATGTACTTAAGTAATCCTTATGTGACCCCACAGATACCCAGCAGGCTTCGAAAAAAAGAGGCTAGCTCTGCCCACAAATCCCATTGGGCTAAGCAGGCAAGGCAGGGCAGAGTGGCACAGAGATGGAGGGGACCGACGTGCAGAGAAGCAGAGTAGCAGTCAGGTTAGCTGGCAGGAGGGAGTAAACTGTCACAGCCTTCCTGGGGACGGGGGTTGATCCAGTACTACGTGTCCAGACGGTAACAATGACACACACTTACCATCTGACCCATTAGCCTCTCTTCTGGAATTGAATCTAAGGACATAATTAGATGTATACACAGAGATGAGCATAAACAGCATTCCTTATAATAATGATAGACTGGAGAAATGACCTGCCAGTCCAGCAATGGGAGGGTCATTTGAATAAACTGTGGTACAGTCCATACCAGTGGCCAGGAAGCAGCCCCACACTGGGAGAGTCTTGATGGAACTTTGAAGAGATGTAACCTCCGTACTTAAAAAAAACAAACAACAACAACAAAAAAAACCTACAAGATCATATATATAGTTTGATCCCATTAATAAATAGGGTCCTTGAGAAGACAGAAATGCAGGGAAGGTCCTTCTACATGCACACTCTATCCCTCCTTCAAAGTCCTGGCTGGTCATTCATTTATTCAGTCAACAAACATAGGTTGAGGTCAGACTTATGTGCCAGATGCTCAGGATACAGAAGGACGTAAAAGTGACACCCTCCCTTCTCTTGCCAAGCTTTGAGATTCGAAATTCACCTCTTTCTCTGATTACACCAGTCCAGACTGAGGTTCCTCTTTTCTGGTCCCTAGTAGTCCCCCCAGAATTTACGAAGGATGATAATAGCAATTTCCCAAGACCTTAGCTAACTTCCTTATGTTTAGGGTATTGCATCTCTGAAGAGTAAATCCTAGGATTGATCTCCATGTCCCAGATGAGAAGACTGAGGCTCAGACCAAATAAGATATTTGTTCGGATTCATACATTACCATAGAACGAAGCAGGAACTCAGTCTAGCCTGTCCTATGTCAGATCCCCCGCCCTCAATCACTGTGTTTGTGCCAAACAAAAACTTAAGGACTTGCTTGGGCCCAACACAGGGCACCTGTCCGCACTCCCAAGAGTCTTTCCTGACTCCTCCCGACACCGCTGGACCCTCCTCTTCTCTGTCCCCAGTGCGCATAATTCAGGCACCATAGCACCCTGTCGCCTTCTACCGGGATCTCCAGTGTGCGGGGAAGGAGGACTCTGACCACCCTAAATTGCAGGGTTAGTTATAAATGGCTCATGTCAGTAGTGAATGGGATTCTCTAAGGAGCCCCATGACTTCCAGATGCTGCTGTCCATGAACAAGGTTAGAAGGATCTAGAAGAATAGACCATCATCCCAGAAGATGAGTGGCAGACCTGCTGGATATATCCAGGTATCAGTTCCTGGGGAAAGGGGGCCACATATGTCTCTTATGTCCTGGACACAGGGTCTGGCATAGGATAAATACCAAATAAATAGTTCATGAATGAATGACTGAAAAAATGAATGGAAAGAAGCATCATTTTTGCCAGCCATTTATTTCCTGGATCAAAGGTTTTCTTCCTCGGGGCCAGACGCCTATGGTTCATGGAGCCTTGCACCATCATCACCACACCCAGGAAACTGCAAAGAAATGGAGCAGAAAGAAATTTAGGCCACTCACTCACCCATGGCCCCTCGCATGGCCCCGACCACATGGAAGGGGAGGCTTGGAGAAAAGATGAGGACTGATCACTGCAGGTGAGGTCAGCTGCATAGCCCCTGCCCTAGCTGCTGCTCCTAAAGGTGCAGCCACATGGAACATTCCTGCTCGCTCAGACAGCAAAGCCAAGAAGCTCACACCAGCCCTTTCTAGAACAGGAAGCAAAGAGAGAAAAAGCCCCAGGGGACATGAGTCTGGCTGCATTTGAAAATGCCTACTGGTTTTTCAGGGAAACCAGATAAGTTCCAGAGAGTACTTTTCACAAGCATTTTTATGTCATTCTCAAGCCTTGAGGGGCATCAAAACAAGATATCACCTCTCATGGACCAATCCTGATATTCCCATAATTCTTTGCAGGGAAAGGGAACAGAGGTTCTGAGCCTCTGCATCCTCATCTGTAAAGTGGGAGTGAGGGGGTCTACATTCCTAGATGTTTGTACGAATCAAAGGGGACTGAAACACACAAAAGGACCCAGCGCAGAGCTCAGTGAATGAAAACCGTTCAGCAAATGCCTGCTTGGTCTGAAGGCAACAAAAATCACCCAAAAAATGCCAGTGTTTTCTGGAAGAAATACCCCTTTCCAGTCTAGCAAGATTATGTCTATCACCCCAGCCTCTCAAAAGAATGGACGCAGGACAGGTAAGTTTTGAAGGAAGAAGGGGGAAACTAGGGATCGTGAGGTGTTTTGTCAGATGTCAGGCCAAGGTGGGCTCCGAGAAGAGAGATATTATGAGGGTGCTGGACACACAGAAGGGAGAAAAGTGGGTACAGACAAGGAATAAAAAAGTAAGATGTACTAAAGGAAGGTTCTGCTCATTTCCCTGACGACCTCAGAGCACACTGGGGAAATTGAGGTGCGGCATCAGGAGTCCTGGGTCATCTTCAGCACATATTTGGCTGCAAGGAACAGAAACTCCCTCAGAAATGGATCTCATGGAATCCAAGGTCCGGCCTCCTTGCCACCATCATCTGTTGCCTGGACAACAGCAGTTGTCTGCCTACAATGCATTCGCAGCACATGGCCAGTGCCTCAAAGTCAAACCAGGACATGCTATTCCTTTTCTTGAAACCCCCTCTGGTACCTCTACTTATTCTAAACTTATTCTCACCTGACCTTTGCACCAGCCGTTTCTTCTGTCTAGACTTACTTCCTCCTGTTCTTTGTATAGTGGGATCCTTTGTTGTCGTTCATGTCCTAGTTTAGGTCACCTCCTCAGAGAGGTCTTCTCTGATCACCTCCCCTTCATTGTCCATTTTAGTTTTCTGCATAACACTTATCACCACCTGATGGTTTATTATTAAGTCACATAGATTATCTGGATAGAGTATTTCTCTTATTACAATATAGGTTCCATGAGAGCAGACATCTAATGGTCACAGGTATATGCCAGCACCTAGAAGAGTGTCTAATATACAATAGATGCTCAACAAAAATTTGTTGGATGAATGGATGGATGGATGGGTATGTGTGTGGGTGGGTGGGTGGATGGATGGATGGAAGGATACATGGGTGGATGGATGGATAGATTGATGGGTACATGGGTGGATAGATGGACAGATTTATCCAAAAATAAGATATGAAATTTAGCCAGACCTCATATGATGTCTGGTACACCATAAACCAAGTGTTCTCCCTGTCTCTGAGTGGCCCTGGGTATTTCTTTGCTCTGCTTGCCTATCTCTTGTCTCTCTCTCTCTCTCTTTAAATGCACTTTTTATTTTGTAATGATTTCAGATTTACAGAAAAGCTGTGAGTCCTCATATACCCTTTGTTCATCTTTCTTCCTAAAGTTAACATTGTACATTATCAGGGTACCTTTGTCAAACCAAGAAATTAGCATTGGTACAGTACTGCTAACTGACTTCAGTTGAATTTCACTAACATCTTTTTTGGTTGTTCTGGGCTCTGACATGGCCTTTAGCCATCGTGTCTCTTGGTGTCCTTCAACCTGGGACAGTTTCTGTCTTGCCTCGGTCCACATGACCTTAACACTTGTGAGGAGTACTGGTCAGGTATTTTGTGGCATGTCTCCCCATGTGGGTTTGTCTGATGATTCTCAAGATTGGACTGGAGTCAAGGATTTGGAGGAAGACTCCCACAGAAGGGAAAGCCCTTCTTATCACCTCCTATCAGGGGGTCCAGATGTCGATATGACTATGTCTCTTTTCCAGCCACTTTCCTTGGATTTGAATATGACCCAAGTCTTCTTGGTCAGCATTTCTGGGCCTCTGCTATCTGAACACAAGCTCTGTGGATTAATTGGCTCAGCAGTGCCCATGGGGCTGGGGATGGGGGTAGGGTCACAGAAGACAAACAGAGAGAACCAGAAGGATGACTGGTTCTTTTAGGACAGTGTATCCATTTACCGGGGATGTTATGATTACCACCAACTGGATGGCTAGAACGATGGTTTGATTTATTCCCTCACAGTTCTGGAGACTAGAAGTCCGAAATCAAGGTGTCACAAGAATGTCACACTCTCTCGAAGGCTGTAAGGAAGAAGCTGTCCCATGCCTTGCTCCTAGCTTCTGGTGGTTGCCAACAGACCTCAGCATCCTTTGGCTCATGGCTGCACCACGCCCCCTCCCCCCCCGTCTCTGCCCCATCATCACTTGGCTTCATCCCCCTATCTCTTCTGTGTCCATGTCTTCATCTCTAAGGACAACTGGATTTAGGGCCTGCCCTAATCCAGTATGACCTCATCTTAACCTAACTAATTCTATCTGCAAAGACCCTATTTCTAAACACAGATACATTCTGAGGTTCCAGGTAGACATGAGCTTTGGGGGATGCTAGCCAAGTCAGTGCAGAGGGCGGATGATAGATAGGGAGGCAGTGGTCATGCTCTAAGTCCAAGCTCTTCACTGACTCGTGGAGCAACCAAGGACAAATCGTTACCCCTCCTGCCAGGCCTTCTCCATCCATAGAATGGGAGAAGGTGATGACAATATTGTTTGCATAACAGGGATCAACTAAGCTGGCAACTGTTACAGCATCTTTTAATCTGTGATGTACTTTCGTAACTCTAAGTTTATTATCTGTGGCAGCCATGAGAATGCCTTGCAGACCTCCAGCTACAGGAAGCTTAATTAACCAAGGGCCCCAGCTGCTATACTCTCAAATCCATTGGTGCAAACGAGGCCACACTTCCCATGGGCTGCTCCCAGCCAATGACTGAGTGCAGCAGGGATATTAAAACAGGCCTGATCCAGGGAGACAGGCCCTCCTCTGGCAGTGGCTGGAGGACTCCTGACACTTTGTGGAAGATTCTTCAGATGGCAGGAGAGTCTAAAACACCCCCACCCATCCTTCTCTCCCTCTCTCCCTCACTCAGGGTCTGATGGCTCTCCACAGCTTTCTGACACTCTTCCTAGTTTTCTTCCACAGGTGTTTCTCCTAATTAAATCCTTGCACATTTAGTCCCATCTTGGTGTCTGCCTATTGTGATAACCCAGACCAACACATCATCCCAGAAATCATCCCTTACCTTTGACCAATCAGCAAACATGTCCCTGATCCTGATTACCCTTTAAGTAAATCACATCCTCACACCCATACTTGGTCCATGAGGTCCAGAGACAGCTGATCTCTCCCTCTACTCCAGGGGCTGGCACATGCCCAAGTGTGACCAATCCTTCCACTGGATTGGCCACAATGGAATGCTTGGTATAGAGAAGGGCATGTAACCTGACGCAAACCAATTGCTACTACTTTTAGGAAAGAAACACATCTTTTACAGTGGGGCTGCCACGTTGGTAGAATGCAAGCCTAGAACTGCCAAGGAGCCTCTTTGCCACCCTCCATCCACCCTGACACTGAAATCTATGCAAAAGACAGTGGGATGTGAGAAACTGATTCCTGATACCATTGTTTCAGCACCTGGATCCAGCCATGCCTGAAGCTCTTCTACTTGTTGATAACATATGTCAATATAGTCCTTTTTTAAATTTTTAATTTTTTTTTTTTGCTTTTTTGCTTCACCCTGTTTGAGTTGAGTGTTCCAACTAAAAAAAATTAAACCCATAATTTTCCCGACACGATTCTTCAAAGTAAGGACCAGGGATTTTGGCTTCTGGAGAAGAACTACAAAGTCAAGTAAACATCAAGGATGGACAAAATGGATTCTTTTAATTCAATGTGTGAACTACTTTCAGAGTGTCAGAAGGATTAAAGAGAAAAAAGAAACAACCAAAGAAGCATCAGTGGGAGCCAGTTTGGCTTTAGGCTGCTTTTTAAAGAAAGCCTCTCCACAATTAGGGTTTCCAAATATAATCCCTCTCTCGTTCGACAGAACCCAGTACCTAGACAGCTACTTCTAAAAATAAGAGAAATAAAATCTGTTTTCTGATGAATCATAAACACATTTCATCTCTGGTTCTTCTCCTGTTTTGGTATGAAACTCAGAAGAAAGTGTTTCCCTTCTTTTAAAAAATTAAAATTTGTGGAGATTTCTATCAATAAACTCGTTCTGTTCTTCTCCCTAAATGTATTATTTTTTACAAACACTCCCATTTGGATGGGGAGGCTGATATCAGACCCATAATATCAATCACTATTGAGGTTGATCCTACATAGTGAAAAACATCTTGGTCACTCTTTTCTTGGCAATAGATAAGAACCCCAACAAAGCTGAGACTCTGTAATCCCTTTTCTCTTAGCCTAACAATAAGAGCACCCAGCCTGCTGAAGCACTGTGAACAGGACTACAGAATTTAGCAAAACTGTGGCCTGTGAGGTATTTCTAACTCAAGGCTCAATCTCTCTCCTTTGAAAATAAAATATGAAATAAACCATTAATGTTTAACTGGAAGCATCACTAATTAAGACTAATTAACATAAGGAGCCCTAACTTCACTACGCAATTCATTCCCCTTTCCTGAGTAAATGCAAATGGCAAATGGAAGGTCTGTCTCCTATCAGGACCCTTCTGCCCCTCTTTCAGATGTGTCTCCATCCCTGGCACGGTTTTGATGGCAAAACGCAAAGGCACCTACATGTTCTTTAAATAGATCTCTGCCCTGACTGCCTTGACAGCTAATGGCCAAAGGATGCTAACACACAGTGGCATCTGTGTTCGCAAAATCAAGGAAGTTTTCCATCAACTGACTTGTTCCTTTATTAAGGGGAAAAGCAATCAGGCATACAGGAGCAAAGCTGACTAGGGGATTTGAATCTCCGAACTTCACTGAACAGATGCCCAGGGATGAGGTGGACTCAAATCAGTAACAGTAATAACCACCTTAATGATCCCGGCAACAGCAACGGCGGTAAGGTTATCATTTCCTGAGCACCTTCTGCAAGCTTGGCTCAGAATTACTGCTTTATACGCATGATCTCCCCGAATTCTCACAATTAACTCTAAGAAATAAGTGCTAATATTATCTCTGCATAACAACATGATGGTGGTAGTTGGTTGCAAAAGTGGCCCTAATTCTTCCTTCTCCTATACCCATAGCCTTTGTGATGTAACCCACATGGCAGTGTGACCTTGCAGCTCTGTCCTTCAAGAGATGAAGTTGATTTCTCTGTCCCTCGAATCAGGCTGGCCTCTGCCTTGCTTTGGCCAACAGAATGCCAAGATTCTGGACTTCAAGGGGACCTTTCAACCTCTATCTCCTGAAATCCTGCCCAACAATAAGCCCAAATTAGCCTGTTGAGAGATGAGAGGCCCCATGAGACAGAACAGAGCCCAGACAAGGCTATCCCTGACCAGCCAGCTCCCAGACACCCACAGCCCATAAGCAAGCTCAGAAAGATTAGCCAAACTCTGTCCAGTTTGTCATTTCTGCCCAGGCAAGCCACAGACTAGTGAGCCGTTATAAATGTTTACTGTTATGTGTCACTGAGGTTTTGTGGTTGTTTCTTACATATCATTACTGTCCAAACAGACTGATACAATGAGAAACCTAATTCATGGAGAGATGAAAGTGACTTCCTAGCAAGTTTCTTAGCTCATAGCAGGGATTCAGCAAATGCCAGCTAAATGAGTAAATGAATGAATAAATGAGTTGGAAACAAAATCTAGGTCTGTCTGACATGACAGTCTGAGCATTTGACTAATAAACTACACCAGAATGTATATATCTATCCTAAGTGACTTTATTCTTTGAGAATTACCCAGCACAGTACCTGGATCAATAAATGCCCCTTCAGGGGCACCTGGGTGGCTCAGCTGGTTAAGTGGCCGACTCTTGATTCTGGCTCAGGTCATGATCTCAGGGATATGGGATGGAGCCCCATGTCAGGCTCTGCACTCAGCCCCATGTCAGGCTCTCCACTCAGTGGAGTCTGCTTGTCCATCTCCCTCTGCTCCTTCCCCTCCAATCTCTCAAATAAATAAATAAATGAAATCTTTGAAAATAATTTAAAAAATAAATGCCCCTCTCATTTCTTTTTTTTTTTGACACCCTTGATTTCTCCCCAACCTGTTTAACTCAATCCCCGCCCTATTATAAAATCTATAGAGAAAAGAGGAAATACACAAAGTGAAAAAAGATGGGTTTGACACCATTATATCTGCCCCTGGTGGGAAAAAATAGGTTTCAATTCAACTTTTCTCTGTTTTTATGTGTTCAGTATAGCTAGGTTCTGCCCATAACCCACCTTTGATCTCTATCTTTTAATTCGCAAGTTTAGACCATTTGCATTTATTATGATTACTGATCTATTTGAATTTCCCTCTATCATCTTATTTTGTGCTCTTTATTTGCCCTGCTCTTTGCATAGTATTTGCTGGTATGCTATGTCCCCCACTGCCTGTAGGGAGGTTTATTAGAAGGGGGCGGGGAGACAGAAAGTTACCCTCCAAATTGAGAAGGCACTTTGAGACCAGAAAATGAAAGAAGTGACTCCACACCATCTACAAAAGTTTTTATTCAAGGTAACTTACTGACATGGTGGGGATAGGGTGGAAAATGATCCACAGGAGCTGCAAAGCTACTCTCTGCAAAGTCCAGATCTTAGCCCACAGTTTTTATAGAGTGAGGGGGCACGCAAAAGGGCACTATAGTGAGATCAAAGGGTTTGCATGCACCTCAAAGGGCTTGTATGCACGTAACTGACAGCTAACCCTAAATCAGATCTTGTGGTACCACCTGTGCTTGAGGAGGAAAGGCTGTTACCTCCAATAGATTCATGGGAGGCCAAAACAAGTCTCCTCCAAACCCAGCCTTGGAGGGCATTTCTAAAGTGTGTATATTAATCTCCAAGACCCCAGAACACACAGCCCCAAGGGCAGTTATAGAACAAACTTGAACAAGATAGAGGGCCAAATATGGGAGTCATAATTGCCAGCACTTCTCCAAGGTTGTATTTTCTTCCTATTCTTTCTGTAATTGCCTTCTGTTTTTTAACACATGTATGTGAACTCATCTAAAATGAATCTACTTCTCTACCCTCCTCCAAGACAATGTCTTAGAATAGTTTGAGTCTAACTCTTCCCTACTGTCCTACACATCTAGGTCTGTTTTTTTTCTCTACCCCTCAAAGCAATCACCCCGGCACACTATACAACTAGATACTTACCATTTACTTATTATTACATCTTAAACATATACTATGTTCCTTATACAACTCTATATTCCTCAAAGGATTTTCACTCTCACAAACCCAAACCTTGCAAAGTAAGCAGTGGATATATTATGATCAGGATAGGAGACTGAGAAGCTCCAGGTCTTGGAAGGGTAACAAACCACGACAGGGAGCCCTGGATGGAGAAGCCAGTTCTCTAGACTCTCAACTCAGTGATCTCAGAAGTCTCCAGGACACTGCCAGCTAAATCAGGTATAGTGTCCCCTTTTCATAAATATTCTGCTCACATTTCATCATAACACTTTGCACGCCAGTGACAGTCTGAGAACTTGTCTCTCATGCTTGAGAGAGTTCTCTGTTCATTCCAAACTCTGGCCTAATTAGAAATTTTTAACACAAAATATCTATTTATCAACATCTATATATCTATCTCTACATTTATCTATCTATCTATCTATCTATCTATCCATCAAGAGCTAGATATTTTTTCACAGCGTGTCATCTTCTTTTGTCAAGCATGCTTTGTTCATCTCAGCATCTTTTCCCTCCCCAGGACCTTTCAAAGCAGACTTACTCCTTGATTTTCCTTTCTAGCAGCCTCAGCCATCCCCCACCTCACCTTTCCTTTCACTGTGACCTGGTGGTGATGTGGACAACAAAATGGACATCTGTCCACTGATGCCAGGAAATGAAGGAAGATTCTGTGGAATGCTGAAAACCAACTTCAATTAAAAAAAAAATACACCCCTACTACCTCCTGTAAAGAGCTTTAATCTTTCTCTTCAGGGGATTAAAACATTTCAAAGTAGTGAATGAAAACTCATTTAATATCTCTGTTCAAATATGTTCCATCAGCCTATAGATTATTTTAAAAAAAAAAAGATGAGAGTACTGAATGTGAGAAAAAATAAATAAACTCAATTTGTGCTAGCAATCAAAATTTCAAAGCTGGGGTCAGGTCTCATAATGGAAAAGAAGAGGGAGATCTTTTTCACACCAGGGAACCAATTTCACTGTCATTATATTTTACTTCCCTTTGCTTCTGCAAAGCCCCATCTCCCAACAAAAGGTCTTACTCATTTTCTCCTCCCCTTTAAATTTCTGAACAAGCTTAGGAGAACAATGTTTTAAATGACAGTAAGAGCTAACAATGATTGAGCACTTACCATGTGTCACCCACTAATCTAAGTATTTGACTTATTATTTAACACATTCAGGGCCCACATAAGACTATGGAGGGGGCACCGCTAGTATTCCCACTTCACAGCTAAGGAATTTGAGGCACAGAGAGGTGACATACCTAATAGGTGAAGAGGCAGGATTTAAACCCAAGGAATCTGGCTCTGGCATCCATGCTCCTAATTACTCCACTCCATGGCCTCTCAAGGCCATATACCATTACCGTCCCTTGAGATAAATCACTGTCCCAGCCATCTTCTGTTACTCTCCCTTGCCCTCCCCGGCACACAGGAGCTGACCTATACACACTGCATCACTGGGCTCCTTTGCCCATTGGGTTTATCAGTGGGAGGCTCTGACAGGAGATCAGAGTGTGAGGGGAAAGAGAAATTGGGGTCTTTATTCCCATGCCCCCTCCTGCAGGGTCACCACAGGCTGGTCAACTGCCTTGGCGAAATGCCACATAGCCCCTGTCAGGTGGCTGTCTCCACAACTTTCTCCCTCCAGGTGTGGGTAACTTCTCTCTCTCCTTGCCCGCCCCTTAATACCTAGAGGTGGCAACATTCTCCTGCTGGTTCAGATCCCTGGCCCAATACCCAATCTGCCAGATTCCCTAAACCCTTCCTACATCCTTGTAAATAGCCCTTTTATACTCCGCAGATTTTCTGCCTCGAGTATTGCTCTGTCCCTGCCAGGGCCCTGGCTGATTTGCCCATCTAAGACAATTCATCAGAATTTCCTCAGACTATCACTTCACAGATGGCAAGGATCCTGTCACTACAGGGAGAAGGATTATTTAGTACCCTCAGAAAATGGTCACTGGTCCATTAGTACCTCTTCTGAGACTAAATGAAAACATATATAAATCATCCTTTCTAGAACTATCTATGGAGTGCCTTCTAGATATTAGATACTACACTGGGGACACACCAGCGGATGGGACAACCTGGGTCCCTCCTGGGGGAAGTATAAACATTAGAGGGAGATTCAGGTCACATACAGAGAATACATGAGAACCAGAACAGCACTGTGGTTGTGGATAGTGATATGAGGGAAGGGATTCCAATTGGAGATCTCCCCAGACGTGCCATATTCGAACCTGAAGGATGAGAGGACATGGTCATGCACTGGGGGGAGGGCAGGTATAGGGAGTGATTGTGACATAGTGTTCCAGAGGAAATCATGTTTTGGAAGACCCAGAGGCAGGAAGGACAGCAAAGGTGGTGGACATAGTAGGGATGTGGAGATTGGGGGTAGCAGGGATGTTGGGGGGTGGTGCTCAGGAAAGCAGGAAAGGGGCATTTTCTCACGAATTTCCACCAGCTCACGTCTGACAGGAGATGGAGTGGAACTGGGAGCCGGGAAGAAGGGCTCAAGGGGGTTTTAGCCTCACACTAGAGATGAAAGGGAAAGGAGGACAGCCAGTAAGAGGATAGGAATCGAAGGGGGACTTTCTTTTTTTAATTTTAGAGTCAGAGCAAATCATTCTAGAAAGTAGCTTCCGTCACTGTAGGGCAGTGTTTTTCAGACTTTAAGCCAAGACCCACAAGTTAGAACTACATTTTACATCACAAGCCAGCTCATACGCATGCACACAGATGGGTGACTGAAGCCAAAGTTTCATAAAACAACACTTGCGCATACCACCAGTAACGTTCTCCGGTAGGTACTATTCTATGCCGATTTCTACCCATTAAACTGACTTGATAACTCACTAATAGAGCTCACTTCTTGCTGTGAACACCAATACTGAAGACACAAGTGGAAGAGAGTATTGCTTTTTACCATTGTTATTTGCTTTTACCCTTTTTATTTACTTTTACAGAAGTACAGTTGACACACAAGGTTACATTAGTCTCACGTGTGCAACACAGTGATTCAATAACTCTGTATGTCACACTATGCTCACAAGTGTAGCCACCATCTGTCGCCATGCAACACTGTTACAATACCATTGACAATATTCCCTGTGCTGTGCCTTTCATCCCCATGACTTTCTCATTCCATCACTGGAAGCCTGTACCTCCCACTCCCCTTCACCCATCTTGCCTATTCCACTACCCAAGGCCCTCTGGAAACCACCAGTTTGTTCTCTGTGATTATGAGAGTATTTTAAAGATTTTCAAAAATGTGATAATACGTTATGTTGATGAGCATGGGGGGAAATGAGCATTCTCATATACTATTAGCGGAAGCAAGAATTAATGCAATTCCATTAGTGGGCCATTTGGCCGTCTTTATCAATATTTTAAATGCATATGCCTCTGACTCAGCTATTCCACTGCCAGGAATTTCTTACATATTTATTCACATATGTGCCCAAAGATGGATGTGAGAGAATTCACTGTGTCATTGCTTGTCGTGACCTCAGGCTGCAAACAATACAAATGTCCAGTAGGATGCTGATAAAATGAATTATGGGAGGGGCGACTGGGTGGCTCAGTGGGTTAAAGCCTCTGCCTTCGGCTCAGAGTCATGATCCCAGGGTCCTGGGATCAAGCCCCACATCGAGCTCTCTGCTCAGCAGGGAGCCTGCTTCCCTCTCCCTCTCTCTGCTTGCCTCTCTGCCCACTTGTGATCTCTGCCTGTCAAATAAATAAATAAAATCTTTTAAAAAAATGAATTATGGGACACTCTTACAGAAGTCTAAGCAACCATGACAATAAATGAGGCAAGTTTATATTAATTAAAATGGAAGAAAGTCCAAGATGTATCATATAGTCGAGAAAGCAAGGGCAAGAGGCTCTCTCCCATGTGAAGATGCCGAGAGAAGCCAGAAAGAGGCCTTATCCAGGACCAAATTACTCAGCACTTTGACCATGGTCTCCTAGTCTCCAGAAGAGTAAAATATAAATGCCTGTTGTTTAAGCAGCACCCCTAACCCAGGCCAATGGTATTTTGTTATAGCAGCTCAAGCCAACTCATAGAAATAGCAAGAAGTATTTAAAAATATAAGAAACAGGGCGCCTGGGGGGCTCAGTCAGTTAAGCTTCCGCCTTCGGCTCAGGTCATGATCTCAGAGTCCTGGGATCAAGTTCGGCATCGGGCTCCCTGCTCTGCAGTGAGTCTGTTCTCCCTCTGCCTCTCCCCACTACCCCCAACCCCTGGCTCATACTCATTCTCTCTCTCTCTCTCTCTCAAATAAATAAAATCTTTTTAAAAAATATAGAAGAAACATATATGTACTGACATGGAAAGAACTCATATACATTTCTGGATGGAAAAAGCAAGTCGCTGTTATACTGTTATAGTATCATACATTTATGTAAAACGCACATTCCTATAACAATATGCATATTCATACACAAATGCACAGAAAATTATCTGGAAATATAAACATCTAACAAATGACAAGATACTCAGGGGCAAAGAAGGGTCACAGTCAAAGGGGATATTAGCTTTGTTTGTAAATTTTTATTCTTTATAAAAAGCTATTTCTGTATCACTTATGTAATTAAAAACGATTTCAGGATATATCCCCTCCACATGCCCAGAGAAAACAGACTAACCCCAAGCTACATAAACAGTCAACCTCAGACCTACTTCTAGAATCTGAGTTCTAAAATCTGCCTTGCAACTCAAGATTTCTTCCCACTACCATTCAGTTCTCCATCTTAATTCTGGAACCAGCAAAAATGACATTCTACTCAGGAGAGAATAGGGCAGGACTTGCATCCCAACAGACACCAATAAGGACATAATGTTTTTGTGCAGTAAACATAACATGGTTAGATCTCAACAAGTTTAGCTAAGACAATTAATTTCAAAGCTTTACAGCTGACAGCAATATACAAATTAGTTTCCACATCAGCTTGAGGAAACTAACTTCATTACAATGAGGAATTCAGAAGGGAGCTCTGATGCCTTTTTAAAAAGTGAGATGAAACTTCAAAGTGAGATAAAACTATTTTCTAGATCAACTTCATAATGATACCACAAAGGTGATATTTATCTCAAAACCCAACACCCAGTAGGGATAAGATGGAAGGAAGAAAGAAGCCTCAAAGAAATGTCAGGTTGAGATCTGCAAGAGACATTCATGAGAGGAAAATAAAAAATATTAAAGGTCTCAAAAAGTTTATTATAAATTATAGCAAAAGCTAACATTGATTTATTCAGTCAAAAAAATTAGTATTGACTGTGCCAGGCACTGGGGATAGAAGAGTGAATAATAAGACACACCAAAATCCTGCCTTTGGTGGAGCAGATATCTTGCCAATAAACATAAGTGCTCAAACAGTCTGGGCAGGTGGACCAGGAGTATCAGGTTAGGAGACTTGGATGCAAAGCACACTGAGTGGTCAGGGAAGGTCTCACTGAGAAAGTGACATTTGAGCAAACACCTGAAGGAGGCAAAAGAGTAAGCCTAGCAGGTATCTAAGGGAAGTCTGTTCCAGGCAGAGGGAGTGGCAAGTGCAAAGGTCCTGAGGTAGGGACATACCTGGTATATATTCAAGGAGCAACAAAAGGCTAATATGGCTAAAGTGGAGAGAACAAAGGGAAAATCCCAGAAGATGAGATGAGAGAGGAAGCCAGGAGCCAGACAGGATAGTGCACTACAGGCCATTGTAATTACCTGGGCTTTTATTAAGAGAGATGGGAGTCATAGAAGAGTTTAGAGAGCAGGAGTGACATGAACTTACACAGCATGGGATACTCTGGTGGGGAGCAAGGGGAGAGGTGGAAAGAGCAGTTGGGAGGTCACTGTAATAATCCAGGGGAAAGAGGGTTCACTGAGTATTTACTGTGAGCTGTGGTCTTTACATACCATAGCTTCTGGTTTTATTTGTCTTAATTGAGATATAAACTACATACCACAAAATTCACCATTTTCAAGTGTACAATTCAGTTGTTTTTAACATATTCACAGGTTGTGCAACCATCAACACTCTCTAACTCCAGAGTATTTTCATCCCCCCCACAAAAGAATCCCTGTGCCCATTAGTAGTCATTCCCTCTCCCCCATCTCTGGAGACCACTGATCTACATTCTGTCCCTCCAGATTGGCTTATTTTGAACATTTCATATTAATGGGATCACACAAGACATGGGCTTTCATCTCTGGCTTCTTCTTTCACTGAGCACCACGTTTTCAACGCTCCTCCACACTTTCTTTTTTAAGGCTGAAGAATATTACAGTATCTTATTAAATGCCCACAAAAACCCTATGAGGAAGAAACTATCACTATCATGCCCACTTTTCAGACAGGGAAACTGAAGCCCAGAGAGGTCAAGTACATTGCCTAAGGACAGCCAGGAGAAGGGAAGACTTGAGACTGAACCCAGAAGTCTGGCTCCAAGGCTTGCCCACTTGATTATGTTCACTGCCTTAATGAATGAATGGTGAACCTTCATCAGTCCCCTCGTTGGACTGGGGAAACAGAGGACCTGATTTCACAGAGTTTGAGCAAAACTATGACCAAGACTCGGATGTCACAACCTCCTGTTCGGCTGGGGTCCACTTTAGATGTTCTTGTGGCACAAGAGGGACCTTCTCATTCTGGGTGGAGTCAGATAAGACAGGGAGAGTGGACCTGGCAGAAGTGAGACCCTGGAGGTGCGGATGGTGGGAGAGAGGGGAATACCAACAGTGCTGCCTTCCCCCACTGCCTAATTCACAAATGTCAGTGCAGCTCAAGAAGAATTTACTAGGCACAGACCATGTATAAGAATCCGTGTGAACAGTGGTGTCAATGTCAACAAGATATGATTACTGCCCTTAAAAAATTCCCAGGGCAGTTGGGGAAAGGGCTATCGCAGTGTTACCTCATGGTAACACTGATGGTGTTCCTGACTCTGCCATCTTTGCATGCTACTAGGAAGCTGGCATGGTGTTGGGTACACAGCTTTCCTCCAACAGACATTCGCTGAGAAACATCTATATATTTGAGATGCCACCAATTCCCCTTGGTTCTTTCTTATTAACCCTGCCCCACCTACAGTCTTCCCTGTTGCCCCAGGAACACTTCCTGATACAGCCTTTCACAGGAATCCTTATCTCAGGTCTGCTTCTGGTCACCAATCAAGCCCGGAGGTAAGCTCGCTTGTCATAATCATGATCATGTCACAATCACTACCATGTCATGTCATAATGCCATAATCACTATCATGTCACAATCACTGTCACTAAAGCTTACTGAGCACTTACTATGTGCCAGGCAGGTATTACAAGCAGTTCACCTGTATTTGCTCATTTATTCTACGACACCGCTATGAGCAGGTGCTATTACTACACCCTGTTTGCAGATGAGGAAAGTGAGTTGCAGGGACTTGTGGCTGCATAGTCAGTAGTAGCACAACTAAGATCTGAACCCAGACAATCTTTCCAAGCCTGGGCTTTTAACCATCTATGTCTGCTGTCTTTGGGGTAGGCTTGGGGAACACAACTGGTATTGGGGAGGCCAGGTGCCAGACACAAGGTGGCATCTATGTACAAAGAGAAAAAGGAAACAGAAAAAGCACTGAGGGAAGGGCAAGAGGCATATCGCACAGGAAGTTGTCCGAGAAGACATCAGAAGTCTTCTGTTGTAATAAAGCCCAGCCATAGTTCTTACCAATGAGTTCCAAAAGATTTCCCTGATTCCATACAACCCCCTTCATTTTGACATGAGATTCCTTGCATGAATTTTTGTTCCTTGGCACTGAACTAATTCCTATATGTGCCAGGCGCTGTGTGTAGTAAGACGAGGTATGGTTCCTACCTATGGTCAGCGTCAGTGTGAAGATCTTGGTTTGGGGTTTGTTTTTGTTTTGAGACCATATTCATAGGCTTCTATGGTAGGTTAACTCAAGCATTACGCTGAGCTCTTTACATGCATTCTAGGGGGCAATCACTGTAATCAGCTCCATTTTACAGACAAGGAAATGAAGACTTTGAGATGTTAAGTCCTTTACACAAGATGATGGTGTTAAATGGCAAAGCCAAATTCGGCTTGGATGTGACAGGCTCTACCGGCCACTGTCTGAAGCACTAAGCTTCCCAGCACTGTGTGTCCATGCTCTGCTCCGTGAGGCACAGTAGGAAGCAGCGGGGTCTTCACTTGCCTTTGCGCTCAGCAGAAATAATCTCACAAGCCATGCATAGCTTCTTAGGGCTAACACTGGGGGAAGCTGGCCTTTCTTCCAAAAACACTGTAATTGGTGCATCAAAGAGTCATAACACACAGTTACAACATCACACCCTCTACCCTACCACTTCCATGCTGAATCATCTGTTGACTTCCCACAGATAAGCTCCTCCCTGACTGGCTGGGACCATGCAGACAAGCAGCAGGGATATTTGATGAGTGGAGAATTTTCAGTGAATACAGAGTCTTCAGAGGGACCTGATTTGTCCCTCTCAAACCAGAAGCTGAAAAATTCCTCTCAGAGCAAACTGAAGCCCCCTGGTGCATCAGATAATTCCACAGAGCAAGTGTGCTCCTGATGGCTTGAGGGTTCCGAATGAAACCTCTAACAGGTTGGTATCAGTCAGGCACCAACCAGGAAATCAGACACCCCATTTCAGATGAAACAAAATGCAGGAAATTGGTTCTATGGAGGATGGAGAAGGTCAGAAGCCAAGAGGGCATGGCAAGACCACCTAGAGATTGCTATAGCAAAAAGTCACGATTGTCCCTAGGTCTAGAGAGACAAAAGGAGGAAGAGGTATCAAGGAAGAGGTAGCACCAGAGCCCAGGAACCAGGGTCACAAGGCAAAAGCTGAAACTGCAGGGGAGATGCAGCCATTTGTGGGGTGGCGAGACTCTCAAGGTAGAGGGAGGTAGGGAAGAAATGCCCAAGTTCTTCCTCCCACAATAGCCAAAGCCTCCTATAGGCTGCCCCCAGGCAGGAGCTAGGGACCCCAAGACATGCAGCCCAATGTCTCCTCACTCCCCCTCGTGTTAACAGAACAAGGAGAGGAGAGCAAAGTATCTGAGGGCAGATGGCCCCAGACTACCACACTCTGGCTTCATCAATTCATTTACTCACTCATTCAGTGAATGTTTCTTAAATGTCCACTAAGCCAGGTGTCCAGAACTTACAACCCTAATAATACCCAGCCTGTCCCATGACAGAGTTATTTTTTTTAAGATTTTATTTATTTATTTGACAGAGAGAGAGAGAAAGGGGGAACACAAGCAGGAGAGTGGGAGAGGGAGAAGCAGGCTCCCCACTGAGTAGGGAGCCCGATGCCGGGGTTGATCCCAGGACCCTGGGATCATGACCTGAGCTGAAGGCAGTTGCTTAACCAACTGAGCCACCCAGGTGCCCCAACAGACTTATTTATAATTGTATTAATTGCAGACTTAGAGTGTAGATGACATATGACTCAACATGGAAGTAGCCATAGATCTGTATAGATTTGGAGTCGCCTCACTGAGATGACATTCACACTTCATCTCGAAGGATAAGGGTCTGTCATGAGGGGGAGACATCTGTTGTTTTTATCTGCTTCATATGAAACATTCCTTGGGGGATGACCTTTAATCCACTCTCAGTCCCACTGGTTGCCCACCAGACGAGCACGTAACCCAAATCTGGTCAATCAGCATGGGAGCAAGGGCACGTGACCAGACTGATCCAATGAGAAGCAATCCTGCGCTCTCCCAGGACCCTTCGTGAGAAAGAGTTCTCTATCTCTTGGTCTTCTTACCATGCATGGGGATGAGCCTGGACTGCGGGTGGACATCTTGTCACTAGCCAGAATGAATATACTGAAAAATGAAGCCAACACCAAGGGAAGGTGATCTGAGAAAAAGAGAAAGCCCTGATGGTATCATTTGAGTTGCGGGATCCAGCCATTCCTGAGGCCAAAAACTATTCAGTTATTTGAACAAATAAAAGTGTTATTTTCACTTCAGCCTTTCTGTGTTGGGTTTCTGTCACTTGAAATCAAAAAGGCCTTGACTGATAAGATGCAGAAAGAGGAAGTAGGGCTTGCAAGGAGAAGCAGGAGAGTTGGATGTGCCTGGAGGTTAGAAATGTGTAAAAAGAACAGGGAAGAAAGTGAATCTGGAAAGGTCGGTTTGGACCTAAAGAGCCTTGAACCCTCAGTAGAGGGTTCCTGTGACCTTCCTTCACAGGGTCCAGAAAGTCTACAACTTTCTACTCTTACCTTAAATAATCAGCAAGAGTTCTATGCACCTCAGGATTGTGTCCAGTCTTGTGGCAAGTACAGAAGAAACCATTCCTTCCCTCAGGGGGCTTCCTGCCCAGCCAGGGGAAGATGAGGCCACAGGGGTAAAACTGTAACTGTTAATGTAATAATAGTGAATATTTATTGAGTATTTACAATGTGCCGTATATGGCACTGTGTTTACCTAGACTTTTTTAATGGAATCCACACACCACTCTATAAAGTCGGTGCTATGAATGTCCCCCTGTTTTACTGATGATGAAACTAAGGCTCTGAGAGGTTGAGTCACTTGCCTAAGGCCACACAGTTTGGAAGTGGCAGAGGTAGAACTTGAACCCAAGCAGCATGACTGCTGAGTCCACATACTTGAACTATTTTGCTGAGTGGTCGTTTGAGTTACAGTTACAGGTAGGATGAGAAAAGTAAACAGGAAAGGAAGTCAGAAGGTCAAGATTGAGTCTATAACCAAGCTATAAATGGCTCTGCCCCAGGTCTCATTTTGGAAGATGGCCCTATGGAGGGGCCTGGCTGTGGGTCACGGTCTGCATGTCAACCAGCCATTCTACCCACCAGTGGAGGTCCCCGTGGGCTCTGGGGCTACTGAGCTCTGCTGAGAACACAAGACACATGGAACCCTTCTCAAAGGCCATGGAACTTAAAATGCAAGGAGAAGGAGCAGCACACTGCCACTGACCCCACCTCTCACACGAGCCCCATCTTCCCCCTATGACACCACTTTTTCCATGACTATAACTGCCTCCTGGAAGGCATGAGAACTTGATGTCCCACCTCAGGAGACCACAGAGGGTATATCTGCTTTTTATTCTGAAGAAGGTAGAAGGGAGTAGATTCTAAAGCCCACCCATTGCCTACCCACCACATTCCCTCATACTCGGAATGTGCCCGTACATGCTAGCACACGCACGTGTGCGCGCACACACACACACACACATTAACCCTCTGTTGATGCAAATTATGCCCACTCTTCAAAGCCCCCAGAAATCCTGTCTCTTGTGGTAAGCCTTTCTCAAACACCCAAGCTGGAACCTCCTCTCTTGTCTTAGAGCTCCAAGTACCAGAGCCACTTGGAGAAAACCAGGTTCAGAGAGATCACATGGCACATAAGTGTCAAAGCTACAACCAGATTCCCAACTGGCTCATCCCTCTTCCCAGACAAGCTCTCTTCCATGAGACTGGAACCCTAATTTTCTGGATCCTGTGGCTAGACACCTTTTGGTGCCCCAAAATACCTTGTAACTGATGGATGGCAGGTGGCATCTATATCAGTATCGACTGACTGACTGCTAATGACTGTCTAGAGCACTGTGTTGAGAAGGATCCAGAGGGTCCACTCTGTGCTCAGGGCCAAGACTGATGACTGACGGCTACCGTGGACATGGGATGAAGAGTGAAGTCATACAGGCCAGGCATGTGCCATCTTTTCTCCTATCAGAAGCCTCTCCTACGGGGGCACCTGGGTGGCTCAGTCAGTAAAGCATCTGCTTTCAGCTCAGGTCATGATCCTGGGGTCCTAGGATAGAGGCCCGCATCGGGCCCCCCATCAGGTCTCTGCGGGGAGCCCTGCTTCTCCCTCTCTCTCTGCTTGCTTCTCCATTTGCTTGTGTGCTTGCTCTCTCTCTCTGTGTCAAATAAAAAAATAAAATCTTTAAAAATATTTTTAAAAAAGAAACCTTTCCCACGTGTTCCAGGCAGAATCAGCTGCTCATTGACATGGATTCCCATGTCACTTTAAACATATTTGAGAAATTTTCCCATTATGATGTAACTATACGTTTGCATTTCATTCCAGTCAGATAGTGAGTTGCTTGAGGTCACAGACATTGGTGCATCCCCAGACCCTCAGTCAGGGCCTTGCCTGAACCAGATTCTCAGTAACAATATGAATGTCGCAAAGTTCAGACCTGTTTATGTAATTATAACTTCACTAGTTTACATCTTTAAACAACTTTCATGACATCCAGCATCGTATTGCATTGTGCAATACCCTCCCTAGCACGGTGCTTGAATTAATATTTTATTGCATTTCATGCAACCTAATTTAATCTAATTTAATTTGGTATCGGTTGTTGAATGCTTACTACATGCTACGTGCTATGATATCAGACTCCTACCTATTGCTGTATTTATCTCTCCCCTCTGCCCTGCAAGATAGCTATTAATCCCATTTCACAAAGGAAGACACTGAGGCTCAGAGAGGCTATTCAGCTTACTCAAGGTCACACAGCTAGTAAGCAGCAGAGCAAAGATGTAAATCTGGGTCTCTGTGACAGCAATTTTGGCTGACTGATCACCGTTAGAGCCATGGTCAGCGGGGAGGCAATGAGAATAACCTGTCTTTAAAATCTAGAAACTGACAGGGGTGCTCAAGATGCCATGTTTCATCTCATTAAATGTGGTCTTTCGGCTCAGCCTCCATGCAGAGGCTGTCCAAGTCCGAGCCAGGCTGCAGTGGCTGCTGTGCCATGAGCTTCCACGCTGCCTGGACTTGAACCTGCTGGTCCATCCCAATGTGACTCAGCACCTGAAAACGTGCTTCTTTAAATAGATCCTGCTCTCAGCTGGCTCTCAGGGCCGATCAATGACTTAACCTGTCATTGGAGGGAGGTATCCTGGGGCTTGCTGAGGTACTGTGATGGTGCGGAGCAGAGAAACATAAGGGGCACTGAGGAAGGTCACTGGTGACTGTGAGCCTGCTAGAGAGCTAAGAGAATGGCCAGGTGAGATAACACCCAGAAGCAGGGGGGTGGTGTGCACCCATCCCCTCCCCGCAACTGGTCTGGAGAGCTTAGTGCCATGCCTCCTTTCCAAAAGCCCTGCAACATTACGGAGGAACCATGAACAAGGTGGACCAGGATCAGGAGACCTATCTATGTTCAGATCTCAGCTTTGCCACCAAAAGCTGCCTGACCTTGGACCAAGTCCTTCACTTTCCCATCTTCTCATCCATCAAGCCATACTCTCTAATTACAAATGCACAACAGGAGGCAGAGAACAAGCCAACTGCTCTCAGTGGAGGATTGTGGTAGACTTAGAGTCCACCCACACTGTGCAACAAGCCCTACTCAAACGAGAGATGCAGCGGACATAGGTTGAGATGAAACCATCTCCAAGCAGGGCGTGGCACAGGGAGCTGACATCTAAGTGCTTTATATGGCGTCCTGTATAGACAGGCACACTAGGATAGTCACAGAATAACTCTAAAAGGACACACACACACACATTCTGGAGAATGGAAAAGACTTACATTTTGTAAAAAAAAAAAAAAAAAAAAAAA